>NC_091637.1:21501375-22129859 GCF_027580195.1 Bos mutus
TCTGAAACTTTGACTTCTGTTGTATTTTTGCTAAGAAATAGGATCTGTGTTGAGTAAATACTTTTTGTTTCCATCTGACTGGAAAACTTACAGGCAACTCTGCTATCTAAGCAGAGTCACTGGCTGAATTGTCCTCCTGAGCTGGATCTTGTTCTCCTAATTGCTCTAGTGGCCACTGGGAGTGAACAGGAGCCTGGGGTGGAGGATGTTCTTAGGTTCATGTTTGGAACACAGTGTATAATGATGCTCACATTCCATTTATAGGAATGGCAAGGAATTTACTCTGTCAGGAAGAAAAATGGAGATAACGTACAACAAAATGTGAAGATAATACCTGTCATTGGACAGGGAGGGTAAGTAGAAAAAACAAGTACTTCAGTCGGTATACCATGTTTGGCTTATTGCAGCATATGCTTTAAATACTTAAGTAAGCTAAGAACTGCACATGGAAACTTCCAAGAAGGACTGGTAACCAGGTCAGTTACCACCAAAGTGTGACCTTCCAGGGTGGCTTCCCCATGGTCACAGCCCGACCCTCCTGCTGGCAGCCCAGAGCCACCAGACTCCAACAGTCCTGCTTAAGCTGTGTGAGCACATACATAAAAGATGAAAGCATTTAAATCCGATGCCACCTCACTGAGTTTTGTGCCAAGAACACTCACTGGGACTCTATATTTAAAAGTTTTCTGTCTGGCTTAGGTAAAGAATCTGCCTGCAGTGTAGGAGGCTCAGATTCGATCCCTAGGTTGGGAAGATCCCTTGGAGGAGGAAATGGCAACCCACTCTAGTATTCTTGCCTGGAAAATCCCATGCACAGAGGAGCCTGGCAAACTACACAGTTCATGGGGTCTCAAAAGAGTCATACATGACTGAGCACATGCACACATCTGGTTTTGGTAGCCTCTGTATCATTTCTGCACAGAACTATCAAATTAGATAAAGTATTTCCAATACTGTCATTTATAGAAACTCATATGAAACAGGTGTGACCACAGGTTGGAAAAGGCAGTATATATCAGGAGCCTAAAAGTGTCATAGTTTGTCTCGGAATCTATGTTAAAAAATACAAACAGTGGAAAATTGAGTGTGAATTGCAGAACACTCAACAATAAAATACACCACAATTAGGAATGATGATCATAGAGAATTAAATCACAGGAGAAAATGTTTATGATGAATACAAAAGTCAAATGTAAAATCATACCTAGTGTATGTTCTTGGTCATGAAGACGAGGAGGAGGTGTGGAGACAGTGTTGTAACCACGCTGCTGTCTGGGAGCCCTTCCCTCCCTGGGCAGGTGCTCAGGGCCTGCTGGGCGTCCCTTCTCCTCCTCCTCACCACGGCCCTGCAGTGGTGGCACTGTGACCGTCTCTGGTTGACAGATGAGGAAGCTGAGGCTGAGAGAGGTGGGCTCAGCCCAGGGCCTGGTTACAGCGCTTGGTGGAGCCGTGCTACAGACCCCCACACTGCCCATGAGGCTCATGTGTTGGTCAGCAGACCTGGTTGCCAGCTGGCGACTGCCTCAGGGAAATGGCTCTGTGTGCGCTCTCTGTTCTGACTCTGCCTTTTTATGTCCTTCCCTCGTTGGGTGGGGGCTAACTGTGTAGGGATTGGATTATCAAGGGGAAAAGCTGAAAAATGGAAAGAACAGTAAATAAGTGAGGAGAGTCAGCAACTCGCAAGAGAACCTCAGCTGCCTGGTTCTAGACGCGCACATTCGACCCCAGAGGGGCCTGTGACTGTTTCCACGAGTGTTGTGAGCAGACGCAGCTGAAACTCGAAGACGAGCATCAGAGTAAAGGCTTGTAAACATGAAAACATGTGACAGAACTAAAGGCTTTTGGTTGGCTAACGAGGAGTATATTTTTGAAACCTGGGTATTTTTTTTATTGTATGTTGTGATGACTTGGAAGGATTTTGTTATTTTTACTGAAGAGTCAGTCTCTCTTCTCCAGAAACACCAGGGAATGCATGTGGACTCTTGTTTGTTTATTGGCAGCCTTGAACACAAGCAATAGAACTGCTCTCTCCAAGCCTTGTGTGTGTTGTGAAAGAGAGATGCTTTTAGAAAAACTAGCTAGCTCTCCACCAGAATTGTGGGCCAGGAGGAATATAATGCATTGTTTTCTACTTGCAGAAAAATTAGACACTATGTGTCCATTATCAGAGTGTGCAATGGCAACAATAAGGTATGTAGGGGGGGCCCTGGGGGCCCTAGGGGCCCAGCAAGATTTCCCTTACTGCGTCACCAGGCACTCAGAACTAATGGCTTCTGATATTCATTTCTAGGCGGAGACGATAGCTGAATGTGTTCAGACGGACAGTTACGCAGGTACGGTGCCCTGTATTCATCCTTAGGGTTCATTGAGCTTTGGAAAAACTGAAAACAGGCCCTACCTCCGATGAGCTCACCTGGTGCGTAGGTGGGACTGTGTTTTCCTAGCGCTGTAGCAGCATCTCTCTCCCTGACTCCTGGGTCCTGAGCACAGGAGGGCATTCTGACAGGTGTCCTGGGCAGGTCTTACCTCCAGTGCGTGCACGTCCGTGAAGTGTGTTGAGCAGAGTGTGGTCTGTCAGCCTGATGCTTGAAGAGGCAGTGGTGTTGGTGTCGGACCACATGTCTTCAGCAGGGACACCCCATCAGACCTGCCTCACCTCAGGGCTGTCTCCAGAGGACTTAAGTGCGGGAGACACCTTACAGACCAGGTTCCCTTTTTACAGACAAGGAGATGAAAAGCCCCATGATTTGCTCCCGGACATCTAGCTACGAAGCGGTCAGCTGGCACTCAAGCCCAGATGGCCAGCTCTAGGAGTCTGAGGCACGTGCTGGGACAGTTCCCCGGGGCGCCCCGGGAGTGATCAGGCTTTAACCTGAAAAGAAGAGGGCCATGTGGACAGAGGGGCACACAGCACGTGGTCGAAAATGACCGTTACTGGGGAGGAGGGCAGGGGAGCGAGGCAGGTTCCAGACAGGGAGAGGTGGACTGGAGGGGAGGGGACGGGTGCAGAGGAAAAGTGATCTAGACGGAAGAGGGAGAGTGCAGAGTGTGTTCTAGAAAGAGCGGGGTGACGTTCCGACCAGTACAAAAGGTGGGAAGGAGGTGGGATCGTGGAGGGTCCTTCGGTATTGGGGGGAAATTAGGATCTCCATCTGGAGGCAGCAGCCTCAGTCGTCTTCACATCCCCATGCCTGCCGTAGAGCCTGACCTGCCCCAGGTGCTCAGCGAATGTTTGCTGAGTGGCAGAAAGGGAGAAGAAGGGAACTGCAGGAGGTCACAGCACAGCTTCTAGCCTGCTGTTTGGACATGGATCTCCTCTGAGCTCAGAGCAAGGAGACACCACAGTCTGAGTGGTTGAGAGTAGGTGTGGCTGGACGGGGTAATGAGCATTTGGGTGGGCACCGTGTCCCTGGTTGGAGGTGGAAGAGCGGAGTCAAGGCTCTTCCTGAGACAGGAGAGCTGTGCCCATGCAGCTCACATGTGGTCAAGACTGCGAGAGATCAACGGCTGGCTGCAGCCAGCACACTGCTCCTGTCCTTGACTGCCAGGGAGTTCCTCTTTATCTCCAAGGTGCTGAGGGTGTTGAGCAGGTGAGCCATGGACTCGGAGTGGTTTGTTAGTGGTGCTCTGGTTTGTGTGTGTGCATATGTGTGGAGAAGCAGACGCGTGTCTGTTGAGCATCTGCAACGTGCTGGCAGTGCTGGTCACCCAGGAAGGGGCGGGGAACGTCATTTCTGCCTTCACGTCGTTCACAATTAGTGAGCTGCAGAGTAAAGCCAGTGGTTCCTGGCGGGGTGGGGTCGGGGTGGGGCTGAGGCATTAGGGGTAGGCTCCCCAGAGGGCAGGATACCTGAACTGCATCTCCAAGAGGACCGAGTGTTAACCAGGTGGAGAAGGCAGAGAGGGAGGAGAAGGCAGCCGGGGAGGGGCGCCCTCCTAAGTGGGGGTGAGCAGTTAGTGCCACGGCAGAGAGGTCTGGGAGGTGGCCTAGCACATCCTAGGTAACTCATGGTAGCTGGAGAGACGAGGTTCAGACACAAGGGACCCTGGGTCCACACTGGGGAATTTACATCTGACCCTAAAAACAGTGAAGCACCATTAAAATGTTCTAATCAGAACAGTGAGCACTGTCTGGAGAGAATGGGTCGGAGAGGGCAAGGTTGGGCCTGGTAGGACCGGTGAGGCAGGCTGTCCCTGTAACCCAGAGGACGATGACAGGTGTCCGAGCCTGGACAGTGAAGGAGCGGGAGAGATGTTTAGGAGGTAGAATCTAGACAGTTACCACACCTGCGCACTTGAGGGAGAGCGGCAGGGAGGCGTCACGGACGACTGGCCTCCAGCTGAGTGGACAGGTAGATGCTGCCCAGTGACTGGGATGAGGAGTGGCCTGGAGAAGACGGCTAGCTCTTCTGAAGCTCTGAGGGCCGTCCGCATGGAAGTGACGAGTGACTGGGGAGGATGGAAGTCTGGGGCTCGGGAGAAAGGCCCAGAATACAGTAGCAGCACGGGACTGAGTAAAGGCTGTAGGGAAGAATGAGGAGACTGTGCTGTCTGAGAAGAGAAGGGGGTGCAGAGGATGAGCCTATGGGAACAACAGGGTGCTGAGGAATAGGAGACTTGGTGATGGAGACCAGGAAGGAACAGCAAGAGGCACAGAGAAAGCCAGGGTGGACGTGTGCGGACCAGAGTTTCCAGAAAGCGAGCTCAGTCTAGCACTGACTGGTGTCTAGTACACAGGTCAGACGAGTCAGGTTACGACTGACTCGAGTCCTTCAGAGGTAGCAACAGGGAGGTCATCAGCGACCTTGGCAAGGTCATTACCAGTGCCCACAGAGAGGAGAACGTACCAGCGAGCAAGTGGAGAAGGTTCTGGATGGTGGAGAGGAGTACCAAGGGCCGGATCCTGTATGCAAGCAAGAGTCCAGGGAGGAAGCCAGGAGAAGGCAGAGACGAGCTCATCTCACGGGGCTCCCAATGTCCTCATCTGTGAAATGAGGACAGGCTGGAGAGGCCTGGCACCACGGGTGACACCGAGGAGGGCTCAGGAAGGAAGGTTACCTTGGCCTTGTCATTGATTGGCGAGGGGTTGCGGGGAGAGAGGAGTCGGACCCCTCCTGTTTGGGCTGGAGGGTCAGTGGTGCCATCCACAGGAAGTGGGCGCAGAGAAGTAGACCCCAGACCAGCGCTCCCTGTCCTGCCTCCAGAAGAGAGGCACAGTCTCCCCCGGGACATTTTAGGGCTTGTATTGTAGAAAAAACACAGAAAAGATTTTTTCACTTTGGGACAAGGGTGGACGGGGATCAAAATTTTCCCACCACTTGCCCAACTATGTAGAAGTAGGTGAAATTCTCCTGAGTTCATTTCTGACAGTTTTTGTGGCCTGAGACCCTCGTTTATGGTGAGTGGAAAATTTTTTGAGAAAGTTGGTCTCCCTTAAACCCAGTTGTTCAGAGAGTTCATCTTGGTGTACTGTGTTGATTTTTGCAGCATCCTAAATGGCATTCTAAATCTTAAATTTTGCCTTTTAAAGCTTTCATATTGGTAATTTTACTAATATGTTGTTAAAATCTCTTCATGGAGGTAATTTATCATTTATTTCCACAGATAATCAGTCAGGCAAACATAAAGACAGGAGAAAAAGCTCCCTCGATGTCAAAACTGTTGCCTCTCGAACAAATGAAGGTAGGTGACAAAGATGAGGAGAAAAACGTGCTCCTCTGAGTGGTGGGCCCGTGGAAACATGAGGCTCCCTTCCTCATCTTGTCTGGGTCACTGCCCCACCCTCAAGCTCAGCAGGCAGGGGGCCCCTATAGAAGTCTGCGTGCGTTTCTCCCTCGCCCCTGACTCCTTTGCCAGTAGGTTCATCTGACCCTTCTGATGGAGTCAGGGAATAAAGAATAGATGCCCCCCTCTGCTGCAGGGGCAGGGGGCAGAGGTGGTACAGGGAAGTGTGTGGGTGCAGGCCTCAGCTTGACCTTGGTTCAGGTCCCAGCTTCATCTACTTTCTGTGCAGCCTTGGGGGTGGACTTGAGTTCTTCCATTTCCACGTCATCAGATGGGGATAATTCTGCAGTCCACAGGGGACAACGTAAGGATTAACTGAGTGTGTGTGGTGCCTGGCAGGGGTCATGGCAGCTGCTGGCACCATCTTCACCATGGTCCTCCCTGTCACGGCCCTTGAGCAGAGCAGAGGTCACTCGGGTGCCCCAGACCATCTTCACTGCCACACTGTGACTCCTCTTCATCCTTTGCATTCCTTCGTCCCTTTCTCTGTTTTGAAGAGTTAAACATTTTTCTTTTAATGTTTTTGGGTTTTAACCTTTGTTCTTTTTGATTGCCTTGAAATTTACATATAATTCATATTAAGTGTTGAGTTCAATAAGTTTTGACAGTTCTGTACCGTTGACCTGTATAGACTGTTACCACCCACCCCAAAATAGATTCAGAAAATACACACCTGCAGGCCTGCACTCGCGCACAGGTCCCACCACACAGAGGCATCCACTCATTTCTTGCACATGAGTTAATCTGGCCTCTTCTTGTGCCTCACAGAAATGGAGTCATACAGCATGCACATAGCATGGCTCCTTTCACTCGTCTTCGCGTCTGGAGGTTCATCCACGTTGCTGGGGGTGGTTAGCAGTTGGTTCTTTCCTATTGCTTGGTAGTACTTCATTGTATGTGCCACGATTTGTTATCCATTCTCTTAGGAATGGTCCTTTTGTGTTGACCTTTCCATTTGAGGGCTGTTAAGGGTAAGGCTGCTGTGCATGCTTCTATGCAGGTCTTTCTTTGTGGACATGTGGGTCCGTCGCCTAGGACTGGCACCTTGGGCCTCTGGGCACCTGTGCACAGTTCTCCCTCATGCCATCCCTCATCTTCGAGCGTTCCAGTTGCTCCTCATTCTCTCACACTGGGTTACACTAGGCTCTAAACTATAGTTACTCTACCAGATGTGATTTTAATTTTAATTTTCCATGTGACACCCCTTTCATATGCCTACTGGCCATTTGGATATCCTCTTCTGTGAAGTGATATACATAAATTTTGCCCACTTTTTTCATTGGGTTATCTCTTGCTTGTTGGTTGTAGGAATTCTTTTCATATTCTAGATGTGGATATAAGTATTCCAGACACACTGATCTTAGTTTGTGGATTGCATTTTCACTCTTAATAGTCTTTTAATGAACAGAGGTTCTTAATGAATCTTAAAGTTCATTTAATCAGTGTTTTCTATTACACATAGTGCTTTTTTGTGTCGTGTTTAAGAACTCTTTCTCTATCCCAAGGTCATGAAGACTTTTCCCACATTTTCTTCTATAAGCCTTATTGTTTTATCTTTCAGTTTGGCTCTATGATTCATTCCAAATCAATTTTTATATTGAGTGAGGGTAGGGATCAAGGATGAATTTTCTCCCTACAGGGAAACCCAAACCGGCCCATCACCATATGGAAAAACCATCTTTTGCTATAGTATCATTCTTGTAACCAGGTGACTATAAATACATGGTCTGTTTCTGGACTCATGGGTTCTGTTTCATTGTTCCGTTAGTCCTTGCTTGCACCAATACCATGATCAGTTACTACAGTTATATGGTAAGTCTTGATATCTGGTAAAGTTCTTCAAGATTATCCTGATTATTCTAGGTTCTTTGCATTTCCATATAGCATTTAGAATCAGCTACTTAGTGTACACACACACACACACACACAACCTCCTGGGATTTTATTTGGGAGTGTCTTAAATCTATAGATCAAGTTGGAGAAACTTGAAATCTTGATAATACTGAGTCTTTCAAAACATGAACATGCTCTTTGTCTTTATTTAGGTTGTCTTTTTTCTCAGCAGTGTTTTGCATTTTCAGTATAGAAGTCCTACACTTAGATATCCATTAGATTTATTCCTGAGTACTGATTTTTTTGATGCTGTCATAATGGTTTTTTAGTTTCCAGTTGTTTGTTGCTAATATGTAGAAATATAATTGACTTTTGTGTATTGACCTTCCACCCAGTAATCTTGATAAACTTAGTGATTGTAAGTGTAGCATTTGTAGAGTCTTTCAGATTTTCTGCAAACATAGTCACAACAATCTTTATTCTTTTTCACTTTATTGTATTTACTGTATTGTTTGGTTTTTATATGTCACCTTCACTATATTTTTTAATGAGAATAAGTCCTGTTATGACATAGTGATAGAATAGTGGTTTCTGGTTTTGGTTTAATGACCTTGTTGGGTAAAATGGAAAGACAGCATCCATGTGCCGGTCACCAACATTAGATTTTGGTAGTTTTTGTTGGTCTCTGCAATTTGAAGCATGTGAGAGCCCCTGAGTAGGTTAGTCCTGGTGGTTTCTCCTCAGGCCCTTGTTTGGTAAAATAAGGCCGACATCTCAGGCGGGTAGAGCAGTGTGTGGTCCTCTCTGGCCCTTGGTAAACAGCATGTGGCTGGACAGTGGGGCTTTCAGGGAGAGACAGAACACCACGTGAGTGTCTTCCTGCCTGTTCACCGCCCGGGCTTCTCCCCACCCCAGAGGAACTGGGTCTTGACAGGAGCAACAAAAAATTAACAAACATTAGAGCATAATACTGCCACCTACCTCAGCTAATCTAGACGGATTAGGTAACTGTCTCAAGCAGAACAGTGAAAAGCACCCAAGGATGCCTTGAAAAACTGAACCAGAAATACAGATTTCAGTTAATTGAGTTGTATGTATTGTTCCTGCCATCTATGAAACAAAGGGCCTGTGTGGCATTGTCTTTCAGAACGTTTCTCTCCTGGGTAGCAGCAAGCTGAATTATAAAACGTTATTGTTACAGACACAGAGGGGCTAATGTGTGGCCTCAACTTGCTAGATTGCTTCCTCTGTTCTCTCGATGGCCTGTGACCTCAGAGGTTCAGTCTAGGGGGTCACATGCCTCCCAGTGCCTTGAACTGAAGGAGGCAGAGTTGGTCTGCCAGAATCCTGGGCTTGGTAGGATGGGGAGGGAGCTGAGCCACCTGGTAGCTCTGGTCCTGCCCCTTCACTCGGGCCTGGAAGAGGGTGGGAGGCAGTGAGTGAGGCCACGCTCACCCTGATCCCTGTACCACCTGGTCTCTCCACAGTTTCCAGCCAGAGACGACACTCTTCCATGGCCCGGATCCATTCCATGACGATCGAGGCGCCCATCACCAAGGTGACACAGTGACCCGCAGCAGTGATGAGGCTCTCCTAGGTGTATGGAGCTGCTGCCTCTGCGGAGGGAGGAGGGTGGCAGGAGCACTTTGGCTTTCTTAAGCTAACAATGAGCCCTGCTGCCAGCCTGACTCTTTGGGTTGCTCTCACATTGCCTTTAAGGTGATGAGAGTCAGGACTTTTCTTTCCGTATTATTATAGGTCATCAATATCATCAATGCTGCCCAGGAAAGCAGTCCCATGCCTGTGACAGAAGCTTTAGACCGTGTGTTGGAAATTCTAAGAACCACTGAATTATATTCACCACAGTTCGGTGCTAAGGACGATGATCCTCACGCCAATGACCTCGTCGGGGGCCTGGTGTCTGTGAGTGTCCTGACAGGCCGCTGGCTCCATCCCGCTGCTCTCATTCGTTTTCTCAGAGGTCACTTGTTGACAAGCTGTCCTACACAGTGCTCTGTGTGTGGGGTCAGCCATGGCGTAGATCATGCATTGCCCAGGCTCAGCTGCCCTCCTGCTGAGCCGTCACCCACTTGCTGCCTATCCAGGGGGGTGGTGGGTACGGGGGACCTCAGCTTGGAACAGAAGGAGGAGAGTGTTCAGGACAGCCAGCTGGTCTGCTGCGTTAGGTCTCCATTTTTACTTAAGGGCTCTACAAGTAGTTGATTTAAATAAAACTTGAAGATTTTGAAAACTGGGGCAGAAAAAAATACGAAGTGTTTCATACCGTGTTACAGAACAGGACGACTGGCTCCCTCCAGAGTGTCCTGTACAGACTAGGTGACATCGTGGGAGGAGGCTGGGGGATCATTTTGTTAGCTGAAGGCTTTGGACCACGGGCTCTAGGTGCCGCCTCCAGCTGTCTAGGATAGAGGCCTCCAGCTCTATGGAAAACAGACCATTCCATTACCATCTGTCACCTTCTGTCTTGGTGACAAAGTTCAGAAATAAAAATTCACCTCCCTGCCTAATTGGTGCTTGCTAAAGCCACTAGATTTCATACCAGTAAGGCTGTCAGCAGTCATCAGACGGGTGATCACAGGGGAGCTTCGGTGTGCGCGTGTGGATGGAGACAGCCGCCCGCAGCTGTCCTCTGTGACCGGCTGTCCTGGGTTTTCAAGGAGTAAGGAATACTTGTGATTTCCCTGTTTATTTCCTTGATTTTTATCAGGATGGTTTGCGAAGATTATCCGGAAATGAGTATGTTCTTTCAACAAAAAGTAAGTTTTTCCTTTTTAATGTATTGGATTGCTATTAGTATTTTAGCTAATACTATTGGGGTTTCCCTGGTGCCTCAGACAATAAATAATCTGGTTGCAATGCAGGAAACCTGGGTTCGATCCCTGGGTTGGGAAGATCCCCTGGAGAAGGGAAAGGTTACCCACTCCAGTGTTCTTGCCTAGAGAATCCATGCACAGAGGAGCCTGGCAGGCTATAGTCCATGGGGTTGCAGAGTCGGACACGACTGAGTGACTAATACTTTCATTAGTATTATAGCCACACTTAAGTAATGAAGATAAAAAAAAAATCTCAAAATTTTTATCTGAAACTTTATCAGTAAGAAGTTTTTGGTTTATCATAAACCCTAAGAAACAAAGCATCCTCCCCCAAAGCTCTGCTGCTCCCCCTGAGGGACAGCAAACGCCGTCAAGCCTGTTGATCCCGTTCTGTTTACCCTGCAGACCTTCAGCAGGCTCCCAGCAGCAGCATTGTCCCCATCTCCCTTCATGATGTTCCATCACAGATAACTCGGGCCATGGAAAAGGAGGAGTACTGGGACTTCAGTATTTTTGAACTGGAGGCTGCCACTCATAAAAGGTGAGCCCACGGAAGCTCAGCAGACCGGGAGTTTGATTCCAAGGGCCAGTGTGGAGAAAGCCTCTCCGGGAGTGTAGGCTCTGCCCAGAGCCGGTCCCTGGTCAGGGAGGAGGCCCCAGGGAAAGAGCAGCAGATACCTTGAGTCTCCAGGGCCTCAGCGTCAGCAAGGGATCAGGGAGAAGCCAAGGGGAATTCGCCTGGCCATGACTGCCACAGAGAGAGAAAGTGACTTACTTGGAGTCTCCAAGTAGCAGAGGTTTTCTTTTTGTAAGATACGGTTATTAATTTCTCCTGTAGGTATTAAGTAGTGATATGTTGACACTGCAGCAGAGTCTCATTTCAGAGCTCAGAACCATTGGCAGTCCAGTGGTTAAGACTCCACACTTCCAATGTAGGGATCTCAGGTTTGATCCCTGGTCAGGGAACTAAGATCCCACATGCTACTCAGCACAACCAAAAAAATAAGAGCTGTCCCCAGATCTTGGTTGCTGTGTTGGTGACAGGCATGGGGACACCCACACTCCAGCATCCTGACCTGAGTGTGGTCCCCTAGAGCAGGGAAGGGTTGGGTTTCCCCTCCCATTTTATACCTCACTGGAGAACACTCAGCCAGAGGAGTGTGGTTGGCTTGGCACACGGGAAGGGCATTCAGACCTGATGCCAGCCAGCGTTGCCCTTCAGGAGGGTGAGGCATCAACCCCAGCAGACAGGCAGAGAGGGGCCGTTACAGGAGACTCGTCAGGTCTCATCCCATGTGGGTGGTGGTCCCTATGACAGCCCCTGCCCTTTGCTCACACTCAGAAGCTTGACTTGCTCTAAGACATTCTGCATCTGTGTGCCCCACAGGGCCAGTGACAGCGGCAAACAAAGCTGTGGGCACTGGTTTACATCCTAATGTGAACTGGGACAGGGCAAGTCTGCCGAAGTCCTGGGAGCCCAGCCAGTTTGGCCACTGCCTCAACAGAGCCAAAAGCAAAGGCCAGAGGCTGGATGACGGTGACTCTCAAGGACAGGCCTCATTTGGCACCAGCTGGTCACCTGTCTGGGGAAACCCCCACCTCCAGAGTGTTGAGACCGTCACATGATGTGTGCCAGCGTCTGGCTTGTGTGCTGCCGTGGGGAACTGGTATCTTCTTCCAACAAGACGTCTGGCCAGTGACACACGTCCAGCAAGGCCACAGGGGAGGACGCAGTTAGCCTGGCAGCACGTTGACCTGGACACCCTCTTGGTGCCGGGAGTACTCTGCAGCAGTTAGGGCAGTAGGAGCACCAGGCAGGTGCCCCCAGAATTGCAGCTGGGCTCTGCCCAGGGCTGGTGCTGGCCACCAGGAGAGAGGGCGACAGGGTGCCCCCTGCAGGCCACCCTCACAGGCTCCACTTTCTGTCCCGCTTACTCCCGGAAGTCTGGCTCAGGTTTGCCTGTTGGATCTGAACAGATCAGACACTCTACCTGTTTCTCTACTTTGATTTAATGCTGTGTATGTTTTTCCCTATAGGCCTTTGATTTACCTTGGTCTCAAAGTGTTTGCTCGCTTCGGAGTCTGTGAATTCTTAAAATGCCCCGAGGCAACGCTGAGATCCTGGTTACAGGTGATCGAAGCCAATTATCACGCTTCCAACCCCTACCACAACTCCACACACTCTGCTGATGTGCTGCATGCCACTGCCTACTTTCTCTGCAAAGAGAGGATCAAGGTGAGCTGTGTTGGTGCCCTGTGCTTCACAGCAGGGGTGAGGGTGCAGGGTATAGGGTGCAGTCTGGCCCGGGAAGGGTGCGGCCTCCTGAGGAGCAGAACCACACCCTGGCTCTGGGGAGTGGATAACTAATTCCAAATGTGGCCCTGGGCATTCCGCCTTCGAATAGGAGCCACTTTAGCTCCAGCTTTGAGGGCTCAGGAGCAAAGGGAATGGGAGTGTGTCACAGTAAGAGTGTCAGAGAAGAAAGTGCCATCCAAGGCACTCTGCTCACTGCCCACTTCCAAACCAAGCTTCCTAAGAAAGCTTTTCACATTGTAAATTGTTTCATTAGGGAAATGTTTGAAGCAGCAACTAGACCTGCACTGCTTTGCCAGAGTATTTGTGTTATTAGTATTTCCATCAGCATCCGCCATAAACTGGCACAGAAGACCAGGGAGCGCTGGTGCAC
This sequence comes from Bos mutus, assembly GCF_027580195.1. Taxonomy (NCBI): domain Eukaryota; kingdom Metazoa; phylum Chordata; class Mammalia; order Artiodactyla; family Bovidae; genus Bos; species Bos mutus. Next base: position 21,514,514 of record NC_091637.1, read on the forward strand.
GGCCGTTTCACTTTCAGAAGCACCTGAAAGCGGAAGAATCAGTGAGAATCGGGGCCTCGTGAGGAATGAGACAGGTCAGCCTCCCGGCACGAGTGCAGGGCAGGCAAGTCCAGCCCCCCTTAGCTGTGTTCTTTGGTGGTTTTTTGTTGTTGTTTTACTAAAGGTCACGACTAAGACCGTAGGTAGAACAAGAGTCCAGGGAGAGGTCTGTTCTCATGAAGTGTGAACACAGAGGGCAGAGGAGAGACATCTGCGTCAATGTGGTTCAGCATAAAGGGAACCTAATTTTTGCTGTAATTTAATGCTTTTGAAACTCCCTGATAGATAACATACAAATATACATTCAGAAAGCTATCAATAACTTAATTTTTAACATAATTTACTGATGTAATTCACATCATAAAATTCACCCATTTAAAGTTAAAACTCCCTGGGGACTTCCCTGGTGGTCCAGTGGTTGAACTCCATGCCTCCAGTGCAGCTGCTGCAGGTCCAGCCCCTGGCTGGGAAACTAAGACCCCACATGCCGTGCAGCACGGCCAAAAAACCTTTTTTTTAAGTTAAAACTATTGAATTTCAATGTAAATAAATTTACAAGCCTGGTTAATTAGATACACACCTTTTCTTCAAGTGTTCGTAGGATATTTCCAAAAATGATCTTGATACTAAGACACAGTTTTGATATACTTCAAAACACTTTAAAAATGTCAGCCACTACAAATGAGAAAATATTTCGAACAAATTGGGGTTAAACAAAGAAATAAAACCAAAAATAACAGAAAACAACAAAATGAGAAACCTATGTATCAAAACCTATAGAATGAGAAGAGCAATGTGATCATCTGGGATTGTTCTTTGAAATAACCAAGAGAATTCACTGCAAGTCAGACTAATCAAAATACAGAAAACAGGAATATACACATTAGAAATGGAGACTACTAGAAGAAAGTACCCTGCACTTCTGTACTTAAAGTTTTAAATGAGAACTTTTGGCCATGCTGTATGGCATGTGGGATCTTACTTTCCCAATTGATAATTTTAAATCAAAGTAATGTTCCAAGTAGAAAGTCAATACCTCAGACTAAGGACCTTTTTATGTGATGGGTCTAAAGACAGACTGGCTGAGGAGGTGACTCCGGTCTGGTAAGGACACCCTGTGTCTTGGTAAATCCCTAACTTGTGCGAGACTGAGAATCAGATAATGTTTCCTCTGAAACATGCAAAAATGAAACTGTTTCTGAGTAGAGTTAGGAAAACTGGATTTGCTCAACACTATGCTTTTCTCAGAAGTTTGAAATATTCTTACCTTAAAGCCAGAAGGGCAGAAAGAGAACTACACAGAAGGCTACCTTGCTTTCAGTGCCATGCCGCAATTTTTAAAAGAACTCTTGTTTTCAGCAAACTTTAGACCCACTTGATGAGGTTGCTGCCCTCATCGCAGCCACTATCCACGATGTGGACCACCCCGGGAGGACCAACTCCTTCCTGTGCAATGCCGGGAGCGAGCTGGCCATTCTCTACAACGACATGGCTGTGCTGGAGCACCACCACGCGGCCTTGGCCTTCCAGCTGACCACCGGCGATGACAAATGCAACATCTTTAAAAACATGGAGCGGTAAGAACAGTGAGCTGGAAAGTATGTTTACTTTTGCTCTTTAAAAAACAATTTGTTAAGATATAATTAGGTACTATACAGTTCACCCATTTAAAGCGTGTGGGGTTTTTGGTATATTCCAAGTTGTGCAGTCTTCCGTATAGTCGACATTTACATTTCCATCACCCCCAAAGGAACCTCGAACTCACGAGCAGTCACTGTCCTGCCCCCCCGGTAGGCAGTCGCAGATCTACCTTCCGCCTCCGTAGCTTTGTGAGTTCTGGGCATTTCAGACGATTGGAAGCACCCCAGGATGTGGTCTTCTGTGTCTGGCTTCTTTCACAAGCATGATGTTTTCAAGGTTCAGTTCCGTTGTGTCCTGAACATTTCAAGACAACAGTGTAAGGCTAACACCTTGATAGATTCAGAAGCTGTCATCTTACATCTCTGCCTGGCAGACTCCCAACATACTCTGCCCAGCAAACGTCTCATGTCTGATTGGTGACGCTGTGAGATTAGTGTCTTCTCTTCTTGATGGTGCCCTCACTGTCTAGGGTGGGGCTGTTAGAAGTGATCTGTCATGAGGAATACTTACTAATTGGGATTTTAAGGAAAGTTATTAAACCTAAGGGATTAAAAAAAAAAACCTTTTTTTCTATGTTTTAGAATTTCATATGTGGACTTAAAGGTTTTTCCATAGTTGCTTACATATACATCAGTTATCACTGGAAAATGCACAAGACCCTGACAGCTATGCCTGTCTCCAGGGAAAAGAACAGCATAGCTGCATAGAGTTCAGTTTATACTCTTTGTACCTTTTATGTTTTTAATTAAATGGTTTCCATCCTCAAAACATAAATTTTTAAAATAAATATAAAGGGCTAGAGGAAGAGGCATCAGGTACGCACCATTGATTCTCTCAGCTTTCAGATGGTTCACCCTCTGTTTCTGGGCTCTAAGATTGTTGGGTCTCAAGGTTCCTCTGTGTGGGATATATTCTTAATAACCCCAGCTGGCTATGTTCTAGCTTTTCTTTAATCTTAAGAACTACATGCCTTTTGCTTATGAGAACACTATGAACACTGTATGTATAGTCTTACGCATGTGCTGTGCTTAGTCACTCTGTCATGTCCGACTTTTTGCAGCCCCATGGACTATAACCCGCCAGGCTCCTCTGTCCATGGGGATTCTCCAGGCAAGAATACTGGAGTGAGTTGTCATGTGCTTCCCCAGGGGATCTTGGGATAGAACCCAGGTCTCCCGCATTGCAGGCAGATTCTTTACAGTCTGAGTCACCAGGGAATCCCAAGAATATTGGAGTGGGTAGCCTATCCCTCTTCCAGGGGATCTTCCCAACCCAGGAATAGAACTGGGGTCTCCTGTATTGCAGGCAGATTCTTTACCAGCTGAGCTACCAAGGAACCCCATAGTTTTGCCCAAAGATTCTCATTTTAACTTCTGTTCAGGTTCTCCTTACTAATAGCAGTCTAGGCAGCAACCTTTAACCTTCACATTCTTTAAAGCATGGCCTGCCACTGCTGCCCAGTTCATTAGAATTTCAGCCGCAGTGGACACAGGGCCTAGATCACAGCTGGTTTCCAGGAGCACCTGTCTGGTCTGGATCAGTAATCAGCAGCAGCCTCTCCTTTTTTGTCTGAAACAGGAACGACTACCAGACGCTGCGCCAGGGTATCATTGACATGGTCTTAGCCACAGAAATGACAAAGCACTTTGAGCATGTCAACAAATTTGTCAACATCATCAACAAGCCCTTGGTAGCATTAGAAGAAGAAGAGGTAAGTGAGCTGACTGCAAATGGAGTCTGTGTTTAGGGCTCTTCCTCCTGTGTGTTGTGGGGAAACCTCGGCTTAAGAGATCATGAGTATTATCATCCCTGCACTGGGCTCACTGCATATAAATACTTTTTTAACCAATGGAAATTAAAGTACAAAGACCTGGCAAGACATACAAGAAAAAGCATGACAATTCTGAAGGGACTTGACGATAGAGAGGTGGGCCATTCCTGCGCCCTTGTTCAACAGTTGCCCCGTCCCCCGCCTCTGAGTACTTTGGGGCCAGTTGGAGACCACGAGGTCTCTCGCCAGCCACTGCCCATTGTGCAGCCGACCTGTCCTCTGCTGATTTGTGTCACAGGAGGGTGGGGGTTGGGGAGGCTCCTGGACTTGGACCACAGGGTGCTGGTGGTGTTGGATTTAAGGCATGGAGTCCAGAACTTTCTGGCAAGAGAAGAACATTAACTGCTTCCCCAGACAGGAGCCCACAGCTGAGAAAGCAGGCATTCTGAGTTCTCGGCTCTTTTTCACCACTTGCTTGTCTCTAGTGGGCACAGTAGCCCTCGAGGCGCAGCGCTGAGGACACGGCACAAGGTGTGCTCTGGATAAACAGCACCCGCTACACTAGGTCAGTGTGAGCGCAGCACCCGCCTGAGGCCCACAGCTGCCCGACCACCAACCCCAGGCTCCTCCCCACTCCTGTCGCCCCCTGCCAGTCTTCACCGAGCACAGAGACGACTCATCCTAAGAAGATAGCCCCTGAACTCCAGCTCTACTGCTGCAGCTCAGTTGTTTGGCCAGGGCTTCTGTCTGTCCCTGGCTTTCTAGCTTATCACCCTTCAGACTTGTCCCTGTCTCACCTGAAACCTGCTGAGAACTCTGCTCTCCTCACCCTCTCCAGTCTGTCAGACTTTACGCCCTTTCCAAGGACTCAGTCATTCTCCCATGCACAGATACCCCAGCTGACCCCACCCCACAGAAAGAAACCACGTACCTCGCAGACTTGGCTTCCTCCATTCATTCTGGGAAGTTTCCAGACTCAGCAGAGTTTTCATTCTCCTTGACAGTCATGTTCCTCCTCTCTGCTGTCACTACTTAGATTTTTACTGAGAGACTGGAAACCAGGATCCAGTGGGTCATAGCAGGTGGAAGAAAATAGTCACCCAGCGGGCAGTACAGAACAGTAGTCACACACCTGCACAGAGAGAAGGGTCAGCACAAAGCTGGTGGGCAGTGGGAGATGAGAATCACTGAGGTCACGGTGTCTGTCACTTTTGAGGAGACCAGGCAGCCTGGGCTCAGGGTCCCCCCCACCCATCTTGTCCCCACCGAGAGGGGATGACTGTGACTGCTTACAGAAACCACGTGGCTGACTCCTCTGGAAGCTGCTTGGTGGCTCAGAATCAGAGGAGATGCTTGCTCATGTCTTTGACCTACTACTCACTCTTCCAACCTGAATTTGTTTCAGAGGCCCCTCACCCCATGGGCTGAGGCTCCATATCCAGAGGGGCTCCCTGTGAGTCAGACACAGGCACTACTGTGGAGAGACAAGAGTCCAGACTAGAGGCAGGGCTCACGCATTGATCCTGGGCCAGCTCAGTACCTCTGGCTGAGTCTCTTCACCTCTCAGAGTCCTGTCATCCTCATCTGTAAAATATAATGGTAAATTATACTGATTTTCATGCCTACCACAAGATATCTTTGTGAGTGCAGATCACAAGACCATGACTAAGTCCTCTGTCCACCATAAAATGTGAGGGCAGAGTTTAGGAACATCAGTGTATCCGACACGCTGTGCACACCGGTGGCGGACTCCCAGGATCATGCCTCTCCCAGGGCTGGGTGGGGAGCAGCAGAGCCCCTGGCGGACCACAGGACCGTCAGTGGCAAGGGCAGAGAAAGGTTTCACTTTCCAGTTCAGTGTTTTTTAATGAATGTAAATAATACAAGATAGAGCCAGTCTTTTGAGTACTTAGTGAGTGATAGAACAGAAAGAAAAGGCAACTGTGAGAAACAGAGAAAGAGTCAAGATGGGGAAAGGTAGATATGCCAGCCTCCAGTGCTACGCTGTACTTCCGGGTTCTGCTGGAATCTCACTGGACCTTGGTTTTCCCCACTGCAGAGTGAGAGCCAACCTCAGAGCATCCCCGGCACTATTTTGAGAGACCCTAACCGTAGATCCCAGACAGAGCCCCACCGTGGTTAACGGTGGGGCCACAACAGTAAAACAGAGCTTGGTACCTGGGGTCCCGTTTTGATTGCTTTGAATTCCACTCATGCTTTAGGAAACTGATAAAGATCAAGAAGCCATAAATACCATGCTCAGGGCTCCAGAGAACCGGACTCTGATCAAAAGGATGCTGATCAAGTGTGCTGACGTGTCCAACCCCTGCCGGCCCCTGGAGCAGTGCATCGAGTGGGCTGCACGCATCTCAGAAGAGTATTTCTCTCAGGTAAGATGCAGCTTCTGAAGTTCCCTCAAGTAAAAGAAACACCATGAGGACCATAGGAAGTAATGGACTTAAAACTAGAAGTGGAGTTCTAAATGAAATTCTGTCCTTGAAGAACATTGCTTAGATTACAGGCTTACTGGCAGTGAATTCTGTTAGTTTTCCCTTATTTGAAAATGTGTTTTATTTTGCCTTTGCTTTCATTCTTTCAGGATATTTTCAACACATATTTGACGTTTTCTCCTAATAACACTTTAAAGATGTTATTACACTGTTGGCTGCCCCTCCCAGTTTCTCTAGGTAGAAAAAAATTCTCATGGGGGAAAAATATATATATATAAAATGGCTAAAATTTTTCCAAATTTAGTGAAAGATAAATCTGTATGCATATGAGAAACTCAACAAATCTAACCCATGCCCAGGTATGTCATACTCGAGCAGCTACTAGCCAAAGATACAGAAACAAAATTGAAATCACTCAGAGAAATGACATATTACTTACACTAACTTCATGTCAGAAACTATGGAGGCCAGAAGACCTCAGAACATCATCTTTAAAAAGTTGTTAGGAGAAAACTGTCACCCTAAAATTCTGTAACCAGTGAAAATATCCTTCAAGGATGGAGGCAAAATAGACACTGTCAAACTGTGGAGAACGGTGTGGAGGTTTCTTAAACTCTCACTAGGAGTAAAAGTACCCTGTGACCCAGCAACTCCACTGCTGGGCGTCTACCCTGAGAGAACCGGCACTCAAAAGCTGCATGCACCCCAGCATTCACTGCAGCACTGTTTATGATAGCCAGAACATGGAAGCAACCCAGATGTCCACTGACAGATGAGTGGATAAAAGAAGTTGTGGTGTGTGTGCGCTCAGTCGCTTCAGTAATATTCCATTGTATGTAAAAGGAAAGAACTCGTCAGTTCTAATGAGGTGGATAAACCTAGAGACTGGCATACAGGGTGAAGAAAGACAGAAAGAGAAAAATATCGTATATAGTGCATATATGTGGAATCTAGAAGAACGGTGCTATCTGCAGGGCAGAAATAGAGATGCGGATGTAGAGAACAGACTTGTAGACACAGCGGGAAGGACAGGGTGGGACAGACTGAGAGAGTAGCGCTGAAAATGGTGAATCACAAAACCACAATGAGATAGCACGTCACGTCTGTTAGAATGGCTGTTATCAAAAAGATAGGAAGTATTGTCAAGGATGTGGAGAAAAGAGAGCCCTTGTGCACTGTTGGTGGGAATGTAAATTGGTGCAGCCACTATGGAGCTGCCTCCAAAAATTAAAAACAGAACTACCATGTGATCCAGTAATTCTACTTCTGGGTATTTATCCAAAGAAAACAAAAGCACTAACCACCCCAAAAGATACACACACTCCCACATTCACCGCAGGATGACTTACAGTAGCCAAGTTGGAAGCAACCTAAGCACCCATTGATAGGTCAGTGAGTAAGGTGATGTGGGTATGTGTGTGCACATATAATGGGATATTATGTAGCCATTAAAAAGAATGAACTCTTGCCATTTGGTTTATGCTAAGTGAAATAGAAAAAGACAACTATTATATCATCTAACTTACATGTAGAATCTTACAGAGAACAAATTTGTGGTTGCTAGCTTAGTGGATGCAAGATGGTTAAAGGGAGTCAAAAGGTACAAACTCCCAGCTATAAAATAAAGAAGTCATGGGGTTGTAATGTACAGCATGGGAACTGTAGTTAGCAACTTTCAAATATGCAGTACTGTATTACTAAGAGAGTAGATGTTCAAAGTTGTAATTATAGGAAAAATTCTGTAATTATATATGGTGACAGATGTTAAGTAGATTTATTATGGTAATCATCTTGCAATATACAAAAATTTTGAATCATTATGTTGTACATCTGAAACTAATATAATGCTATTTAACAAATTCCTCAGTAAAAATAAGATAAGAACACTTTAAAAAATGATAAATAGCTGGGTAACTATAAAAGTTTTTTTCCTTGGAATTTCTCTAAATACATAGGACTATTTTAAGTATAAGTTATAATACTGAATTGTAAAGGATATAATATATGTAACCATAAGCTATATGGCAACTATAGCATAAAGGATAGCAGAAAGTAAAATGGATCTACCTGAATCCAGGGTTTCTACATGTTACATTAAGTGTTATAGTATTAGCTCAGTAGACTGAGAAGTGAAAGATATATTTAGTAATCCCAAAATGTATTTAGTAATCCCTAGAGCAATCAGTGTACCTTAAAAGCTAATAGATATATTACTATAATGGAATTCTAAAATTTATTAAATTATACAAAAGCAGCAGGAGAAAACAATAATAGAAAAAACAGTCAAATGGGAGCTCCAGCTCTACTCATCAGTACTTACTTTAGTGGACTAAACCCTCCAATACAGATCATCAGGATGGATCTTGAAAAAATAATCCCAACTACATGCAGTCTACAAAAGACACACTTAAAATATAAAGAACAGAGAGGTGTAAAGTGAATGGATGGAAAGAGATATACCATGGAGACTGTAAATATAAAGATTAGAACGGCTATATTAATCTCAGACAAAACAGACATCAAGACAAAGAATAGTACCAGAGATAGTGAGAGACGTCATAGTGATAAAAAGTCTTATAGGAAGACATAAGCATAAGTGTGTGTGTATCTAATAACAGAGCTTCAAAATAAATGAGACAAGTACAACATGGTTGGAGATTTTAGTACCCCCTTTCAGCAATTGATAGAACAACCAGATTAAAATATCAGTAAAAACACATAATCCCAACAACACTGTTAACCACCTTACCTTACTTAATGTTTATAAAACACGTATCACATGTCTACAGAATATTTATTAAGGACACTGATATGTTCACCAATATGCATCATGCTGGGTCACAGACAAGATTCAGTAAATTTAAAATAATTGAAATCATACAGAATCTATTCTCCAGGCACAGTGGAATTAAATCAGAAATTAGTAAGAATAAGGTACCTAGGTAAACACCAAATATTCAGAAACTGACATTTCTAAATAGTCTAAGGTTCAGATAAAGGAAATTAATCAAAGTATATTAAAATTGTGGGATGCAAGCAAAACAGTTATCAGAGGGACATTTATAATTAGTGGAAAAGCCCTAAAGTTAACATCTTAGGTTTCAGTTTAAGAAACTAGAAAGAGACAAAGTAAACCCAAAGTAAGTAGGAAAGAAGTAACATAAGAGCAAAAAAAATGAGCAAACAGTAAAGAAACACTAGAAAAAATTGAAGGGCAAATGGTGGAGTAGAACGACTTGAGCTCATCTCCTCATGAAAACCCCAAAATCACAACTGCTGGACAATCTCATCAAAGAAGGATTGGCACCTACCTAGAAAGATGCTCTACACCCAAAGACCAAGAACCACAAGACAGGAGGACGAGCACTTTCACGATGTAATCAAATCCCACACCTGCTCAGGTTCTCACCAGAATGAGGTCTGAGCCCACGTTAGGCTCCCAGCCTGGGGGTCTGGCATCGGGGAGGAGTCCCCAGAGCGTTTGGCTTGAGTGCAGGAGCTCCACAGGACTGGGAGAGACAGACTCCATTCTTGAGGGCACGCACAAGGTTTCATGAGCACTGGTGCCCAGGCCAGAGCAGTGACTCCGTTAGAGCCTGAACCAGACCTACCTGCAGGTTTTGGAGGGTCTCCTGGAGGTGGGGGTCGGCTGTGGCCCACTGCAGGGGCAGGAACACCAGTGGGGGAGGCCCTGTGGTAAATTCCTCAGCTGAGCTCTCCTAGAGGTCACCGCTTTGGCACTGAGACCTGTCCCCACCCAGCAGCCTGCAGGCTCCATTTCTGGGACACCCTGGCCTTCTTGGATTGGAAGAATCAGTATTATCAAAATGACTACTGCCCAAGGCAATCAAATTCAGTTCAATCTCTCCCAAATCACCAATGGCATTTTTCACAGAACTAGAACAAATTTTTTAATTTGTATGAAAACACAAAAGACCCCAAATAGCCAAAACAATCCCAAGAAGGAAAACCAGAGCTGGAGGAATCAGTCTCCCTGACATCAGGCTATATTGCGAACCTATAGTCATCAAAACAGTGTGGTATTGGCACAAAAACAGAAATACAGATCAATGGAACAAGATAGAAAGCCCAGAAGTAAACCCATACACCTGTGGTCCTTAATCTATGACAAAGGAGGTCAGAAGATACAATGGAGAAAAGACGGTCTCTTCAATAAGTGATGCTGGGAAAACTCTCAGCTACATGTAAAAAATGAAATTAAAACATTCTCTAACACCATACACAAAAACAAAACTGAGTGGATTAAAGACCTAAATGTAAGACCAGATACTATAAAAGTCTTAAAGGAAAGCATAGGCAGAACACTCTAACATAAATCACAGCAATATCTTTTTGGATCCACTTCTAGATTAATGAAAAAATAAATGGGACCTAATTAAAAGCTTTTTGCACAGCAAAGGAAATCATAAACAAAATGAAAAGACAACCCACAGAATGGGAGAAAATATTTGCACATGAAGTGATTGATAGGGATTCATCTCCAAAATATATAAATAGCTAATGTAGCACAATATCAAAAAACCCAAATAACCCAATAGAAAGATAGTGAAAGTGAAAGTGAAGTCGCTCAGTCGTGTCCGACTCTTTGCGATCCCATGGACTGTAGCCCACCAGGCTCCTCCGTCCGAGGTATTCTCCAGGCAAGAATACTGGAGTGGGTTGCCATTTCCTTCTCCAGGGGATCTTCCCGACCCAGGGACCGAACCCAGGTCTCCCGCATTGCAGGCAGACGCTTTAACCTCTGAGCCACCAGGGAGCCCTAATAAAAAGATAGCCAGATCTAAATAGACATTTCTTCAAAGACGACATACATGTTCATCATGACTAATTATTAGAGAAATACAAATCAAAACTCTAATGATTTACCACTCACAGTGGTCAGGAATGTTCATCAAAGTCTTCAAACAATACATTCTGGAGAGGGTTTGGAGAAAGGGAACCCTCCTACACTGTTCGTGGAATGTAAATTGGTACAGCCATTATGGAGGTATAGAGGTTCCTTAAAAAGCTAAAGACAGCTACTATATAATCCAGCAATCCCATTCCTAGGCATATATCCTAAGAAAATCATAAAGTATACATGCACCCCCGTGTTCATTGCATCACTATAATAGCCAGGACATGGATGTAATCTAAATGTCTATCGACAGAGGAATGGAAAAGAAAATGGAATATTATTTAGCCATAAAAAATAAAACAATGCCATTTACAGCAACATGGATGGACCTAGAGATTATCATACTAAGTGAAGTAAATCTGAGAGACAGATATTAATATCACATCAGCTTTTATGTGACATCTCAAAAAATGATACAAAGGAACTTATTTACAAAACATAAACAGACTCACAGACTTCAAGAGAAAGGGATAAATTAGGAGTTTGGGATTAACAGATACACACTACTGTATATAAAAGAGATAATCAACAAGCTCCTATGCACCCTCCACCCGTTGCCACACATGCACCAGGGCAGAGATTCGCACGGAGCTGACCCTGCTGAGCCAGCACTGGCCTGACAGCAGAGGCTCCACCACAGCAGAAGCCCAGACTTGGCAGTATTCCCCACTCATCCTCTGCCCAGAGCCCCCGACCCTGCCTCCCACACCTCCTGGGGTGTGCTCCTGGCCCAACAGCTGGTGTAGATGGTCCCTGCCCTGCCTCCCAGGAAAGCCTGGCCTGAGCAGTCACAGCCAAGCTTGTGTGCCTCGGCCCCCAGGCCTGGAACAGCAGCAGCCCCTCCTGCTGGCTCCTGCCCTGGCCCGGAGTCTGGCACCGCCCACCTGCACAGGGAGCCCAGGCCTCTTCCTTGGCACTGTCCCCAGCACTGTCCGCAGCTCCTCGCACAAGCGTGTCTCTGCAGCATGGTGCTACGTGCAGAACGGCCCTTCCCGGGAAAACCCCCAGAGGTTGCCTGTTGTCCTCCAGTGGAGATTTCATGTTGAGAGCTGTAGCGAATCACTGTCACTTCCAAGGAAAGTCACCTGCCTTCAGCTGTGGAGCCAGTTCTTCCAGTGTCTCGGGCCTCGGACCCATCGATGTGCAGGGCGAGGTGGCCGTAACTTCTCACCAGTCCCTGCCACCCTGCTTGTGATTGCCAGGCCTCGGAAAAGACAGAAGCAGAACGGAACCGGGGAGGCAGCTCCTGGCCAGCTGTCCAGAACAGCCCTGGGCTGGGGGGACAAGGAGGACTGGCCCGGTTTGCCCTGTGGGAACAGCTCCAGGTATAAGCGTTGGAGGGACAGGCTTCCAGCCCCAAGTGTAGGTCTTCTTTTGCTCCCGTGGAACACCTGAATTCTGGTCCCCGTATTAGACGCTTAACAGAGGTCCTTCACTTTCCCACAGCCCCACATGGCCCACAGAGCTCATTCACAGAGCCAGGTTCTGGCTGATGGCTGAATGCACTGCATACCTCCCATCCTCAGCCCTTGCTCTCACTGACCACTGTCCAGAGAAGCCAGGATTGGTCAGCAGGTCCACTCGTCCCAGGATCTCCACCCTCCCTGCTGGGTGCCCCTAGAGAACCAATTCCTGCACCCACACCAGGCTTCCTAAGTGTTAACTCCCAGCCTGTCTTCCGTGTTGAGCTGCCCCTTCCATCACTTTCCCACTAGCTGCCCACAGGGGCAGCCTGCCCAGACCAACAGAACAAATACCCTGGACCCCTGAGGATAGCTGTGCCTCCAGAGCCAGGAGATGGTTCCAGTCCTCTTGCCTGGCTCACCCCAGCCATACTTGGTCCTGCACTCAAGACCCCTCATCCTGCCCCTTGGGTAGCCATCTATTTAACTCTCATCCTTGGCTGCCTGGCTCCCCAGGGATCTCTCAGTGATTCCCATGGTGCTGTCAAACCCTCCAAGTTCATACCTCACTCCAGGAAGGACCCCCTGCTTCTTCATCACCCTTTGGGCATCACTTCATCCTTTCTCCTGGATCCTTTGATGAAAGCAACATGAGGAAAACAAAAAACAAGAAATTCCCTTATATCTTTTAAGATAAACTTGCGTCCTACTTCCCACTAGGATCTTCATTATATTTCCAGTTTTGTACACATACTATTGGAATACTGAAGATGTTTCTAAGGGTCTATCAAAGTACATAAAATCTTCATCCTAGAGCTTTTTTGCCTCAAGGGTGTTTAGACCTTTTTTAAATGAAACAATCTGGCCTGAGGTAAGAAGCAGACACTCGTCCCTTCTCTGTGAGGGGGGCTGTTTCTCACTCCGCACTGTGGCCCTGGGTCAGGCCCCTGACATGCCCACAGGTGGGAGACGGCTGGGCAGACTGCTGTGCTCCTGCAGTGCAGGAACTCCACACAACACCTGCAGGAGCTTCAGCAGGAGCCTTCAGGTGCTGAAGATGTAGGTTGGGTGGTCCCGTCGGGGACAACATAACATGTCATGGAGGGTCCGGGTGCTTCGCTGGCGCTGTGACCGGCTTCTCCCACGAGCTCCCTGGGCTGCCCGGAAAGGCTCTGGTGGAGGGAATGCTTCTGGTGGGCATGGAGCCTGGTCCTGGGGTCTCCTAATTCTGGCATTTTCTGCCTTGCAGACAGACGAAGAGAAGCAACGGGACTTGCCTGTGGTGATGCCGGTTTTTGACAGAAATACCTGCAGCATCCCCAAATCCCAGATCTCTTTCATCGACTACTTCATCACAGACATGTTTGATGCCTGGGACGGTAAGAATGCACCGAGTGTATCTCCCTCAGTAACGGGGAGCCCACGTTAAGGACCGCATAGTGCTGTTCTGACTGTAGAGTATGTTCAGCGGCTCAGAGTGTGCAGAGGCCGAGAAGCCAGGCGCTGTCAAGGAGGTCCCGGCAGGTGGGGTGCTCTCTGCTTTCTCCTCAGCTGCCCCCGGCTCCGGGGCTACCTGTTGTCCCAGTCGCAAAGATGAGAGCATTGAACGTGGGGCTGAAGGGGCTGCTGGTCAAAAGCCTGGGATTCAACATTCTGAGGGAGCTCTTCCGCTGTCCCCTCACCCAGCTTCTCCACCTTCTCCAGTAGCCGACCTGAGGGCAGGCTGGTCTCTGACGGGGGCACGGCCCTCCTTGTAGCCCTCAGCATGGGCGGAGCCCCCTGGCAGGTAGAGGGCTTTTAGGCAAGGGGCCCCTGCCGGGAGGCAGACCCATGTCCAGTCTGGATCCCGTCAGCAGGAGACGAGCCCATGCTGAGAGGCAGGGGACGGAGGACTGAGGTGGCGGAAGGCGCTGGGGCCTCGGGCCAGATTGCAGGCTCTGCTCACTGCTTCTGGGCCCAGACCAGATGTGGCCACTCCTGGCCCAAGTTTTCTTCACTAGCTTGCTGCTCGTGCCACGAGCTGCAGGTGGAAGGGGACAGGCTCAAGGAAGGGGGATGGGACGCCCCAGAGAGCTGGTCAGGGCTGGAATCAGGCAGCCCAGGCCCCAGGGTGCTGATTAATGGTGATAAAACGGGCGAGCCCCCTCCACTCTGTCCGCTGGTGGCAGAGGCGCGGCAGGCACTGGGTGCAGATGGGGTTTCAGCCTATCGTGGGCCGTTCCATGTCTGCCGAGCACGGAGCACTGTCCCCTCCTGTCTGTCCCTCTCCTTAGAAAGCCTCCATGTGCACCCCGGGAAGGTGCAGTCTTATCACACTCCTGTCTTTCTTGCAGCCTTTGTAGACCTGCCTGAGTTAATGCAGCATCTCGACAACAACTTTAAATACTGGAAAGGACTGGATGACATGAAGCTGCGGAGCCTGCGCCCGCCTCCCGAATAGTGCGGTACCCCTGTGGTCACCAGGGAAGGGCGGCCAGAGTTCCTTTCAGTATTAGCCAATCAGCCCCCCGATGCACAGAGCCTACGAGAGCACCCAGGGACGCGGTCACCTTTCCTAACCACCACCTGATGCCATTGCCGTAGAGCGAGGCTTCGTCCACTCACTGCGCCAGCCTGCTGCTGGGGCTCTGCGGAGAGTCTCAGAGAACACGGCTTGCATCAGCGTCCGTCTGTCCAAACCTGAGCTCGGGAGGCCCAGCCAAGGACGCTGACAGAGTTTCTGCTGATGACAGAGAATTTCTTGTTGCAGTTTCTCTCAATTATATTCAGCGCTTAAGAAGAGCTAATGGCAATAGGATCTTTTCCACATCATAGAAGGTGCAATCATTCACTTTGGAACACTACTGAAAGTGACTTCTCTTTTAAAATTAAACGGCAAATGAAAAAGACAAAGAAATTCTGAAGTTGATTATTAATATCAATTATTAAAATGTTTTATTTATTTTATTAGAAGTTCACTATTTTCTATGAATTTAAAAATACTTCAAAGCCAAAGCCAACTTTAGATGCCATGACCAAATTTACATGATTCATAGTCATTAAAAATACGTATCACTTGGTGTATAGACTTATTTTCATAATGCAAATTTAAAATAAATGATACATTTTTACTGCACTATAGAAATATCTGTGTATGTTACGTGTACCCCAATGTTCATCGCAGCACTGTTTATAATAGCCAGGACATGGAAGCAACCTAGATGTCCATCAGCAGATGAATGGATAAGAAAGCTGTGGTACATATACACAATGGAGTATTACTCAGCCATTAAAAAGAATACATTTGAATCAGTTCTAATGAGGTGGATGAAACTGGAGCCTATTATACAGAGTGAAGTAAGCCAGAAAGAAAAACATCAATACAATATACTAACACATATATATGGAATTTAGAAATATGGTAACAATAACCCTACATGTGAGACAGCAAAAGAGACACAGATGTATAGAACAGTCTTTTGGACTCTGGTAGAGGGCGAGGGTGGGATGATCTGAGAGAATAGCATTGAAACATGTATATTATCATATATGAAACAGATCGCCAGTCCAGGTTTGATGGATGAGACAGGGTGCTCCGGGCTGGTGCACTGGGATGACCCTGAGGGATGGGATGGGGGGGTTCAGAATGGGGAACACATGTAAACCCATGGCTGATTCATGTCAAAATATGGCAAAAACCACTACAATATTGTAATTAGCCTCCAACTAAAATAAATTTTAAAAAATAAGTAAATTTCTAAGTGAAAAAAAAAAAATTTGTGTATGTTAGGCTTTTCTGATTGATGTTAATTGGGAAAACTTTTGAAATCCAAGAAGGCACAATGGTTGTCTGAGGAGGCCTTACAAATAGTTGAGAAAAGAAGAGAAGCGAAAAGCAAAGGAGGAAGGAAAAGATATACCCATCTGAATGCAGAGTTCCAAAGAGTAGCAAGGAGAAATAAGAAAGGCTTCCTAAGTGAACAATGCAAAGAAATAGAGAGAAACAGTAAAATGGGAAAGACTAGAAATCTTTTCAAGAAAATTAGAGATAACAAGGGAACATTTCATGCAAAGATGGGCATAATAAAGGACAGACATGGAATGGACCTAACATAAAAAGATTAAGATATCTAAATTGAAGATATGAAGAGGTGGCAAGTATATACAAAAGAACTATACAAGAAAGATCTTAATAACCCAGATAACCATGATGGTGTGATCACTCACCTAGAGCCAGACTTCCTGGAATGCAAAATCAAGTGGGCCTTAGGAAGCATCACTACAAACAAAGCTAGTAGAGGTGATGGAATTCCAGTTGAGCTATTTCAAATCCTAAAAGATGATGCTGTGAAAGTGCTACACTCAATAAGCCAGCAAATTTGGAAAGCTCAGCAGTGGCCACAGAACTGGAAAAGGTATATTATTATTGCAATCCCAAAGAAAGGCAATGCCAAAGAATGTTCAAACTACTGCACAATTGTACTCATTTCACATGGTAGCAAAGTAATGCTCAAAATTCTCCAAGCTAGGCTTCAACAGTACGTGAACAAAGAACTTCCAGATGTTCAAGCTGAATTTAGAAAAGGCAGAGGAAGCAGAGATCAAATTGCCAACATTTGTTGGCTCACAGAAAAAGCAAGAGAATTCCAGAAAAACACCTGCTTTGTTGACTACACTAAAGCCTTTGACTGTGCAGATCACAACAAACTGTGGAAAATTCTTAAAGAAATGGGAATATCAGACCACCTTACCTGCCTCCTGAAAAACCTGTATGCAGGTCAAGAAGCAATAGGTAGAACCAGACATGGAACAACAGACTGTTTCAAAATTGGAAAAGGAATATGTTAAGGGCTGTATATTGTCACCCTACTTATTTAACTTATATGCAGAGTTCATCTTGTGAAATGCCAGCCTGGATGAAGCACAAGTTGGAATCAAGTCTGCTGGGAGAAATATGAATAACCTCAAATGTGCAGATGATTTGCCCCTTATGTCAGAAAGTGAAGAGGAACTAAAAAGCCTCTTGATGGAAGTGGAAGGGGAGAGTGCAAAAGCTGGCTTAAAACTTAACATTCAAAACACAAAGATCATGGCATCCAGTCCCATCACTTCATGGCAAAGTGATGGGGAAACATGGAAAAAATGACAGACTTTATTTTCTTGGGCTCCAGAATCAGTGCAGATGGTGATGGCAGCCATGAAATTAGAAGACGCTTGCTCCTTGGAAGAAAAGCTATGACAAACCTATACACTGTATTAAAAAGCAGAGACATTACTTTGCCAACAAAGGTCTGTATAGTCAAAGCCATGGTTTTTCAATAGTCATGTATGGATGTGAGAATTGGACCAGAAAGAAAGCTGAGTGCTGAAGAACTGATGCTTTTGAACTGTGGTGTTGGAGAAGAGTCTTGAGAGTCCCTTGGACTGCAAGGAGATCAAACCAGTCAACCCTAAATGAAATCAGTCCTGAATAGTCATTGGAAGGATACTTTGGCTACCTGATGCGAAGAGCAGACTCATTAGAAAAGACCCTGATGCTGGGAAAGATTGAAGGCAGGAGGAGAAGGGGACGACAGAGGGCGAGATGGCTGGATGGCATTGCCGACCTGATGGACACGAGTCTGAGCAGCTCCAGGAGATAGTGAAGGACAGGGAAGCCTGGCGTGTGGCAGTCCATAGGGTCGCAGAGAGTCAGACACGGCTGAGTGACTGAACAACCACTAGTGGCCCCAGAAGCGCTCCAAAGGGCTCTTCTGTGCAGCAGCCAGAGCCCCAACACCAGCTCTGCAGGCGACTCCCCAAAGTGAAAGAAATCGGACTTCACACTTATTTTTCCTAAAACTCTTATACTTGAATTTCTAAAAGTCTGCCTTATTTTGTATACAGTGTTTCTATAGAATATTCCTGATAAAAAACAGAGAAAATGGAATATTTCGTGAATTGACATTTTATAACTAATATGTTTTCATCTGTATTTGGAGTCTTTGATTCCAGAAATTTATAACAGTTCTGTATCTTCACATTTTGAACAAGTTATAGTACCGTTTAAAAAAAAAGACAACAGTGACATGTCAAAGATCTTGCTGTTTCCTTTAAACTTGTATGCTTTTTTTCCAGATAAAAATGAAATTAAAGTATTTGTTTTAAAGAAAACATGTGTCACCTTTTCTTTGAAGTCTTATAGTTAAAATACTCTATCTTTTTCTCCGTATAAATAAAGAAGATACCTTTTTTTTTTTGACAGAAGAAATAAATAGTTAAATGACTTTTTGGGGTCACTAAGGGCCAGAATATGTTGAAGAATTCTCAGCGATACCTTTAATTCACCACTAGGTGCCCATTCAGAGAGACCATGTGCCCCGGAGGGCTGGCAGAGGGGCTCCCAGGGATGGTCCTGGCTTCCTGATGCCCATTCACTCTGGAGGTCTGACAAGGCCAGCCCTTCAGGGTCTCTCTAAGGAAACAAACCCCGCCCTTTTCCTGTGTGGAGACAGGTGACCCAAGTTGGTAACTGTTGACTGACGTGGGAAGAAAGTCCTCTCCCCTCCAGGAAAGAAGAGAGTGATCCCACGAGGAACTCAACCATGATGAGGCAGAGATAGAATAATCAGCAAGAGACTTTAGGATGAAAGCACTTAACATGTTTGAAGCAATGAAAACCATAAGGTAAACCAAGGTAGTTTTGGAAAAAAAAAATCTGAAAAAGAACCAGAGAGACATTCTAGGCATGAAGAACATAGTCATTAAAACAAATGGAAAACTTCTGTGTAGGTTTACCAGAAAACCAGACATAACTAAAGAGAGAAGTAGCCAATTGGAAGATTTAAGGAAATGACTCAATGTGTAGCACAGAGATTAAAAATGGAAAATGTGAAACCAGTGTTAAAATATGGAGGGTAGAATGAGATGCTCCGAACTGTGTCTAAATTAGGTGATCTGGGGGGGAGGAGAAGTGGGGAGAAGCGCTGTCCAGAGAGCGCCTGGGAGTCCCTCCAGACCTGACAACCAACTCCTCATGTTACAGGGCACGTCAGATCTCAGACAGGATGACACAACACCGTGAAAATGCAGAGTGTTCGGCTTCAAGAGAAAAACCTGAAAGCCGTGAGAAAAGACAGATCACTTACAACGGAACGAGCGGTAGACTGCCATCAGAATTCTTATTTGCAACAACAAGACAAATAGTATTTCAAAATACTAAAGGAAATTGTCAGCCTAGAATTACATACCAAACTGGTTCAAGAGCGAAGGTAAATAAAGATTATTCCAGACATGCACATATGTTAATCATGAACAGAACACTATGGGGAAAAAAAACTGCTGAAAGATGTACTTCTTTAACGAGTTCAGAAAGAGGAGGTGGGGTATCTATAGAAAGCAATGGTAAGCACAGATTGGTAAACATCCAGACAAAATTAAGTAGGTATAGTTGGGGGAGCAGGGAATAATAGCAAGAAACAGGTCACATTCTGAGGTTTCAGGGTATTTGAATTTGGGGGGAGATTATTCAACCTGCTCGGCTTCCCAGGAGGCTCAGTGGTAAAGAATCTGCCTGCCAAGCAGGAGATGTGGGTTCATTCCCTGAGTTGGGAAGATCTCCTGGAGGAGGAAATAGCAACCCAATCCAGTATTCTTGCCCGGGAAGTCCCATGGACAAAGCCTGGTGGGCATTAGTTCATGGGGTTGCAAAAGAGCTGGACACAACTGGGTGACTAAACCACAATTCATTACAGACGGTGACACCCACCCTGCTCTCTCTCTTGTTCTTATCTGCTTGCTCTGATGAGGCAAGCTGCCATGCTGTGAGCTGCCCTGTGGAGAGGCCTACATTGTAAAGAAGCCAGCCTTCAGCCCACGGCCACCATGGAGTCATGCAGCCAACAATCATGCGAGTGTGCTGGAAGCAGATTCTGCCACAGCTGGGTCTTTGGATGAGACCACAGCTGCAGCAGACACCTGAGACCCTGGGCCAGAGGACCCACCTCAGCCACCCCCAGGTTCCTACCCACAGAAACGGGGAGATGGTAAACACTGTTCCTTGCCAGTAAATTTTAGGATAGTTACACAGTAACAACTAATACACAGACAATACACAGCAGTTAAAAAGAATGAGGTAGAGCTGCAGATGTCAACAGGGAAAGGCTTAAGAATACTGAAAGAAAAGGCTAAGTTGCAGTATGATACCATTTGCGTCAATGTTTTGAATACCCGAAACAATACTCTATTGCTCATGGAAAAATTAATAGTAGGAGCATTAAAACGTTCAGGAAGTTTACCAAAGCTGTGAACTGGCTTGTGTGATACCAAGCTCCTGGTGTAGACACAAACTAGAAAAGCAAGTGCTTTTCCCTCCATACTCCCTTAGGTTCCCCTGTAAGATGCAAGGGCTTTCCAGTAAAGAACCCACTTGCCAACGCAGGAGATGTAAGAGACGAGTGTTGGATCCCTGGGTCGGGAAGAGCCCCTGGAGGAGGGGATGGCAACCCACTCCAGTATTCTTGCCTCGAGAATCCCACAGACAGAGGAGCCTGGTGGGCAGCTGTCCATAGGGTTACAAAGAGTTGGACACGAGTGAAGCGACGTAGCACATACACGGGCAGAGATGCAAGTGTACAAGGCTCTATGTAGAAATGTTGCACAGGGACTTCCCTGGCGCTCCAGGGGTTAGGACTCTGTGCTTCCACTGCAAGGGGTGCAGGTTCGATCCCTGATCAGGGAACTAATGCCGTGCTGCGCAACCAAAATTAAAAGAATCACGTCATAAACGGAGAACACGTGAAGAGCTGTTGACTTTGCATTCTCCCCACTGGCAGCGCTGACTGCAGTGGAAGCAAGGGGCTCTGGGGTACAGCAGCTGACTCAGCCCAAGCCCTGATCTGTATTTTAGGGAGACTTTCCAGGAAACTCATTCAAGAGTTCTGATAAATCCCTTCCAGTGCAGCTAGCCTGAGGGGGTTCTTCAGTCTGAAAGTCAAGGCCCCCGACCATGACCAGGAGGGCACACTGCAACTTCACAAAGGCAGTGATCTCAGGGGCAGGGGAGGCACTGTCACTGGAGGGACGTTCAAAGGGACGAATCTAAAGCAGACACGGCAAAACGTTACCATTAGTTCTGGTGATGGGTATGTGCTGCATGCTAAGTTGCTTCAGTTGTGTCCGACTCTTGTGACCCATGGACTGTAGCCCACCAGGCTCCTCTGTCCATGGGATTCTTCAGGCAAGAATACTGGAGGGGGTTGCCATGCCCTCCTCCAGATCTTCCCAACCCAGGGATCTCTTACATCTCCTGCATTGGCAGGAGGGTTCTTTACCACTAGCACCACTTGGGAAGCCCTGGTGATGGGTATATCTGTCTTTTAAAAATGTATCACTGTACTCTTCTAAATGTTGAAATAGTTCATCATTTTTTTTTTTTAATGTGGTCACCATGCCTGGTGATTAGATGGCTAGGAGAATATGTTAAGTAGAGAAAGTCTAAGCGGTATATATACAACACAGGGAAGCCATATGAAAAAACAGTAATGAACTCAACTATAAAAATATTCTAGATACCAACCACAATAAATCAAAAGAAACGAAATGTTTCTCATTCATTTTACAAAAAGTGTACTTCCCAAAATACCGATTTTTGTGAACTCAATAACCAGTAGGAAAAAATAGGAAAATGATATGAACAGAAAGTTCAAAGCATAAAATGATTCCAGTTTATGCTAAGTCTCACTGATAGTGATTGAAATGCAAAGTAGAACCAATTTGAGATATTTCTCACTTTTAAGGTTAGTAAACAAAAGAGACAGTGTGGACACAGGCACTCTTACATGTGGCGGCGAGTGTAAACGGTATAACCTCTGGAGGGCAGCACTGCCGAGGGTGCCCGGATCACAACTGTAGGTGCATCATGGCCGAGCAGTTCCACTTCCAGAAACACCTTCCTAAAGCCATGTTCAGTCATGTCCAACTCTGTGACCCCACGCACGGTAGCCCGCCAGGCTCCTCTGTCCATGGGATTCTTTCTCCAGGCAAGAATACTGGAGTGGGTAGTCATTCCCTTCTCCAGGGGATCTTTCTGACCCAGGATTCGAACCCAGATCTCCCACACTGCAGGCAGATTCTTTACCATCTGAGCCACGAGGGAAACCCCAAAGATATGCTCAATATGTGGGAAAAGATACATACACAGAATTGTTTATGACAGCCCTGCTCGTACTAGTAAAAGATTGAAAACACCTTAAATGTCTATGATTTAAGAAGGGTGAGTAAATAAATGATGGTTTGTCCCTGCAATAGAATCCTATGCTTTTTTTAGGTATAAAAAGGAATGAGAAGGTTCCTCACGTGCTAATATGGAGAGATTGCCAAGATATAACAGAATAATGCACACACACGCTAGCATTTGTCTAAATGCTACATGAACAAAATCTCTGGCTATGCACACACGGAACAGGTGACATGGATTGCCTGTGGGGACCAGGGGTCACTCTGTGTCCATATGTGAATTTTGAACGGTGCTCCTGAGGAATGTAAAAGATCTGAATAAATGAAAAGGCAAACCCTACTTTCAGGATAAGTTAATTTTGTAAAACTGTCAATTTCTCCCTAACTTATTCTATGAATTCAAAGTCGTTTTAATGGAGTTGTCATTCTCACGTTAATCTATCATATGAAGGAAAATCAGGAACATTCTGAAAATGATGAGTGAAGAGAAAGGACTAGCCCAAGACATGAAAATAAAAAGCTGCCATGATTAAAACACTGAGACACTGACCCCTATTTACATGAATACATAAAACTGAATAGAGCCAGGAGTATATCAGAACAGACACAGGGGTTTAGTAGAATAGTACAGATGCTGCTTCACACCACTGGAGGGAAGATGGATTTATTCCATAAATGTTGTGAGGAGGACTACGTAGCTATCTGAGAAAGTGATTCCTAGTGGCCAGCGCTTTAGAACTGAAAATGAGATGGTTGGATGGCATCACCGACTCAACGGACACGAGTTTGAGCAAGTTCCAGGAGATGTGAAGAAAGCCTGGCATGCTGCAGTCCATGAAGTCGCAAAGAGTCAGAAAGACTTACCAACCAAACCACAACTGGTGGCCCTGAGGCTAAGACTCCACGCGCCCAATGCAGGGGCCCACGTTTAACCCCCGGTCTGGGAACGAGATCCCACATGCCACAACTACAAGTTCGCAGGCCACAGCTAAAGATCAAAGATCCTGCATGCCACAACTAAGACCCCGTGCAGCCAAAATTTTTTTAAAATTATAGAAGTGAAAATTAAACATACAAGCATTAGGAAAAAAATGAAGAAAATATCCTTATCACCTCACAGTGGAAAAGGCATGATATAAAATACAGAGTTTATTTCACAACAGAACAACAAAACCCTGCTAATTTCACCCAAGTTTAAGAGACAAGACAATCTGCCCCTGGGCCAAAGCCAGGAGGGGCTGGAGAGGGATGGGGAAGCTGGAACACAGCACTAACTCAAGCAACAACCAGTGAGATGGGGACCACAGGGAAACCTCAATGGTGTGCACCACAGCTGTTTATAAGTTAGAAACTGGGAACAATCAAAATGCCCAGCAAAGGGGACTGTTGAGAAGAAAAGTTTGGTGTGATTCCAAAACAGAGTTGCTTGCAGTCACTAAAAATAATGATTTAGCAAATCAGGGAAACGGGACAACCTCAAGGCTGTGTTATTAAATGAAAACTCATTGAAGAATATGGAATGACCCATTTTGGAAGGAGAGGAGAAGATTCATGTGATTAGGAAAAAAAAACTAGAAGGAAGGAAATGCACTGGCATTTTGTGGGGGCTGTCTGTGGAGGCGGGGGCTGTCTGTGGAGGCAGGGGTCACTGGGGCTTCACTGCCAGCCTTGTGCTTTTCTGGGTTTCTCTAAATGTAATACCTGTGGTTATTTCTATAACTCCAAGGTTTGAAATCTGAATGACGGATGAGGTGGTGTGAGTCCATAACCAGGATTCGAGAGGGGAACCACCAGTCCAGACGGGGATGTGACCGCTGAGGGCCTGTGGACACCAGAGGAGGGAGGCAGCTGGAGGTGGACTCTGGACTCTGCAGTGAAGCCTACCTCATGTTTAATTCTGTGGACACGACACAAGCTTGAGGCAGTCAGGGGCAAGGCGGGGAGGGGGCAGACGAAGGGCGCAGCTCTAGTCCCTGCTGCTGGGGTCCCTGGGGCGGCCGCGGGCAAGGCCTGAGCCCCCAGGCACTCCGAGCCGGGGGAGAAGCAGAGCAATAACCGTGTTCCACACCTTCCACCTCCTGCCTGAGCCTCACAGAGGACTCGGCAGGAACGGACAGTGGTGAGTGGGTGCTGCCCGTGTCTCCTCGGGAGCAGAGAGAAAGGTCTGTCTGCCCACCTTGTTTGAGCTGAACCTTTCCAGCAAGGGGAGAAAAAGGTCAAAGGAAAGTAGGAAGCAGTCTTGCTCCCCCATCTTCTTCAAAGAAATAACTGGATGTGGAAGAACGGGCTTCTGAGTCACAAGGAAACCTTGTCCCCAAGGATCGGGATCAGAAACAATGGGGAAAGGAGTTATTAAAACCATGGGCTCACAACAAGCTCAGGAAGAAGCTGAATAAACTTTGAACAGTTTGTCTCATCCTGCTATAAAAAGAGGAAATTTCAGAAAGTCAGGGACCATCACGTGCGTACAGTTAGAAGCCCTTTCACTCCACCGACACGGTCACGGCTCGCGTCACGAGAGAAAAGCGTGTCTTTGCTCCTCCCACAAGGCCTGTGCACCAGAAAACGAAACCTCTCAGTGCACCGGCAGTGTGGGCACTGCCAGCAGCTGGCTGGACACGTCGCCTCCTGGCCTTTGACCTGCTGCCCAGAGCCTGCCCTTCAGCAGTCTGGGCCCAGCACGCTGATTTTGAAAAGGTTTAACAGACACTCTCTTTGTAGAATGAAGGGCCCTGCAACATGGTGTTCTCACAAGCCACCCTTCCCATTTCCTGTCACCCCCACCTCACCAACCCCTCAGACCCCAGCTGAAAGGCCCCATTCTTGTCCCGTGGAAAAGATCCTATTTAAAACCGAGAAAAGGAGGAAACACACTCAGCCGTCAGGAAGCAATAGCATTAACTCAGGGGCCAAAAACAACACTGCAGGCCGAGAACAATGCAGGAGGCGGCGTGGGGAGGACTGAGGCTTCGCCGGGCGCTTCTGTCCCGGAGACTAAGAGGGGGCCCGAGCGCGAGTCGCTCACAGAGTGTGGAGTAGGCAGTGTTTCTAATAATAGAAGAAATAAGAATTTATCTGAGCATTTTCATATATTAAAAATATGTTTCCTTCTGGACAGAGATTGGCTTCACATGAGGCACTGGTCTCTCACTCCATTGTTCAGCTTAAAATATCCCCAGGTACCTAGTGATGTGGCCACAGACCTGCAGGTGTGGTGGAGCTCTCAAAAAGAAAATGATTTCGGAAGAGAAAAAAAATTTACCTTCCAAATGATTTTACAAAAAGTAAAGACTCAAGTTTCCCTTAAGATTAACTTTCAAAAACTGAAAATTAAAAATACTATTTTCAATAAGCTCCACTCCAAGAATGTAGTTTCCAGAAATTTCACACACAATTAAAAAATGAAGATAAAAAAGCTAATGGGAGGATAAAACATGCCAGGATGTCCCATAATTGCTCCAAGTAGCAGCAAGTTTAGCTTAGAGTTTCCTGGCAAAGGGAAAACAGAACAAGATCGATGTCAATTCTTAAAGAGATGGGAACACCAGACCACCTTACGTGCCTCCTGAGAAACCTGTATGCAGATCAAGAAGCAACAGGTAGAACCAGACATGGAACAATGGACTGGTTCCAAATTGGGAAAGGAGTACGTCAAGGCTGTATATTGTCACCCTGCTTATTTAACTTATATGCAGAGCACATCATGCGAAATGCCAGGCTGGGTGAAGCACAAGCTGGAACCCAGATTGCTGGGAGAAATATCAGTAACTTCAGATAGGCAGATGACACCACCCTTATGGCAGAAAGCAAAGAGGAACAAAAGAGTCTCTTGAAAGTCAAAGAGGAAAGTGAAAAAGCTGGCTTAAAACTCAACATTCAAAAAACAAAGATCATGGCATCCAGTCCCATCACTTCATGGCAAATAGATGGGGGAACAAGGGAAACAGTGACAGACTTTATTTTCTTGGGCTCCAAAATCACTGTGGATGGTGACAGCAGCCATGAAATTAAGATGCTTGTTCCTTGGAAAGAAAGCCATGACAAACCTAGACAACGTATTAAAAAGAGCAGAGACATTACTCTGCCAACAAAGGTCCATATAGTCAAGAAAGAAAGAAAAGAAAGAAAGTGAAGTCACTCAGTCGTGTCTTACGCTTTGCGATCCCATGGATTATAGCCTACCAGGCTCCTCCATCCATGGGATTTTCCAGGCAAGACTACTGGAGTGGCTTGCCACTGAGTCTAAGCTATGGTTTTTCCTGTGGTCATATACGGATGTGAGAGTTGGATCATAAAGAAGGCTGAGCACCAAAGAATTGATGCTTTTGAACTGTGGTGTTGGAGAAGACTCTTGAGAGTCCCTTGGACTCAAGGAGATCAAATCAGTCCGTCCTAAAGGAAATCAGTCCTGAATATTCATTAGAAGGACTGATGCTGAAGCTGAAGTTCCAATACTTTGGCCACTTGATGAGAAGGGCCGACTTATTGGAAAAGACCCTGATGCTGAGAAAGATTGAGGGCAGAAGGGGACGACAGAAGATGAGACAGTTGGATGGCATCACTGACTCAATGGACATGAGTTTGAGCAAGCTCCAGGAATAGTGAAGGACAGGGAAGCCTGGCGGGCTGCAGTCCATGGGGTCACAAAGAGGTGGGCACGACTGAGTGAGTGAACAACAACAACGTGACATAAAGACCTTAGAACAAAGCTCCAAGTTTAGGTTTAATGCTAACTCTCACTGCCTGCAGGAAGGCCACCATCTCTGCTTCACTGATGCTGGGGTTGCCTCCCGCACCGAATGCTTACCCTGTAGCTATCAGTGACGGTTTCAGCAATGGACAGGTGACCCTATCCTGCCCAGTAAGCCATAAGGAGAAATCTGCAAGAATGATTGTGAATCAAGTTCTCACTCCCCCCAGAGAGCCACAGAAAGAGTCTCTCTCTCTCTCCCCTCTCTCTAGGTGGGTTGGGTCTGGATGTGATACCCAGCACTGTTGCAGCCATATTGTTCCTAGTTCAAGGATGAAGCCACCTCCAACAGAGAGAGTGGTGAAGGATGGAAGAAACCTGGGTTTTCAATGTTATCAACCAGCCCTGGAACCCTCAAAACTCTAGACTTCCTGTTCAGTGAGATAACTGCCTGTCCTGTGGGAGAATACTAGATTCATTCAGGTTTTTTGTTTCTATGGAAACAAAATGTAAAAGCTCAGGTTTTAGAGGGCAAACACAAAACTAGAAATGGGAATTTTCTACACAGAAATCTTGAAGAAATAAGACTATTCATCCCTGCATTATGCTTTTTTTTTCTTCAAATCCATCACAGGAATGGAGGAACACCCCTCAGCAGACATTTTCCTCAAGCCAGACAGGTCTATGTCAGCCTGTCTGTAAGGACATCAACTTATGACATAGCCTGCCACATGTGGGAGCCCGTCTCTGGTGCAGGAAAGGCTAGAAAGAGACCTCTTTGTCATCAAGCCTCTGCCAGCTCCTATAAACATATGTGGCAGAGCCAGGCCCATTTGAAAACTTAACACATGTGCCAGAAAGAAAACTACCACAATCCAGCATTATTTAAAACAGCAGAAGACTGGACACAGTCTTAATATACATCATTGAGTGAGTAGAGGCAGATATGCATCATAAGTTACTCGTCAAATGTATGCACAGTATCTGAGAGAGCCATAAAAAAGAAAGGGGGAGACTTCCCTGGTGGTCCAGTGGTTAAGAATCCACCTTGCAATGCAGGAGTCACTGGTTTGATCCCTAGTCGGGGAGCTAAGATGCCACATGCCACAGGGCAGCTGAGTCATCACGCAGTAACCAACGAAGCACACGCGCCACAAATAGAGTCCGTGTGCCACGGCAGAAGATCCTGCATGATGCAACTCAGACTTGATGCAGCCAAATATTAAAGAAATAAGAAAGAAACCACTATTCACTAAGTAAAAAACTTGTAGAACATGGTGTAGAGCGCTCTTGCCTGGAGAATCCCATGGACGGAGGAGCCTGGTGGGCTGCAGTCCACGGGGTCTCGAAGAGTCGGACACAGCTGAGCGACTTCCCTTTCACTTTTCACTTTCATGCACTGGAGGAGGCAATGGCACCCCACTCCAGTACTCTTGCCTGGAGAAGCCCATGGATGGAGGAGCCTGGTGGGCTGCAGTCCACGGGGTCTCGAAGAGTCGGACACAGCTGAGCAACTTCCCTTTCACTTTTCACTTTCATGCACTGGAGGAGGCAATGGCACCCCACTCCAGTACTCTTGCCTGGAGAAGCCCATGGACGGAGGAGCCTGGTGGGCTGCAGTCCATGGGGTCACGAAGAGTCGGACACAGCTGAGCGACTTCCCTTTCACTTTTCACTTTCATGCACTGGAGGAGGCAATGGCACCCCACTCCAGTACTCTTACCTGGAAAATCCCATGGACGGAGGGGCCTGGTGGTTTATAGTCCATGGGGTTGCCAAGAGTCAGACACAACTGAAGCGACTTAGCAGCAGCAAGAGGAGAGAAATATATGTATTTCCTTACAAATGGTATCATGACCTAAAAAATTACTCAAACACTTAGCAACTTAAAAGAACAGACATTTATTATCTTGGTGTCTGTGGGTCAAGAATTTGGGGGTGCCTTTGTAGGATGGTTCTGGTTTAGTCTCTCTCTCAGAGTTACAGTCAAGATGTTACCCAGGCAGTGGTATCAGTAAAAGTGGAGTAAGGACCTTCAAAAATTCTAACCAACCTCCAGAAAGGCAGTAAGAAAACTGACAAAAGTGGTCAGAACCAGCTTTTCAGAATCTGGAAATTAACCAGAAGATTTCAGCAATCTGGGAAGTTTCAATCAAGAAAAGTGACCAAAACTCAGTAACGACAGTGAGCTTTGGGGCAATTTAACTTGTCTTATTTCCACCCCCCTCTCTCCGGCTCCATGATAGCCTTGAAAATCAACAACCACAATCACAGTGGAAAACAGCAGCCTGGCAGACAGCAGGAGAGGCAAGCCGGGGTCGGCGCTTCTTGAAAGCCTCATTCCCACAGAACTGCCATCATGTGACCTGTCTGGTAGCTCCCGGAAGCCTCGATTGCAAGGCTGCCCTAATTGATTAGACTTGGAGCTTGTCCAGTGAGGAAAGTCTTTTCCCTGAGGGTGTTGGTAAAAACATTTCAAGGTAATTTTTTTTGATGCTATGGCTACTGCACGCTATTGAGGCAAACAACAGGCTACCTCAAAAAGTTTAAAAGTAAAATCTAGGGCAGGAGATGTCCATAAGGGCTTTGAAAATCTGAAATGTTCCCAGAATCCAGAAGGCTGAGGCACAGGTAGTAGGATTGTGTAAATGCTCAGAAAGGAACTGATAAGGCCCTCTCACCACAAGCTGACACCGAGGCTCTTTACAAGCAGAAAGTGAAGTGCAAGGCAGAGATATTACTAAGTCTCTGGCCGAGTGTTGAAGGCATACCACGACAAGCATACAGAACCCCTTGGCAATGACCAGGTGATTTATTGTTCCAGGCATTAAAGGAAATCTTTGACCAATTGTTAGCACTAATCTAACTAAGCAGAGACGTCAGTGGACACACACCGAAAAGCATACAGACCTTACAAAAATAGTTCAGAGAAGTTACCCAACAAGTAACTTCAGCAACTACAGAAACCTCTGAGGATGAGGGAAGAACCTGATTTCCAAAGCCACAACATTATATTAATTTAAGTGGCTAATTTTCATGAAAATATCACAAGACATGCGAAGAAACAAAAAAAAATGTGATCCAGATACTGGGCGGGGCAGGGGGCAAAACCTTATCAATAAGAAATAGTTTCAAAGACCAGACTAGAGACTTTAAATCAGCTACTTAAAATATATTCAAAGAACTAAAGGAAATACTATTTGAACTAAAGGAAAGTATGAACACAATGTATTACCAAAGAGAGTATCAATAGAGAGAGAGAAATTATAAATAAAGAGTCTAGAGTTATAAAGTACAATGACTGAAATGATAAATTCACTATAGCTATTCAACAGCAGAGTTCAGCAGATATAAGAAGGAATTGGTAATCTTGAAGACAGGTAAATCGGGTTTACCAGTCTTGAAAAGCAGAAAGAAAAATAACACTGAACAAAGCTTCAGAGACTAGGGCAGCATCAAGTGCACCAGCAGAGCATAAGGAGAACTCCAGAAGGAGAGGAACAGGGCAAAAGGGGTGTTTGAAAAATAATGACAGAAAATTGCCCAAATCTGATGAAAAACATTTGCCTACAGACCCAAGAAGCTCAATGAACTCCAAATATGATAAACTCAAAGACAACCATACCAAGACACATCATAATCAAACTATTGAAAGTCAGAGAAAGAGAATCTCAAAAGCCAGAAGAGAGAAGTGACTTAGTACATATTATGTGTAAGACATCCTCAATAAGAGCAGCAGCCGATTTCTCATCATAAAACTATGGAGGTCAGAAGGCAGTGACATGCCATGGCACTGGGATGTGGGTGGGCATCTGATATATAAAGATTTAATGTGGATAATAATAACACAAAGCAAGGGAGAAATAGAAATGCATATGAGCAAAATTTTACATGTTATTGAAATAAAGTTGGTATTAATCTGAACTCAATGATCAGATTATTAGAAATGAAGATATCCAGAACAACCACTGAGAAAATAATTCAAAAGACACAAAAGAAATGACAAGGTAATTTAAATGGTGCACTAGGGAATATCTGTTTAACAGAAAGAAGGCAGTTGTGGAAAAATAGAGCAACAGAAAAGATGTGAGACACAGGGAAAACAAATAGCCAAAAGGAAGGCGTAAATCCCACCTTGTCAGAAAGGACACTCAAGTGGACCAAACACTGCAACTAAGGTGGAGACTGTCATAAGGGACTTTTTTTTGAGGGGGGGGGCGGTTATAACAATCAAACTACATGCTATCCAAACTACATGCTATACAATCAATACACACCTTAGATTCAGAGACAAAACATGTTGAAACTAAAAGGATACAAATGATCTATCCCTCAGCAACTGAAAGAGAACTGCAGTGGCTATACTGATATCAGACAAAATACACTTTAAAACAACAAACAATTGTTAACAGGGACAGAGAAGGACATTTTATCATGCTAAAAGAAGCACTCTATCAAGAAGATTTAACAATTATAAACATATACCTAATAAGAGAGCACTAAAATGCATGAAGCAAAGACCGAAAGAACTGAACGGAGAATTAGACAATTTAACAATAATCATCGGCTGCTGCTGCTGCTGCTGCTAAGTCGCTTCAGTCGTGTCCGACTCTGTGCGACCCCATAGACGGCAGCCCACCAGGCTCCCCCGTCCCTGGGATTCTCCAGGCAAGAACACTGGAGTGGGTTGCCATTTCCTTCTCCAATGCATGAAAGTGAAAAGTGAAAGTGAAGTCGCTCAGTCGTGTCCGACTCCTAATCATCGGAGGAGTCCTCAATACCCCGCTTTCAATGATGGGTAGACAGAGGATCAACAAGGAGATAGATTTGAACAACACTATAACGCAACTGGGCTTCAAAGATGGCAATAGTGGCAAAGAACCCGCCTGCCAATGCAGGAGACATGAGACACAGGATCAGTCCCTGGGTCAGGAAGATCCCCTGGAGGAGGGGTGGCAACCCACTGCAGTATTCTTGCCTGGAGAATATGACAGCCCATGATACAAGGCTCGATAAGTTTAAAAGGACTGAACTCATACAAAGTATATTCTTTACTCAAAATGGAATAAAACTAGAAATAAATAACAGGAAAATTTGAATATTCACAAATACGTGGAAGTTGAACAACATAATCCTTAATCACTAAAAGATCAATGAATAACAAGAGAAATTAGAAAATACTTTGAGATGAATGAAAATGAAAATATAAGGGGCTAAAATTTACGGAATGTAGCGAAAGCAGTGCTTGCAGAAAAATTTACAGCTGTAAATTATACATTAAAAAGATGACAACTCATATCAACAGCTTTCTACCTTAATAAGTTAGTAAAAGAAATGGAAAACTAAATCAAAGCAAACCTTAGGAAAGAATAATAAAGATTACAGCAGAAGTAATTGCAACAAAGACAGGAAAACAATAGAGAAATATCAACAAGACCAGAAGTTGATACTTTGAAAGATGAACAAATTGAAAAGCTTTGGGCTAGATAGAAAATAAAAGAGAGAAAATCATGAATGAAAGATGGGGTCACAACACTACCAGCCTTACAGAAATAAAAAGGATTATAAAAGAATACTATGAATAACTGTATAACAACACTTGAGATAACTAGGTGAAATGTACAAATTCCTAGAAAGACACAAAATAATGAAACTGACTCAGTAAGAAATTGAAAAGCTGAATAGATCTATAATAAGCAGAGGTAGAAGTAGTGATCAAAAAATTTCCCACAAAGAAAACCTCAAGACCAGATGGCTTCACCACTGTATTCTACCAACATCTAAAAAAGGATTAACACCAATTCCTTTCAAATTCCTCCTAGAAACAGAAGAGGAAGGAACACTTCCCAGATCATTTTGTGAAGTCAGTATTACCCTTCTGGCACCAAAACTAGACAAATATATATCAAGAAAACTATCAATCAGTGTCATTTATAAATACAGATGCAAAAATCCTCTACAAAACGCTAGCAAACTGAATGCAGCTACACATAAAAAAGTGAGATTTATCTCAGGAATGCAAGATTGGTCCAATGTTGGAAAGTCACTGTAACACATTTTACTCAAAGAATAAAACTACACGATTATCTCAAGAAGCATTTGATAAAATTCAACACTCTTTCATGATAAAAAAAAATACCAATAAACTAGACATAGAAAAACCCACAGCTGACTTCTTGCTTAGTGGTGAAAGACTGGAAACTTTCTGCCCAAGATCAGGAATGAAACAAAGATACCTGCTCTCAATACTACTCAACATTGTACTGAGGCAAAGTACCAGGAAAACTGGGGGGTAAAAAGAAAGAAAAGTCTGCAGATCAGAAAGGAAAAATTAAAATTATGTCTATTTGCAGACAATATGATCTTGTATATAGAAAACCCCAAGGAATACACACACACACAAACCCATTAGACCTAATGTTGGGGATCAGAGGGGTTTCCCTGGTGGCTCAGATGGTAAAGAATCTGCCTGCATTGCAGGAGACTTGGGTTTGATCCCTGGCTTGGGACGATCCCCTGGAGAAGGGAACGGCTACCCACTCCAGTATTCTGGCCTGGAGAATTCCATGGACTGTATAGTCCATGGGGTCACAAAGAGTCAGACACGACTGAGCGATGTTCACATTCATTTTCACTTGTGATCAGAGCAGGCCACTCCAAGATATGCCACCATGGCATACTGATGATCTTGAGTTGAAGTTCCTTGAGAAATAGAGGACAAAATGATATAAAAAATACTCTGACCTCCCTGTTTCCCCCTTAAAGAGGGAAGACAATCTCTTCCCTATACCAGGAGAACAGAAAGCATCCTTATCACCAGAGTTAGGGAATTCAAGGCTAAGAAAGCTGTATAAACAAATTTTACAACTTTAAGCACAAGCCCCTTCATTAAATTTTCACAAATAATTGTTTCTTTGTTCAAAATTGATATATAAAATATCCTGCTTTGGTCACTTTGGGAGTCTCATTTGTATGAGACCTCCATGTGTACAAAATAGTTCCTTTCCCTCCCATTAATCTGTTTTGTGTCTATTCGATTATTACACCAACCAAAAGAACTCAAAAGGGGTAGGGGGAAATGTCCTCCTTCCAAAAGCAGCAAGGTTGTAGGATACAATTTCAATATATAAAAATCAAGCCTATCACTTCACTGCATGTACAGCACAAACTAACACAACATTGTAAAGCAATTATATTTCAATAAAAAAATCATCTACTTCTACACACTATGAATGATTAAGAATGAAATTAAGGAAATATAGGTAATATCTTATAATAATCTATAATGGAAAAAGATCAACTATATATACTGTTTGAATCAATAATAAATACTGAATAAAGAATCAATAATATATACTGTTGTGGTTGTTCAGTCACTAAGTTGTGTCCAACTCTTTACGACCCCGTGGACTGCAGCACGCCAGGCTTCCCTGTCCTTCACTCTTCCCTGGAGTTTGCTCAAATGCATGTCCATTGAGTCAGTGATACCATCCAAACATCTCATCCTCTGTCGCCCCCCTGCTCCTCCTGGTATATTAAATATACCCTTCCAATAGCCACATGTTCAAATCTCAACCCCATGCCTCAGAAGTGACTTTATTTGTAATAGGGTCACTTGTAGATGTAATTAGTTAAGACGAGGTCACACTGGGATAGGGTGGGCCCCTAAATCAATATGACTGGTGTCCTTATAAAAAGGTGCCACGTGTGATGCACCTACACGCCAATGAACACCAAAGGTTGCTGGGAAACCACCATAAGCTAGGAAGAGACAAGGATGGATCTGCCTATAGGATTGAGGAGGCATGGCCCTGAAGATACCTTGATTTCAGACTTCTAATCTTCAGAACTAAGAGAAAGCTGATCCCTGTTGTTTTAAGACACCCAGTTTGTAGTCCTTTACTATGGCAGCCCTAGGAAGCTAATACAATCCACAGATTGATCTATGGATTCAACACCACCCCTTTTAAAGGCCCAATTGCCTTTTTTTTTGTCAAGCTGATCCTAAAAATTCATATGGAAATACCTAAGACCTGGATAGCCAAAACAATCTTGAAAGAGAACAAAGTTGGAAGATGCACACTTCATGACTTTAAAACTTTCTATATGTGCTAAGTTGCTTCAGTTGTGTCTGACTCTTTGTGATCCTATGGACTGTAAGCCCACCAGGCTTCTGTCCATGGGGACTCTCCAAGCAAGAGTACTAGAGTGGGTTGCCATACCCTCTTCCAGGGGATCTTCCTGATCCAGAGACTGAATCTGCATCTCTTATGTCTCCTGCATCGGCAGGAAGGTTCTTCATCGCTAGCACCACCTGGGAAGCCCAAAACCGTCTATAAAGCTTCAGTAA
Organism: Bos mutus; assembly: GCF_027580195.1. Lineage (NCBI taxonomy): Eukaryota > Metazoa > Chordata > Mammalia > Artiodactyla > Bovidae > Bos > Bos mutus. The sequence goes on from NC_091637.1 coordinate 21,549,970, forward strand.
TGAAGACTGTGTAATATCTGCATGAGGACAGGTGTACAGGTTAATGGGGTAGAATTGAGAGTCCAGAAATAAACCCTTACATTTATGATTAGCTGATTTCCTACAAGCATGCCAAGATCTTCCAATGGGGAAAAGAACAGTCTTTTCAACAAATGGGGCTGAGATAGCTGGATATCTCCATGCAAAAGAAAAAAGTTGGACCCGTACATCACACCACATAAAAAAATTAACACAAAGCAGATCAAGGGCCTAAACATGAGAGCTAAAACTACAAAACTTTTAGATGAAGAAGTTTCCCTGGTGGTTCTTATTTCCTGGGCTTCCCTGGTGGCTCAGCAAAGAATCTGCCTGCAATGTAGGAGACCTGGGTGCAATCCCTGGATTGGAAAGATCCCCTGGAGAAGGGAACAGCTACCCACTCCAGTATTTTTCCCTGGAGAATTCCATGGACTGTATAGTATTTAGATGAAAACACAGGCATGAATCACAGTGACCTTGGGTTAGGAAATGATTTTTTAAAGCACAAGCAACCAAAGGAAAAAACAGATAAATCAGATTTCAACAAAACCTAGAATTCTGTGCTTCAAAGGACACTATTAGGAATGTGAAAAAAAACAATGCATAGAATGAGAGAAAGTATTTGCAAATCATATATCTGATAAGGTCCCAGTAAACAGAATATATAAAGAATTCTTATAACTCAACAATAAAAAGATAAATAATCCAGTTCTTAAATGAGCAAAGGATTTGAATAGACATTTCTTCAAAGAATATACACATATGGTCAATAAGCACATGAACAGATGCTCAACATCCTTAACCATCAGGGAAATGCACAACAAAACTACAATAAGACACCATTTCACACACTCTAGTATGACATCACCAAAAAAGGACAGGTAATAAGTTTTGCTGAGAATGTGGAAGAACTGGAAACCCCATACATTGCTTGCTGGAATGTAAAATGGTGCAGTTGCTCTGGAAAACAGTTTGGCAACTTTTCAAAAGAGTCAAACATCAAGTTACCATGGGACATCAACAAGTACACTCCTAGATACACACCCAAGTGAAATGAAAACTTAGATTCATACAAAAATTTTACATGTTCATAGCAGCACTATTCACAATAACTAAAAAGCTGAAACAACCAAAATGTTCATAGACTGATAAATGTATAAACAAAATGTGGTATCATCCATACATTGGAATATTATCAGGCCGTTTAAAGGAGTGAAATACTGATATACTGAAACATGGTTGAATGCTGAAAACATGATGCTAAGTGAGGGAAGCCAGGTACAAAAGACCATAATATTATACAATTCTGTTTATATGAAATTTCCAGGCAAATCCATAGAAATTAAAAGCAGGTTAGTGGAGACATCCCTGCTGGCTCAGTGGTTAAGAATCCACCTGCCAGCGTAGGGGACATGGTTCCATCCCTGGTCGGAGAAGATTTCACATGCCTCGGAGCAACGAAGCCCACGCACCGCAACTACTGAAGCCTGTGTGCTCCAGGGGCCATGAGCTGCAGCTGCTGAGCCCGTGTGTGCCACGACTACCGAAGCCCACGCACCCTCGAGCCCGTGAGCCGCAAGCTCCAAGCCCATGTGCTGCCACTACTAAAGCTTGTGAGCCCAGAGCCTGTGCTCTGCAATGAAGAACAGCCCCTGCTTGCCACAGCTAGAAAAAGCCCGAGCACAGCAATGAAGACCCAGCAGCCCAAAACCAATGAGTACTGTTTTACTTATTTATGTATTTTTAGGTAAGAGCTGGGGGTAGACAAATGGGGAGGGAATTGGTACGAGGCTTCCTTTGGGGATGATGTGCATGTTCTGAAATTAGATAGCGGTGACGGTTGCACAATCTTGGGACTATACTAAAAACCACTATGTTTATACTTCAAAAGGGCAAACCTTATAATATGTGAATTATGTCTCTATTAAAAAATAAGATGTTATCTGGGGTGCAGTCACTGGGGCTGGAGGTTTGGCCCACATCCAAGGTGACTTTCTCCCATTGTGGTTGTGGGTTCAGTCCCTCACCAGGTGGACCTCTCAAAAGGCTGCCAAAGTGCCTTTCCAACAAGGCAGCTGGCTTCGCACAGAGCAGTTAATCCAAGGAAGTCACAAAGTATTTGGATGACCTAGTCTTGGATGTTACAGACTGCCACTTCTGGCATGTTCTGTTAAGTGAGTCACTAAGTCCAGCCCATAACCAAGGAGAGGCATGAAACCTACACCTCTTGAAGGGAGGGAATCTTAATAATGCGTGGATACACGTCATGGATCACTGCCTTGTCGTGGTAAAGGGCCTTGCATAACTCAATGAACCCATGAGCCATGCTGTGCAGGACCACCCAAGACATCACACTGGAGAGTTCTGACAAAATGTGATCCACTGGAGGAGGGAATGGAGCAAAAACCTCGGTATACTTGCTGTGAGCGCTCCATGAACTGTATAAAAAGGTAAAAAGATATGACACCAAAAGATAAGCCTCCCAGGCTGGAAGGTGTCCAGTATGCTACTGGGGAAGAGTGGAGAAAGAAAGAAGAGGCTGGGTGAAAGCAGAAATGATGCCCAATTGAGGATGTGTCTAGTGATGAAAGTAAAATCTGATGCCATAAAGAACAGTATTGCACAGGAATCTGGAATGTTAGGTCCATGGATCAAGGTAAATTGGAAGTGGTCAAGCAGGAGATGGCAAGAGTGAACATTGACATTTCAGGAGTCAGTGAACTAAAATGGATCAGAATGGGCGAATTTAATTCAGATGACCATTATATCTACTACTGTGGGCAAGAATCCCTTAGAAGAAATGGAGCAGCCCTCATAGTCAGCAAGAGTTTGACATGCAGTCCTTGCATGCAATCTCAAAAACGACAATGATCTCGGTTCATTTTCAAGGCAAACCATTCAACACCACAATAATCCAAGTCTATGCCCCAACCACTGATGCTGAAGACGCTGAAGTTGAATGATTCTATGAAGACCTACAAGACCTCCTAGAACTAACACCCAAAAAAGATGTCGTATTCATCACAGGGGATTGAAATGCAAAGGTAGGAAGTCAAGAGATACCTGGAGTAACAGGCAAGTTTGGCCTTGGAGTACAAAGTGAAGCAGGGCAAAGGCTAACTGAATTCTGCCAGGAGAACGCACTGGTCATAGCAAACACCCTCTTTCAACAACACAAGAGATGACTCTTCACATGGATATCATCAAATGGTCAATACTGAAATCAGATTGATTATATTCTTTGTAGCCAAAGATGGAGAAGCTCTATATAGTTAGCAAAAACAAAACTGGGAGCTGACTGTGGCTGAGATCATAAGCTCCTTATAGCAAAATTCAGGCTTAAACTAAAGAAAGTGGGGAAAACCACTAGGCCAGTCAGGTCCGACTTAAATCAAATCCCCTATGAATACACAGTGGAGCTGATGAATAGAGTCAAGGGATTAGATCTAGTAGATAGAGTGCCTGAAGAACTATGGACAGAGGTTCATAATATTGTATAGGAGACAGTGAACAAACCCATCCCAAAGAAAAAGAAATGCAAGAAGGCAAAGTCATTGATCTGAGGAGGCTTTACAAACAGCTGAGGAAAGCAGAGAAGCAAAAAGCAATGATGAAAGGGAAAGGTACACTCAACTAAATGCAGAGTTCCAGAGAACAGCAAGGAGGGACAAGAAGTCCTGCTTCAATCAACAGTGCAGAGAAATAGAGGGAAACAACAGGAGAGGAAGGACTAGAGAGCTCTTCAAGACCACTGGAAATGTCAAAGGCACATTTCACCCAAAGATGCGCACAATAAAGACCTAATAGAAGCAGACGAGATCAAGAAAGATGGCAAGAATACACAGAAGAACTGTACAAAAAAGCTCTTAATGACCTGGACAGCCCCAATGGTGCAGTCCCTCACTCAGAGCCAGACATCCTGGAGTGTGAAGGCAAGTGGGCCTTAGGAAGCACTGCTGCCAGTAAAATTGGTGGAAGGGATGGAATTCCAGCAGAGCTATTTCAAATCCTAAAGATGATGCTATTAAAGTGCTACACTCAATATGTCAGCAAATTTGGAAAACCCAGCAGTGGCCACAGGACTGGAAAAGGTCAATCTTCATTGTGAGCAACTTCACTTTCTTTCACTTTAGCAAGGCAAAGGAACCAGAGATCAAATTGCCAACATTTGCTGGGTCCAAGAGAAAGCAAGGGAGTTCCAGAAAAACATCTACCTCTGTGTTTCATTGACTACGCCAAAGTCTTTGTGTGGATCACAACAAACCATGGAAAACCCTTTAAGAGATGGGAATACCACACCATCTTACCTGGCTCCTGATCAACCTGTATTCAGGTCAAAAGGCAACAATTAGAACCTTATTCAGAACAACTGACTGGTTCAAAACTGAGAAAGGAGTAGAACAAGCCTGGTTACTGTCACCATGTTTATTTAACATATATGTAAAGCACATCATGTAAAATGTCAGGCTGGATGAATTTGCAAGCTGGAATCAAGATTTCCGGGAGAAATATCAACCAACTCAGGTATGCAGATGATACCACGCTAATGGCAGAGAGCAAAGAGGAACTAAAGAGCATCTTGATGAGGGTCAAAGAGGAGGTGAAAAAGCTGGCTTAAAATTCACTATTCAAAAAACTAAGATCATGGCATCTGGTACTATCACTTCATAGCAAATAGAAGGGAGAAAGGTGGAAGCAGTATCAGATTTTCTCTTCTTGGGCTCTAAAATCACTGCAGATGGTGACTGCAGCCATGAAACCGAAGACGACTGCTTCTTGGCAAGAAAGCTATGACAAACCTAGACAGTGTATAAAAAGCAAAGACATCACTTTGCCAACAAAAGTCCGTATAGTCAAGGCTGTGGTCTTTCCAGTAGTCAAGTATGGATGTGAGAGCTGGACCATAAAGAAGGCTGAGCAATGAAGAACTGACTAAAGAATTTATGGTTTCAAACTGTGGTTCTGGAGAAAACTCTTGAGAGTCCCTTGGAAAGCAAGGAGATAAAACCAGACAGTCTTAAAGGAAATCAAACCTCATTGGAAGGACTGGTACTGAAGTTCCAATACTTTGGCCACCTGATGTGAAGAGCTGACTCGCTGGAAAAGACCCTGATGCTGGGAAAGGCTGAAGGCAGAAGAGGAGGGAGACAGAGAATGAGATGGTTGGATGGCATCACTGATCCAACGGACATGAACTTGGGCAAACTCCAGGAGATGGTGAGGGACAGAGAAGCCTGGTGTGCTGCAGTCCATGGGGTCACAAAAAGTCATGACTTGGCGACTGAACAACACTTTAAAACCTGCCACATGTATGTGTAACATATCTAGGACATATTAGAAGCTGACAACAGGGCTCCATGTGCAAAGGGGGAGCCAGCAGGATGAAGGAAATGAGCTGGATGGAAACTGCTCACTGTAAACTCATTTGTAACTTTTGAACTGTGAACCACGTACATGCTGCCTGTTCAAATAATTAAAAAAAATTTTTTAATTAAAAATATTCATTTTCTTTTAAGAAGGAAAATAGTCTTAACCTGTAACTTGCTTTGCTAGCTGAATTTGTTAAGTCCTAAATCAAATTGCACTTTTATAAACACAAATTTATTTTTATACATTTATATTTACCTCTCCATACATGGACACTTTCTCACACCCTAGCTCTTAACAGCCAAGGTTTAACAAAAGAAAGAACTGGAATCCTTTGGGCTCTAAAATTGGGTAATCTGGATGAAACTGACAAATTCCTCGAAATACACAAACTACCTAAATTGACTGAAGAAGTAGAAAATCTCACTAGACCTATAACAAGTAAAAACATTGATTCAGTAATCAGTAACTTCTGAACAAAGAAAAGTCTAGGGCCACATGGATTCACTGGTGAATTCTACCAAAAGTTTAAAGAAAAACTGACACCAGTTCTCAAACTCTTCAAAGAAATAAAGTAGGAGAGAACAGTTTCTATCACATTCTATGGGATCAGCATTTCCCTGATACCAAAGTGATATCAAGATAATCACAAAAAAGAAAATTAGAAATCACTACTGCTTATGAAAAGCAATGCAAAGATCCTCAACAAAATACTAGCAAATCAAACTGAGTGTGTTAAAAGGATTATATACCATGATAAAGTGTAATTTATAATAGAAATGCAAGGATTCAACATAAGAAAAAAATGAATGTAATATATCACAGTAGTAGAAGGAAGAGAAAAAATACTGTCATCTTAGTTAATACAGAAAAGGCATTTACAAAAGCCAACACTCTTTCATGATAAAAATGCTCAGAAGCTATGAGTAGAGGGACGATTCCTCAACATGATAGAGGGCATTTACGAAAAAAACACAGCTAACATTATGCTCCACAAAGAAAAGATTGCAAACTTTACTTGTAACTTCATGAATGAGACAAGAATGCCTGCTTTTACCACTGCTATTTAACACTGTCCTAGAAATTCTAGCACAGCAATTAGACAAGAAATAAAAGGCATCCATATTGGAAATGAAGTAAAGCTATGTGTATTTGCAGGTGACATGATCCTACACACAGAAAATCCCAAGGAATGTACCATAAAGTTATTGAAGCTAATCAACAAATTCTCAAAATTGAAAAAAAATCAATTGTTCCTATATACCAGTAATGGCTAGAAAACTGAGAAATCAATTCTATTTACAGTAATATCTGTGTGTGGGTTTTCCACACCAAGCAATTCTCAGATTCTCTGTCGACAACATCTGATGTCCTACAATTTCATTCAGTTCTGACACTCACTACCCAGAGTTAGCACAGAATCCCCCCCTGGTTTAAAATCTCAATCCACCTACTTCAGCCATGAGCCCCCAGGTTATCCACACTTCTGTCTGACTTGGTTACAAATTGGGGGCTCCCTTGACCCCATCTGAGGTTCAGTAATTTGCTGTAACAGCTCACAGAACTCAGGGGAAAACATTATTATTACGGGTTTATTATAGAGGACACAGGTGAACAGCCCACTGAGGAGTTACACATGGTGGGTTCTGGAAGGAGCCTGAGCACAGGATCTTCGGTCTCCAAGGAGTATGGAATGTACCCTCCCAGCACTCATTCACTAACCCCTATCACTTAACAGTTTTTATGGAGGCTCAATTATATAGATGTGATGGATTAAATCATTGGCTACTGGTGATTAACTCAATTTCTAGCCTCTCAGCACTCTGCATGAATGGATGTGAAAGCTGGACCATAAAGAAGGCTGAGCACTGAAGAACTGACAAGAATTTATGCTTTCAAACTGTGGTTCTGGAGAAGACTCTTGAGAGTCCTTTGGACTGCAAGGAGATCAAACCTATCAATCCTAAAGGAAATCAACCCTGAATATTCATTGGAAGGATTGCTGCTGAAACTGAAGCTCCAATACTTTGGCCACCTGATGCAAGGAGCTGACTCATTGGAAAAGACCCTGATGCTGGGAAAGATTCAAGGCAGAAGAGGATGAAGAGGATGAGATGGCTGGATAGCATCACCGACTCAATAGACATGAGTTTGGGCAAACTCCGGGAGATGGTGAAGAACAGGGAAGCCTGGCGTGCCCAAGTCCATGGGGTTGCAAAGAGTCGGACATGACTTAGCGACTGAACTGAATAGTTATATGGAGAAATAATCTCCCTTGTGAGTTATAGAGGAAATGCCATATAAATTCATCTTCTACTGAATTAATTACAAAAGAAACTTGGGCAGTGGAAAATGAGAGAGGTGAGGGTGTGAAGAAGCAAGGAGCTCAGCACACCTGGATGATGGTTTCTCTGCCTCAGTGGATTCTCTGAGATGCCACCTTTTAAAGAGCAGTTACAACCTTTCATCCTCTGATGCAACAATTCCAATTCTAGATCTCTTTAAGGAAACAGCCTCTCCCAGAACTTTATAGATACAAATGCATGTTGCAGCATCATTGGCCAAAAACTGAAAACAGTGAAAATATCAATGATTGTGTTACATAAATTACTCTACGTTTATTGATGAACTATTATATCACCATCAAAATATTGTTTAGAAAGGGTTTATGATAGTCTGGAAAGTCTTATAATGTTCATTGTTAAAGTGGATACCCAAATTATAAAACTTTTCCCCTTGCCATGATAAAGATTGCTACTTGCACTATTTTTCTGGGAAAGATTGAGGGCAAAAGGAGAAGGGAGTGGCAGAGGATGAGACAGTTGGATGGCATCACTGACTCAATGGACACAAGTTTGAGCAAACTCCAGGAGACAGTGAAGTACAGGGAAACCTGGTGTGCTGCAATTCATGGGGTCACAAATAGTTGGACATATCTGAATGACTAAACAACTCCCCTCCACAGAAATCAGGGGTGGGGCTTAAAGTTCCAATCCTCTAATCTCCTGGTTGGTTCCTCTAGCAACCAGCCCTCATCTGGAAGCTATACCCAACCAAGATTCACTTGATTAGCATAAACTTAGGTATGGTTGAAAAGGGCTTATTATGAATTAACAAAAAAGGGTCCCTGAAAAAAGAAAGAAAAAAAAAAAAAGGGGTCCCTGGTGGCTAAGACAGCAAAGCATCTGCCCAAATGCAATGCAATGTAGGAGACCTAGGTGTGATCCCTGGGTCAGGAAGATTCCCTGGAGAAGAGAATGACTACCCACTCCAGCATTCTTGCCTGGAGAATTCTTGCCTAGTGGGCTACACAGTCCATGGGGTGCAAAGAGTCGGACACAACTGAGGGATTAATATTTTTACTTTTCTTCTCTTCATAAATAATAAATCATGGGCTTCCATCTTTAATACTCAGGAAATCCCAAGGGTTTTAGAAGATTTTGTGCCAGGAACTGGGGAGAAAGACCAAATATGTATATATTTTTTTTAATATAAATTTATTACATCACAATGGGCTTCCCAGGTGGTGCTAGTGGCAAAGAACCTGCCTGCCAAGGTGGGAGACAGGTTCCATTCCTGGGTAGGGAAGATCCCCTCAACTAAGAAATGGCAACCCACTCCAGAATTCTTGCCTAGAGAATCCCACGGATAGAGGAGTCTGGCAGGCTATGGTCCATAGGGTCACAAAGAGTTGGACATGACTGAAATGACTTAGCACACATGCACTTATCACAATAGCACAATCTGAAAGAATAAAATGCCTGGGAATAAATTTAAGCAAGGAGTACAAGAAACTGTTCCCTGAAAATTACAAAGTATTCCTCTAAGAAATTAAAGGAGATGTAAATAAGTGGAAAGACATCACATGCTCATGGATTAGAACACTTAATATTGTCAAGATGTCAATACTACCCAAAGCCATCTACAAAATTCAGAGCAACTCTTATTAAAATTCCAGGGGGCTTCTTTTGCAAAAACAGAAAAGCTGATCCTCAAATGCATGGAGTCCATGTAAGAGGCTGAAGTGTATTCCCCAAAATTCACATGCAGGAGTCTTAACCCTCAATACCTCAGAATGTGACTACATCTATAGACGGAGCCTTTAAAGAGGTAACTATGTCACAATGAAGCCCTCATCCACTCCTCCTGGTGTCCTTATACGATCAGGAAATTTGGACCCACAGTAAGACCAGGGCTGTGCATGCAAAGAGAAGACCACTTGAGGCCACAGCAAAAAGACAGCCAGCTACAAGGCAAGAAGAGAGAAATCAAAGTCGGGAGAAATCAAAGCTGCTCACATCTTGATGTGGGGCTTCCAGCCTCCAGAATGGTAAGAAAATCATCCAGTCTGTGGTGTTTTGTTATGGCAGCTCTAGCAAACTTACACAGCCCAGGGAAACAAACAAACAAAAAATCTTGGAAAAGAACAAAGTGGGAGGACCTCTACTTCATAGCTCACTCAAAGCTACAGTAATCAAAACACTGTGGACTGATGGAAGGACAGACTTACAGACCAGTGGAACAGAACTGAGAGTTCAGAAACAAACCCATACATTCATGGCTAACTGATTTTTGATAAGAGTCTCAAGTTCAATCAAGGGGAAAGGAACAGTCGCTTTAACAGATGATGCTGGGGACAACTCGCCTTCCACATGCAATGAAAATGAAGCTGGACACCCTACCTCACTGCATATACAAAAATTAACACAGATGGATACATGTATATGAATGGAGGAGTCCCTTCACTGTTCACCTGAAACTACCACAACATTGTTAATTGGCTACACCCCAACACAAAATAAAGTTTAGAGGTTAAAAGAAACTACAATCACACCCCAAAATTATCACAAAATGTATCAAAGAATTAAATATAAGAGCTAAAACCATAAAATTCTTGAAAGAAAACATAGGGGTAATTCTTCATGAGGATTTGGTAAAGGATTCTTAGATATGACACCAAAAACATAGGCAATGAAAAAATAACTCATTGAACTACATCAAAATTTAAAACTTTTGTGCATCAAAGGACACTATCAACAGAGAAGGCAACCCACAGCGTGGGAGAAAATACATGCAAACCATATCCAATAAAGAATTAATATCCAGAATATACAAAGAACTCCTACAACTCAATAACAATAAAACCCAGCTTAAAAATGGACAAAGAACTTGAACAGATATTTCTCCAAAGAAGATATACAAATGGCCAATCAACACACTAAAAGATGCTCAACATCATTAATCATTAAGGAAATGCAAATCAAAACTACAATGAGATACCACTTCACACTCATGAGTATGGCTATTATGTGTGTATACATATATATATGTGTGTGTGTGTGTATGTGTGTGTATATATATATATGTGTGTGTGTGTATATATATATATATGTGTGTGTGTGTGTGTGTGTGTGTATATATATATATATATGTGTGTGTGTGTGTGTATATATATAGACCTAACAGGGGCATCCTTGGTGACCCAGTGGTAAAGAATCTGCCTGATAATGCAGAAGACACAGGTTCCATCCCTGATCTGGGCAGATCCTACATACTACAGAGTGACTAAGCCCATGTGCCATAACTACTGAGGCTGTGCTCTGCAGCTGGGGCGCTGCAACTCCTGAGCCCATGCAGCATCACTCCTGAGCCCGCGCGCCACAACTAGTAAAGTCTGCACACCTAGAGCCACGTGTTCCACAACAACAGAAGCCAAAACAATGAGAAGGCCACACACCACAACGAAGAGCAGTCCCACTTACTGCAACTAGAGAAAAGCCCACATAGCAACAAAGACCCAGTACACCCAAAAATAAAAATACTTTAAAAAAAAATCAAAAAATAAACTCACAAAGAAGCTTTGGCAAGGATGTGGCGAAATTAGAAATCTTGTGCACGGCTAGTAGGAATGTAAAACAGTGCAGTTGCTGTGAAAATAGTACAACATTTCCTCAAAAAAATTAATCATAGATTTACCGTATGATCTAGCAACTCCACTTTTTGGTAGGTACTCAAAACAACTGAAAGCCGGGGTTTGAACTGCCATTTGTACACCTGTGTTCATAGTGGCATTATTCACAAGAACCAAAAAGCAGAAGCAACCAAAATGCCCACCATAAAATGAATGGATGAACAAAATATGATATGGGGGAATAAGGAGTTACTGTTTAATGAGTACAGAATTTTTGTTGGGAATGATGAAAGGCTTTAAATATAGCAATTGTGGTTACCATAACACTGTAACCATATTTAATGCCTCCAAACTGTACACTGTACTCCAAACTGGTTAAAATAATAAATATTGTATGTTTAAAAAAACTTTACCACAGTTAAATAACACTTGACCAAAATTCATGGAAATGATGATTAAGTCTATGAGTAAAATTCATTGTGAACAGTTACTGGTTCAGTAATTGACAGATTTATTTTCTGTAGAATATATATTAATGAGTAATGCAATGAACAGCACAGGTTTTAAACACTTTCCATTTCTGCAAGCTTTGAATTCTGTCCAAATAAGGTCCTTTCTGCTTTGCACATATTTCTACCAACATCAGCTATAACATTAGCTCAGCCAATTCCCACTTCAGGTCCTATTGAATCAGTAATTTATCATCTTTAAAAATATTCTCACCAGTAGCTGTTCCATGCAGATTACTCTACAGACTAATTCTTCAGACTCTTCAAAGTTGGCACAGACTGTTGCATAACTGAGCAGTATTGGTAACATTCTTTGACTTATCAAGAGTCAAGAAAAACCATTCAGAATTATCTACTTTTTTTTAAATTGACTATTCATATTGCTCCCAATGTTTTCAGCTCTTTAAACAACCACTCTCACCCAAAGACTAACAGTTTTAAATAAGCTAATTTATCTGGAAGAAACATGTGCAGAGAAAACAAACTCAGCACTGATAACACTTCCCCTGCCCACCTACCGAATGAGCCACTCATACCTTAACATTGAAAGCCCACTTTTCTCTTTTTTTCAATGAAAGTGTGCACTAACAATTTGTAAAAAAAATAAAACGTGACGACATGGTGACCAGTATGGCCCTCACAACACTGCAGCGTTATAAATGTGTAACTGCAATCTGTAGTGTGAAGTGATCACAGTGCCTCGTTACTGTCTTCTGTGGCAACTATGAAATCCAGCCACTGAATCAGGAACACAGCCGTCTACAGTTTGTAAACAAAAGAATGTGGCTGCGTCCCAATGAAATTCTGTATGTAGACTGACTTCAATTTAACAGAATTTCCACAGCCCACAGGATTCTCCTCTTGCTGCTGCTGGGTTTTAAAGCAGTGGTCCCCAACCTTTCTGGCACCAGGGACTGGTTTCGTGGAATTTTTTCACGCTATTATTATGACATCAGCTCCACCTCAAAACATCAGGCATTAGATTCTGGAGGTTGGGGATCCCTGTTTTAAAGCATTTAGAAATGTGAAAATCGTTTTTAGTTCACGGCTTATTCACAAACGGGCAGCTGGGCACAGTTTGCTGACCCCTGCAGGTGAAAAAGAGAAAACGAGCTTTACTCACATTCCTCACAATTGAATCCGGCTGTTTGTTTCCTCCAGCGTCTAATGAGGAAAAGCGGCAACTTCAAGTAAAAAGAAAGTTAAAACTTCAGAAACTATCAATAAAATAATCAAACACCTGACACATTTAACTTAGAAACCAAATGTAACATTTAAAATGATTCACAGTAACAGGGAGTTTTCCTACTTATGAGAGAAAAACTGCAATTATATACTAATAAAACTGAAAATCTTAATGACATAGGCAATGCACAAAATATGAATTCACATATTCACGGAGATAGGATATACCTCCATGAATTTTGCCCTCAGGTAGAGGCGAAACTTGTGCTTCAATTGTTAAACACAATGACCGCCCCCCCCCCCCCGGCCCCCCCTCAGGTGGGAGTCTTTCTTCCTTTATCTTTTCAGAAACTTTTGGCAGTGGGAAGCTTCTCCTTAGGGGCATATTAAAATCAACCTCGTCACACACAAAGGTGGAAGTGGAGCTGCTCTGTTCAAAGACCGGGTAAAGGACCCTGACTGTTGCTCTATCTCCCCCCTGTCAGTCAGAGAGACTACTTCACAGCGTCCTGGGAACCCATAAAAGGTCTGAGAACCTTCAGTATAAAGACCACTGTCAGGGAGACCCAGATTCTCAGTTAGACATGGAGCTCAGGCCAAGTTGTCCCATGGTAGAAACCAGGACGACCAGAATGACCTAGGAGCTCAGACACTGTCTCAACAGCAGTGAGTCAGCCAAGTGGGGGAAGGACGTTGGCAGAGCTCCCATGCTTCAGCCAGAGGAGCTCCTCTTACCACTGTTTTCTTTTTTTTAACTTAAAAAAAATTTTTGTTGTTTTTTGATTTTTACAAGTGTTGCTATACAACAACGCCAATCAGGCTATAATTATATACACATCCCCTCCCTCCCCAGCCTCCCTCCCATCCCCAACCTGGGTTTTGATTCAGATTCTAAAGAAAGGCTCTGCATCTTTCTCTGTCTTAGAGCTATTTTACAACTCTCTAAGTTGTAGATGCCTGACAATGCAAATAATTCTTACCTATCAGATCAAATCAGTCGCTCATTCCTGTCCGACTCTATGCGACCCCATGAATCGCAGCACACCAGGCCTCCCTGTCCATCACCAACTCCCGGAGTTCACTCAGACTCACGTCCATCGAGTCAGTGATGCCATCCAGCCATCTCATCCTCTGTCGTCCCCTTCTCCTCCTGCCCCCAATCCCTCCCAGCATCAGAGTCTTTTCCAATGAGTCAACTCTTCGCATGAAGTGGCCAAAGTACTGGAGTTTCAGCTTTAGCATCATTCCTTCCAAAGAAATCCCAGGGCTGATCTCCACAGACAAATGTAAATAAATTCTGTTGGCTAGAGGTTTAGCTGACTTCCCTCTGGTGGAAGAAGTCAGTCTTGTGTCCATTTATAAATTCAACATTCCCTTCCTCCAAATTTGTCTCTGACTTCTCCTTTCAACTGACTGTAACACCGGTTTTTTAAAAATTAGGGTTTTAAAAAATACTTACCAAGTTCATTTTATATCTGTATGACAGTCATTTCACTTTGTTGAAAACTGTACTTTAACAAAACTAAGGACAATATGGGCTCCCTGGAGGCTCCGCGGTAAAGAATCAGCCTGCAATTCAGGGGCCGCAGGAGACATGGGTTCGATCTCTGGGTGGGTAAGATCTCCTGGAGAAGGGCATGGCAACCCACACCAGTATTCTTGGCTGGAGAATCCCCATGGACAGAGGAGCCTGGAGGGCTACAGTCCATGGGGTCACAGAGAGTCGGACACGACTGAGCGACTTAGCACAGCCCACAAGGACAATATAGGGGAAAAAAAGAAAATTACCTTCAAAACGTTCCTGGGACTCTTTGAAATCTTGAAGCAGCAGAGTAGGTGACACAAAAGGCAGAAGTCTATCATATTTCATGCCATATGCCAACAGACATTATCAGACGCAAACAACACCGGAGAGACGCTAGTCCGGCGGCGTCCAGCCCAGCGGGGATGCAACTGCCCGCGAGCACACTTAGCCCCACGGGCACCTCGAGCGGACACACATGAGCCGCGACCCCGCCCCACCACGCCTGAAGCCGCGCAATCTCTGGCTGGGGGCAGCGCCTCACCACCTGCTTTTAACAAGTTCCACGGGAGGTTCTAACGAGCCCAGGGCTGATTTTACAGATGCAAGAACTAAGGCCTAGGAGAAGCTCCTCAACGTTAATGGAGAATGAAACCGCTTCTCTGTGCCGCCCCTGCTCCTCCCCGACCCTTCCCATCCCTCGTCTCATTCACCTGGAGCACGGGGCCTTAGAGGCGATCCAGCGTGCAGGTGTGGGTCAGCGATGGCACTGCCTCCTAGTGGGGGAGCGCGGCAAACACCACAGCACGCAGCCTTGTATTTTAATTTTCTTACCCACTGGTCATTTTAAACTAGCTCTAGTTTCTCTCCCATATAGAAACCAAAAGAGGGAAGGCTTCTTTACACATAGCCGTATTTAGAAGGCAAAGTTACTTGCTGAGAATGCCCGACTCCACACCAAGAAATGGAAAGAAATGTTCTTGGTGAAGAAGAGAAAGCTCCTTCCCTACTGTACAATACTAATAAATATAAGGTAATCATGGAGGTAAAATAACAATAGATGCTAAAACCAGTGAGTGAAAAGTTGAAGAACAGGGTATTTAACCACAAAATTCAAAACACCTTCTTACAACTTAACAGCGGAGAAACTTGAGAAATACACCTTAATCCAAGCGCTCAAAGTAAACATCACTAAAACTGTGACAGATATTGTGTCTCTCAGTATGATGCATCGAGTACACAGTATCACTTCTGTGATACAGATGTGCCTTGACTTAGGATGGGGTTATGTTGCAATAAACCCATAGTAAACTGAAAATACCCTAAGTCAAAAATATATTTAATTCACAACCTACTGAACATTATAAATCTTCTTGCCCATGCGGGAGAAGCAGGAGATGCCGGTTCAGTCTCTAGGTAGGGAAGATCTCCTGGAGAAGGGAATGGCAACCCACTCCATTATTCTTGCCTGGAAAATCCCATAGACAGAGGAGCCTGGCAAACTGTGGGGATGCAGAGTCAGACATGGCTGAATATCATAGCCTACCTGAGGCTGTTTTTAACATCCTAACACATTAACCTCAGTTGAGCCAAATCAACTAAGACAAAGTCCACTTTGTAATAAAGCACTGGGTATCTCTCATATGTGAAAGATCAAGCCAATCACTCCTGAAGGAAATCAACCATGAAGAGTCACTAGGATTGTTGCTGAAGCTCCAATGCTTTGACCACCCGATACAGAAAAGCCTACTCATTGGAAAAGACTCTGAGGCTAGGAAAGACTGAAGGCAAAAGGAGAGGGGGCGTCAGAGGATGAGACGATCAGAGGTAGAATAAGCAACTCAATAGACATGAATTTGCGCAAACTCTGGGAGGTAGTGGGGAACAGAGGAGCCTGGTGTGCTGCAGTCCATGGGCTTGCACTCAGACTCGAATTTGTGATTGAATGTCTCATGTACTGAACACTGTACTGAAATAGAATGTATAACTACAGAATAGTTAAATGTATTTGTTGCTTTGAGATCACATAAGCTGACTGGGAGCTGTGGCTCACTGCCACTGCCCAGTCATAAGTTACACCACTATCCTAACCTGTTAAAAGATAAAAACTCAGTTATCTGAAGTAGTTTCTACTGAATGCCTGTCACTTCCACACCATACTAGTCAAAAAATCTTAAATCAAACCACCCGTATTTCTAAAATTAAAAAAAAAAAAACCCTAAATTAAATCTAAGTGCAAGACAACATCAAACTGAAATTGAAGGACATTCTACAAGGAGTCAGCCAACACTTTTCAAAAATATCATGAAAGACATGGAAGGAAAAAAACATGAAAAGTAGATACAGTGATTCTGGGTTGGATCCTCAACCAGGAAAACTGGAAGAAATTACTGGGAATACCGGCAACATTTTACATTGGACTATGGATTAGAGAAGAAAACCTAAAGGCAAAGGAGAAAAGGAAAGAAATACCCATCTGAATGCAGAGTTCCAAAGAATAGCATGGTGAGATAAGAAAGCCTTCCTCGGTGATCAATGCAAGGAAATAGAGGAAAACAATAGAACGGGAAAGACTTGCGATCTCTTCAAGAAAATTAGAGATACCAAGGGAACATTTCATGGAAAGATGGGCACAATAAAGGACAGAAACAGTATGGACCTAACAGAAGCAGAAGATATTAAGAGGTGGCAAGAATACATGGAAGAACTGTACAAAAAATATCTTCATGACACAGATAACCACAATACAATGGTGTGATCACTCACCTACAGCCAGACATCCTGGAGTCTGAAGTCAAGTGGGTCTTAGGAAGCATCACTACAAACAAAGCTACTGGAGGTGATGGAATTCCAGCTGAGTTATTTCAAGTCCTAAAAGATGATGCTGCACTCAATATGCAATTTGATCTGGTGCCTCTGCCTTTTCTAAATTCATCTTGAACATCTGGAAGTTCTTGGTTCACATACTGTTGAAGCCTCACTTGGAGAATTTTGAGCCTTACTTTGCTAGCGTGTGAGATTGAGTGCAGCTAAAGTGCTGCACTCAATATCCGAGGAAATTTGGAAAACGCAGCAGTGGCCACAGGACTGGAAAAGGTCAGTTTTCATTCCAATCCCAAAGAAAGGCAATACCAAAGAATGCTCAAACTACCACACAGTTGCACTCACCTGGACATGGAATAGACTCTTTCAAAATTGGGAATGGAATACGTCAAGGCTGGACATCATCACCCTGCTTATTTAGCTTGTATGTAGAGTACATCATGTGAAATGCCCAGCTGGATGAAGCACAAGCTGGAATCAAGATTGCTGGGAGAAATATCAATAACCTCAGATATGCAGATACCACCACCCTTATGGCAGAAAGTGAAGAGGAACTGAGGAACTTCTTGATGAAAGCAAAAGAGGAGAGTGAAAAAGCTGGCTTAAAACTCAACATACAAAAAACTAAGATCATGGCATCAGTCCCATCACTTCATGGCAAATAGATGGGGAAACAATGGAAAGTGACATACTTTATTTTCTTGGGCTCCAAAATCACTGCAGATGGTGACTGCAGCCATAAAGATGCTTGCTCCTTCGAAGAAAAGCTATGACCAACCTAGACAGCATATTAAAAAGCAGAGACATTACTTTGCCGACAAAGGTTTGCCTGGTCAAAGCTATGGTTTTTCCAGTAGTCATGTATGGATGCGAGAGTTGGACTATAAAGAAAGCTGAGCGCCAAAGAATTGCTTTTGAACTGTGGTGTTCAAGACTCTTGAGAGTCCCTTGGACTGCAAGATCAAACCAGTCCATCCTAAAGGAAACCAGTCCTGAATATTCATTGGAAGGACTGATGCTGAAGCTCCAGTACTTTGGCCATCTGATGCAAAGAAATGACTCACTGGAAAACACCCTGATGCTGGGCAAGACTGAAGGCAGAAGGGGATGACAGAGGATGAGATGACTGGATGGCATCACTGACTCGATGGACATGAGTTTGAACAGGATCTGGGAGTTGGTGATGGTGAAGGAAGCCTGGCATGCTGCAGTCCATGGGGTCGGACACAATTGATGGGTTAGGTAGCAGTTATCATATCCATGTGGATTTCCTGATTACGATCATTCATCTATGGCTGTTAAAAGAATGTCCTTGTTCTTAGGAAACTGACAAGATATTTCAAACAAAACGGCACATCTATAACTTAATCCCAATGATCAGAAAAAAGATGTGTATATAAAGACAATATATAAAGCAATTGGGAGAAAATGTGAACTGAGAGCTCTGGAAAGAGTATTTAAAAGTTCTTTATACTATATTCTTGCAACATTTCAAGTTAGAAATTATATCAGGTGTTATGACTTTGTGTATTTACAGTAGATGTTTTCAGAATGTTTCCCAGGATCAGAGTGCTCCAACTGCTCCTCCAGCTACTTGTGAGCAAGGACCAGCCCAACCTAGCATTCTCCACCACACAGTTGGACCCACTACCTCAGCAGGATCCCTAAGCTCAGAACCATCTCCCAGGATCCACCTAGCAAGCTCTGCCTCCCTTAACCTGACACATCCCATGGTCTCACTGATCCTTCCACACACACATCCATTCACACTCAAGTCTCCTGTGCTCCACATGTATTCTATCTCCCATCCCCAGAAAACCCAACCCTCATACATATGAGGAACATTACCTTTTCAAGACAAGAAGGTTCACTAACCCAAACTGCATGTACCCAGGAGGGGCTGAGCTCAAACACACAGGACACATGGGCTAAAGAGGGAAAAGCATCTCCTGACTTTTGCCCGAAGCCAGAGTGAGCACGCGATGGCACCCCACTCCAGTACTCTTGCCTGGAAAATCCCATGGATGGAGGAGCCTGGTAGGCTGTAGTTAATGGGGTCGCTAAGAGTCGGACACGACTGAGCGACTTCACTTTTCACTTTCCTGCATTGGAGAAGAAAATGGCAACCCACTTCAGTGTTCTTGCCTGGAGAATCCCAGGGACGGGGGAGCCTGGGGGGCTGCCGTCTATGGGATCACACAGAGTCAGACACGACTGAAGTGACTTAGCAGTAGCAGAGTGAGCATGCAGGACCTGCCAGGACCAGGCCTTCTCATACATACACTGTCTGTATGGGCACTGCCCACAGGTGCTCTGCAGGACACTTCTCCTGGGAGAAAGAATTCCTGTCCTTAGTTCCACCAGGACCCAACCCCATAGATGACACAGGCAAGGTTGTTGTCTGAGGTTTATTGAAAATATTACAGCACAGCAGAAAGACTCAAACGGCTCCACGTGGTGTTTTGAAGTTCATCCCAACTGTAGGC
Organism: Bos mutus; assembly: GCF_027580195.1. NCBI lineage: Eukaryota > Metazoa > Chordata > Mammalia > Artiodactyla > Bovidae > Bos > Bos mutus. The sequence continues at coordinate 21,569,791 of NC_091637.1, forward strand.
TGAGTGACCTGCAGGTTGGACAAACTGCCAAAGTCCTGTAATGATAAAAACGGGCTTAATGTGGCTGTTCTGGCAAGATCTGTGTCCAGAGTCCCAGCACCACCATTAGGCTACGCTTCACCAACCTCCTCCAGCTCGGGTCAGACTGCTGGGACCCTGCAGAAAATTGACAGCCTTCTCCCCACCCCAGACCAGTAAACTCACAAGGGGGTGGACTCCATCTGAAGGATCCTACAACCCAACAGTCACAAGGGAGCTGTCCTGTGCATTCTAAGACTTTTAACAGCATCCTCAGCCTTTACCCACAAGTCTGCTTGTACCCCCAGCTGTGACCAGGCATCGCCAAATGTCCCCTGGGTGCAAAATCTATCCCTTTGAGAATACTGCTCTAAGGCTAACGCAGTGCCCCTTCACTTTCAGGACCAGTCTCAGATAGGATGCATCACTCATGCAGTCAGCATTTGTGAAGCAGGAAGAGGAGTGGTGGGACAAGGGCAGGGCCTGCCTCTGAGCTGGCTCAATGTAAGTGCAGTGAAACCAAGGCCCCACCACATAACCAGAAATTAATTCCTCATTTCATGCTCAAAGATCAATTTTACAGTTGAAAATAAAAAGCTACATTCCAGGATAGTGGTTATTTCAGGAGAAAATAATCTGTAACAGGCTTTAGCTATACTGGTGATGTTTTTCTGAAGCCGGGTGGTAGGTATACAGGAATTCATGCTATTACTTAAACATTTCATCATCATAAAAAAGGGAAAAATGAAGTTGCTCGAAATCAACTGCCTCCTGGACTTTGAAGCTCATGCTTTCACCAAAATGCAGAAGTACTAAGATAAATCACAGAAGAGACACTTATCAGTGTGCTGAAGACAGCTGAACCACTCAAGCAGTGCCCTGTCAGCACCAGAAATGAAACCAGAGCTCATGTGAGTGGCTAGCATGTGGACACAGGAGAGCAAGAAGAGCAACGGTCACTAGATCTGGGAGTTATCATCACGTGGACAGCAAACTCAACCTTTAGCAAGCAGCTAAACCCCCTCTGGAGGTAGTCTAGCTTAGTGGTTACAAGTGTGGATGGATTCCCACCTCTGCCGCCCACTAACCTGAAATTACCACTCCAACATTTATAAAATGTAAACAACAGGAGATGCCTCGAGGGATACAGTGAGGAAAACATATAGAAAATGTGGAGATTACCTGATATATTTTAAAGATTCAACAAGTGTTACCTAGTGGTATTACAGATAGTAGAGAGCTACTGATAGTTGGTGACCAGGGAAACCCTACTTCAGGAATTCATCAAACACTCACCAAGAGCTTCAGCATTTCCTTAGTGTCAGGATCTACTTCAATGATTTCCTGATCCAGGGCTGAGACCTAGGAGAAACAAGGCAGGCCCCAAATAGTAATGAGTTAGAAAATCTCTCACCTTCCCTGCCTTTTCTACAAGATTCTTAAATGAGAAAGAAAAATTGGGGGAGGGGGGAAGCATAGAGGGGATACAATAGAAAGTGAAAGTGAAGTCGCTCAGTTGTGTCCAACTCTTTGGAACCCCATGGACTGTAGGCCACCAGGCTCCTGCATCCATGGGATTTCCCAAGCAAGAATACTGGAGTGGGTTGCCATTTCCTTCTCCAGGGGATCTTCCTGACCCAGGGATCGAATAGTATCCCACAAATTCAGTACTTAAAAAACCTTAAGACTGGGTTTATAGCTGTACTCCAGAAATATTATGCCAAAGCAAAAAAAAAAAGCCAGAAGACATGGTAAGTCACCAATCATTCAAGGTTCTCATGTACAGAACTTACATGATCCTAACAGGGCAGAACACAACATACAGGCAGGTATTAACAGATTACCGGCACCAACAGCTGCTTATGGGCTTCCCTGGTGGCTAAGATGGTAAAGACTGTGGTAAAGAATTCCGCCTGCAATGTGGGAGACCTAGGTTCCACTCCTGGGTCGGGAAGATCCCCTGTAGAAGTGTATGGCAACCCACTCCACTATTCTTGCCTGGAGAATCCCATGGACAGAGTAGCGTGGTGGGCTACAGCCCAAGGGGTCTCAAAGAGTCCAAGGCGACTGAGCCACTAAGCACAGCTCAGCTGCTTAAGGAGCGGGGGTGGGGCTAGGGGGGGTGGTCTATGGAGATGCAGCTGAGGTGCCCCTGGAAACCAAGTACCTGAAACGGTTCTCAGGGACCTGCTTTTATCTTTCAAGATGAACCAGAGGTCCAGAGTAAGCCCCAGAAAGTTTACCTCAGGCACGTAATTGTCTCTCCTCTCTCTCTCCTCCTCCTGCAGCTTGATGGAGATACCTCTCACCGGGCCTCTTTGAATCCGCTTCATCAGATGTGTGACGTAGCTACAAAGCGCCCAAGAACACACATTGGTCCCCACGGTACACAGCACGTCTGGATGTGCACGTAGGAGCTTCAGTTCTTTTCCCGCAGTGAGAAGGGAGAGTCATCATCATCTTGGGAGTCCTGGCTCTAAGAATCTTCTACATAAACAGAACCTCTACACGCAGCTCCGCTTAACCAGGCATGCCTGTCCTCTGTATTCATGTTCATTTGTAAAACCACCAAATACTCCAAAAAACTTTCGCGATCCCTCCCAACCCTCATCTGCTTTCCTTCGAGCTCCAATTTACGCAATACAGCAATAAATCAAGTAGGTCTTTAAATATTCTCTTCCAGAGATCGACTGGGGCTAACTTCGTCCAAGCGCCATTGCTGTCAAACAACCAAGTATCAATGCAACGTGAACACAAGACAACTTCACCAAGAAACCCCACCGACGCACAGCTCCCAGGACCCACCCGGGGGCCACGGAGGCCTTGGAAGCCGAACGCAGACTCGACTCACCCTGCGATCTTATTGCGAAGCTTCTTGCTGGGAATAATGGCGATTTCCTCGCACACACGCTTGTTGGTGTGGAAGTCATTGCCCAGGCGCGTGTAGTACTTCTCAATGATGACCCGGGCCGCTTTCTTTACCGTTTTGGTGCGAACGCGGCCCTGCGGGTGGAGAAAATAGGGTCACTCGCGAGCCAGGACCACCCCGCTCCAGGAAACAGCGCGGCGTCACACCCTGACCCGAGATGGGTTCGTGGGCTGGGGCTGAGCCCGGTACAGTAAAGGCCCGGCCGGGCAGTGGTGGAGCGCGGGGTCAACGCGGAAACCAGCAACGTAAGAAGGCTTCAGCCTCACAGGGCAGTGCGCGCCTCCTTACGGGCTGGGAGCTGAGGGAAACGGCGGATGGAGGACGATTCTACTGGGCACCAACTTGGAGCCAAAACACCTACCATGTTGGCGGGTCCTTGGTAAAAGAGGAAACAGGAAGCACAAGAGAGACCTATAAAGCGCAGGCCAGAAAGCCGCTTCCGCCTAGCCTGGGACGCGCTGAGCCTACTCCAGCGCACCACAGCGACCCCTAGCGGGGCGGAGGCAAAATAGAACGGAAATGTGGACGGCCCGTCTGCATCCAGTGGGCGAAATGAGCTATTGATCTGCCCCATGATGGGCAAAGCTCCTCCGCTCCGCCCCGCCTATGGTCGTCTTAGGCTGGTGTCTGAAAGCCTTCTACAGTGGTTTCTACTGCTTCTACATCGGTCCTGAGTACTCATTGGAAGGACTGACGCTGAAACTCCAATACTTTGTTGGCCACCTGATGCGAAGAACTGACTCATTGGAAAAGACCCTGATGCTGCGAAAGATTGCAGGTGGGAGAAAGGGACGACAGAGGATGAGATAGTTGGATGGCATCACTGACTCGATGGACATGAGTTTGAGTAAGCTCCAGGAGTTGGTGATGGACAGCGAAGCCTGGCGTGCTGCAGTCCATGGAGTCGCAGAGTCGGACACGACTGAGAAAATGAACTCTACAGAGACTGGATCGCCCAAGGGCTTGGAGGAGAGGTGCATCTCTTCCACACATGCCAGGGGCGGTGTTTGTGTGTTGGGGCGGGGCGGGGTGGGGTGGGGTGGACAGCGGCAGCCCGTGGAAGTACGGAAAAGTGAGAAGGTAGGGGATGGCCTCGCACACCAGGTCCCCACCAAGGTCAGAGACACAAGTACAACTAGGAAATGATTATCTCATTTCCGAATCTTTGCTCAAATGTCACCTCATCAAAGGGACTTTTCCTCCAATTTATATATTAAGTAGCACTGTTATCCTTTTATAACTTTTCTCTTAGCACTTCAGTTCAGTTGCTCAGTCGTGTCCGACTTTTTGTGACCCCATGAACCACAGCATGCCAGGCCTCCCTGTCCATCACCAACTGCTGGAGTCTACCCAAACCCATGTCCATTGAGTTGATGATGCCATCCAACCATCTCATCCTGTCATCCCCTTCTCCTGCCCTCAATCTTTTCCAGCATCAGGGTCCTTTCAAGTGAGTCAGCTCTTCACATCAGGTGGCCAAAGTACTGGAGTTTCAGCTTCAACATCAGTCCTTCCAATGAACACCCAGGACTGACCTCTTTTAGGATAGACTGGTTGGATCTCCTTGAAGTCCCAGGGACTCTCAAGAGTCTTCTCCAACACCACAGTTCAAAAGCATCAATTCTTCCAATTCTTCAGTGCTCAGCTTTCCCTATAGTCCAACTCTCACATCCATACATGACTACTGGAAAAACCATAGCCTTGACTAGATGGACCTTTGTTGACAAAGTAATGTCCATATGCTGCCTAGGTTGGTCATAACTTTCCTTCCAAAGAGTAAGCATCTTTTAATTTCATGGCTGCAATCACCATCTGCAGTGATTTTGGAGCCCTAAACAATAAAGTCAGTCACTGTTTCCCCATCTATTTGCCATGAAATGATGGGACTGGATGCCATCTTAGTTTTCTCAATGTTGAGCTTTAAGCCAACTTTTGCACTCTCCTCTTTCATCAAGAGGCTCTTTAGTTCTTCACTTTCAGCCGTAAGGGTGGTGTCATCTGCATATCTGAGGTTATTGATATTTCTCCCGGCAATCTTGATTCCAGCTTGTGCTTCCCCCAGCCCAGCATTTATGATGTACTCTGCATGTAAGTTAAATAAGCAGGGTGACAATATACAGCCTTGACATACTCCTTTTCCTATTTGGAACCAGTCTGTTGTTCTATGTCCAGTTCTAACTGTTGCTTCCTGACCTGCATACAGGTTTCTCAAGAGGCAGGTCAGGTAGTCTGGTATTCCCATCTCCTTCAGAATTTTTCACAGTTTATTGTGATCCACACAGTCAAAGGCTTTGGCATAGTCAATAAAGTAGAAATAGATGTTTTTCTGAAACTCTCTTGCTTTTTCGATGATCCAGCACTGCTATCCTTTTAATGTTGCTCTAGCATTTCTTAGCATGTGTCAGTGACTTGTCTCAGCTAAGCTAGGGATGAATTCTGTTGTCAGCAGTGTTTTGCGTTGAACAGCGCCTAGCACAAAGTTCGTTCTCAAATATTTACCGGCAGGGCCCAGTTCACCTGCAGTGCCTCCAACTGAGGCGCCTTCTCCAACCACCACTGCTGTCTTCAGGCTGTTCCTGTCTTACCCATCCTCAAACGTAGTCCTTCTGAAGCCAACAGCACTGGCTCCTTGCTACGCTGGCACCCCCAACAGCCTCAGGAGTACTGCTCCTTCTCTCCATCTCTGCTGAAGTGGGTTCCAGGCCCTCACCTGACTTAAGGAAGGGCTGGGCTGCCCAGGTTGGATGAGGTTAGGGGCACCAGGCTGTGTGCCTCATCCCTCAATTCCTGGACAGTCCAGTCAGTCCCTCTAAACTGAGAATGGAAGGCTGAAGGAGAAGCAGCTCGTGCCCTGAAATAAAAGCAGCATGTGGACCAGAATGAGACAAACGGGGAAAAGAGATGACTCTGAACAGGACAGGACACCAAAAGGGCGTGTCAGAGCCCCTGCCCCGAGAGAGCTGCAGGAGTTTACCAGCAAACTTCAAATTAGGCTGCAGCCAGCTGCACCTTGGCTGACCAGACTCCCCACCCACGACAACAGTGAGTTCTTGCATCTCTTCACGGAAGGGATGCTTCAGCACACAGAGCTCCCTCCACTAATGATTAAAATGGAATCTTCCAGAAATTGCTCCAGCAGCCAGGCCCAGGCACAACCTACCTGAAAAAATCATCAGTAGACCAGGATTAAATAAATCCTGGAAGCCTGTGAGGTAAGAGTCCAAGTGATAGTCCCGAATAGCAAAAATTTACTCCCGTTCAGTAAAGAACTGGGTCAGCACAGATGACTCCAATAGACAGGAAGCCTCCCAAGAAGAAGAAAGCTCTGAGGCGTAGAGGAGGAGCTGAGAACAAGTGGCCTGTGCCGACTCCCAAGGAGCTAGCCTCTGGTCCCTCCAAGGCCGGTCTAGGATGATGAGAAGAGGAGCCCCCTGCCTGCTGCCTGCTAAGTCACTCGGCTCTTAGTCTTCACAACCCCATGGACTATAGCCTGACAGGCTCCCCTGTTCCTGGGATTTTCCAGGCAAGAATGCTGGAGTGGGTCACCATGCCTTCTTCCAGGGGATCTTCCCGATCCAGGGATCAAACCCACGTTCTCTTCTGCCTCCTGCATTAGAACCTCAGGCGGGTTCTTTACCACTACCGCCACCTGGAAAGCCCAAGAGGAGCCCGAGAAAGTTTATTTGTGTGGCCTTTTTACATACCTGGACCAGAGGTACCCACTTACCAGAAAGGTACCTTCAAGGTGCACGAAGTGAACCAGAATGACTTAAAGGGGCAGGTCCCCACATGGCCCCTCCATTAACCTGGGCAGGAATCCTGTCCATTACAGAAGATGCAAGGAAATGTGCGTCTTTACTCTGAAATCCTAAGTGTCTCACTGTTCCCATTCCCCCACCTCAGACACAGAGACAGAACCGGAACTCTGCTGCAACGTGTTTATTATGTGCCAAAAAAACTACACCACAGCTTACTCCACACACCTGTAGGAGAGTGCAGTCTTGCCTGCATATACTACAATGAGGTAGAGACTTCACACACAGCTTCACGAAACCCACAGAGTAGCTGGGATATGCAACAATGCAACGTCAGCTCAGCAGGAGGGAGGAGGGGCATTATGACACTGGTTCTTTGGCACACAGCTTCCCAAAGAGGGGCAAGTCGTTTTTTTTTTTTTTTTTTTAAAAAAAAGAAAGGAAAGAAGAAAGAAAAAGTCAAGTTTTCAAATTCCAGTAGCATTTCAGTCGACCGCAACTGTTGCTTCATACGCTTCTCAAACGAAGGAAATCAGGGTAGGGTACTTGTCCCCTCTGAGAGAAAGGGCTCCTGTGAGCCTTCATCTGCCCCCACCAGAAAGCAGCCCTTTTTTTTAGCTCAGTTACAAAAGAAAAAAGTCCTGTGACTTTGTGATTAAAAACTTCTATCAACCCTCCCCCCCCACATAAGTGCAACTTAAGAAGGTGCAATAAACCATTTTAAAACTATATACAGCAGCCGCTCAAACATCATTCATCCAGTCCAGTTTCAAATCCAAAAAAAATTTTTTTCTTGGTTGCAAATGCCTTGATTTGCAACTGTGAGAAACAGTGACCAGCAGTCCCCCAGACACAAATTTGCTATAATGTTAAAAGCTGCCAGGAAAGAAAAAAAATCTCTTGTTCCAAACGACTTAAAAACTGTTTTAAGGAGTGTAAAAAGGAACCGGTAAAAACCCTCGAGCGTAAAATATGAAATATGATTTTGGTTTAAATGAAGAGCAAAGTCTCCTTGTTGTTTACAGTAAAAAACACCAGCTGAACACTCAGTTTATGCCGTTCAGGTGGGGGTTAAATAAATGGAAAGGCACTGTATGGCAACTGCAAGAATGAAACCAATGAGACCTGCACATCATCACCATCAGTATTGCAAGGAATGTAAAAAAGCGCTTTTAATAAATAAACCTAGATGTAGGCGTCGTGTCAATACCTTCTGGACACGTAGTTCTTTTTTTTTTTTTTTTTGCTTTTCATCGGCAAAATGAGGAACTAAAATCTGGGAAAACTACAGAGTCGCTTGGAGGGCGAGCCAGAGGGTCCTTGCCCTGGCACACCCTCTGAAAACAAAACCCGACAAAACTCATTGTGCATTAATTAGTGCAGAAACAAAGACAGATTCAGCAAGTGCAAAGGTGACTACGATTTCCCTTGTCCTCGGGAAGCCAGCTCCCTGGTCGCCGGTGGCAGGTGGGCCGCAGCAGAGGCGGCCGGCCCTGGGTGCACAGGCCCCTCTAGCTGGAGTCGCGGTTCTTCTGGTTCCGCATCAGGGGGCTGTGGTGACGCAGGCCCTCCATGCTGTGCCGCCAGTGCCAGCAGCTCCGGCAGAAGTACTTGAAGCACACCTGCGAGGGGAGAGAGGAGAGGAGCCAGGCCTGCGTCAGACCAGCCAGGGGGGCGGCTGCGTGCGCTGTCTGCTCTGACCAGGAGGGCGTGGGCATTCCTGATGGCCTCTGCGGGGTCACAAGAGCTGGCCCCAGTGACTCCTCTTGTCCCCAACACGGGTACCTGGAATTAACTGCGCACGCTGGGCTCCTGGTGTATAGCGGCCATGCCAGCTCCCCTCCTCGGTTCTGAGCACCCAGCTGCTCTTCCAGTCCCTGCCCATCCTACCTCCTGTGGAGCACTTGTGTCACATGGCCACATACATCACGGGAGAGCGTTCAAAGACAGTGACTCCAGGCCCTAAGGCCAGGCAGCATGGCTTCAGCGTCACACTCAGTGAGGAGAGGTGACTGTGCATGTAGATCAACACCTCAGCCCCAGCCCCTCACTCCTGCTGGCTGTGTAACCTCAGGCAGGCCACTAACTTCCAGATATCTGAAAATGGGGACCATCTGTGAAACACACTGACACACACAAGCCTGTGAGAAGAGGCTGATCAGACCCACACGTGATCTCAAGCTCTCCCCAGCAACCCACACTTACTTCACATCCTCCTCTTGCAGCCTCAGTTTAACTACCATCTACTCAGACTCCAAACCTGAGCGACAGCACCACTGCAAAACTAACTCCAAGTGCACACACAGTGCTGCGTCTGCCCAGGTCCCTGACTTCTCCTGTCACCAGCAGCACAGGCACCACTTGGAGACTGGTCACAAACGCGAGACTCAGGCCATGCTCCAAACCTGCTGAATCAGACTGTGCACTGACACAGATCCTCAAGTGATGAGCACAGACACACCACAGAGGACGAGATGCTCCGTCCAACACATCCAGATCTGTGCTCCACCCAGAAGCATGCGACAAAGCTGCCGTGCTGCTTTCTGCCTGCTTCTGACAACTGGGTACAAACCAGGTAGCAGCACCGAAACAGCCCAGAGATTCAGAAGTCAACAGAGACGGATTCCTTGCCTAAGAAGAATCAACCTAAAGGGCTTAGAGCTACAACAGCAGGACCTGCCTGGCTCACAGGTAGTGCTGACCACACCTGCCCGGGTCTCTGTCATCCTCAAAACCACCCATGAGCAGCAGTGCCCCACTGCACAGCACCCCCAGGACAGGGAGGCCACAGCACCAAGACTCAGCTCCACGGGCTTTCCCGCAGTTCAGGGTCAAGCATCACTGCTGCTTCTGCTGTGCTCTAGGAAAACCAGGAGGAGCCTGAGACCTCCGAGTTCCACGTGATGAACGTGAGGTGACAACGTTTAACTGAGAGCAAGGGTTCTGTAAACTTCTCAAGTGCCCAGGGGACTCACCTGATCCCGACAGAAGAATGGGCCAGGCTGGGAGCTGCAGATATGACACACAGAGTCTTCCAGGTAAGGGTCGATCTGAACCTGCAGACAAAGGCAGAGCAGGATCACTAAGGGGCTGCTTCTCACGGGGAGCCCAGAGGGGCCATAAGAGAAGGGTGGGTATGGGTCATCTATATGAACACAAGGTGGTTCCTATTTTAAGGGGCCCAGAAAGAACTAGGGCAGAGGACCCAGAGATCCTCGAGAGAGACAAGATCACTGCAGCAGCTTCCAGGCTGGCTGTGCACAGCATGGCAACCCCACACGTTACTGCCTGGCCTTCTCGGCAAACCTGACCCGCAACGCACTCACTCAGCAAAAAGCAAGCACTCGGAGGATGCAGGTTAGGATGGAAGTCAGCTTAGCTCGCTGTGCTGGTCAAGGACCACAGTGAGGGAAGGTGACCCCATGCTGAGGCTCCCATCCCCTCTCATCAACCAAGACCAGGCCCACCTTCAACCCTGACCCTCGGGTGCATCAGTGGAAGCCTGGCTCATAGCCAGCATGGCACAGCTCTCGTCTTGGGCCGGCCCTGAGTGGTGGCTGCCCAGACCTCTCAGATGGCCCAGAGGAGGGTACAGACCAGCCCACTCACCTTCTTGGTGAACTTGGTGGTCTTGATCTCCACAAAAGCAGCACTGACTGCTTTCAGGTAACTGCGCTGGTTGTTGAAAGTCACACGACCAGAGCCTACGGAAGACGGGAAACTCACCCTCGAGCCCGTCTCCCAAAGGCCACGTGTCAACACTCAGGAAAGCCTGCTCCTAGATCAGCACGGCGCTGCCCAACAGAAACATAAACGCGGGCTACTCGTGTGACTTTACCGATTCCCAGTAGCCACCTCTAAGGAATGTAGTGGAATGAATGAAAAGAATGCAGGAGAATTAATTTCAGTAATATTTTTTCTTTAACCCAACATATCATCATTTCAACAGGTGGCACTAGCATGTTTCAAGCCCTCGGAGTCACGTTCAGCTGGTGGCACCTGTCAGACTGCAACTGCAGACCACGGTGGCACAGCCCCTCAGGAGTGGCCCCTCGGGGGAGGAAAGAGACTCCTTTGTGTGGGCAAACCCACAGGCGTGGTTATTCCAGGTCAGAGCAGAAAGCCAGACACAGGCAGAGCACAGCTGAAGGCAGGCCAGGCAGGGGAGTCAGAAGCAGCACCCCCTGCCCAGCACCACCTCTACCCTATGGGCTCTGAGGTCCCCACCCTCAGTGTGCAGTTCCGCTGCGATGAGCACACAACACTCCTTCCTGCCCAGACACGCTGTGGGTGGGCAGACGGTGCATGAGGGCAGGGGGAGCATGTTGATCAGGAAGGCCAGGTTCTGTTCCACCTCCAAGCCCCAGCACTGAGACGATTCTGTCACCACTGGGAACCTGACCTTTCTCAGTGGTCAGGCCCCCAGACTCCCCTCCGCTAGGACAGCATGAGCTGTGACCACACTCTACTGCCTGGGTCACCCTGAGTCCTGCCTCAGCCTGGCTTGGTCTCTGACCCTGGACAAGACCACTTTTCAAGGCCTCTTAATAGAGGAAACCAGGCAAGTTCAGGAAAGCCCCAGCCTTTTAATAAAGTATTACCTGTTGTCTGTCTTAGAATGGTTTGGCTGTGAATGCTGACCTTCAAACCAGTGTTCCTGTTTTGTTTTCACCTCCTATCACCTCCTATAGGGCTCCTATCAACTTTCTTCCCCTTCAAGGGAGGTGGGGGGAGAGGAGTGGGTATAGAGAGGTCAGTACTGGTGGCATACCTAGAAAAAGATGCTAGATTGCTGGTATATGCTGATGAGCAGGCCTAGGTCAGGCCTCGCCTCCACTCCCATAGGAGAGTGTCACAATCTTGGTCTACACCCTGGGGGCCGCCCAGCTGTCCCACACAGAAGTGGGACACTCACCAATGGGATACTTGTGCTTATCTGTGTCAATCCCAGCATACACTACACCACCAAATAGGTCGTTGAGAATGGCGGCCAGGGCCTCGGCGTTGAGCATCCCGTGCAGCGCACCCACGAACACCGTCCTGCTGGGGTCAAGCCTCTGGGAGGGACTCTGCACAAAGTTGCTGTCGGCCAGGACCCAGGGGATCACCTGCACCTGAAAGCACCCACAGGTGTGTCAGTCCCGGCGGGGAGCCACGGTGGGGCTCCCGCAGCAGGAGGCGTGCGCCGCAGACGAGGCTCAGCCCCACACCGTCCCAGGCACCCTCAACCCCAGCACAGCGAGACCTGAATCTCACTGAGGCCGTGAGTCCAAAGTGGTGCAAAGACAACAAATGGTCGAACAGTAGCCACTCATTCTGAAGAGAAAGAACTGTCCCGAACCATCACACCCAGGATCCTGGTTCTCTGTCACAACCTTCAACAGTGGGGTTCCAACAAAGGACCGTGGTCACTGATGAACACACAGCATGGTCCAGAGTCCCTGGACAGGAAGGGCTCGCAGAGGAACGACAGGACAGGAGCTTGAAGGACAGAGGGTGGGGACCCTTAAGGTATCTGTGAGGAACGCTTACTGGTCCAACATGTGTATCAGAGGGCTTGGACAGGAGCAGTGGGATAGCCGGAGAGACGCAGGGTCACAGTCATATACAGGAGGTCACTGTGGTTCAGCAGAGCAGAAAGACACCAGGGCAGGAGCAGACTGTGCCCTCTGCCTCCAAACCCCTTGAGCCTAGAACAGAATCTGGCTGGCAAAGCAGGCAGGAGGCTCCAGAGGGTTGACAGATGATCAGTAAGTGTTCTTGGAAGATTAATCTGTGAAGTTTTTTTTTTTTTTAAAAAAAAAAGGTCTCAAAGTAGAAGAGATTTGAGGCAGAAAACCAGCAAGGAGGCAAAACAGTAGTACAGAGGACAGGTGATGAAGACCGGGAGAAGGCTGGGGAAGCTGGGCACAGAACAGGCCACGACCAAGAATATTCTTCTAGAGGAAAATCTGCAGAATGCAGACCACCTGGGCATTGTGGGGAAAGAGAAGAATCAGGACTGATGGGTTGCAGACCGAGGTAACCATGGGGAGCCGATTTCACTGAAGATGCAAAAGCCCATCTTGTTTTTTCCATTCCCATGGGAAAGTATAGCATCCCGGGTTGCCACCAAGCTTTCCAAAGTGAAAAGTGAAAGTGAAGTCGCTCAGTCGTGTCCGACTCTTTGCGACCCCACGGACTGTAGCTCACCAGGCTCCTCCACCCATGGGATTTTCCAGGCAAGAATACTGGAGTGGGTTGCTATTTCCTTCTCCAGGAGATCTTCCCAATCCAGAGATTGAACCCAGGTCTCCTGCATTGCAGGCAGATACTTTACTGACTGAGTCACCAGGGAAGTCTCTTCCTTAAACGTCAGAGTACATGATCACAGGACATCCTGAAGAAAGGCCCCGCAGGATGGTGGGGCTCAAGTTGGACCTGAACCTACAGAGAGGTGAGTCTCGGTCGAAGGTAAGAGGAGGGCCACAAAAGTGAGTAGTTTGTCTGACTGGGAAAGAAAAGGGGGCATCAAATACCTACTACTATGGAGAGGAGATACAGGAAGGAAGACGGTCAGAGAGGGATGAGAACCAGGGCAGCCTACAGTCCATGCACCCAAGAGAGACACTACAGCACTGCCAGGTGATGAGATGGGACCAGGACGCAGGAAGGCGTCTGCAGGGGCACTGGAGAGGGGGAGGGTCTGTGGTAGCCTCTCACTGCGAAGGCAGTGATAGCTGTGTGAGCTCCATGCAGCAAGGACGGACAGAAAGTAGGGAAGCTGTGGGTCACTGTGGGCAGCCAGAGGACAAAATGCGTACCAACACCAAGAAACATCTGTAAAACCAAGAGTCAGCTCTGTAAGGTAGATCTCTTATTTTAAGCCAATGTGACCATCTCAATGAAGCAGGCATCTTCCCCCTTACCCTACAGATTTCAACAGACTTCACTCTCTAGAGCAGCTTTAGGTTCACAACAAAACTGAGCTGAAAGTGTGGAGTTCCTGTATACCCACTGCCTCCACAGCCTCTCTGACTCTCAGTGCTCCGCACCGGAGTGGTACATTTGTTCCAATCATGGAGCCTACACTGACATCACTGTCCGAACTCCATGGTTTACATCAGGGTTCACACTTGGTGTCTGTTTTTCCACTGTAACTCTATGGGGTTTTTGGCAACCGTATAATGGCATGTTGGACACGACTGGGCGACTGAACAACAACAATCTACCACTTTAATGTCATAAGACAGCAACTTTACCATCCTCACCGTCCTCAAAATCTTCTATGCTTTGCTTGTTTATCCTCCAACCCTGTAAGCCCTGGCAACTGCAGACCTTTTTACTAATATAGGCATTTCAATCTTCCATTTTATAAAGGAGGAAATGAAGTTTGAGAGATATTGACTATCTAGTCCAATATCACAAAACACACTCTAGAATCAAATTTTTAAAAGTTTTAACACCGATTCCTGAGTTCAGAACTTTGACAAGTGGTTCTCCAACACCACCCATTAGCACCACCTGGGGAATTTGGTTAAGGTGCAGATTCTCAAGCTCCAACCAAACTGACAGAGATCCTGAGGCAGGGTTCAAGAACACGCAGTGAGGCCCCAGGTAGGATGACTCCTTGCTTGAGATTCAAGATGCTAATCGCACACAAGGTTGACACAGCAGAGATGCAAAGGGAGAGAGAATCAGACGGAGAGAACCTCGTACTAAAAAAGCCCTGAATGGTAGTGCAGAAGTCACCATGGGCGGCGGGGGCGGCTACAGAGGGATTTACCCCAGGTTGGGAGGTCAGCAGGCACAGCTGGAGGGCAGGACTAGGAGGAACCAACTGTAGATGTTAAGACCAAGCAGAGTCCATCTCATTTCTAAGAGAAGAGGTTTGGGAAGGCAGTGTTGGCTAGAGTAGGAAGGAGACTGAGAGCTGGGACACAGTCTGATTTCCATGAGCAGGAGCACACACAAACCGCTCATGCCCAGAGGTGGCAGTGGCGGCTTTAATACATCAGAATGTTTGCTACACTCACCGCAGGGCAAGAAGAGCAGCCCTTTCACCTCAGTAGGAATTAGCGTCTGCACCTGCGTACCCACCTCCCCATGAAGCCCTCCTTCTCACAGCCAGGCCCCTGATCCAGCAAGGGCTCTGCGCCAGCTCACCTCCTTGCAGCGCATCCTCCGGCTGGACATCTTGAAGTAGTACTCGCTCAGGCCGTCGGGGCTCAGCGGGTCATGAGAGCAAGCCTGAAGCAAGGCCCGGACAGACTTCTCCAGTTCGAAGACCAGATACACATACCCTATTACCAAGGAAGGAGAAAGTGCATTAACATCCCTCGGGGGGGCTAGTCCTCAGCAGGGGATTTATGGCAGGGTGTTGTTGCTGGTTTTTTTTCCCCCCAAGAAAGATGGCATATGGGTAAGACACATTTGTGTCCTACTTCCAACGGGGGGAAGGGTGGGTGTGGCAGGACAGAGGGTCCCGTCATCACCACACAGCTCCTCACAGCACAGCACAAAGTATGCTCACATTGGCAAGCCTGGCTTTCCTGGGCGAAGGAGCGACATGGGGTCTGTGGCGTGGGGGCGAAGGTACTTCTTTAAAAGCCTAGTTTGATCACTGGTTCATCAGTGAAGATGGGGCAGCGTGAAAATAGCACCTGCTCCTTTCTACAGGGAGGGAATCTCATTTCAGACCAGTGAGGACTCAGACACTTGGTCCTCATTCCTGCTAACTCCAGAGGGATCTCAGAATCAGGTCAGGCGACAACGTCACTGGGCAGGAAAGACAAACACCTCGCTTTGAGAGGACAGGAACTACTGGGGTTCAGGTTGGAGGGAGGTGTGCATGGGCTTTTCCAGGCAGCCCCCACTGCAGTGTGAGTCTGGATGGACAGGTGGAACGTTAGCTCAGAAGGAACACAGGGGCGTGCTGGGTGAGGAGAAGTGCCAAGAGCTCTGTGCTCTGGAACGCCCGAACCACATTACCAGCATGCATGTGCCATCCCAGCGTCCCTCAGTGCAATCAGGTACTGGGGAGGGAGAAAAAGCTCCTACCATGTCTGCATTACCTTTCGGCATATTACCTTTGGGAGGACACCGGGGGTGCTTGCCATCCTTACCAGGCCACTCCACACTCAAAGAGCCGAAAACACGGAAGGTGTTAACCAATCCAGCTGCAAAGGGATGGAAACAATGGCAGACACTTGGGCACCTTTCTCCCCAGGACGGCACAAGCACAGGGCCATCACTGTCGCTCGCCCTCCTGGACAGGCAGCTCTGAACTGGCCCTAGGTCTCCGGTGACACGTGTGGGCACCAGACGCAGCAGCACTGCAGGCTCTGTGAAGGCTCCTTTCCCCTCACAGCTGTTCCTGTCATACCCTGAGCCCGGGCAGAGGCTCAGGGCCTGGCCTGGCCTCAAGGCCAAGTCTCATCCTCTGGAAACACAGGGCCACCTTCAACACCTGAAGCAGAAGGACTCAGAGCTCACCTTCCGTAATGTCCCAGGGGACACCTCCTAGGAACACCTTGCAAGAGTAGATGGGGTTCTTGTAGTTCCGGGGAGGGAGCTGACCACTCCATGTGCAGGTGGCTTCATTCACAGCTTTGGCAGAAGACAAAGAGAAACTGGAGTCAGAGAAGCCACAAAGGCACTGCCCTTCTCTGTGGTGAACCTGCTCGGGAAGGAGACAGGCCACAGTTCCCTAGCCTGGCTGCTGGGAGAACATTCATGACTACTCTGAAAGGCAGGAAACCGGACACCTCTCCAAACCTGTCAGCCCAGTATGGTAACCCTGATTCACCAGTTCTGTTTCTCTACTAAAACTGGGAGGAATGGCAAACCACATGTGCAGGGTGAAAACGATCACAACCTGAGCAATTGTCAAACATAAAACTGATACACTAACCAGAAGACAGTTTTATCTAGTCACTGCTTACAATACCAATTAATTTGAATTTAGAATTATAGGCATACCTCGGAGGCATTGCAGGGTTTTGTGCCAAATCACCACAATAAAATGAACATTGCAATAAAGCTGATCATACAAACTTTCTGGTTTCCCAGTGAATATAAAAGTTGTATTTATACTATATTATCATCTATTAAGTGTATGACCACATCATGTCTCAAAAAAACATTTTATTGGCTAAAAAATGCTAACCACCATCTGACAACACACGTCACTATAAACCTTCAATTTGTTAGGGGAAAAAAAAGCAATCTCAATAGATTGGAAGTTTGGGATTGACATGTACACACTGCTCTATTTAAAATAGATAACCAGTAAGGACCTACTGTATAGCACAGGGAACTCTGCTCAATATTCTGTAATAACCTAAATGGGAAAAGAACCTGAAAAAGAACGGACACATACACCTCTCTAACTGAATCACATCGCATACACTTGAAACTAACGCAGCAGTGTTAACCAACTGTACTCCAAAAAAAATTTTTTTTTAATTCAGTATTTGTAAAGTGTAATAAAGTGAAGTTCAATAAAACGGTATGCCTGTACTTGAAAGCAAACTGGACAATTTTTCATACAACATCCTAAATGCTTCCTGGTCCAAATGGACCTTCTCTGCAAATGTTCAAATAAGGAACATCATTCCGTTCTCCTGTCTGCTCCATGAAGTCATCACTCACAGAAGTCAGGACACTGACAGTAAGAACCCCACCAGCAAGACAAGAATGTGGTCACAACTGCTCCAAGTCAGAACTATTCCGCACCATCTCTAGACATATCTTTGCGGTACTGAAGGAGATACTGGGCCTTCTTGATCCCAGCACTGTAAGATAAGAGATTTTCTCCCAATCCCGCAGCTTCCTGTTTATACCAAACAGAACCCTGTCCAAACCTCTTATAAAGTTTCTCTGACACAGTTAAGAAACCCTTGTTGCTGTATAGAGTTGAAACTATCTTCTGTTTGGCCTGCTCTAAACTTTCTAGAGTCCCTGCTCTTCTTGGTGACTGACCAGTTCAGCATCCTATTGGAACAGTCTTCAATCCTGTTCCCACTCAGTCTATGCCCTTGCAGATCGGAGACTGACCTCAGCGTGGACCAACTAGTCCTTGCCTGTTTTACTCTCCTCCTCCACAACTGGACTGCACAGCCAGTGAAATGAACCATCATTTTCATTCAGGACAATGACATGGAAGGCCACTCTCTGAAAGGCGCAGGTCCAATGTGTTGCTACAGCAGGAAATTTAGGCACCATCAGCAATATTTGGTGAACAAAAACAGAAGTAGATATAATGGCCTCACCCAAAAGCATGGTAAAGTTACTTCATAGGGGAGCAACGGCAACAGACATCCGTTACCTTGGAGGTGGACAAATGGACAACCCACACATCCCTTGGCTACCAGTCAGAAAGTCTTGGGGAAGGAGGCTCCAGTGTGGGTTGTGCCTGACACGTCTCTGAATGAGGAGGGGTGGGAGGGAGGCAGACAAAATTCTAGGCATCACTGCCAGGGTTTCTCTTGAAGCATCCACCCAGGAAAAGACTCACAATCAACAGCAGTGCATGATCTCCATGGAAGAGAACAAGTCAGAGATGGATCCAAACGCTAAGGGGCATGACCCTGTGGTTCTAGGTCATCACGTTCCCTCTCTGCTCCGATTCAAAGGCGTTCCCGAGTTTGTCCCCATTAGCACTTACTCCTCAGAACAGACCATTCTGTGCACATGCAGAGACTCCACCATGCAATCAAGTCCTCTTCCGGACAGGTCACTTGTCTGCCCTGAGAACGAGGGCTCGGGCCCCACTGCAGGTGCATGCCCACACTTACCTGCAGCTTGCCTGTGTAGTCTGGCCTCTCTCTCTATGCTGAAAGGGTCTTTGGGAGCTTCGAGAAGGTCCCAGGACGGCCACACAGAAGCTCCTGGCCATCTCTTTGATGCACTGGTTGGGGAGGGAGTGACTGCAGCCAGAGCAGCTTGCTCTTGGTCCATCCGGGACCCAACCCCCATCTTTAAAGGGTCTCTGGGGCCACCCCCCGTCAGAGACAGGAAGGGCAGGGGAGGGGAAATTCGGAGGCTTGACTAGGGAAGGAAAAAGGAAGACAGAGGTTTTTAAATGACAGGTGTTATAAAAGTAATAATTACACTATAGAAATTATGAAAAATACCATTTAGTATTTGATACATTTTCTTTTAGACTTTCTATACATTTTTAAGAACAGCTGCTCTTACATCATAATTTAAATAAATTTTTTTCTCCCCAATTCAGTTTTTTCCTTCCTACTGCCAATCTTCATAACCATTTTTAGTTAATTTATGATATTCTTTTTAGGGAACAAGTTACACTTCACTGACCTATTCCACGTACTGCTAAACATTTAGATACTTTCCAAGTTTCCAGGATTATAAATAAAAACTTTAAGGTGTAGTTTCTTCTTATTTTGTGTCTTCTCTGGTCACATTCCTAGACGTAAGATGTCAAAATGCTTTCTATGAGGGTTCTGTGTTCTGTCAAAAGCGTGTGAGGACACAAGTTTCACTACACGCTTTTGTCAAGGCTTTAAAATTCTACTAATTTAAGTGGGTAAAAATATACCACATTATCAAGATAGAAACTGAATGATTACTCAATAAAGTATCTCCTTAAGTTGAAATACTGCCTCTATTTCCTCTTCTGTGAGTTGTCTGTCCATATCCCTTCATCAATCAACTTTTGGGGCAGGGATCTGAGAAAATTCTTTAAACAAAAATCTCAAAGTATCAATATTAAAGCTGGTTACCAGGCAGATTCCTAAGACTGAGCCCCATCTAAAGCAACGAACAGAATTAGGAGCATCTCATCTAATTCCACTTTGTGAAGTGAAGTCAAAGTCACTCAGTCATGTCCGACTCTTTGTGACCCCATGGACTATACAGTCCATGGAATTCTCCAGACCTGAATACTGGAGTGCGTAGCCTTTCCCTTCTCTAGGGGATCTTCCCAACCCAGGGATCGAACCCAGGTCTCCCACATTGTGGGTGGATTCTTTACCAGCTGAGCCACAAGGGAAGCCCAATCTTTATAGGGGAATAAACTGCAGCCAGAGAATCAAAGGGACCTGCTCATGGTCACCATTTAGGGTCACCCCTAGGGAACAAGTTACACTTCAGAATCCCACCAGGACTCCCCTATTTACTCTCGAAACTGTTTCCTAACAGCTCTTGGAGTGACTGGTGAAGAGGCTTCAGCTCAGGTTCCAAGTGCGCTGCTCACTGGGAGCAGTGGGGACACAGGGCACCCTTTGTTCTGCCGACGTTCAGAAGTCCTAGAGCCTCCCATCGCCCCACCTCGCAGCCTGCAACCCACCTGCTCAAGCTCACCTGCCCTCCCCATCGACCCCCCAGTAAGCTACATACGATCAAATCTGAGAGATGATCTGATCCCGAGCTGAAGCCACTGGTGTCCGAGTCAGAAGGGCTGCTAGAGCGAGAGTCCAGGATGGGCCGGGTGTCCAGGCGTGGTCCTCTGATGGAAGGTGCTGGAAATTTGTCCACCAAGTCAGATCCAAGCGGGTCCAGAGGCAGGAAGCTCAAGGGGGGCTTTCCCAAAACATTGCCCAGTGGGTTATGGAGCATGCTCAGTACTAGGAAGAGGAGGGAAAAGAATCTCATGACCTCTTAGTTTTCTTCCCAGACAAGCGCTTTCCCTTTACACCCAGAGCAAGACACACCAAGGCAGGACCACCAAAAGCCTGAGAGAACCACAGTGACAAGTGTAACGAGCAGATGTACACCCAGGGTATCTAATGAGAGGCAGGAATAGGATGGCTTTCTGAAGACCCAGGTCCCTGGGACAGTAGCATTTGGGACATTCTGTGCCACTGGGGGGCCCTTGTGACAGCCGCTACCAATGTCTGAATACACATGCCCATGTCATCACAGGAGACACCGTCAGCACAGTTAGGAAGCCCAAACCATACTCCTTCCTTGCTGCCTGCCAACACGTCTATCAGAAGAATGCACCGCGTGCCCTTTCTAACACTACGTAGCTAAGACACAGAATTCCATGCCATGCCCCAGAAGTCCGGCAGAGCATAAGCATCCATCTCATCCGAGAGGCTACTGTGTGCAGAATTCCAGCCCATGCAGATTCTCCTAGACAACCCTGGACTTCAAACATTTAGGACGGAAGCAGTGACGTTGTGGTCGAGCTGCTCTGGCTGACAGCAATCCTGGCTGAGCCTGATACCACCTTCATACACCTGCCTGCTCTGGGAAGCTCCGAGTCTCCGTTTTCTCATGGCATCTTGGGTGGAATACCAACTGCTTCATAACATGGTCAGGAGGGGTCGGTAATTAAAATAGCAGATGGAAAGCGCTCAGCACAGCAGAGCCCAGTGCACAATATTTAAATATTAAACATCAAAAAAAGAGTGAATCCAAGGCCAGGAGAGATAAGGGAGGTAAAGAGGACAGCAGAAGACAGCAGCACTTTCCCACACTTGGCCCTGGGGAAAAAGGAATCCAAAGCAAAGCAGAACACCCTTTTATCCACTGAGAGGGGGTAGGGGGGTGGGAGAGGTACGGTGGCACTGAGGTTAGAAAGAAGCCTCGTTACTCTGATGTTTTTATTTTCATCTGAAGAAAGGGGAAAACACTCCCCTCAAAAAGGCTATGAAGTGAAACCAAAATAACGTGTTTACGTGTGAAACTGTTCAATACACAGTGGCTGTGAGTGGCTCCACCTCACAGTTAGTCACTAGTAACTGAGAGACACAGGTCACCTGAGCTGGTTTCCTCTCGGGGTACAAGTCAGTCTGAGTGTCTGGCTGGGGCTGTGGTGGGTTCTCAGGAGGCACAAATAAACCTCTCCAAGCATGAAATCAAAGTGAAAGCATGCTTCCAGGGTACACCATTCACCACGGAGCATTTGTACAGGATCAGATCAACCCGCTCCCCCCTCAGCCAACCATGCGTCCCTCTCAGATCAAGACAGGTAGTGTATCCTTAACTTGATCCACAGACAGAGAGGATCAAGAGAAGGCAGTGTATCCTTAACTCTTTCTTTTTTTTTAAATGCAGGGAACGGTCTCGGATGCATTTATTTATTTTATTGTATTTATCCTTAATTTTTAAAGAAACTGTCCTACCATTCTCCAAAGCAGACATACCAGTTCACCTTCCCACCAGCACGGGGGAAAATCAGTCCCTCCACATGCTGGCCAACAATCAGGAGGGCTGGAAGCCAGTCTAATGTGTGTGTGTGTTGGGGAGTTTATTACTTAAAGACTTCATTTTTTAAGGAAACATTCTTTTAACTAGTTTCCTGAGCACAAGCACTTAACTGCATACTGAAACCAAATGTCTCTCACGCTTGAATTCTGACACCCATCAGAAATTATCTCTGTCAAGTTTCTCAAATATGCCTGACAAAGCCCTGTCTCAATGACACACGAAGTCCAGACCCCTGGAACCCATGCTGAGAGGGTAGCGGGGTGGGCGGTGTGAAGATTTATTCCAGGCTCCTCCTGGGAGCTGCAAGATGTGGCAAAAAACAAACAAACAAAAAGCACTGTGAAAACTGACAGTTCTCTGAGAATACAGATCACGTGTGTTGGTCTTCAAAGTGGTACCATTGCCCTGAGGGGCCTCATCTTTCTTCACATTTTACAGAAACAAGTTTATGGTGGTGAATGAAGAGGTAACAATCAAATCTTAGAGAGCTTTGAAAGCCAGGTTAGGGCGTTTAGACTTTCTCCTGAGGGAGGGTGGAGACGCGTGGCAGCTCCTGTGGAGACAAGCCAAGGGGGCTGACCAGGGACCATGGGAAGACGGGGCCGGCAGCCAGCACCTGGCTGAGGCTGAAGGTCTAGTCAGACATGGGCGGCTCGCACAGGCAGTGGCAGGAGCCTGCGGAGACACGGGGCTGTGGGGTCTTTCCAAAGAGAATGTGGAGGAGGAAACGTGTCCATCGGTGGGCTGATGGACCAGCCACAGAGGATGGAAGATACGGCCACGTGTCACAGGTGAACGACACTGGACGCAAATGGAGAAGCAGCAGCAGCCACGTGCTGTCAGCTACCAGAGGAGTGAGGGGCAGACAGGAGAGACAGGGTCAGGGGACCGAGAAAACTGAGTCCCAAGGGTGGTGCCGCCAGCCCGTGTGATCACCGGTGGCTGAGGTGGGGTGTGTGGAGGCTACACTGCTGGATGGCATCCTTAAACGGACACACAGGGACAAGCAGGCCTGGGGTTAAAATGTAACATAGACACTGAACTCCTCAGAAGGTAAAGGACTGGGGAACTGGGAAGAAGAACAGAAAGAATGACTGTGAGGGAGACGAGGCTTGGGGCAGAAGCCTCCACCCAAGAAAACATCACCCTGAAGGGAAAAACCATCCATCCACCCACCAGGGACAAACAAGATACAGGGCAGTTTGTTGATCCCAGAAAAGGGTGGCACCGCAGAGCGCTCCAAGAGTTGTCGAGGGAAAAACGGCATGAAGCAGGATGCAGAAAAATCCTTAAGGAGATGTCAGGCCCAAATGACTTGTGTCTGGGGGCACCGAGGATGACAAATGTGGACTACGGTGACCGTCTTCACCTAACGTTTTAAAAAGGTGTGTTTGAAAGCAATGTCCGTGCCAGTGTAGACCACATTTCTCATTCATGTTAATCTGTGTTCATGACTGTTATTCATGCATCTAATAATCACAAACCCATCCACCTCAACTAGCTTACAAATATTTTTGACATGCTCACAAAGATATTTGAGGCTTTATCAAATTCCTATGTCAAAGCTAGAGATTATGTCTGTAACACTCCAATTGGATAATAAGCCTGTCTAAGAAGAAAATGGCATGACCACCGATGATGGCCACTAATGAACTCCACTTTCTTAAGGGCTCAGAGTTCATGGTCAAATCATCTGCTCGACAATCTGGACCAGGTTCAAGGAAGCTCCAACCACTAACAGCAGCTTCCACTCACTGTACATCTAGGATATTCCAGATACCGAGTCAGAACCACTTTAGATAAATACTCTTACGCTGAATCCTAAGAACTGGGTATTATTACCCATCTTAACAAAAGGAAACCAAGGCTCAAAGGTCAAGTGTTTATAGTGAGTCTGTCAGGTAGTGAGTGACAGAGTGGGACCCAGTCCTTTCTGATTCTTTGCTTTATCCTCTGCAACACACCATTCACTACTTTTTTTTTTTTTTTAATACTCCGGACTTTACATCTTCTGGTCTTGACATTTCTCTTTTGTTCAAATTCCTTTAAGACCATCAACTACAGATAAGCTATCTCTGGATTCCAGAGGTCAGTACCTTGGGATCTAAATCATCCAAGTCTTAAAATTTCTCTAGGACCTTGCTGCTGTAGGAACTCATTAAAAATGTATCCTGGCCCCCACTCCAGACCTATGGAATCAGAACCTGCATTTTAACATGATCCCCAGGAGATTTGTGTACACATTAAAGTCTGAGAAGCGCTAATCTAGAAAAATCCGAGGCTTGCTACTTCAAGCTTCTAATAAGTTCCCCTTTACCACACCCCTAAACCTTTCCTAAGTAAGTCTTTGCTTGACTTAAAAAAACTTTGGGTTATTCAAATACAGCTTTTACAGCACAACAGCGACTGACACCCAGGAGGAAAAAAGAAACCAAGGTGGCTACACACGACACGACCCAGGGAGCTTGATCTCTCAGACACCCCCTTAGCCTGCAACCCACGTTACGGGGGAGATGAAAGAGGGAGAGAGGTCTAACCAGGAACAAACGAAGAATTTTAAAGAGATTGGCATGGATTGTGATAACAGTTTCAGGAAATTTGACAGCCAGGAACAAGCTGAACATTGTGAAAAACATTCAAGACGAGAACTCTGTAAGCTCACACCCTCATACGGAGCAAATACAAAGAGAGCCTGGGCCTAATGCTTCAGGCAGACAACTGCTAAGAGACAAGGAAGAGAAAAATGCTGTGTGGACACCACTGGGTCACCGGGCAAGACTGCAATGTGAACAGTGAGAGCATGAGTTTCATCAGAGTACACTTATCAATTTTAAGTTGACTGACGTTCATAACTTTTGTTGTATGTCAATGTATTTTAGAACATCTCTAGTCCTCATGGTACAGAAAGAAATTATATAAAGAGATATATAAAGAGAGAGAATTGCAAATGATAAAGCAAATGAGGTAAATGTCAACAACAGGAGAATCTGAATAAAATACTTTTGTATAATTTTTATACTTGTGACTTTCTGTAAATTTAAAATTTCCAAACAAAATTTTTTAATGACAGAAAGGAAAACTAATCAATTCTCATTTGACTTTCTTCATCTTTTTCAAGGCAACTGATCTGACCAGAAAAGGGAAACCAAGCACCACTAACTGGGACTAGAATCCCAAGGGGGAAAAATGGCAACTGAACCTTTGGAGCCTCTGCCTATAAGAGAAATCTTCTTTTGAACTAGCTTTTTAAAGGGTCAAAAACACTTGTATAAATATTTGCAGGCACACATGGGTACAGAGTTCTGCCTTCTCTACCAAGCACACCAAAGGCCCATCTTTACCATTCATTCCAGTAGTAATTAGTCAACATCTGGCAGAAAGCAGGTGATCAATGCTTGCTGAACAGCAATGCAAGAAAGGCAGTACTGTATCCCCAGGAGCAGTGTGCTCACTGAGGCTATGCCCTTTCCTATCAAGGTTACTCAATTTAAGGACACAGTGCTGCCTTAGATACAATTCAGAATTAGAGGAAAAAACCTTACTTAGTTCATCCTGACCCTGCCCATCACCAAAACAGTGGTTGAGAGAAGAATAGTTACTTGACATATCAAATTTGTGACAATATTCCTTCCACTAGTTTCAAATACTTTCTCCAAAGAGAATTAAAGACATACAGATACAGGTTGAAGAGGGTCACTCTCCCCGGGATCCTCACAGCCTCTGAAAAAAAACACTTCTACACTGAGAAACAAGAATCACGGAAGAGCCCCCACTGAACATTACACCAGCCACACAGGCAAACAGGGGAGGGGGCAGTGCCATCGGACAAACATGTAAGATCAGCGTGTACCAGAATTAACACACCCAGTCCCATCAGCACCTCCTCACATCAGTTTCCTGCAAATACTCAACTGGAAGGGGCCAAGAAGAGAGGAGTTTCACTAGAAGATATGAGGAAGACAAGAAAACCTATTATCAAGAGGCAAGGATTTTCCAGGGGGTTTGATATTTCCTTCCACCCACAGAAGGAGACAAGTTTCTGACGCTCTATGGTGGCCTGACTGTTGTCTTTAGCCCAATCTCACAAAGGACCTGGCCAGACAGTTCTCTGAGCATCTACAGATCAAAGGAGGAGAGCAGCAGAGACACTGGGCTTCTCGGGGAGGTGGCACCTCACCTCGGCCCATGAGACCACATCTCTCCTCTACAAGGATGCTCAGTGAGCAGCGCTGGTTCCCACCAGCCAGGAATCGAGATGGAAGGAGCCAGCCTGTCTTCCTAACTTTAAGTATAAAGTGTACCCACTGGAAAGGCACACTCTCTTCAAGCCATACAACCTAAAATCTAGTGGACGTGACAGGTCCCTTATGCTATAGGCCAGTGACTGATCTCAACCTCCACTCCCCATCACAGGGCAGAGCGCTTCATCAAGGTCAAATGTTGAATGTTAACCTAGATGGATTAAGGGTCGTGTAGGGAGTGCCCTATAGGCACCTTGTAGTGACTCTGACTTCTTTGCTCTGACCAAGGCCAAGGCCCTGATCTCTTTGCTCTGTTCCTATCCTGACCTCTACAACTCAGGGAACACAAAGTCTTGAGGTTTACCAGGTGTCCCCAGCCCTGGTGGCCAAGCGGATGGTGGATCCTCATTTTGCAAATGTGACTAAGGAGAACCATGTGCTCTGCTGGAGCCCCCCGCACACGGGCAGGAGTCCGCAGCAGCTACGGACGGCTCTCAGTGAAGTCGCAGGGAGGAGAGGGCCTGGCAGGGGGCTCCAGCTCATTAGCACTGCCTCAGAGGGTACAGGAGACCAAAGCAGCAGCAGTGTCTTTAGACTGATTGTTAACTTTCTCCACTTTCACCCTTCTGCGCCTGCTCCTGTGGGTTTTACAGCTGAGTCACGGCTAGTTTTCGGAAGCCTTCCCTGAGAGCACAAAAGCACCAGAGTCTGACTGCAGCGGCAGCCAGGCATCAGGGGTCCACACTGTCAGACACCGAGCCTGAGCTCAGCTCGGAAGAGCCCATCACAGCTGTGTGCCACCTGTCTGATGGGAGAAGTCCTGAGAGACACCCAGACCAGGAGCCATTATGTCTAGCCTGAGATGATGATGATGTTATTTAGTCGTTTAGTCCTGTCTGACTCTTTGTGACCCCATGGACTATACCCTGCCAGGCTCCTCTGTCCATGGGATTTCCCAGGCAAGAATACTAGAGTGGGTTGCCATTTCCTCCTCCAGGGGATCTTCCCGACCCAGGAATGCAACCCTTGTCTCCTGCATTGGCAGGAAGATTCTTTCTTTCACCAACCCACCTGGGAAGATTCCCTAGTCTGAGACACAAGGCCGCATACCTGGAACCTTCTTCCCTATACCAACCCTTGGTTCTAGGCTGCCTGCTCAAAATCTACTTGAATGCACAGGAGGAAGGCGGAGAGAGCAGCATGCATTGCAGACATAACAGAAAGCTAACAGAATGCTCTTTTCCTGTGACTCTAAGCCTGCAACTCCACATCACACCCCAGCTCAGGCAGTGCTCTTGTGAGTCTGAACTCCTTCCACCAATTCTGGATCCCACAGGTTCAAGGTGGTACCCAACACAGCCTTTCTCCCCAGTCTGAGTCACTGGACAAGTTTCATCCCCTGAAGAAATGGCCTGCTCGAGCCCCAGGGAAGGATAGCAGTACCTGGCCCCTGCACCCAAGCTCCTCAAGTCCCCTCCGCAGGGAGGTGTCCTGTTGTCACAGTGCTGCTCGGGGCCCCTCCACTCTGCACTGAAAGTTACTCCTCAGTAAACTACCTGACTCCACAGCAGAATTCATTGCCCGGAGTATGACAGAAACCTTCTGTAAGGGCACCATCATGCCCTAAAAGCTATGGGGGCTCAGAGATACCGATCGTTTGGAACCATCTGTCCGTCAGGATGATGATCAACACAAGTAGGAGGCAGAAGAGAGACCTTGTCTGAACTCTGCAGTTCAAACTTAGAGAATTAACTCAGCACTTATCATTCATTCAATAAATACCTGCTGAAACACCAGGACCAGGCACTGTGCTACATACTGGGAACAGAGCGGTGAAGAACTGGACAGCCAAGGTAGACGTGAGGAGAACTTGGCTGGGCCCAGAAGGCCATGTTCCACAGGGAAGAACCCAACCCTGTTTTGAATGTTGCCTCAGAAACGTTATTTGAAAGCAGAGCAGCAGCAGGAACAAATTGCTGAAGATGCCGCTCTCACCCCAGGCTCAATTGGCCTGCAGACAGCAGGGAGCCTGCAAGTTCTCCAGCAAAGGGAACATGCTATTCACTAGTGAGCAGCCGGGACAGAAACCAAGGAGGGTGAACAGGTTAACCTCAAGGACTTCTAAGGAAAGTGGGCGGGAACAGGACATGTCCTTTGGCACCCTCAGACTGAGCATCTGGTCAGCCCACTGGGCTTCTGCACAAGGCATTCGTTAGGAGCCCTTATTTCCAGGTCCCCTGAAGTAGGTTCTCAGTCACCCCACTTCCTGCTGAGTAATGCTGCGTGCAAAAGAGTCACTGGGGGAAGGCAGGGAGACAAACACATCAGGTGCACAGCTGACGGGCTGAGACACAGGGTGAAGAGGGAGTCAGAACCATCTGCCTCGTGCCCTGGCCCTGGGGACCTCTGCAAAGGAGACCTCATGGCCAAGCAGCCCTGGAGTTGTACACACAGACAACCCACTGTGAGTGTTCTTGCTCAAGAGTTTGGGCTCTGCCCACAGGAGCCAGGTGGGAGAGAAAGCCCAGGAGGCTTGGGGTCAAAGAAACCCAGGTTCAAATTCTGGTAGCTGTGTCGCTCTTGGCATTCCACAAGCTCTGTGAGCGTTTCTTCCTCATCTTTCAGATGGGGACAATAATAGTATGCACTTTACAGGACTGTGAAAGCATTCAAGCCATGTGACACACTTCACATAGGAAACAGTCGCTAAATGGTGATTAGTCACTCTCTCCCCATCCCAGGACATTAAGGATCAGGGCCTTAACAGCCCTCCTGTTCCATTACAGGACTTAAGACACTGCAAGTAGGACATGTCACTGGGGTCACTTGTAACGTTCATCTTGCCCTCATGGGCAGGAAGGCTTCCTTCCCAGCCTGAGTTGAGGCCTCAAGGGTAGGCACAGTCTGGAAGGGCGGTGCCTCAAAGAGCACCACACCCCAACCAATGCTGGCCTTGCAGGCACAATGCTCAAAAACAGATTCCACCCCAGGGTCTTCCTGCAGGTCCCCCAGGCCAATGAAACCCACAAGGCAGAAGGACTCCAGCCCCTGGAGACAGGTCTCCATGGGAGAATCCAATGAAATGTTGCCTCAATGCTAAAAAATTCCTTAGGGGAGAAAATGGAGCCCCTGGGCAGAGCAGCTGTATGCTGTATGCGGTATACAGTCCCATCTATTTCCCCTCAATAGTCAAAGGCATTTTTAAGGGAAACAATTTTATCACTGGTGTACCTTCAGTGCCTAACACAGTGCCTGGCACACAGCCAATGCTCAGTATACGTTGAATGAATTTAGCCAAGATTTCTCCCGCAAGAGCCCTGCTACCTCCAACCTTGCCCCCTACACACTGCTCAGAACCTGAGAGTTGTAGAAAATGGTCAGATGTGAGCCAACAGCCACATGGGGCAATATATCACCCAGCAGAGCCCAAGGAAGAAGCCTGCACCACGTGCTCCTCACAGAAACAGCAAGGTACCAGGCTGTCTGCAAGGACGACTCCTCGACTGTCCAGAGCTGCTGAAACGCCTCCTCCCTCCCTGGAGAAACCGAGCTGGCTGCTCTTCAGATGGGAAGGCAGTGTAGGCACTGGAATGTGGGCTGCATGTTCCCGCATCGCTGGCAAGGGTGCAGCTGGCTGGTGGGAGGGCTGCGTCCCACTCCAGGAGGCAGTACCCTCTGTGGGCTTTCCAAGAAGGCCCAGGACTCAGGCAAAGAAGAGAGATGGCCATCACCTCAGCTCCAAAGTCCAAGGATAACATGGGGATCAGGGATGGGTGGGTGTGTCCTCAGCCCTCGGAAAGGAAGGCATACCCACACTAACCCTGCCCAGGGCCATTTAAATCGTACCACTGGGATAACCTTCTGGGTTACCCCACGGATGCTAGGGCCACAGAGTATAGGATCTCTCTGATGCAGAAAATCACATAATATTTATAAGTAAAGTGCTTGAGATTTGGGGAAGTAAATCCATCTCCACTGTAGAGACAAAGAGCTACGAGCACAGGCCTTTCAGGTGGGTTGCTGGGGAAGCCGAGGAAACTGTGGCTGGACACAAGCTTTTTTTTTTTTTTCCAGCCTGATTTCAGAATGACTTTCAGGCCAACCTCTCCAAGCCCCAAGTTGGCCTCTGCTGCATTTCTACGTGCTATAATGCATTCCAGAAGGGCCCCTGTAGCTAAGAGAAGCCAGAGCCAAGGAAGGGCCACACCCAACGTGAGACCAGGGAAGGACGGTGCCCTGGTCAGACACTGGTCAGCTCCTGTGCAGGGGGCTCTTCAGTCTTCTGCTCAGAGTCAGCAGTGAGGGTGGAGACAAGGTCAGATTCACATGCCCCCCTCACCCCCCGGCCGGCTTCAGGGTACCAATGTGAAACAAACTACCATGGCCTCAAAGCCGAGATATCCAGGCATGGGACACGAAACAGTGACACCATACTTCCCAGCCCAGAGAAAATCCTGAATCAGCTAAACACTAGTAGTTCAAGAAATTCTACCTTAACCCAGAGGTAGTTACTTAAGGTAAAGCTCTTCCTCACCTGAGAGAGAAAAAAAAACAAAAAAACAAAAAACAGCCTCTACCCCCCCACTTCCCCAATCAAAAGGGATTTACCAAAACAACTGGGCACTGAAATGCCAACAGACACAACAGTCCTAGGCTCTGCAAAGCATTCTAAAAAAAGACCTGCGCCAAACAGGGTGGAGGCCAGAGGAACCTTGCCGCCCGATTCTGGAGCGGGGGTGGCTGGTGGGGACAGCAGGCTCCGTGAATCCCATTGTCAGCACCAATGGTAAATGGCTGCCCCGACCTTCGCTTTCCATCATTTAAAGTATCTGCTGCCAAGATGCTCCTTATTAAGGTGTAATGCACATAAAGCAAAATACTTAAGATTTTTATGTATAGTTACAGTTATTTCTTAAGTTCACATTTCTTCCTGAATGCTCCAGGATTTGCGTCTGGCCAACCCACCCCCTTGAACCATGAGAGGGAAATTAATGGGCAGTAGGAAGGTCTGAGCAGAAGCAGTTAGAGGGGCTGCCAAGAAGCCCCTTCAATCTGTCCCCATCGAATCCTTCCAGGATGACAAGGGACCCTAAGGGGAATGGCTCCCCCTTCATCCACTTGGTCACCCTTAACACAAAGAAAAAAAGAAAGAAAAAAGGCCTCCATAGCCGAGAGTTACTCCACCCGGCTCACCATGCCTACCCCCTTTTCCAGGATCAACGCTCTCAGCCTCATGTGAAGCCAATTCCAATACCCTAGGATTACCCAGCCTCACTTATGGCTAAAATTCTAACCTCGCCATGATTTGGGGACCACCCATCCTTTACACAGAGCTCCCTAGTTTTAAAAGCCACTGGGAAATAGAATCTGGACATCCAGTCATCAGCCCCTAAAGTCCCCTCCCCCGCCTAAAAGTGTTTTGCTTCATCATCTCCAAGGCAGGCCTGGGCACTAGGGGTTTCGCTGGATCTTTTCTGCATAAGGCTATCACCTTGGGGACCCTTCTCAGGGCCACTTCAGGTACAGACTAACAACTCCAGGGAATTTATCAGGGTAAGTGCGGAAGCGGTGCCTGCCTTTACGAGCCACCATCTGTCCTACCACACTCACAGCCAGCATTTCCATCTTTTGCAAAACAGCTCCATGTTGTATGGGGGGGCGGTGGGGGATGCAAAGGGGAAGAGAACAACTGTTGCTGTGGATATCTTTGCTCCACACCCCATGCACCCCCTCCCCCCGCTGGCTCATCTTCCGGCACTCACCCGAGTGTGTGCTGCTCTGGGCTGAGGAGTCTGAGTCCTGGGTGCTCCAGGGTCGGTCCCAGCCTGTGAGGCTCAGGGACTGCAGGCCAAGGCACAAGTCATTTGCATCTGGGAGGCCACGGGAAGAATCTTGCGCAGAGGTGGGGAAAAGCATCCTGCTTGTGACTGTTTCTTCTGAGTCCTGGAAGTCTGCTTTGGACAGGAAAACAGCAGAAGCCCAGAGTTAAGGGCTGCTTCCCCAGGATTATCAACAATAAATAATATTAAGAATAGTTTCCTCAGGCTCGAAGACTAGACATCCAAGCTGGCCGGATGCTGCAGCCGCTGCCTCTGCACTTTTGGGGGTGTTAAAGCAGGAGCGGCTGCCATACAGCCCCCTCCCCACACACACACACCCCTATCCCGTCTGCATTACAGACTGGGCCAGCATGTGATCAGGCTGCTGATGCTCCCCGCTGCCAGTGACATCAGCCGGCTGAGCCGTGCAATGGAGAGCGGCATCACCCCTCAGAGAGCGGGGAGGAGCAGGGGACGGCAGGGAGGGGACTTGCCTCCCAGGGAAGAGACGGCACAACAGCCACTGGGAACAGTCCGGGTGCGGTGCTGGTAAGTCCGGCTGCGAGGCAGCGCCCTCCGGTCTCCAGCAATGGTGGCCAAGCGGCCCGAGGCACGACTGAAGTCCTCTCTGCTGACAGCGGAGCCAAAGCAGCAGGCTGCCTGCTCGGCCAGCTCTGCCCTCCTGCCCCTCCCTCCCCTCCCTCTGCTCTCCGCCCCCAAACCCAAAAACACTCTAGTCCTGGACTCTCTCCAGCTGCTTGCTCAAGCCCTGGTTTTGCAGCCCGATGCAAAGCTTCACAATTCTGCTAGCAAAAATCTGTGTGCTCCAAGTGGCCCCTGAGCCCTACCCTGACACAGCAGTGTTTACTGCCAGGGGTGGGACAGGCTTCAGAAAACACAGCTCGCTCGAACCCTGGGGAACGACACCTGGTGCTCCAGGCTTGTCAGCAGCAACTGGCTACCAAGAAAGGGGTCAGTTTCGGCAGGGGGCGGGGGAGTCACTGGGCCACCCAAATGCCAGAGTAAGACCTGTCCTGACAAGGACGTGCTCAATCGCTCAGTCCTGTCCGACTCTTTGGGACCCCATGGACTGTAGCCTGCCAGGCTCCTCTGTCCATGGGGATTTCCCAGGCAAGAATTCTGGAGTGGGTTGCCATGCCCTCCTTCAGGGGATCTTCCCAACCCAGGGATTGAACCCAGGTCTCCCGCATTGCAGGCAAATTCTTTACCATCTGAGCCACCAGGGAAGTCCCCTGACTAGGATACTTACTCCCTGTTCCCAAGTTCCCTCACTCCAAAAGGGTGGGCATCAATCTCATAGCAGAACCAGCTCCCCCTCCTGCAACTGCAGGCACAGGCGAGGAAACACTCCCCTCACAGAGTCTGATCAGACCCAAACAGCAGAAGCGATCTTGGAGGTAGTATGTGCCTTGTCAGAAGACCCAGGTTTAGGAGCTCACAGCCCCTGGCCCTGCTCCTCCAGAGCACAACGGCCACGGGAGGGGTCCTGGTACCTCAGGCTACCCAGACCCTCTCTCCAGGCAGGGGAGCTGCTTGGAACCACAGCCCTATTCCCATGACCAGTCACAGCCCCAGCACCAAGTCCAGCTTTGCCCAGAACCTCTGGGACCTCTGCCACTTCCTATCTGCCAACGTACTCTCCTGTATCCATCCGTCTCTTCCAACATGACCTCCAGTCACAAGGCCTCGTCCTTAGAAAGGAGGGTACCGTGAGGGTCCCGGCCACATGGCAGGAAGGCTGCTTGCACTGAGACCAGGGACCCTGCTCGCTCTGCCATGCTACAGCGAGAAGGAACCGGACACAGGAAGCATGCCCACCTGGGACCACCCGGGACAGGGTACAAGGTGGGCAGAGTGGGAGCTACTGCTGTTAGCCACAGGAACGGCTGGCCAGAGCCTCCAGAGTGTCCCCTTCTGTCCACAGGCGCTCAGGCACAGCTGAGAAGGGGAGAACGGCCAGTCTGTGGGAGGGACTCCTCCCCTCGGAGGGTTTTTTTTTTTTAAAGAGCTTTGCTGCTGTGTCATCCATCCATGTTATTCCTGTCTGGCTGTAGATACTCTGCCTGCTCCAAGCCTGTGTCTGTCAAAACCTCTTCACCACTGCACAGGCAGAGCAAGAACCCACCCATGCTGGTGCTGCCCCCACCCCAGACCACTCCCCCACCAGCTTCTCTGTCCACCCTTCCCCCAAGCTTAGTACATACTTTAAAAATAACCCATATGTAATAGTTATAAAAACATAATGCTTCCTTTAAAAACATCCAAATATAAGTACCCATTCCCCCTTACAAACTCTCTGTATGGTCCCTTCCACCACACTGTGAGCACACCCACATCTAGAAGCAATCATTTTTCCCATCCCCGGCCAAAATCAGGGCCTTTGTGTTTACGGGGACTCCATGCCGCACGCAGAGAGAATCTAGATACCAACTATGCTCTTGCTACCCAAAGTCTAGCATGGCCGACCAACAAAATCAGTATCACCAGAATCATGTTATACAGCCTCTCAGCCCCCACCTAAGACTTCTGGAATTGGAATTGATCTACATCTTAATAAGATTCCCAGTTGACATTAATTCACTTAAAAGTTTGAGTAGCACTGGTCTATACAATTACCCTCTTTTCGACCCCATGGACTGCAGCACGCCAGGCCTCCCTGTCCACCACCAACTCCCAGAATTTACTCAAACTCATGTCCATTGCGTTGGTGATGCCATCCAACCATCTCATCCTCTATCGTCCCCTTCTCCCGCCTTCAATCTTTCCCAGCATCAGGGTCTTTTCAAATGTGACCATTAAAGGTCACTTAGGAACAAATGGCTGCAAGCCATCCAGGAGCTTGGAGGTCTAAGTAGAGCATGCCTCTCCCTCTACTACCAGCACTCCCACTGACGCATCACCTTTACCTTTACCCAGACCTTCTCCATCCCACTGTTTCTTTCAGATTAAGGCTTGCACTACCATTGTAGTATTCCTTCACTAGTTCCTCCGATTAACAGAAGACACACCTGTTAAACCTTTAGTGTGGTAGGCTAGGAAAAATTAAGTGGGATTTATAAGTTTTATAGATCTTGCTTTACTCACAAGATCTGCCACTGCGTGATCTCAGTCAAGTTACTAAAGCTTTCTGAGCATCTTTCACCTGTAAAGTGGCAAAAGCAGCTCTCTCTCAGGTGTTTTGTTGAGGATCACGCTGTTTGGCACAGTGTCTGGTGCAAAGTATTGTATTGGTATTTTGGTTTCAGTAGGTGACCATATAATTTATCATCCAAACCAAGGCACTTCTGAGAGAGAAAGGGGGCAAATATTAATAACCCTACCAATGCAGCAAGTTCAAACTGTCCTAGGTGGACTGGCAGGCATGATTCAGTCTTACCTGTGGCCATTTGTGTTCAGAAACATTTTACCCCCAAAGCCTCTTTTCTAATGATCCTAACTCTCCAAATTTACCCACTCTGCTCCCTACCCCTTCTGTATTGACAGAAAGTCTGAGAAGTAAACTGTCAACATGGGCAAATGCTCAGTAAGCTGAAAGGGCTGAAATTGAAACACTGATTTTACTGAGGAAAGCCTGTCTTTGCTTCTCGAACTCATATCTGATGCTGGGCAGGAACTTGACCCCTTTTATTGGAGGATATTCTTTATAATCTTTAGCCAAGCACACATCAGACACTCCGAAGATACTAGAAGCTTGGAACCAGCACGTGATGAGGTGAGACTACTTCTAAGGCAATCTGTTTGAACAAAGACTCTCAGCTTAAACACTTTCTATATCAACCCGAACCCTGCCAAGTTTCCATATCAATACCTATGCAACATTTCTGATTAAGTTTCTTGATTTGGTTCAGAATTTTAAAATGATCTCCCTTTGAAAATGTTACCTTCTTAATAATTGCCCAAATTTCTTAGCAACTGAAAAACTCCAACTGACCCAAAGTCCAAAGTCTGTCACAGTCTAGAACAGAATGACCGCTGAGAGGATCAAAATGCAGAGGTGACCCAAGGGCTCTGATTCTAGGGCTCAGAGTTGTATGCATGCAGGCATGCACAGTCTTATCTAACTCTCTGCGACCCCATGGACTGTAGCCCACCAGGCTCCTCTGTTCATGGAATTCTCCAGGCAAGAACACTGGGGTGGGTTGCCATTTCCTCCTCCAGGGGATCTTCCTGACAGAGGGGTCAAACCTCGGTCTCCTCGCATTGGCGGACAGGTTCTTTACCACTGAACCACCTGGAAAGCCCTCAAGACGAGTACAGCCTCACCTCTAATCTTTTCCATCCTCAGTCTAAGAACCTGTCTGTCCGCTGATGGCTCCTCTGTCAACAAGACTTGGCATGACATTGCTCATGGTCCTCTACAACTATCATTCTTGAGCATCTGGCAACTAAGGAGGTGAAACAAGGAGAGAAGAGTCACTTCAGGCCTCCATTTATGAAACCATTAGGCAGGTTCCATAGTGTAAAGGTCCGTGGTGCTTACAAGTAGTCAGCTGAGGCCCCCAAGAAACACAAGGTGGCTTTGCAGAGCAGATGCTGCATTAGCTGATCCTAGGGGAAAGGGGATCTAGTTCAGAGGAGTTAACAGGAGAGAAGATAAGCAAGGTTTGTTTGGGCCAACCAAGCCAGGAAGAACTGAGGCAGGAAAATGAAACTGATGCTCAAGAGTGTAGTGAACTGTCTCTTTACACTGCTAAACAATAATTAATCTGGCAAAGGGCTCAGGATGAACCAGAGATCAGAGCTAGGGAAGTGGTCAAGGACATATGAAATGAAAGGGAGGAAGAGGGCAGAAAAGCCGATGGATAAGGAGGGAAGAAAAGGGGTTGGGGGCAGAGAAGTATGTTAAATGACTTAACAGACTACAAAGCTGCATCTACATCATGACTATAACTATGTGAAAATGTTGTTTGTTGATAGATGTTGGTAAGGGAACACAGAAAAACACAGCTTAATGTGTGAGGGTAGCAAGCCACTCATGGATTTATCTTCCTTTAGTCATTGCACAAACAGTATCACAAAAGTGGTGTTCTCCTTTCTTTTTCCTCTTTAGCCTTTTGACAAGCACACTATTACAGTCTATACAGCAATCATACTTGAACTCTTTTACAAAATCTCAGCTTCTCCTCCAAATCCAGTCCCTGGGAACAGGAGAGAAGGATGCTGCGTCACTGGTCCCCACTAGATTTCTTCTGAATAACTGACTTTACAGTAAGCTGAGGCTACTTAAATCAATGCTTTATGTTCTTAAAAGTTTTTTTAAAGCTCATAAAGTGGCATTTCTAAGAATGCATTTCTAAAAAGACCATTTGAAAGACTATCCCCCAACCCTGCCACTTCTGCCAAATCAGGAAAACAGAAACGATTCTGTAAATCCGTTTTGGTAACCTGAAGTGAAAGAGCCACCATGCAAGAAGTCAGACACCTGTCAATATCATGTCAACCACTGTTGCACTGGGGCCCTTGACCACTCACGCCAGGAAGCCTGCATGTTCCCCTAAAGCAGTGCTTCTCAGACTTTCAAGGGCATAGGGGTGACTCGGCAATCAACAACACTGACTGCCTCAGTAGGTGGGGTTGGGCCCTGGAATCTGTGTTCTTAACTTACTCCCAAGTGATGCCTGCACTACTCACGTGCTGCACACACTTTGAGCAGTCCGAGTTTCAAGTGGTCTTCCTACCTAGTCTCTGTCTTCTGGGTAATCCACCCCATTCTTACTCAACACCCCCCTCACAGTGCTCACTCTCCCCAGCAGGTGGCCCGGCCAGTGTCCTGCTGCCTCGCACATCAAGCTGGTCCTCAGGCTGCAGCTTACTCACCAACCTTTCCTTACACTTGTCATCAAACTGTAAAGGCTAAACTCGAGTCAATCACAACTCCAAGAGACAATGTACTGTTAACCTGAGCGTTAATTACAGTAGTTCAGAAGAGAAGAGAATGCATGATGCATAGATGCTCAAGGAAACCTTCCTTATAGTTTCAGCTACACTTTAAGTCACACGACAGGTTAAGGTATGAGAGACACCAGGTTTACTTTGTACTTCCGACCACAAAAGTATGATCATTGGCTTATTTTAGCCTTGACCACACTAATAATCTTCAAATGAATTCTGCAATTTATTTCAAAACGATTTCTATAATGTTTCTGGAAATAAATACTAACAATGTTTAAATTTTTAAATGGCATACACCATGTTCACAAAGCGGAAAATTCAATACTATTAAAAAGCTAATTCCTACCAAATTGATCCAGGTATTCAATGAAACCCCAATAATATACATGCCTTCAGGTTATTCAGGGGGAAGGGCTTTTTAAACAAATGGTGCTTGAACAACCAAATATCGCTGGGGGGTAGGGAATGAACCTTGACCTCCAACTCACACCACATGTAAACATTAGTATGAATCAGAGAGACCTGAAAGTTTTAACTTTTTAAAACTTCTCTAAGGAAACGTAGCCTATCTTTGTGAGCTTGGGTGGGGGGATGCAGAGCAAGGTTTCCTACGGAGGACATACAAAGCAATGATCGGAGAAAGTTTTGATACACAGGACTTACCAAATGTCTGCTCATCAAGACACAATTAAGAAAATAATTATGCAAATTACAAAACGGTAGAAAATATCTTTAACCATATCTAACAAATGGCTAGTATCTAGAGTATATAAGAAATCTTAACAACTCAAAAGTTAAAGAAAGAAATTTTTCAAAAAGCACACTTAAAAAAAGAGCACAGAATCCTCAAAAGGCATTTCACACACAGATATACAACTGGACAATAAGCATCTGAAAAACTGCTCAACATTGTTAGTCAAAGAAATGCAAATTTAACCACAATGAGATACTACATATTCACCAGATGGCTAAAATTAAAAAAGACTGCTCCACAGTTTGCCAACATTTGGTGCTGCCGATCAGAACTTCCATACATTACTGTATGACGGTTGAATCGCTTTTAGAAAAGCTCTGCCGACTTTTTATACGATTAGACATATACAATTCTGTGACCCAGCAATTCTACTCCAAGGTATTCAACTAAAAAGAATGAAAGAGTATGTCTACAAGGAGACCTGCACATGAACGGTGACAGAAGCTTTATGCATGATCACCAAAACCTGGAAAGAGTTCAAGTGACCACTAACAGGAGAATATGATTCATGGGGTCGCAAAGAGTTGGACACGACTGAGCGACTGAACTGATACACATATATGCTAGAGTATTTCTCAGCAATAAAAAGGAATAGACTACTGATGCATGCAGCAACAGCCTTCCCAGGTGGTTCAGTGGTAAAGAACCCACCTGCCAATACAGGAGATGCGGGTTCAATCTATGCGTTGGGAAGATGCCCTGAAGGAGGAGATGGAACCCACTCCAGTATTCTCATCTGGAAAATCCCATGGACAGAGGAGCCTGGTGGGCTACAGTCAATGGGGTCGCAAAGAGTCAGAAGAAACTGCAACTAAAACAAGATGCAACAAGAGAGATGAATCTCACTACACTGAGTGAAATAAACCTTATGTAAAAGTACCTACGTATATGATTCCACTTCTTTGAAATTCTAGAAGAAGCAAAGCTAATAAACAGTGAAACAAGGTGGTTGCCTCCAAGGGATAGAGGTGGGCACCAACTGGGAAATGGGATGAGGAAACTTTCTGAGGTGATGGCAATGTACATTTTGTGGGGAGTTTCATCCACACATTTGTCAGAATGCACCTAATGACACACATTCTTCTGCAATCCTTGTGCATTTTACTGTTTATTAATTTTACCTCCAAGAACCTCTAAACAAATACCAAACATTAGAGTCAAGATGAATACTCAAGTATTAGAAGTAAATTATACCCATGTCTCCAATTCACTTTGAAATGCATCATAAAAGGAGATGGACTGATAAATGGTTGTGTGAGTGCACATGTCATCAGTCATGTCTGACTCTTTGCGACCCCATGAACTGTAGCCAACCAGGGTCCTCATCCGTGGGCTTCTCCAGGCAAAAATACTGGAGTAGTTTGCCATTTCCTCCTCTAGGAGATCCTCCCAACCCAAGGATCAAATCAGTGTCTCTTTCATCTCCTGCACTGGCAAACAGGCTCTTTACCACTACTACCACCTGGGCTACAATAAATGGTTAGAGGGATACGTAAGAATACTTGATAAATGATTAGGGGGATATATAAACAGACGTGTCATACAGCAAATATGATAAAATGTTCATTGCAGGATCTAGGTGATAAGTGTCACGGGTGCTCACTTTACAATTTATTCATCTTTTCCGTATGCATGAAAATGTTCACAATAAAATAGTGGTGGAGGGGGATGAAGTTACTTTTTCTGACAAAAAGCAAATCTGAATGAAGTAATTGGTTTGATGACAAGAAGCAACTTCATTAAATCAAATTTTACAGTTGACATTTTCCATAAGCAGAACAAGTTAAAATCTATAGACCCAAGGTTTTGACAAAACATAACAACATAATTAAAGCAAGTTGATAAAATAAAAAGCATTTTAAGGGAATTCCCTAGCAGTCCAATGGTTAGAACTCCATGCGTTCACTGCTGAGGGCCTAGGTTCAATCTCTGGTTCAGGAATTAAGATTCTGTAAGCTGCACATTGCAGCCAAAAAAAATTTTTTTTTGTTTTAAAATACTGTATTTGTAAAGCTGTATTTTAAATTTAACAATATTTTAATCTTCTGAATCCTTTAGGTAATCTGAGTTAAACAGGGTCTCTAAGTGAAAAAATAACAATAGTCATTTGTTGGAGACAACAATCTCCATTAAGCATTTTTTGGTATACCTTCCCCAAACTGAGAAATTCAATGACCAATGTCTCAAGTAACAAATCTTTTCACAAGTTAGAGGGTTTCCAATTCCTTCTTTTCAATAAATATGAAGGAATGAATGGAACTGTCGGCAAGTAAATGACTAAAAATAGATGACTGATTTTTTGCATACAAGTTCAAACAATTCAAACAATTGAGTGGCACTGCTCTAACAATGCCTTCATGTCCCATCTACTTATTTATGTGAACAAGTTTACTCAATAGGGCACAGATCTATAAAAACAGAAAAGAGGAATGTATTTGGTGTTGAAATCCTGAGTCATTCTGGCAATAACTGAGTCATCCAAAATTACATGAGTTATAAAGATGCCTCATTTATCTCATTAAGAAGAATTTCCAATAAATAATTACTTATCAAAAATTTTAACCTTTAGATTGTCTTAATCAATTGTCCTAGCAATCAATGGCCACAGCAATCCAAAACACTTATAAGCCTTTCAGTCACAGGAAATAATTTAAAATTTCAATTTATGTACTGCTTTTGTTGCAGAGAAGTATAACATGTGATCAACAGCAGACTGAAATGTAAAACATTTCATTAGTATAAAATTCTGTGGGAGAAGTAGACTAGAAATACAAATAAAGGAGAAAAGGAATAATGAGAAATTCTCTACAATTAAAGAGCTAATTTACAGGTTTCTAAACATAATAAGTATAAAAATCTCTACAATTTTGATTCCATTAGATACCTTTTTCCAATGAAAATATAGATACAAAGTTAAACGTGCCAGGTGTACATTGTATTTTTTAAACTTTTTTATTTAACCATTTTAACCATTTTGAAGTGTATTATTTAGAGGCATTAAGTACATTCACATTTTTATGCACCTATTACCACTAAACATTGCCAGAACTTTTTCATATCAAACAAAACTCTGTACCCATCAAACACTAACCCCCCACTAACCCTTCCCGAGTGCCTGGTAACCATCTTCTGTCTCTAAACTCAACTATTCCAGGTATCTCCAAGAAGTGGAGTCATGTAGTATTTGTCCTTATGTCTGGTTTATTTCACTTAGCAGAATATCATCAGAGTTTATCCATATTGCAGCATGTATCAAAATTTCCTTCCCTTTTAAGGAGGACTAGTTTTCCATTGGATGTATATACCACATTTTGTTTATCTATTCGTCTGTCCATGGACATCTGGGTTACTTTCTTCCACATTTGGCTACTGTGAACAGTGCTGCTATGAATATCAGTGTACAAACAAACATGTGTTTCCATCCTTGAGTTCACTTCTTTTACATATATATACTTAGAAGTGGAACTGCTGGATCATATGGTAAATCCTATGTTTATTTTTTTTTATAGGAACCACCATACTATTTACCACAACAGCTATACCATTTTGCATTCTGCAAAAGCAGAAGTGTTTCTATTTCTCTACATCCTTGCCAACACTTACTATTTTCTGGTTTGGCTTTTTTTTTTTTTTTTTTTTTGGTGGGGGGAGCAGATAATGACCACTGGAGTGGGTGGTGAGAACTCGATCTCACTGAGGGATACACTGTTTTTTAAATTGGATACGTACAAGCAAGTGTTCAAAGACTGCTGCTGCCTAGTGCATGACTCCCCAAAGATGATGCTTTTAAAATTCCGCCACACCCCAGGCTTTTGTTGAACTGTTTTTCTTCCTATACCATCCAAGTGGTCCTAACGGCAAATGTCATCTTTCTTGCTGGTTTCTGCATCACTCATTACAGTATGGTCCACAGGCAGCCATCTGAGCCAACCTGGGTTATAGTAACCCCTCCATGTGACTACAGAAGCCACTCCTAGTATGGGCACAGCTCAAGACAACCTGAGACTCCTTCCCTAAGGTTTTTCTAACTGGGTACTGGAGAGACAGAAGAATTTCCTGACCTCATGATGCCAAAGTATGTGAATGGAGCCCTTCCTCAGGTAACACAAAACTGTGCAGAGGGTGAAAATGAAACTCACTCTGAGAGAGAGGCAGCAAAGGAACAGAATCGTGACAAAACGTCTTCCTATTCTGTGAGCTTTGTATCAATAGCACCCCCCCCCCAACACATCCCACATTCTGCTAAAGTTAATTCTAATTAGGTGTCTGATTATTTGCAAATTAAGACTGTTCTATGTAATTCAAGCCCCTCAACAAGGACTGACCAAACAAGTAATTGCTACAGGCAGGTTGAGAATCTCTGGACAAAAAGTCCCTGATGGCCTGTCAGCAGGAAAAGAGCTGGAAGACCACCTGGTTAAATCATCTTTTTTCTTTCTTTTCAAACTAGTGAGCAAACAAGGCTCAGACAAGGCCAAAGTGCCAAAGCTGCTAAGTGGCAGAGGTGGGATCATAATGCAGGGACCAGCCTACCTTTCTG
The DNA here is from genome assembly GCF_027580195.1 of Bos mutus. Taxonomy (NCBI): domain Eukaryota; kingdom Metazoa; phylum Chordata; class Mammalia; order Artiodactyla; family Bovidae; genus Bos; species Bos mutus. The sequence goes on from NC_091637.1 coordinate 21,612,922, forward strand.
CCTCATCCCTACTCTGGGCACTTTCTCAGACCCAGGTCTACACTCACACATGCCCCAGCTCAGACTTGTTTTATCGGTAAATTATTTATTTTCTGAAAACAAATAATTCTAAGCAACTTCAATAGAGTTGGTCTCTTCGAGCTGACTTGACAAATATGCCAGCCATGGTGGAAGCCTAAGTACTTGTACCTTTTTTGTCACATGCTATGTACTTTTTCTGTGTCATGCATTCTCTACCCATCTTTCAAGACCTGGCACTCCTACCATCATTAAATTATTAATGGATTCCGTTCTCACCAGTTAGATCCCCATGGAGCTCTGTCCTAAACCCATCCCATCCTACCAGGAGTTCAACTCTTAATACTAGCTCCTCCCCATTCTTATTATCCTTGCCCCAATCGCCTACTTATTCAGTAAAATGTCAATTTCACACTTTGGTGTTTCCAAGATTCCACTGCCATGTACATACATAGTTTTCGAAGCTGACAATTTAATTTCTTCCTGGTGGAGAACAAAAAAGAAGACTGATGACTGAAGTCTAACTCCACCTACTTTATGGCTTCTGGTACGGAGTTTCTGAAGCAGAATGTTTTCAAGTCTCTAGTCCAGAGCCTTGGAATACAACATGCTGTCCATGTGGTATCCCCTACACCAGTTTTATGTTATACTAAAACTAGTATAACCTAATCAGGCTTCCCTGGTGGCTCAGATGGTAAAGAATTTGCCTGGAGTGGAGGAAACGCAGGAGCTGCAGGTTCGATCCCCGGGTCGGGAAGATCCCCTGGACAAGGAAATGGCAACCCACTCCAGGATTCTTGCCTGGTGAATTCCATGGACAGAGAAGCCTGGTGGGCTATAGTCCATGCAGATGCAAAGAGTTGGACACAACTGAGTGACTAACATCTAAACACAATGAAATATTACTTTCCCTGATGCTATGCTGGTTCAAATTTGGGATTTGTAGAAGTTCCTTGAACATTATACCATATTGGAGACCTCTTACAGGGCCAAACAATAATAATGTTGGTCAGTCGCTCGATTGTGTCTGACTTTTTGCAACCCCATGGACTGTAACACATCAGACTTCCCTGTCATTCACTATCTCCTGGAGTTTGCTCAAACTCATATCCATTGAGTTGGTGATGCCATCCAACCATTTCATCCTCTGTTGTCCCCTTCTCCTCCTGCCTTTGATCTTTTCCAGCATCAGGGTCTTTTCCAAATGAGCCAGTTCTTCACATAAGGTGGCCAAAGTATTAGAGCTTCAGCTTCAGCATCAGTCCCTTCCAATGAACATTCAGGGTTGATTTCCTTTAGGATTGACTGGTTTGATCTCCTTGCAGTCCAAGGGACTCTCAAGAGTGGCCAAAGCACGGGAGCATCAGCTTCTAGAGAATATAAAAGCTAGTGATTTAAAAAGGACTGTGTGGGACTTCCCTAGTGGTCCAGTGGTTAAGACTCCACACTTTCAACACAGAGGGCATGGGTTCAATCCCTGGTCAGAGAAGTAAGATCTCACATGCCCTGTGCTGTGCTTAGTCACGTCTGACTCTTTGTGACCCCATGGACTGCAGCCTGCCAGACTCCTCTGTCCATGGGGATTCTCCAGGCAAGAATACTGAGTGGGTTGCCATGCCCTCCCCTTCAGGGATCTTTCCAACCCAGGGACTCCCGAATTGCAGGTGGATTCTTCACCATCTGCCAAAAAAAAAAGAAGAAGAAGAATTGGGTGTTTCAAGAGAGCAAACTGATACATTTCTGAAGGGCAACCTAACATGTGCACTTAAATGCTTTAAAAACAACTATTTCATGAAAAAATTTTGCTTTTAGAGATTCATCCTATGTCCAAATAATCACAGATATAGGCAAATGTACTTCTACTAGTCTTTAAAGTAGACACCTATTTAAGTAAACTATCTCTAACAATTTGAAATTCTTAACTTTTTGTACCATGAACCATTTGGCAATGTGTTGAAGCCTATGAACAGATACCTTCTAAGTATGATGTTAAATATGTAAAGTAGTGATAATTTCATACTGATGAATGTAAACACTTCAAGGTATGTGCAATGACTGTAAAGGAATCAGACAGGAAATGTCTGATCATCCTACTGATGGTTATTATTGCCAAAGAATTAGATCCTGCTAGTATTATTTTGACTTTGTGCCCACATTTAGGAAGAAATGCTACATTTCGGTTAAACATTGGTGACAATAAATATCTAAGTTTTTATCTGCCCAAGATATCTGACTCCCTGAATTCTATCCATGGACCCAGGTTAAGAATCTACAATGCATCAATCATACAAAGTAAAACGCTATGTAACCCTGAAAAAGAAAGTTAATGACACAGAAAGATAAAAGGAAGAGAAAGAGGCAAATTACTATATAGTACGTTCAGAAAGCTTTCTCTTTAATATGTTATAAAAATATTAGAGAGAGGTACTAAAATAGTAACAGTAGTTATAACTGGGTAGTGGGATTACATATGATTTTTTTCCTTCTAATATATGATTTCTTCAAAAATTTTACAGTGAACATATTATTATAGCCAGAAAAAAGTGTAAGTTATTAAGAAGGGTATGGTAATTCAAACTTAATATCCCAGAAATCAATTTGAAAAATTAAAAATTTCTATATAGAAGTCTATATTGAGACTTTAAATTTAATGCTAGAAGTTCAGTGACAATATAAATTAGGATTAAAATCCTATTCAACTAGAATAAACCACAGAATATTAAAAACAGAAGAGACTTTGGAGTCTACTTAGTCTAAGCCCCTATTTCACGGTAGAAATACCCTATCTAGAACCGATTCCAGAAGCCTCAATCCTTGACCTCTATACTTTCCCTTTTCCCCTTAACTGTACTCATTTCTTCTTCAGTCAAAAGGATGAAAAAAACATCTACATTCATAAACTGGAAAGCACACACTAAAATGGGATTAATTCTACCTGTGATCAAGACATAACCAAGCCTTAGCTAAGCTTTTCGTGGCAGAGCCCTGATATTCCAGCAGATGGGGATGGTACTACAAAGAACAAGCCTTTCTAAAATTAAACACTATGTTCCCTACTTAATAAGAAAAAGAGTAGAGTCTGTGCAAAGTCTCTAGAACAATCACACAAGATATATCTTTGCACGGCCTGAGTTTTAAGGTTGGCCCCCTCCCACTTTCCACTGCAGCGCTTCGACCTCTGTACTTCTCAAGTCCAAGTGCTGTTCTGCCCACTGTACCTGGAAGTGGCTGAGAACGTTAAAGGGCATCAGGTCAGCAGTGCTGACCTAAGTGAGGGTCAGACTCAGAGACGCTGGCAGCGTCCAGCTCTGCTTGTTCTCTGCTCCTTTTGCCTTATAGCAGGCCCTGAAGACAGAAGTGAGCCCAGGACTGCCCCAGGTGCAGCAGCAACCGCTTCCCCCAGATGCTCTGCTAGCAACCCTCCAGAGGCCCAACTCCAGCAGCTGGAGGGGCCTGGCTTTCTGGAGTGCCTCGTGGGCCCCAACTGTCCACCTGCACCAGGGCTTCAGGAAGTTGGCTGGTGAAACTACCCTGGTCTTTCAGCATCCCGGGTTCCTCTCTCTACTGTGTAACGAGAAGGTCCTGTAACAAATCCCTTAGTTCATAATACTCATTGTGGTTCTGCCTTCTGACCATCAGGACACTGAATAGTGCAATGGAAGTCATTCCCACAGGAAACCTGGCAGCCGCCGCTCTCTCTTAGAAAGCCAAGGGCTCGCATGCCTGGGCTGCAGAGCCCCAAGGCGGAGAGGGGAGGCTGCTCGCTGTCCTGCCAGACTCATACACATTCCTCTGGAGCGGTCAGTGTCAACTCAGAAGCCACTGAGCCCTTCAGAAGTAGCTGTGACCAAGTGGGAAATGAATTCTAAACTTTAATTCATTGAAATTTAAGTTAAAAATCTGGCAGTTCTAGTCTGTTACCAGGAAACTTTTCAGTATGATTCAGTACAAGTTAAAGGCGTGAACCTACATTTTCAACATTATGACACCTAAATCATACCAACTACTTCTGATGAAAATTTACAGTTTAAATCAAGATGAGCTGTGAATATAATATATAATGCATATCATGAGAATAAGCCACGTATCATTTCACAAAAAACATGTGTCCAATCACTATGCTGTACACCTAAAACTAATGTTATATCAATTATCTCAATTTTTTAAATTTCTGCATTTTGAAGACATAGTATAAAAAATCAAAAATCAAAATATCTCAATAATTTTCTATATAGAACACATGTTGATATTTTACGTTGAATAATATATATATTAACTGAAGTATAGTTGATGTATAATCTTATATAAGCTACAGGTGTGGCACATGGGTACATGCTCAGTTGCGTCCAGCTCTTGGTGACCCCACAGACTGTAGCCCACCAGGCTCCTCTGTCCATGAATTCTCCAAGCAAGAATTACTGGAGTGGGTTGCCACTTCCTTCTCCACAGGGTCTTCCCGACCCAGGGATCAAACCTGTGTCTCCTGCACTGGCAGGTGGATTCTTTATCACTATTAATGGTGTATGACACAGTAATTCACAATTTTTAAAGGTTACGCTCCATTTATAATTGTTATAAAATATGGTTATATTCCCTGTGTTGTATAATATATCCTTGTAGTTTATTTTATACATTACAGTTTGTATGTCTTAACTCCCTGTCTTACCTCCCCCTCCATACACACTGGTAACCACCAGTTTGTTCATTTGTTCTCTGCATCTGTGAACATGTTTGTTTGTTTTTTTTATTAGCGACCTAAATGTTCATCAACAGATAAATGGATAAAGATGTGGTGTGTATGCACGCACACACACACACAGGAATACAACTCAGCCATAAAAAAGAATTAAAATTCTGCCATTTGCAACAACTTGGATGGACCTGGAGGGTATTATATCAAGTGAAATAAGTCAGAGAAAGACAATTACTGTATGATATCACTTACATGTGAAATCTAAAAAATAAAACCAATGAATATAATAAAATATATTATTAAATTTTTAAAAATACCACATGGAGAAGGCACTAAACCCATTTTACAGGTACTGATTCCAAGGCTCAAAAGAAGTAAAGCAATGTGAGCAAGGTGAAGCTAACACTCAGTGTGGACATACACATTATGTTTTTAAAAAAGACAACACACAGTATCCTGCATCGAACCCTATTTCTTCCTCTAATAAATCTGTGCTTCATGTAAAAAAAAAAAGACAACACACACATAGTATAAAAAGTAAAAGATCACTTTTACATTCCTGCAACACTTCTCCATCCTCAATTCTACAGTCTCTGAATTAAGTTTACTCTATAGTCCTCTCATAACATTTCCTATTTATTTTTGAATACCTTTTACCAACACTGATACTATCCAACTTTAAGTTCTGCCAAAATAACGGGTTAAAAAATGTATTTAGGGAACCCTCTTACACTGTTGGTCGAAATGCAAACTAGTACAGCCACTATGGAGAACAGTGTGGATATTCCTTAAAAAACTGGAAACAGAACTGCCATACGACCCAGCAATCCCATTACTGGGCATACACACTAGGGAAAACAGAATTGAAAGAGACACGTATACCCCAATGTTCATCACAGCACTGTTTATAATAGCCAGGACATGCAAGTAACCTAGATGTCCATCAGCAGACGAAAGGATGAGAAAGCTGTGGTACATATACACAATGGAGCATTAAAAAGAATGCATTTGAATCAGTTCTAATGAGGTGGATGAAACTGGAGCCTATTATACAGAGAGAAGTAAGCCAGGGGAGGGAGGTGGGAGGGGGGTTCAGGATGGGGAACACGTGTACATCTGTGGCAGATTCATGTCAATGTATGGCAAAACCAATATAATATTGTAAAAAAATAAATAAAAGCAACTCAAAATGGGAAAAGAAAATGTATTTACTTATTAAAGGAGATTCTAGTCTCCTAGCTAGTCAGGCACTAGCTAGGCAACAGGAATATGGTAAATAAGGAAAAACAGCTATAGCTCCTGCTTGTATGGATTTACATCTAGTGGTAAAGACAACCTACATAATCACGGAAGTGATAAACTATCATGTGAGCCAAGTGCAAGGAAGGAAAGAGACAGGATGACATAAAAGTATTAACTGGGTCCCTGGCCTAACAGGAATGTTGGTTAAGATTTCCTTAACTATGCTTTTCAAATATCTTGCTAATCTAACTTACAGCATTTCATACTAGATAGTTGAGGCATTCCCTCCACCCCAAACTAAAGAAATAAAAATAGACGGTAGCTATCAATGTAATTTCCTCTGCTCTCTTTTGAGGATGAGTTCTTACTGGGTGGCCTTTCCTCTACTTTAGCAAGCTAGCGTTATTGTATTCTGTAAGGTTAAAAAGAAAATTCTAAAAATATTTTGACAACATTTTCCAAAGCACTCTGCAAGATTTAAAGCACTTTAAACTATAGCATTGTCCTAGAAGCCTCTAGTTTTAAATATTAATTCCCTTTTTAAAAGGGCACATTAAATAAATTTGACCTCTCCCTCCCTGGGTTTTGGTCAAAATGAAAAGTTACTTAAGTTACATTTTGTCTAGAATAGCCAGATAGATGGTAAAAACCAAAACTCAACTGATCTGCATAAGAATAAACAGTACCACTTACAGGTTAGCTTGTACTTTTGTGTTTAAGGGGAAAGGAATTTAAGGATATAGTTAAAACTGATTTCACAGCTATTCTAAATTTGGATTCTCACCTGTACACACACCTTTGTACACATCCTTTACAGAACTATACAGGTATGGCTTTAAAATGATTTCTATTCCCAGCCATCATTAACATTTCAGAGTTTAAGCTGCCTTTAAGGAGTATCTCCAGTCTAAACCCACTTGAAAGCATTTTCTCCCTGAGATTTGATTCATTAGAAATAGGATAACAATGAATTAAAAACCGACATATCTTGTTTTAACTTAATAAAGTAAGGAATCACAACTGTCTTTAAGGTAGTTTGATTTTTCAGTGCCCAGGGTAGTTTCCAGCCCAGAAGGAAAAAGAAAGGTCTGGGGACTTTCCAGGCGGTCCTGTGGTTAACACTCCACACTTCCAATGCAGCAGGCATGGGTTGGATCCCTGCTTGGAGAATCCCCACAATCCGTGAGGCTCAGCCAAAAAGAAAAAGGAAAAAAAAAAGTCAGCAGGAAATTCAACAAGGAAAAAGAACTTATAGTGCTTGTTTTAAAAAAATTTGTATTCCACTTTAAAAGAAACAGAAATTAAAATAAGAACTCTAGTTACCAAACCAGAAAACTAAAGATATGATAGTCAATGGTGCTCATTTGATAGTCATTTTGATATTTTTCTTCTCTGCATATGTGGTGAGACAAGCATTCTCATCTGCTAGAGGGCTCATAAAAGGACAGTATATCCAAAAAATATCCAAAATGTTAAAAATATTAACTGTTCAACTTAGTAATTTTATTGCTAAAAAAATCTCTAATTAATTATACTCATAAATACAAAGAAATATCTACCTATAAAGATGTTTGCCACAAAGGCAGATGGTGAAAAATTAATTCCTTCATAATGGAGTAGGAACTTAAACATTAAAATTCATACCTCAGCACATGATAAAATGAGAATGCAATAAGAGTTGGGAACAGAGAATAAACTATAGAAAGCACGATCATAACTGCATAAAAATATCCAGAAATACATAGAAACAGACTAACAGTCATCTAAACAACTGAAACAGACTGTAGAGTATATCTGTACTTGAATTTTCCAAATTGCCTACAGCAAAGGTAAATTACAAAATCAATTCAGAAAATGATTTTAAGAATTTAAAATCTGGGTATGACTCTGATAAAGGAACTCACAATATAGTAAAGGAAAAACCAAAAAAAAACACCACAGAACATTTAAATAAAAATGAACTATGTTCTTTTAAGAAAACAATTTTGTGAAACTTCTGGGATGCTCTTAAGTCTCTTTTTGTTTATATTCAGAACAAATTGTTAGTGTAGTACTTCTGGGATTTTATTAGAATGAAATACAAAGACTTTCTTACAGGGAAGCTTTGCCACATGAAAAGTTATTAGTGGGACTTCCCTGGGTCCAGTAGTTAAGAAACCACCTTCCAATGCAGGGGAGACATGGTTCGACCCCTGGTCGGGGAACTAGGATCCCATATACCACAGAGCTACTAAGCCTGCACACCACACCTACAGAGTCTATGAATCCAGAGTCTGGGAATCCAGAGCCCATGGGGCACAATAAGAGAGTCCATGCACTGTAACGAGAGATCCTGTGTGCTGCATCTAAGACCCAACACAGCCAAATAAACAAATTTTTAAAAAGTTATTAGTGGGATTCCCTGGTGGTTAAGAATCTGCCTGTCAATGCAGAGGACACGGGTTCAATCCCTGGAACAGGAAGATCCCACATGCTGTGGAGCAACTAAGCCCATGTGCCACAACTACTGAAGCCCTGACTCCCTAGAGCCTGTGCTCTGCAACAAGAGAAGCCACTGCAATGAAAAGCCTGTGCATTCCAACTACAGCAGCCCCCACTCACTGCAGCTAGACAGCCCGAGCAGCAGCAGAGACTCAGCACAGCCAAAAAACAAAAAAGTAAATCTTTTTAAAAAAGGTTATTAGTCACAGTATGCACAACTTCATATTCTTCTTTCTTACCTAAAGTGAGAATAATCTCCTTCTTCAAATTCCCCAGCCCAGAGGTGCCTTTCAAAGATTCTTTCATGCACAGAAACATATAAATGAACATCTTTCTTCTTAATGTACACAAAGCATCAAATATATTATTTCACAGGTTTTTTTTCCCCCAAATAATGTATTTTGGAGAGCTTCCCATATGTGCACATAGAGACTGTCTTTCTTCTTTGGTGACAGGTAGTTCATTCTATGAACATAATATTGATAATATATATAATAATTTCTCTATTGATGGACATTCAGGTTGGTCCTAGTAGCTGTTATTTCTTCTTCTATAAATTGTAATAGGGCAATAAACATTCTTCCACATTTATTTTGACTTTCTCAGGCAAACATACTTGATAAGTGCAGACACCTTATGATCCAATAGGTTTACATTTGATAAGGCACTGGCCAAAACTGCCCCAAGTCAAACCAGTCTAAATTTTCAACTACATAAGCACTATTTCTCCATGGCTTTGGCAAACTTTACTTTTTATGAATCTAACAGGTAAAAAAATAAAATACCATTGTTCAAGCTTGTGATAAGATTCTGAAACTGAATGACAAAGGTCTACCATACCTCCTTAATTTATTTTTCTATAATTCAGCATTATTTCATTTATTTGTCCCCATTTTCCCTATAATTTCTGGCTCATAAAATGATCCACGAAGTATGCCAGAAAAAATTTGATTCTCCCTCACAACCAGCAAGTCTTGTTAAACCAACTTCTGAAATCCACACTGAATCTGTCCGCTTACCTTGTCTGCATTATCACCAAACCAGTCCATGCCTACACACACTTCCTGTGGCAGCCTCCTGACCCTTCTCTGCTTCACCACCTCCCACACCCTCAAAGTCCTGACACCCTTTAAATGCACCAGATTCAGGCCCATCCACCCACTCCAAGGCCTTGCAGTTCCCTCTGCTTGTACTGATTTTCTCCTGGTATCAATCCAGTTTCTTCTCTACATGGCTGGCTCATCACTCAGGTCTTTAGCTGAAATGTCACGTCCTTAGAGACAGGCCTTCCCTCAGTAGTACATAGGGAAATAATTTATGCAACCACTAAGCCCCACCCCTGGTCATTCCTTATCATATCCCCTTGTTTAGTTTCTTTTCCTATTACTTAGCATAAACCGAAATATTATGTCCCTTACTCCCCACCATACTTCTGCATTTATGTATAGCTCACACCTCTTTACATAAGCACAGATGTTCACAACTGTATTCATAGCACCTAGCGCAGTTTATTCGGAGAAGGTGATGGCACCCCACTCCAGTACTCTTGCCTGGAAAATCCCATGGACGGAGGAGCCTGGTGGGCTGCAGTCCATGGGGTCGTGAAGAGTTGGACATGACTAGGCAACTTCCCTTTCACTTTTCACTTTCATGCATTGGAGAAGGAAAAGGCAACCCACTCCAGTGTTCTTGCCTGGAGAATCCCAGGGACAGAGGAGCCTGGTAGGCTGCCGTCTATGGGGTCGCACAGAGTCGGACACGACTGAAGCAACTTAGCAGCAGCAGTGCAGTTTATTATATGTTGACTAAAAGAACTGTCTCTTCATGTGTGTCTCAACCATTTTACCAGGGTTGTTAGTCTCATTAATTCATAAGAATACTCTAAGAAAGCTAATGCTCTGTTATGTAATGCAAGTATCTTTTCTCCTTGATCACATATTCACCAATTAAAAGCACACAATTCAAAGGTTTTTCGTATTTCCAGAGTTGTGCAATGATCACAATTAAATTTAGAACATTCCACCACCCCACAAGGAAAACCCTTCATCAGTCACTCCCTTTCCCTCCCACCTCTCCCAGCCCTGAGCAACTCATTCATCTCTTTCTGTATTAGCCTACACTGGGCATCTCACGTAAGTGGAATGAGAGAACACGTGGTCTTCCTTAACTAGTTTTTTTCACTTTAGCACACTATCTATGGTTCATTCATGTTTTAGTATGAATCTGGTCTTCATTCCTTTTTACTGGCAACTATTCCACCCTATGGATATACCACACTTTGTTACACCACTCATCAACTGACATCTGAATTGTTTCCATGTTTTGGGTATTGTGTGGATTCATGTTTTCATTACTCTCAGGAAAAACTTCTGGGTCATTCAGTACCTCTATGTTAACCTCTGAAGTAACTGTCACACTGTTTTTCAAAGCAGTTATAATATTTCACATTAGCAATGCATGACTCCAAAGACAATGCCAAAGAATGTTCAAACTACCATACAATCGAGGGCAGGAAAAGAAGGTGGCAGCAGAGGATGAGATGGTTAGATGGCATAACCGACTCAATGGACATAAGTCTGAGCAAACTTTGGGAGATAGTGAAGAACAGGGAAGCCTGGCATGCATCAGTTCAAGGGGTTGCAAAGAGTCGGACACAACTTAGCAGCTGAACAACAATGTATGGGAGTTCTAGTTTAACAGCTTATTACCTGCCTTTTTTCCCCTTCTTATAGGCATCCTATTGGGTATGAAAAAGCTCAACTGTTCACACACTAGACAATCCGAGCCAAAAAGGATGACTGCAATGGGTCAAGATACAAACACACTAAATCCATGAGTCCACAATGACACTGAAGAACAACTGACTGGTCAGCTTTAGAGAAGTCTGGAAAACCAGCTCAATATTTTCAAAGAAAATAGAGAAGGATAATCAAGCATTTATCTGCCTTTTCTCAGGGTCATCTTTTCAGGTTAACCAAATAGTTGATGAAAGTAAGCTTACTTTTGTAAAAGCATGTCAGCTAATAAATGCATGCATGAGAATTAGAAAATTGCTATTTGGCAACCCCTAATAAATTAGTAATGATCAATAGCTGCCAAGATCACTTTACAGAAGTACGCAATATCCATTATGGACTATTCTTCCCATTCAGAGGGCAGGCTGGTGCAAACCTATACAGTATCTGCAAACACACTTTCAGGCAATCCCTAATACAAAAGCCCATTTTAAAATACAAATTATTATATGAAAACCTATTGTATAGCACAGGGAACTCTACTCAGTGCTCTGTGGTGACCTAAGTGATAAGGAAATCCAAAAAAGAGGGGACATATGCATATGGATAGCTGATTTGCTCTGCTGTACAATAGAAAATAACACAACACTGTAAAGCAACTATACTCCAGAAAAACATCTTTTTAATTGAAAAAAAATACAAATTACAAGCAGTATTGACAGAAAACTAACAGATTAAATGAAGCATCAATCTTAACATAAAACCTATACTTGAAATACAATATTGTAAAGTTTAAAAATAAAAAATAAAATTGAAAAAAAAAAAACAAACCAACCTATACTTGAGGAAAAAAGGATCATAAAGCCAAAAACAAGATTTTAAAATAATTATTGGGCTTCCTTTGTGGCTCAGCTGGTAAAGAATCCACCTGCAATGCAGGAGACCTGGGTTCGATCCCTGGGTTGGGAAAATCCCCATGAGAAGGAAAAGGCTACCCACTGCAGTATTCTGGCCTGGAGAATTCCATGGACTGTCTAGTCCATGGGGTCACAAAGAGAGACATGGTTTTTCCAGTAGTCATGTATGGATGTGAGAGTCGGACCATAAAGAAAGCTGAGCACTGAAGAACTGATACTTTTGAACTGTGGTGTTGGAGAAGACTCTTGAGAGTCCCTTGGACTGCAAGGAGATCCAACCAGTCCATCCTAAAGGAGATCAGTCCTGAATATTCATTGGAAGGACTGATGCTGAAACTGAAGCTTCAATACTTCAGCCACCTGATGCGAAGAACTGACTCACTGGAAAAGACTCTGATGCTGGGAAAGACTGAAAGCAGGTGAAGGGGACAACAGAGGATAAGATGGGTGGATGGTATCATTGACTTGATGGACATGAGTTTGAGCAACCTCCGGGAGTTGGTGATGGACAGGGAAGCCTAGCGTGCTGCAGTCCATGGGGTCACAAAGAGTTGGACACGACTAAGCAACTGCACTGAACTCAAAGTCATTACTGTATTCCCAGAAAGATACCAGAAGATCCACTGGAGACACCGAAAGGTAACATTTGATTATACAATAAAGCCAGTATGTGGTCTGATTGGTAGGAAAGACAGAGCAAGAGAACTTAATAGTGAGGTGGAAAGACAAAGTAGTTTCTGCAGAATTATATTAAGCAGAAGGACAGTGCAGGCTGAAAAGTGGAAGAACACTGCAAACACTACACTACCACTCAGGTGGATACTTCCCAAGCTCTTTACTTGTACTACCTCACTTCTCTTTACAGCAACTGTTCACAATAAGTACTAGTACCAGAGGACAATTAAAATAAGGGTTAATAATTTTTAAACCATTCAAATTTAATTTGCAGTAATGACTGGCAAGTTTATTCAGACTTATCTTCATCCTAAAATTAGAAAATCCTTTAATTAGTAAAAAAAAAAAAAAAAAAAAATCATTGTAGATCTTAGAATATAGTAGAAAACTACCAGTCTAATCCTGGGGAAAAAAAAAAAAGCTAAAATCCAGAAGAGAAAGCAAATTACCAGAGCACCAAAATCACCGATCCTATGAAGGTATCTGCCCATTCAGTAAAGTTTGCTCTCGGTTCTGAGACTTGAAGAGACAAAGGGAGAGAAGTCAAGACCCAAAGCCTGTCCCAGCGGCAAGTCTAATAGGACACGGTATTTACTGAGCTGAGACCCAAGAGTACCTTAGGTAAAAATGAACCAGAAAGAAGTCAAGGCCCAAAACATCTCCCAAGATACTGGAAATTTAAATCTCAAAGGTGGACTGTGGCAGCAAATGAGGCACAGTTCTGCAAAAGTAAACTACAGCATAGGACCAAAATATCCAAAATGCAAGGAAGAAACCGAAAAAAAGTGGGGGGAGAACCAAAGAGAGGGTGAGAGAAGGACAGAATGAGAAGGCTGAATGTATGTTTAATCAGACCCACAGAAGAAGAAAACAGCAAAATGAAACAGAGGAAATACATGAAGAGATAATGGCTATAAACTGAGTGCTGAAGATACCAATCCATACATATAAGAAGCCCAAGAACTCATAAGCAAGAAAACAAAAACAAAACAAAACAAAACAAAGATGTCATATGTAGACTAAAGTGTGAAACAGCAGAGAAGACACAGGGAGAATTAAAACAAACAGAACAAGAGATGGAGATGAAAAGAGATTTCAGAAAGAAAAGAGTGATTTGTCCAGGAAATCCGGAAAACCTGAAGATAAACATCTTATACAAATTGAATGAAAAATGCCAAGCAAGAATTCTATAACCAGCAAAAATAGTCTAAAAAGGAAGATGAAATAAAGACATTTTCAGGGAAAATAAAAGAGAATTCATTACTGGTATATTTACACTAAAGAAAACACAAAAGATGTTCCTCAGCCAGAAGGAGAATAGACCCACATGAAAGCACAGAAAATCAGAAAAATAAGCATGATGAAAGAACAATATATATGAGCAAGACTAAGTAAATAATGATTATGTAAAATAATTCCTTATGGAATTTAAAAATACATATACAATTAAAATGCGTAGTAGCAACAGCACAAAAGCTGTGGTGAAAAGGTAACTGGAGTTCTATAAAGTGAAGTGAAGTGAAGTCGCTCAGTCGTGTCTGACTCTTTGTGACCCCACGGACTGCAGCCCACCAGGCTCCTCCGTCCATGGGATTCTCCAGACAAGAACACCGGAGTGGGTTGCCATTTCCTCCTCCAGGGATCTTCCCAACCCAGGGATCAAACCTGGGTCTCCCATATTGCAGGCAGACGCTTTACCATCTGAGCCACCAGGGAAGTCAAGATCCTCCCATTTTCCAGAGGGGATGAAAGCACTAAATTTGTGAGATACTAATATGTCAAAGATATGTGATGTAATCCCTAGGGTAGCCACAAAAACAACAGTAAAACAATATTTAATCACAGAAAGGATAAGTTTGAATAAAGAACACTTCATTAATGCAAAAGAAAGCCACACAGAACATGATGTACAAAGAGAAGACCCAATAAAGGTGATAAATTTAAGCATAAAGTATACTAATAGTTCGGGCTTCCCTGGTGGCTCAGAAGGTAAAGAATCCACCTGCAATGCAGGAGACCTGGGTTCGATCCCTGGGTTGGGAAAATCCCTTGGAGGAGGGCATGGCAACCCACTCCAGTATTCTTGCCTGGAGAACACCCATGGACAGAGGAACCTGATGGGCTACAGTCCATGGGGTTGCAAAGAGTCAGACACAACTGAGTGACTAAGCACAACACATATAATAGTTCAACTACAAATTAAAAAAAAAAAAACCCCAAACTTCAATTAAGACACCTTTTAGAAGAATGAGTTAAAAATAAAAATCTCAACTGTATTGCTGCTTACCAAAGTCAGGTCTTAAAAATATACAAGATTACTGACAAGTTGAAAAATGTGAGAAAAGATATGCCATGCCAGAATTAATCAAAGAAAGCTTGTGCAACTGAACAAATATCAAACAAAATAATGCTAAGGCAAACCATGAGAGACAAAAGAGGACATTTCACAAGTATAAAGGGGACAATCCCAGAGGAACAATTCTAAAGCTTACCAGTCTACAAAAATCTATAATGGGAAAAAAAAAAGATCAACAAACCTAAAACAAGAAGACAGTCAAGACTACAATAAAAGCTAGCAATTTAAACACATTTCTCTTGGCAACTGACAGAATAAGATGATCAAATGTAAGGATCTATAAGATTAAACATAAAATTAACAAATTTGGCTCAACATAAAACTGCATCAAATGAGGTCAACACACTTTCCCTATAACTGTACATACAGCCTCTAACAAAGGGCATAAAGGAAGTCCCAACAAATTCTGAAGACCAGAATCACACAGAAGACTTTCTATGAACACAGTAGAATTAAGCTAAAACCCCATCATGAAAAGACAACAGTAAGGGACTTCCTTGGTGATACAGTGGCTAAGACTTCGCTCCCAATGTAGAAGGCCTGGGTTTGATTCCTGCTCAGAGAACTAGATACCGCTAGCTGCAACCAAGAGTCTGCATGACAAAACTGAAGAACCGCATGCTGCAAAGACCGAAGATCCCACAGCCACAACTAAGACCCAGCACAGCTAAATAAATATTCTAACAGTAATTTTTAAAATAAGCATACAACAAAGTTCCAAATGTTTTGATGTTAAACCACACATTTCTGTAGTGTTAACAAGGTTAACACTAACAAGGTTCTGTAGGTTAACAAGATATTCAATAGAATTTAGAAAGTATTTTTACCTGAATGAGAATTAGAAGACATCACAAGTCATAGAATGCACTTAAACCCACGTGCAGAAGGAAACGTACAGCCTGTGGTGCTAGTATTTGAAAGATCAAAAATCAATGATCAGGATGATGTCAGTGAAATGGCAGAGCAAGGACCTCTTGAAAATTCTTTCCTCCATATAAGCAGTGGCAATGTAACATGGAAGAACAAAACCTGACTCCATGTCGGACCTGTTTCTTCCACTTTAACCTTTGCTTCCTTTTGTTATTGATAACTCTCCTCACTGAAAGGATGCCGTCAGTAGCTGTAAGCATACATAATGGCCTGCCTCAGGGAACCCTGCCCTCCGCCTGATATTAAACTGAAGTGCCTTTGTTCAGCTCACAGGGAGACACCGTGGCCTTGCCCACCTGTGAGTGCCTGCAGGAGGAAGAAATGAACACATCCCCTTCCAGAGGTTGGCTAAATTAGGCGATACTTAGCAAGACTCATGGCCTTTTTACTTTACTTCCTCCTTCCCTTCTCTGTTCCCAAAGAACAACCTGGCATCCAGACTTTAAGTCCAGTATCTTCTCAGACACCCAGCTTTCCAAATACAGTCGCTATCCCTTGCCTCAACACCTCAACTCCTGATTCCTGGCCTGGTGTGTGGCAAGAAGACTGAGCTTGGACTTGGTGACAAGAAAATCAGCAGAAATTGTCAAATGAACTTTTTCAGAACTCTGAAAATTAAACAAAGGTTTGCAGGGATCGAAAACATGATTTAAATCGCAACTACAAAAGATCTGAAGCCCAGTAAAAACAGCACACTTTGTGGCTTTTTAATTTGGACTATTCCCATCTCCTTCTCCCTAGCTCTCCAGCAAGCTTGAAAACCAAGAGCTCCGTGTCACAGGGAATATTATTAATAGCATCCTGGAAGCCACCAGAAGGGGCAAAACAGGACTGGAGCTCAAACCTCATTCCCAGAGGTTGTCATTACTTGATTTTTTCCGGTAGTTCTGTGGAAGTTTTCATTTTTCTAGGCTGTCTTTGGAGCTTACCAAGAATGAGTAAGCTTTCTCTAGGTTAAGTTTGTCAAACAATCAAAGGCAATTGTTAAACATCTGGTGCCTCAGGTAGTAAATAACAGTTCAGGCAAACAGACTACCAAAAAAGCTTACTGGGAAAAGCTGAGGAATAAGATACCCACAGGGGACTTGAAATAGCTCAACATGCTCCCGTGAAATCTGGAAGGCCCTAAGCTCTCAGTTCAATTAACTTTGAGGCTCTGCACCAGCAGGGAAGTGAAGGCTACTGTAGAGTCAATAAGCTGTAAGGCTCAGTGAGGAAGGCACTCTGGCAAAGACCAAGGGACTGACCAGTTCTAGGCATGTAAGGAGATTTCTGTCCAGTCATTAGCTGGCCACTAAAATAACCAAAAAGATTTCAGTGGACACATGAAGGAAAAAAAAAACCTTCATGGAATTAGCTGAGAAAAAGTCACTGAGTAACAACAAAGAGAACGGCAAACTCTGAGAACAGGTAATCTGATTTTCAGATTTGTCATTTAAATAATTTAGTGTCCCCCTTTCAATTCAAAATTTACAAAATATGCAAAGAAAATGTTTTTTTATCATTCACAGGGGGAAAAAAAAAGAGATGACTTAGATAAGGCATTTCAAGTATTAGATCAAGACTTCAAGCAGCTATAATATTTTAACTATTTTTAAGTCTTTATTGAATTTGTTATAATACTGCTTCTGTTTAACTTTTTTTTTGGCCACAAGGCATGTGATATCTTAGCTCCCCAATCAAGGATTGAACTTGCACTCTGTGCGTTGGAAGGTGAAGTCCTAACCACTGGACCACCAGGGAAGTCCCTATGTTAACTACGTTTGAAGAGCTAAAAGAGAAAATGGCAGAAAAACTGTAGTGTAAGAACAATGTCTCACCTGTGAAAGGAAAACCAATATGCAGTTTGTACTGCTAAAGGAGCTGTCTACAACAGTGCCGGAGGCCACTGAGGAAGCGACTTACACATGCCTCAGCCTGAACAGAACCTGACCTTCTGACCATATTTTCTTAACACAGGCATCCAGAACATTTGCCCATGTTTCAACTCTAGATACTTACTGAATCCTCTAGACAGCCTATCCCTTAGAAGCAAATATTTCCTTTCTTGTGTCAGGGCCAATCACAATTTTTGCTAGACAATTCTGACAACCTTGTAGCCCTTGTGGTTTCTGCCATTGTCATCCCAACTGCTTCTCTTCTTTGGAACACTCTCAGTTTTACCTCAATCTGTGTCTCCTAAATTTCATTTACTAAGACTCCAAGTAAACTTTTATTTTTTCTTCTGTTTTTCTTGGCAGACATGCCAAACAAAAAACCACTAAAGAAACATAAATTACATATATATATATATATATATAAATAAAAATATAAATAACCAATTAGGAATTGTGGTACTGACAAGTACAACAACTGAAATGAAAAATTCCCTACAGGGTCTTAGGACTTAAACAGGCAGAGGAAAGAGTCAGTGAATCTGGAGATAAGTCCACTGAGATTATCCAGTCTGAGGAAGAGAAAGAGAAAGGAATGAAGAAAAAGGAGAAGTCTCAGATACCTTTGGGATAACAATCTAGAAGTCCCAAAAAGAGAGGACAGAGAAAAAGGGGGAAGAAGAATACGTGAAGAAAAATGACAAAAAATATCCCAAATTTGATGAAAACCAATTGATACATCCAAGAAACTAAATGAACAAGTAGGATGAACTCACAGACAACCTAACCCTAAGACAAAGAGAATCTTGAAATGTGCAAGAGAAAACCAACTCATCATATAGACTCCATAAGATTAACATCTGATTTCTCATAAGAAATCATGGAGGCCAGGAGACAGTAAGACAACATATTCACAGTGTTAAAATAACAAACTCAACCAAGAATTCTATGGCCAACAAAACAATCTTTTAAAAATAAAAATATTCCCAAATATAACCAGAAAGAGTCTGTTGTTAGCAAACTTGCCCCTACATAAATACTAAAGGCAGTCAGTCCTTCAGATTAAAATGAAAAGACAACCAAGACAGTTACTTTAACCCACACAAAGTAACAAAGACATCACAAAAAGCAACTACATAGGTAAATGCTAAAGATACCATAAAAGTATTTTTGTTTAAAATTTTCTCTTATTAAAAGATAACTGAATAAAACAGTAATTTTACATCTGTGTTGATGGGCATACAATGCATGTCATGTAACTTGTATGACATCAGCACAGAAGAGGGAGGGAATGCAGCAATACTGGAACAGAGTTTTTACATACAATGCAGGGGTTAACCTTCACATACCTTCTATTCAGCCCTCCATCTCCATGGTTCCTCCACATTGCCAGAATTCAACCAACATTGAAAAATATCTGCATATATGAATGGACCCATGCAGTTTAAACCCATGTGCAGGGTCAACTGTACTACTGAAATTAAATTATTATTAATCTGAACTACACTGTCATGAATTCAAATGCTAGTTGTACCCTCCAAGGCAGCCATTAAGAAAATAACTCTGAGAAAATAACTCAGACAATACCATAAAAGGACTTCCCTGGTGGTCCAGTGGTTAAGAATCTGCCTTGCAATGCCAGGGACACCAGTTCAATCCCTGGTCCAGGAAGATCCCAAAGCCACTGGGCAACGAGGCCTGTTCGCCACAACTACCGGGCCTGTGCTCTGGAGTCCATCAGTCGCAACTACTGAAACCCAGGCACCATGGAGCCCATGCTTCGCAACGAGAGAGGCCACCACAGTAAGAAGCCCGTACACTGCAACTGGAGGGTGGCCCCCCCTCTCTACAGCTAGAGAAAGCCCGCCTGCAGCAACAAAGTGCAGTCAAAACAAAAATACTATAAAGGACAAGGAAATTAAAATGATACACTAGAAAGTATCTACTTAAAGCAGTTAATGAGGAATAGAGAAAGAAAAAAACATGATACCTGGAAAACAAACAGCGGGATGGTAAAATGTATACCCTGCTGCTGCTCTTTAGTCACTAAGTTGTGTCTGACTCTTTCGTAACCCCATGGACTTAGCCCACCAGGTTCCTCTGTCCAGGAATTTTCCAGGCAAGAGTACTAGCGTGGGTTTCCATTTCCTTCTCCAGGGCATCTTCCCGACTCAAGAATCAAACCCATGCCCCCTGCTTGACAGGTGGATTCTTTACCACTGAACCACCAGGGAAGCCCTAGATGTATATCCTACTTTACCATTAATTACATTAAATGTGGACAGACTAAATTGTCCAGTTAAAAGATTTTTTTTAATGGATTTTAGAAAACCATGATCCAAATATATGCTGTGGAGACACTTTAGGTTCAAAGAAACAAACAGGTTAAAAGTAAAAAGATGGAAATACATACATACATACATACATACATATATATATATATATATATATATATATCCTGCAAAGAGCAACTAAAAGAAAACTGAAGTGGCTACACTAATATCAGAGAAAATAAACCATGAGACAAAAATTGTTATTAGAGACAAATAAGGACGTTTTATAATGATAAAAGGGTCAATCCATCAAAATATAGCAGTTATAAACACAGATGAACCTAAAAGCAGAACACTAAAATATACGAAGTAAAAACTGACAATTGATAGGATAAATAGGTATTTCACAGCAGTAGTTGGAAACATCAATACCACAATTTCAATAGTGAAAAGGACAAGGAAACAGAAGATCAGCAGGAAAAAGAAGACGTGAACACTATGAACCAGCTAGAACCAAAGCCATCCCTAACACACTCCATCCAGTAACAGCAGAAATCACAGCTTTCTTAAGTGGATACTGAACATTCTCCAAGACAGA
The DNA here is from genome assembly GCF_027580195.1 of Bos mutus. Taxonomy (NCBI): domain Eukaryota; kingdom Metazoa; phylum Chordata; class Mammalia; order Artiodactyla; family Bovidae; genus Bos; species Bos mutus. The sequence goes on from NC_091637.1 coordinate 21,633,714, forward strand.
CCAAATGTAACTGCATAAAACAACAAATTTGAAAGGCTTCAAATCATACAAAGAATATTCTCTGAACACAATAGAGTCAGATCTGTAAAAGAAAAAAATGGAAAATTCATGAATATGGAAATTAAACACAGGCAGTAGCTCAAAGAAGAAATCACATGGAAAAAACAAAATGAATGAAGAAACAAAATATTAAAATTTAAGTCATACAGTGAAAGCAATACTTGAAAAGTTGTAAGTGCCTATACTAAAAAAGACCTTTAATGAATTACCTAACATTATGCCTTATGGAACTAGAAAAACAGCCAGGAAACAAACAAAACCAAAAAGCAAGCAGAAGAGACAAAGTAACAAAGATTAAAGCAGAAATAAAGACTAGAAAAACTATAGAGAAAAGTCAATAGAACCAAAAGTTAGTTCCTTGAAACACTTGCAAAATTGACAAACCTTAAGCTAGACTGATCAAGGGGCGGGGTGGGGAGGATCAAGGACTCAAATTACTAAAATCAGTAATGAAAGTGACAACATTACTACCAACCTTAAAAGAAATAAAAAGGGGTTATAGAAACTAAAAGAGGTCACTATCTCTTGTATAACTGTATGTCAAATTAGAAAACCTGTTTGAAATAAATTTTTACAAAGGCACAAATTACTGAAACTGATATAAAAAGAAATAGGCAATTTGAATATATCTACAATAAACAAACAACCTGAACAATAATCAAAAAACTTCCCACAAAGAAAAGTCCAGGGCCAAATGGCCTTATTGGTGAATTCTTCAAATTCACCAATTGAAGTATTCTTCAATTCTTAAAAAGAAATTACAATTCTTCATAATTACAATTACAATTCTTCATCTTCCCACCCAAAAAAAGGGAAGAGAAGAGAATACTTAACAATTCAGTCCTGAGGTCAGTATGCCCCGATAACCAAAAGTAGACAAAGACATCACAAGAAAATCAGACCTATAGCCCTTACAAATTTAAACACATAAATCCTTCACAAAATGCTAGCAAAACAAATGTGGTAGCATATAAAAAAGATTACACATCATGACCCAATCAGACTTTTCCCCAAAATGCAAGGCTGATTCAACACTTGATAACTGATCAGTGAAATATACCATACTAGGACAAAAAGTACTTAATCATCTCAATAGACCCATAAAAAAATATTTAACAAAATAAAACACCCTTTCCTGATTTAAAAAATTCCATAAACTAAAGACAGAAAGGAACAATCTCAACCTGATAAAGTGAAAGTGAAGTTGCTCAGTCGTGTCTGACTCTTTGTGACCCCACGGACTGCGGCCCACCAGGCTCCTCCGTCCATGGGATTCTCCAGGCAAGAACACCGGAGTGGGTTGCCATTTCCTCCTCCAGGGGATCTTCCCTACGAGGGATCAAACCTGGGTCTCCCGCATTGCAGGCAAGTGCTTTACCTCTGAGCCACCAGGGAGGCCCCCAAAACCCCATATCTAACCTTATATTTAATGGTCAAAGACTGAAAACTTTCCCCATATGACTGGAATAAGACAAGAATACCTACTTCTTACAATTCTTATTCAAAATTGCATTGAAGTTTCTAGTGAGAGCAATTGGGCAGCAATCTAAGTAAAAGACGTTTAGATTGGAAAGGAAAAATTAAACTATTTGCAGAAGACATGATCTTAGATAAAGACAGTCCTAAGGAATCCACAAAAAAACAATTAGAGCTAACACTCAGTTTAGCAAAGTGGCAGGTATTAATACAACATCAATACATAAAAATAGTTCTATTTCTATACACTAGCAATGAATAAACTGAAAAGGAAATTAAGAAAAAAATTTCATTTACAACAGCATTAAAAAAAAAACTTACAAATAAAGTACAGAGACATACATAGAAAACTATAAAGCACTGCTGAAAAGAAATTAACAGTATCTCATGCTCACTGGTTGAAAGACTTACTATTAAAATAGCAACAGTTTGCAAATCAAGCTACAGATCAAAGTCTCAATTGCTTGTTCTGCAGAAATTAACAACCTGGTCTTAAAATTCATATGGAAATGTAAGTGACCATGAATACCTCAAGCCACCTCAGACTTGTTGGAAGACTTATATTTCCCAATTTCAAAATGTACTACCAGGCTACAGTAATCAAGACTGTGTGGTACTGGCTTTATCAATGGGATAGAACTGCAAATTCAGAAATAAATCCTGGCATTTATGGTCAACTGATTTTCTACAAGAATGCCAAGATCATTCAGTGGGGAAAGAATATTCTTTTCGACAAATAGTTCTTGGACAATTGAGTATCTGCAAGCAAAAGAATGAAGTTGGGATGCTCATCCTACAACACATTTAAAAATTAACAAAAAATGGATCATAAAGCTAAATGTGATAACTAAAGCTAGAAAACTTTAAAAGACAACATAGGGATAAACCTTTGCAACACTGATGAGCCAATGGTATCTCAGATATGATACCAAAAATACTAACAACCAAAAAGGGGCAAAAATAAACAAATCAGACTTCATCAAAATTAAAAACTTTTGTGCTAGGAGAGAAGACACTATCAAGAAAACGAAGAGACAAGCCACAGAATGGAGAAAATATTTGCAAATCATACATCTGGTAAGAGTGCAACATCTAGGCTATATAAAGAACTCAAAGCTCAACAGTAAAAATAAATAAATAAATAAAATTAGCTAGGGATTTAGAGAGATATTTGTCCAAAGAAAATACAAAACAGCCAATAAGCTCAACATGATTAGAAAAATCAAAGTGACAATGAGATAAAACGTCACACCCACTAGAATGGCTATAATAAAAAAGATAATTAAGAGTACTGATGAGGATATCGAAACCCTCATACACTGCTGGTTGGAAAGGAGAATGGGGCAGCTGCTTTGGAAAACAGTTTGGCAGTTTATCAAAAAGTTAAGCAGTGAGATACTACATGATCCAAAAACTCACTCTAGGTATGTACCTAAGAAAAGTGAAAACATATTTCCATGTAAAAACTTCTGTATAAATGTTCTTAACAGTGTTATTCATAATAGCCAAAAGCAGAAACCACCCAAAATAGTCGTTTTGATGAATGGATAAAGAAAATGTGACAAGTCCATATTATGAAATATTATTCAACCAGAACAAGGAACGATGTTCTGATTCATGGTACAACACGGATGGATGTTGAAAATACTATGTTAAGTGAAAGAAGCTCAACATAAAAGACCAAATAGTCCATCATTCCACACATGAAATACTCAGGGTGGGCAAATCCATGGAGATTAAAAGCAGGTTAGTGGTGCCAAGGTATGGGAGAATGGTAGATAGGAGTGACATTTAATAGGTAGGGGGTCTTCTTTTTGATGTGATGAAAATGTTCTGGAACTAAGAAACGAATGATACGGTTTCACGATTTTTTGAGTACACTAAAACCACCGAATTGTACATTTTAAAATGGTCGACACATTATATATGTGTCGGCCGTTATATATAGTATCTAAAATACCATACTCTAAGTACGTCCTCTTCAAGAATTTAGAAAAACAATGAATAAAGCCCAAAGAAAGCAATAGGAAGAAAAGAAAAAAAACTAACTGACATATAAAAATACATCAGCGTGGGGTACAAAATTCAAAGCCAAAAGTTCATCTTTAAAACAATTAACTAAAAGGAAAAAAAAGTACAGCTTATCATTGTCAAGATGTCAGTAAATATACTGGCAACAAAATGAAATAGTGATCTACTGAACGGAAGAAAGTATTTGCCAATCATATATCTGGTAAGAGGTTAATATTCAAAATACACAGAAAATATATACAACTTAAAAGCAAAAAAAAAAAAATTTTTTTAAGAAAAAAATGGGCAGAGGACCAAAACAGACATTTTACAGAGAAGATACACAGTTGGCCAAAAGGTCTATGAAAAGATGCTTTACACATCTCTAATCATCAGGGAAATGCAAGCCAAAACCACAATGAGTTATCACCTCACACTTGTTAGAAGGGTTACTATCAGAAAGATAAGAAATAATGAGTGTTGGTGAGGGTGCAGACAAAAGGAACCCCTGTGCACTGTAGGTGGGAACTGGCATAGCCGTCACAGGAAACAGCATGGAGGCTTAAAAATTAAAACTGGAACTATCATATGATCTTGACATTCTATTTCTGGTTATTTATCTGAAGAAAATGAAAACACAACTTGAAAAGATACGTGCACCCCCAGGTTCACTGCAGCATTTGTTACAAGAGCCAAAATATGGACACAACCAAAGGGTTTATCAACAGATAAACTGATAAATACAATGTAAATAGAATATTCACCAGAATATTGCTGCTGCTTAGTTGCACAGTCATGTCCCACTCTTTGCGACCCATGGACTGTAGCCCACCAGGCTCCTCGGTCCATGGAGATTCTCCAGGCAAGAATACTGGAGTGGGCTGCCATGCCCTCTTGCAGGGGATCTTCCCAACCCAGGGATCAAAACCAGGTCTCCCACATTGCTGGCGTATTCTTTACCGTCTGAGCCACCAGGGAAGCCCGAATATTATTCAGCTGTAAAAAAAAAAATGAAATCTTGCCATTTGTGACAACATGTATGGAGGGCATTATGCTAAGGGAAATAAGTCAGAGAAGGACAAGTATTACATGATCTCACTTACACATGGAATCTAAAAATGAAAAAAAAATATTGCCACCAAGTTCACAGATACAAAGACACATTGGAGACTGTCAGATGTGGGGTGGGAAGAAATGGGGAATGAGTGAAGAAATGGGCAATTTCCAATTACAAAATAAGTCAAAGGGATGTAATGTACAGCCTGGTATCTACAGTTGGCTCAGCAGTAAACAATCTGCCTGCCAAGGAGAAGACTTGGGTTAGATCCTTGGGTCAAGAAGATCCCCTGGAGAAGGAAATGGCAACCCACTCTGGTATTCTTGCCTGGGAAATCCCATGGACAGAGCCTGGTGGGCTACAGTTCACAGGGTTGCAAAGAGTTGGACATGACTTAGTGCCTAAACAGAGGCAGCAGCACTGCAAATTTTAAAACTGCTAAGAGAATAAATCTTAAAAGTTCTCATCACAAGAAAAAATTCTTTAACTATGTATGATGATATGTTACTTAGGCTTACTGTGGTGATCACGTCACAGTATATACCAATATCAAATATGTTATACACCTAAATTTAGTAACATTGTAAATGTCAATTATACCTAAGTAAAAGGAAATAAAGAATACTGGTAACTTTAAAACAAAGAATAGCTATTATATATAAATTTATGTCAATGAACCTGAAATTTTAAATGCAATGGAGAAATTCCTAGAAAAACTCAACTTACCAAAACTTAAAAGAAACAGAGTATATAAATAATTCTTTATCTAGTTAAAAAAAAAAAAAACTGAACCCATAATTTAAACCATTCCCTCAAAAAATAAACAAAACACTCCAGGCACAGGTTGTTTCCCCAGTAAATAAAACCAAAACTTAAGGACAAGTACTGTAAATTGTACAAACTTTCTCCCAAAGAACAGGAAAAAAAGGAACTTTCTCTTTCGTTTCAAGAGGCCAGTATAACCCTGATACCAAGATATTTTAAGGAAGGAAAATTACAAGCTGATCTCAAATGCATTAACACAAAAATCCTAAAGACAACATTTGCAAATCAATTCCAGCAATACACTAAATAAACTACTTAATCACCAAGTTGTGTTTATTCCAAGCATGGTTTAATGCCAAGTTGGGTTTACTTGGGTATTCTTTTCTAAACGTTATCTACACGTGTTGTTTTGTTTTTAATTGCTTTAAATCTTTTGGCTCCGCTGGGTCTTCACTGCAGCACGCAGGCATCTCTTGTTGCGGGTTTAGTTACCCTGCAGCACATGGGATCTCAGTTCCCCAACCAGGGATGGAACTGTATCCCCTGCATTGAAAGGCAGATTCTCAATCACTGGCCCACCAGGAATGTCCCAAACCCACATATTTTTTTTTTAGAATGAGAAAATTCAAATGAACAGATGCAGAAAAACCTGAAATCATTTAACATCCAATCATGACTTTCAAAAAGCCTTCTCAGCAAATTCTAAAAATAAATTAATTTCCTTAGCCAAGTAAAAGAGTATCTAAAAAACTTCAGCTAACACTCAATGGTGAAATGCTGAAAACGCCCATTCCTGTAACCCCTCCCACAAGACCAGAAACAAGACAAAAGATGCTTGTCATTGTCACTTTTATTCAACACTCTACTGCATAACCGAAGCCAGTGAAATAAGTAATGGGAAAAAAGTAGAAGGACTGGAAAGAACAAAACATTCACAATCTGCAGACAATGTATTTGTGTATGTAGAAAATTCCTTAAGAATCTATAAGTAAACTCTTGCTGGTGTTTAGCAAGTTTATGAAGTAAATTTATCAAGTTCACTGAAGGTAATATGCAAAAAGCTTTTTTTCTATGTACTAGAAAATAATTAGGAAACAAATTTTTAAATAATTCCGTCTACAATATTATCCAAAGAGTCAACCAAGAAGGCTTCTCAAAGATTAACACAAGAAACATCCTCGTTTCCTCAAAAGAGAAAGATTTCTGAAGTATGGCATGAAAATGCTAACTGAAAATTTAAAAAAATCAATTAATTGGAACCATCTTAAAATGAAGAACTTATCATCATCAAAAGACAACATTAGGAGACTAAAAAGATAAGCCCCAAATGCGGGAAATATTAGCAATGCATGTATCCAACAAAGGTCTCCGCCAGAATAAATACTGCCTACAAATCTGACTCGCCCAACTGAGAACAGCATCCACGACTGCGTAACTACACGGTAGGACAGTATTTGAAGTGGCCAACAGCATGAAAATGTTAAAACCTCAGTAGGTATTCGGAAGATACAAATTTTAAACCATAATGGGTAACATTCTATCCACAAGAACAGCTACATGAAGAAGAGTTGATAATTTCAGTACTTGATGCTGGTATGAAGCAGCTGGCATTAACACACCCTGCTGGTGGGAAAGTACTGTAAAATAGTACAGTTTGTTTGGGAAGTTTGGAATTATCTATTAATTTTAAAGAATCTCAAACTTAGGGAGCTTGTGTGTCAGGATTCATGCACAAAAAAATCATTCCATCACTGTTTAACAGCCCCAAACTAGAAACAACCTAAAAGTTGAACATCAAAACTGAAAACTGTTAGGTATTTCATGATACTCTATACAGCCATCAATGTTAACAAATTACAGTTGCATGCAACATGAATGAGTTTCATAAAAGCATACAATAAAGTTCAAATTTTAGATACATTTTAGTTTTATAGGCATGGGAATAACATACATCAAAGAAAACACAGAAAAATAATGATTGCATCTGGAGAAAGGGAAATGTGATCTTTAGGGAAAACATGGGGGTCTTTGGGGGTACTGGTAATGAGAGTAGTACTTATGTGGGTACTGTATAATTTATTAGTGTGTACAATGGTTTTAGCAATTTCTTAAGTATGGTACCCTTAATTTAAGAAAGTCAAGCAAACCAGTCCAAAAATGAACTAAGTAAAAAATGATAATCTAAGAAACCAGTGGAAGTTACTAAAATCTAAATACATGATGTATGCATATCACACATCAAAACTACAACTAAAATCCTAAGTGTTAGGAGGGTTCTGGGAAGACGGAAGAGGAGGAAGCACCAGGAATCTGTCTCACCAGCTAGGCAACAACTGTACTAGCTGAATCTATAAGGATGCAACTATTTCAGGACTCTGCTGAAGTCTGTTGAAGGTTTGCAACTTCAAAGGGAAAACTCAGAAGGTAAATGGCTGTTAATTTCAGTCAATTTCATCTCTCAGCACAGTAAAAGCCATCTATGCCCACATGTTCCTGTAACAGTTAGGACAGTTTGTGGGAGTAAGAGTATGCAAAAAGGACCGTCTCCTGCAAATACTGTGATCTGTGCTCTGATCACTGACTGTTCCTTCTGATCACAAAGGTCCAGACACAGGTAGGCAGCCATTCTTGCATCTTGTTGTTGCACTATTCAATTGCTGCAAGGCCCACCGCCTCCAGCTGAAGTGGCTTGCACAAGATTAAATGGGTTGGTGCCATTCCCCCAACCTTGCCCCTCACTTTCATCTTTTATTTTTCACCTTTTCTCATGGGAGCCAGATATTAAAGACTACGGCATTCTAAAACAACTGCATGTATGGGGAAAATTAGATGCGGCTGCATGTGCCCAGGGCAAGGCTCAGTAAACACCTGTGGGGACTCCTCAGGCTGATCCTTGACAAAAGCAGGCTACAATAACCAAAACAAAGCAAAACCATAAAAACAGCAAACTATGGGTGAGAAGGAGAATTAATTTTCCAGACTTACCATATTATTAGATTCAAACATACAGCATCCAATGAAAAAAATCACAAGGCATACAAAGAAATAGGATAGTATGGCCCATTCAAAAAAAAAAAAAAAAATCAGTAAAACTGTCCCTGAAAAAGACCTAATGGCAAATATGCCAAAGAATTTAAACAATGATCTTGAAAATACTCAAAGAACTAAAGGAGGATGTAGAGAAAGTCAAGAAAACAATGTGTGAAATGAACAATGGAAATGTCCACAAAGAGAGAAAACCTAGGAATTTCCTGGCAGTCTGGTGATTAGGACACTGAACTCTCATTGCCAAGGGCCCAAGTTCAATCCCTGGTCAGAGGACTCAGATCCCACAAGTTGCACAGCATGGACGAGAGAGAGAGAGAGAGAGAGAGAGAGAGAGAGAGAGAGAGAGAGAGAGAGAGAGAGAGAACCTCAAAACAAAACGAAAAAAGAAATTCTGCAGCTGAAAAATGCGCTAACCGAAATGAAAATTTCACTAGATAGTTTCAACAGTATATTTGACCAAGCAGAAGGAATCAGTGAACCTAAAGATAGCACAATGAAAACTGTCAAGACTTACGAACAGAAAGAAAAAAGATTTAAGGGATTTCCCTCATGGTTCAGTGATTAAGAATTTACCTTGCAATGCAAGGGCATGTGTTCTATCCCTGGTCTGGGAACTAAGATCCTGCATGCTGCAACTAAGCCCATGCACTCTGGAGCCTGTGCTCTGCAATGGAAGAAGCCACTGTAATGAGAAGCCCACGTGCCACAACTAGAGAGTAGCCTCGACTCGCCACAACTAGAAAAAGCCTCTGTACCACTACAAAGACCCACCAGAGCCAAAAAGTAAATAGATACTTTTAAATAAAGATTTAAGGTAAATGAACAGAACACCAGGGACATGTGGGACACCATTAAGTAGACTAACAAATTCATCCTGAGAATCCCAGGAGGAGGGGATGTGGGGATGGAGGCAGAGAGAATATCTGATAAGAGATAATGGTTGGGAACTTCTGAAATTTGATTAAAATGAATATAAACAATGAAGGTCGAAAAAACTCCAAGTGAGGTGAACTCTAAGAGACTCACACCAAGCCACATTATAATCAAATTTTTAAGAAAAAAGACACAGAGGACCTTAAAAGGAGCAGAGAGAAGCAAATCATCACATACAAGGATCCTCAATAAGATTATCAACAGATTTCTTATCAGAAGCCATTGAGGCCAGAAAACTGAGGGCTGAGAGTCAAATTGTTAAAAGAAAAAGAACTCTCAACTGAGAATCCTGTACCCAGCAAAACTGTCCTTCAAAAGTGACGGAGAAATCTAGGATATGTCCAGATAAACAAAAGCTGAGGGAGCTTGTGACCAACCTGCCCTGTAAGAAAAGCAGCCCAGCAAGGGGAAATGAGAGGACACCGGGCAGTAACCTGAAACCACATGGAGGAAAAAAGATCTCAATACACAGAAATACACAGGCAATTACAAAAGCAAGCATGACTGTTAACAAGGGCTGGTAGCTGTATCCTTTTTCTACATTATCTAAGAGACTGATACATTTAAGGAAAAAAAAACAATGTAAAAGCTAATATTACTGTAACTTTTGTTTATAACTCCCAATCTTATTGTCTACATAATTTAGGGGACTAACGCATCTGAAAGAATTTTAAGTTTATCTTTTGAGGTACACACTAGTATAAAGACGTAATTTTATGACATCAAAAACGGAAAGGGGTGGGAACAGAGCTGCAGAAGAGCAGAAATTTTTCTATGTTATTGAAGTTAAGCTGCTGTAAACTCAAATTATAGTCTTATAACTTTGACATTAAATGTAATCCCCATGGCAACCACAAAAATAGCTACAGAATTTACACACCAAAAAATTAAGAAGGAATTTAAACATTTCACTATAAAAACATCAACTAAACACAGAAGACAAGAATGCAGAAAAATGAGAGACAAAAGGCTATAAGGCATATAGGAAAAATGGTAAAAGTCAGTCTTCTCCTTTGTTGCTGTTTTTCAGTCACTTAGTCATGTCCAACACTTTGTGACCCCATGGACTGCAGCACACCAGGCGTCCCTGTCCTTCACCATCTCCCAGAGCTTGTTCAAACTCATGCCCATTGAGTAGGTGATGCCATTTAACCATCTTGTCCTCTGCTGTCCCCTTCTGCTCCTGCCTTCAATCTTTCCCAGCATCAGGGTCTTCTCTAATGAGTCAGCTCTTCACATTAGGTGGCCAAAGTATTGGAGCTTCAGCTTCACCATCAGTCCTTCCAGTGAATATTCAGGATTGATTTCCTTTAGGATTGTCTGGTTTGATCTCCTTGCAGTCCAAGGGGCTCTCATGAGTCTTCTCCAACACCACAGTTCAAAAGCATCAATCCTTCGGCACTCGGCCTTCTTTAAGGTCCAACTCTCACATCCACCATGACTACTGGAAAAACTATAGCTGTGACTATGTGGACCCGTGCTGGCAAATTAACATCTCTCCTTTTTAATATGCTAAGCTGGTCATAGCTTTTCATCCAAGGAGCAAGCGTCTTTTAATTTAAAGGCTGCAGTCACCATCTGCATTGATTTTGGAGCCCAAGAAAATAAAGTCTGTCACCATTTCCATTGTTTCCCCCATCTATTTGCCATGAAGTGATGGGTGCCATGAACTCATTTTCTGAATGTTGAGTTTTAAGCCAGCTTTTTCACTGTCCTCTTTTACCTTCATCAAGAGGCTCTTTAGTTCTTCACTTTCTGCCATAAGGGTGGTGTCATCTGCATCTCTGAGGTTATTGATATTTCTCCCTCTGATCCTGATTCCAGCTTGTGCTTCCTCCAGCCCAGCATTTTGCATGATGTACTTTGCATATAAGTTAAATAAGCAGGGTGACAATATATAGCCTTGATGTACTTCTTTCCCTATTTGAAACCAGTCCATTGTTCCATGTCTGGCTCTTAACTGTTGCCTCTTGACCTGCATACAGGTTTTGCCAGGAGGCAGGTAAGGTGATCTGGTATTCCTTCCTCTTGAAGAATTTTCCACAGTTTGTTGTGATCCACAAAGTCAAAGGCTTTAACGTGGTCAATGAAGCATATGTTTTTCTGGAATTCTCTTGCTTATTCTGTGATCCAGCGGATGTTGTCAATTTGATCTCAGTCTTCTCCTTATCAGCAATTAAATGATATAAATGGATTAAACTCTCCAATCAAAAAACAGAGATATGCAGAATGGATAAAAACACCTGATCCCATAGATCTCACTACAAGAGACTCACCTGAGATCCAAAGACAGAAACAGAAGGAAAGTGAAAGGACATAGAAAGATATTACACACGAACAGCAACCAGCAGACAGCCGGGATGCCACACTAAAGGCAGGCCAAACAGACACGGAAAAGTTAATACAGACAAGAAGAGACTCTGTATGTTACTAAAACCCTCAATATAACTATACAATATATAATTATCAAAATGTATGAAGCAAAACTTAAGAACTGAAGGGAGAGAAACAGTTCTACAATAACAGTCAGAGACTTAAATATCCCACTCAGAATAGTGAATAAATGACAGAAGATATTTAAATAAGGAAGTACAGCAGCTGAACAACAAAATTAACCAATTAGATTTAACAGACATATATGGAACTGTGTGTGTGTGTTCAGTCGTGTCAGACTCTTTGCAACCCCATGAACTGTAGCCCACCAGGCTTCTCTTGTCCATGGAACTTTTCAGGGAAGAATACTGGGATGGGTTGCCATTTTCCTCATCCAGGGGATCTTCACCACCCAGGAATCAAAACTACTTATCTTGTGTCTCCTGTAGTGGCAGGTAGATTCTTTACCACCAGTGCCACCTGGAAAGCTCATGGAACATTCTATCCAACAACAAATACACATTATCTAGTGTCTATGGGACATTTTCCATACTTCAGGCAACAAATAAAGTCTCCATATATTTTTAAAGATATCAAACAAAGCATCTTCTCTGACAACAACAGGACAGAGTTAGATAGAAATCAGTAACAAAATTGAAACTGAAAAATTTACAAAACTGAGAAAACTGAGTAACACTTTTAAACAACCAAGGAATCAAAGAAGAACTGAGAAGGGAAATGAGAAACCTTCAGAAACAAATGAGAACAAAAACACAACATACAAAGACTTAAGGGCCACTGCAAAAGTGGTGCAATGAAAGAAATCTGTATCTAGAAAAGATGACATTAAAAAACAAGAAAGATCTCAAAGCAACACCCTAACTGCAACTAAGACCTGATGCAGTCAAACAAGTAAATAAATGTTATTAAAAATTCAACATCCTTTCCTGAACAAACCCTCTTTTTTAACAGAATAGGAACAGAATGAAATTACGTTCATATAATAAATGCCATATATGTAAAACCCACAGAAAATGTCATATTCAATGGTGAAAGATTGAACACTTTTTCTTTTAAGATCAGGAACCAGACAAAGATGTCTGCTTTCACCAACTTTTATTCAACATATTACTGGAAGTTTCAGCCAGAGCAATTAATTAAACAAGAAACATAAAAGGCATCCAAGTTGGAAAGCAAAAAGTAAAATTATCTGTTTGAGTAGAATACACTCTTATATGCAGGAAATCCTAGTCTCCACAAAAAATGCTGTTAGAGCTAATAAATGAATTCAGCAAAGCCAGCAGATACCAAGCCAACACACCAAAATCAGCTGTATTCATATACACAATGAACAATTTGAAAAGGAAATTACAAAAACAATACCATTTATAACAACATCAAAAAGAATAAAATACTTAGGAATTAACCAAGAAGGTAAAAAACTTGTAAATTAAAACTACAAAACACTGCTGAAAATAATTAAAGACAACATAAATAAATGTAAACACATCCCATGTTCATGAATTGGAAGACTTCATATTGTTAAAATGTTAATGTTATTCAAAATAATTCAATGCAATCCCTATCAAAACCCCAATGACTTTTTGTAGAAACAGAAAAACCTGTCCTAAAATTCATATAGAATCTCAAGTGACCTGAACAGTCAAAACAATTTTGACAAAGATCAACAGAACCGGACTCAGCATTTCCTGATTTGAAAACTTACCTCAAAGATATGGTAATCAAAACGGTGCAGTATTAGCATAAAGACAGACATACAGACTCAATAGAAGGTCTGGAAATGAAAAACCCTTGCAGACATGGTCAAATGACGTTTAACAAGATGCCAAGACTACTGAATCAGAGAAGGCGATGGCACCCCACTCCAGTACTCTTGCTTGGAAAATCTCATAGACGGAGGAGCCTGGTGGGCTGCAGTCCATGGGGTTGCGAAGAGTTGGACGTGACTGAGCAACTTCCCTTTCACTTTTCACTTTCATGCATTGGAGAAGGAAATGGCAACCCACTCCAGTGTTCTTGCCTGGAGAATCCCAGGGATGGGGGAGCCTGGTGGGCTGCCGTCTGTGGGGTCGCACAGAGTCGGACACGACTGAAGTGACTTAGCAGCAGCAAGACTACTGAATAGGGGAAAGAACAGTCTTCAGTAAATGGCGCTTGGAGAATTGGACATCCACTTGCAAAAGAATGAAGTTGGACTCTCACCCAATGCCATGTTACTCAAAGTGGATCAATGAACAAAATATAAGACCCGAAACAATGAAACTTAGTAGAAAACACAGGACAAAATTTTCACAACACTGGGTCTGGCAATGATTTCTTGAATATGACTTCACAGGCACAAGTAACAAAAGAAAATAGACAAATGAGATTTCATGAAAATGTAAAAACTTTGTACATCAAAACACACTATTCTAGTAATAAAATAAAAAGTCAACTCACAGAATGGGAGAAAATATTTGCAAATCAATATCCAATAAGGAATTAACATCTAGAATACAGAGAGATACTCCTAAAACTCAGTGAGAAACCAAACCACTCAATTTAAAAGTGGGAAAGGGCATGAACAGATACTTCTACAAAGAAGATACAGACATGACCAATAAGCACATGAAAATATGCTAAACATCACTAATCACAAGAGAATGCAAACCAAAATTACTATGAGACACCACCTTACACCCATTAGGATGGCTACTATCAAAAAAAAGAAGAGAAAAGTGTTGGTGAGGGTGTGGAGAAATTGTAACCCTTAGGCTACTAGGAGATGATGAAAAACAGTAGAGCCTCTGTGAAAAATAGTATGGCAAATTAAAAAAATTACTGTGTGATCCAGCAATTACACCTCTTGGTATATACCCCGAAAGAGTTGAAAGCAAGATCTCAAGGAAATACCTGTACACCTATGTTCATTCACAGCAGCATTAATCACAATAGGTAAAACGTGCAAGCAACCCAAGTACCCATCTGATGGATGAATGGATATGCAAAATGTGCTGCATGTGTACAATGGAGTATATTATTCAGCCTGAAAAAGGAAGGAATCTGCTATACGCCACAACATGGATAGACCTTGTTAGGATAGGACATTACCCTAACTGAAATAAGCAAGTCACAAAAAAGACAAACACGTGTATGATTCCACATATCTGAAGTTGGTCAAAACCATAAAGACAAAGTATAATGGTGGCTGCCAACAACTAGGGGAAGGAAGCATGGGGAATTACTGCTCAATAGGTAGAGTTCCAGTTTTACAAGATGAAGAGTTAGGCCGATAAATAGTGGCGACTTTTGCACAACTATGTGAATGTGTCTAGTATCACTGATTTGTACACCCAAAAATACTTTAGATGGTAAATTTTATTTTTGCCACAATAAAAAAAATCCTAGATGTTATCAACATTGAATGTGCAAACAGAATTTAACATAAAAAATCTTTTCTTTTGGCCATGCTGCACACCATGTGGGATCTTAGTTCTCTGACCAGTGACTGAACCTGCAGCCCCTGCAGTGGGAGTGGAGAGTCTTAGCCACTGGACCACCAGGGAAGGCTCAGAAGTCCACCTTTTAAAAAAGACATGACCCAGGTGAGTTTGGGGGAAAACAGATTTAAGTGTATGTATGGCTGAGTAGTCCCTCTGCTGCCCACCTGAAACTATCACAGCATTGTTAAGTCACTTCAGTTGTGTCTGACTCTGTGTGATCCTATGATTGTAGCCTGCCAGGCTCTTCTGCTCATGGGATTCTCCAAGCAAGAATACTGGAGAGGGTTGCCATGCTCTCCTCCAGGTGATCTTCCCAACCAGAGATCGAACCCTGTCTTCTGCACTGACAGGTGGGTTCTTTCACAAAATAAAAAGTTGAATTAAAAAAACACATGAACACAGCAATGCTCTCACGACTGCATGCTATATATACACACACCATCATAATCATATACTACCAGCATTTAGTAAGTGCAGTTACAGGCATTATTTAGGTATTCAATACACGTATCTTATTCAAGCGTCACAAAAATCCTATAAATGTGTATTATTACTACTCCTGTGTCATGAAAACTTAACCTTTAAGGTTAGATCAAGTCAGTAGCACCGCCAGGATTTGTTCTCAAGGAACCTGCATCCAGAATCTGCACTTAATTTGTGTATGTTTATTATGAAATGGGCAAACTGAGTATGTTTTTCTTCAAACTATAACCTCCCCACTTAGAGAACATACATGTTTATATTTATACCACCACATAGTGGGTCGGTAACAATCTGCAACAGCCAAGAATGATCCTGCTCCATCTAACAGAGCCAAACAGACAACAGAACACGTGAGAAGCTTTTCAGAGATGAAAACCAAGTCACTCTTAAATAAAGGTAGGATTTTTCGAGGCAGAGAACATTCATTTAAGCACCAGAACAGCATTCCTGCCATGATTTCATCTGAGTCAGCAATTTTAATTACACAACATACAGAAACACACCAGACAGTATAAAAGAAAAGAACTCTGGGGCACAGTTCTGGAGACCTTTTTGGGCTGATACCACAGCTTGTATGCTACATGTATTCTTTTAACTACACAAAGTATTTTTTAATATAAACAAAACTTTTGCATCTCCACATAGTCATGGATTCAGCTTGACAAGTGTCATGTCGTTCCACCCCATCACTATGTGGAAATGCAAATGTCCAAGAGGAACCAAGGATCACGAAGGATAAAAATAGAGCACTTCACAACCAAGTATCAAAATCGACTAGAAAGCTGTGGTCTCTAAGACATGAGGACAGATGAACAATGGAAGAGAAAAGCCTCCAGAAACAGACGTGCACATATAATACAGATGCTTGACTTACGAGAAAGGCGACAGCAGTACAGTGAAGAGAGATTTTTTTTCCCAACGTGGTGCTGGGTCAACTGTCCATCTATGCAGAACAAAACGAACCTTGACCTTCCACCTTACATTGTGTACAGTATGAAATCTAAGACGAGTTGCAAATGTTAAGACTGAAAGGTAAAACAGTAAGTTTTCTTAAATGAAATGCAGAATATCTTCATGACTTTGGAATAGGAAAACACTTCTCAAACAGGACACAACAAAGCATTAGCCATAACTGAAAAGTTGATAAACTGCACTCCATAAAATTTAAATTGTTATTAAAAAATACCAATTAAGAGTATAAACACAAGCCACAGGTTTGGAGAAAAGATTTTTTATTATATATATCAGACAAAGAACTCATAGTGTAGAATATATAAAAGAGTAAACAGAAAATAGCTATAGCTAAACAGGAAAAAGGCAGGTAATTCTAAAGAAATATTAGTGTGTAAGACTTGAAGAGGCACTTCAGGAAAGAGGATATGCCAAGGTCAACAAACATTATGAAAAGATGCTCAAGTTCATAAGTCATCAGGGAAAGGAAACTTAAAACCACAATAGAGATGCCACTACATACTCACCAAAATAGTCAAAGGGAAAAAAAAAAATACCAAATCTTGGTGAGGACGCAGAACTAACCCAAACCATCTGACAGTGAGTGTCACAAGTGTAAACTGGTGCAACTGCTGTGAGAAACTGGCAGCACGCATTAGTGCTGAAATCACAGATACTCCACCAGCCAACACTCCCAGGATACACCCAATACAAGTAAGTTCACCAAAACACACGTTCAGAGTAGCACTATTCAGAATAGCCCTAAATGTCTGTTAACAGTAGAATAAGCTGGAATATATTCACACAACAGAATACAGTACAGCAATGGGAACAAATGATCCACAACCACTGGCTGTGAATAGGTGAATCTCACAGCTGAAGAGCACACATTTATGGTTCTATGTATGTAAGTTCAGAAACAGGCAGAACATATGCATTTAAAAGTTAGCACAGTGGTTTACCCTTCACTAGTTAAGAGGCTGTAGGGCTGCCGGGGGCTTCTGGTCTACTATCTCTATATACAAGTGGATATACAAGATCTGTTCAGTGCGTGAAAACTCACTAAATTTGCATATTTATCCTAGTAAAAGTATCATACTTTTAGGTATATATCATACATACTTTTCTGTATATAGTGTCATACTCAGACTAAAATTTAAAATTTTAACTGTTAAAGCCATATATTAAAGGTTTCAGGAAAAAAAAAATTATTTTATGGGACGTAAGACTTCCCAAGAGTAATTTCAACTGTCTCCTGTTAGCTGGGATTGAATATATTAAAATTTATTTCAGAACAGCTTTTAAGATAATTTAGGGATGATACTCTCAGAATAAAAAAGGAAACCATCTCAGTCAGAAATTCAATATATCCGGCTACAATTATATACTTCTTTGGTCCTAAATTGAAAGCTGGCAGTTCATCTAGATCTACATTGCTGGTTACCTGCCTATGTTCAGCTGGAGACAGTGTGAGCTCTTCACTTATGATGTGGACTTTTCTGTATGTGTATTACATTATAACAAAATAATATTAATCAGCGTTTCAGTCCCACCCCTTACTTGCTGTGAACTACTTTAACTTATCTATTCCTCTTCTGAGCTTCCAACTACTTTAACTAGTCTCTGAGAGGTCTCATCTCAGTGAGTTAACATGAAACTTTTCCCTCCAGACACTGCGCCTCAGGCCCATCCCATAGTTAAGAAGTCCCTTAAAGTCGTCTTAACAGTTTTCACACTTGACAGACACGTAACAATAACTCAGTTCATTTATGTTTCAATCACATGTCCATTTACAGCCCATTTCCTTCCTTCCTCAGAATTTTAAAGGACTAGGCGAGGAGTAGGGAAGGGCCCCTGAGGAGGCAGGCACCCTCTCTGAGGAGCTGCCTGGATGAGGGGTCCAGCTCTGGCCTAACCTCCCAGCCCCACCCCAACCCCACCCACAACATCAAAGGTCTTGCCGCAATACCAGCCAGAAAACTCCAGCCTCCCGCAACGTCTCCGGAACCAGAGGAAGTTTCCCTGTGCGTCAGCTGGTGGGCATTCAGACAGCTCCAGCCGCCCTCCCGCCCTCCCTGCCCCACATCATCCTCTCAAGTTCTCTCTCACCTCTACTCAGTCAAGGACAAACAGCAAGTCTACTGCCTTACAAGGGGTTCAACAACCTTGTGTTCCTTCTTAGAAGCAATTTCCATCTACACAAATGCTCCTCTCTGGAGACACTCCCTCACTCCGCTTGACAGCGGAAGCAGCGCCCGTCTTGCTGTGCTCCAGCAAGAGGGGAGAGAGTTACCCTGCATGCTGCCTGCCCCAGTCTTCCTAGACAGCTCAGGGAAAGGCTGAGGTGAGGTCTGTGGTAGAGCGACAGCTCTGTGGCCTCTTTGGAAGCCCCCAGTGAGGTATCTGGCTCCCACTCTTGGGGACTGTCACTGTACCACAGGTCATCTAACCATCTTCGACCTCAGCTTTGGACCCCAATGTCAATCCTGAATCAACAACAAACCTAACTCAATATCCAATTACACTGAAGTAACTTTTTCTTCTTCAAGGCTTATTTCAAATGCTGCATCATCCAGACAGTGTTTCTTCACTCCCTAACCAACACAGTCTCTCTCTCCCTCCTTGGACCTTGTTCACAGCACTTTTCCAGTAACACCTTACGAGCTGACTTGCAAAGTTCTGATACGACTCTCACTGCATACTATATGCAATGAAATTCTGTCACAGATAACACAAGCCTTCTAAGTGATAAATCAAACACTTGTTCAAATGAAAAAAACAAATAGCATATAACTACTGCAAACTTAAGTGTACCTATATGAAGCAAGTTGCACAATTAAATGTACCTGTGCAAAATCCAAATATCAATGCTGAAACACTGTGCCAAGAAATACTCTTTTTTAACAAGTTGTTCTTATTATAAAATGTTTGTTACAGAAGAATTAG
This sequence comes from Bos mutus, assembly GCF_027580195.1. Classification (NCBI taxonomy): domain Eukaryota; kingdom Metazoa; phylum Chordata; class Mammalia; order Artiodactyla; family Bovidae; genus Bos; species Bos mutus. Next base: position 21,653,319 of record NC_091637.1, read on the forward strand.
TGGGGAAAAGCACACAGGAAAAAAAAAAATTAGCCATTACACCTTCACTGTTACATTTACACCTTGCCATTCCAGTCTTTCTATGCATATATACATCCCTGAGACCACACTGTTTTGTACTTTGCTTTTTCACTTCAGGTACTGTGACTATCTACATCATTAAGTAATCCACTACAAACGTATTAATAACTGCAGGACATTCCACTGTACGGCTACTTTAGCTTTTGTTGTCACCAAACTGCTCCTAGTTATAACACTGTTCTAACCAATCTTGTTCTTGGGTTTCTATAATGCTGATTATCTACTTAGGTAACAAGATTACCTGTTTTACCAAATATTTTCAAGGTCCATTTAAAAAATTAAAAACATGTTCGCTTTCATCTAAAATAAGTCAAAGAATAGTCCAACAACATTCCCATAATATGTTGCAACTCCCACAAAAAGATTATAAAACACTGTTGGGACATCCAAGCCTCCTTGAGAAGAACTGTCTTCAGGAGACACTGCCCTCTCCCTTCACTGTTCTGTGGAACACCCTAAATATCAGGAAAACCAAATGCTTGTTGACTTGCACGCATTTTAAAAGCAATTAAAATATCCAAGAGCTGCATCATCCAGTATAGTAGCCGCTAGTCACATGTGACTACAGAGCCCTTGAAATGTAGCTAATTCAAACGGAGCTATACTGTAAATGTAAAATATACATTGGCTTCTGACGTCTTAACACTAACAAAAGACTCTCTCATTAACAGCTTTTATATGGATTATACATTGACACACACTATTTTGACTATGTTGGGTTACATCAAGTATTAATCACTTTTTAAAATGTTTCCAATGTAGCTATAAGAAAATCTACTGTAACATGTAACTCATAATTGTATATATAAATAGTCTTGTCACCTCTGACCTACTTTTTTCACGTAATCAAAGGATGTCTTCACCCCACTGGGGACCCAATCCACAAGGCAAACTATGAAAGGGGTGAAGTGCTACCTGAGATTCAAGGTCATTCATAGACTTCACAAGGAAGCGGCCTAGGAACAGCAATGCTCACGTGTCTAGCACACCCAAGTTTTCAAATCCAAGTCACCTGGCAAATGATCATGAATTCCTCGATTTACGGGTGTAGTGCAGACTCTACTGAAATCCAGAGAATTATCCAATATGGCATTTATCCTTCGAAAGATATTGGCATTTCTACACGTGGAGAGTGCAGGTGCTTCCTGGTTGTCCCAGCAATCTTTTATCCTTCCCGCTTCTTCTTCCTAGACACAGAAAAAAGGTGTTTAGGTTTTCTATTCTCCCTGTTGAGAGAAACTTCACACCTCCTTTTCCTCTATAGCCCAAAACAAGTTAGACAAAGTAACAAAGACTTGAGTTTCTTGCCTGTATACTAACATACTTAACTCTCAGCAGGAACCCTGAGAGATCAGTAAGAGGGAAAAACACTGACATGTAAGATATAAGAACCGTCTAACATAATGGGACTTGCATAGAAGCAGAACGGCAGCAACATGAGCATTAAGAACCAGACACACCTGGTTCAAATTGTGAGTTTACCTATACAGTAGATAATGTGGCAATAAAAGAATGAAGTACTGATACATACTACAATATGAGTAAACCTCAGAAACATGAGGTGAAAAGAAGCCAGTCACACAAGACCACATACTGTGTGAGCCCAATTATATGAAATGTGCAGAACAGGTAATCTAAAGTGGATTAGCTGCCTTCAACTAGGGAGGTGAGGAGGTGGTTAGCCAGTTGTGTCTAAAGGGTACAAGGTTTCTTTTTTCAAATGATGAAAATAATCCAAAAATAGATCATGGTGAGGGTTGCAAAATTCCATAAATATACTAAAGGTCAATGAATTGTACTTTGAAAAGTGAACCTTACAATTATGTAAATTATATATTAATACAGTTGTTTCAAAAGTTTGATTCTGCCATTTATTGGCAGTTACTAACCTCTGTGCTATAGTCCCCACTTGTGAAATGGGGAAGAGCACCTACCAAACCTTTTGATGGGATGTATACAGTACTTAGCATGGTGCTGGCATATGGTAGCTGCTATTTTTACATTTTAAGATATACCTATAGGAAAAGACTTGGGCAGGATCAAGAGTGGTACAAAAACCACCCAAAGGGTTGTTTAAATAACTGATACAATCTATGTGGTCATTAAAAGTGCACACAACTCATGTAACACATCACTGAATGAAAAACAGACTCCCAGGTACATCAAAGTGAACTGAACCCCCACACAAGTGATTTTTGGGTGTTCTCTATCTCAGTCAATAAGACCACCATCCTCCAGGTGCCTGAGACAGAAATCTAGGTACCATTCTTCTCTGTTCGATCTCCCTCACTCACCACATCCAACATGTAAGCAAAGAAATACTGGCTGACAGACTCAATCTTCTAAAGGGAGTCAGACTCATCGCTTCTATCATTCCCAATTACCTTGGGGAATATACAAAAACAAACAACAACAAAAGTCCAAGCACTGAAACTAGTAGGGTGTCCCTGGTGGCTCAGTGGTAAAGATCTGCCTGCTATGCAGAAGATGCAGGTTCTATTCTGGGTCGGGAAGATCCTCTGGAGCAGGAAATGGCTACTCACTCCAGTATTCTTGCAGGACAGACGAGCCCGGCAGGCCACTGTCCACGGGGCTGCAAGGTATTGGACACAACTTAGCGACTAACAAACAACAACAAAAGAAACTAGAACCTGAGACCCTGTAGCTGAACACATCAAAACAAAATTTTTAAAGCCTGGTGTTATTCTGTGTAACTTATTAAAATCCAGATGTAAGCATGAGAATGACCAGAAATATTTAAGACTTTATAAACTCTGCAGCATGGCCTTAAAGGGACAAACCTGAATTCCACATCATTTTCAAGCTCTTGAAAGACTGGTCCGTATTCTTTGCAAACTGTGAAGATACCCAGAACACAGTTGTTTCCCAAGCCCTCCAGGGAGGTGCCACTGAGAATGGTTAAATCCACTGACACAGGCCGTTTTCACAACTGCAGATTTCTAAGGTTAATATTCAACTTCACAAAGGCTAAGATACAAGGATTTATAACCAGTCTGCATACCTTAAGGCTACATGCTTCATTCATTCACTGTCTAACATACATTAACCAACTGCCTGCTATCCACAGTAGCATTCTAAGGATAAGCAGATTAGACCAGCAACATCCACTGGGGAACAGACGTATCACTCTCCCGACATGTACAACAGGGATAAAAGTAACAATACTATCTCAGAGGGCTTTTTGTGAATTAATACACATAAAGTGGTTCACATAGTACATGGCACCTAACTATGTGCCAAACAAATAAACGCTGGCTCTCAGTAGTGTTATTATTAAACCAAGGGGTTAGAAGCCGCCACAAGGATCCTTGAAGAAAAGAATCTACCTGCTCATTAAAAGGAGAAAAATGAACTAAAAACCTACGTCAACTATTCCTTTGAAGACCCCAGGCCCTTCCATGCCTAATTTCTGTAATAATTTGATTTCAAAAGCTTAATTAGGAACCTCCTTGGTGGTCCAGTGATTAAGAATTTGCACTTCCACTGCAGGGAGTAAGGGTTTGATCCCTGGTAAGGGAACTGAGATCCTGCATGCCACCCGCATGGTGTAAATAAAAATTTTAAAACTTAATTAAAAAAGACTAAAGACATGATTAAAAAAAAAAAAAAAAGATCAAACTGCCCAAAAGCTGAACCTACCACAGAATACAGTGATCCTTTTAAAATTCTCCAGTTATATAATTCTTAGTTTCTCATTTTTAAAACAGAAACCTTTTATCCATCCCTACCCTTAACAGGTAGCATATTGAAAAGCAGAGACATTACTTTGCCAACAAAGGTCCATCTAATCAAGGCTATGGTTTTCCCAGTGGTCATGTATAGATGTGAGAGTTGGACTGTGAAGAAAGCTGAGCGCCGAAGAATTGATGCTTTTGAACTGTGGTGTTGGAGAAGACTCTTGAGAGTCCCTTGGACTGCAAGGAGATCCAACCAGTCCATTCTGAAGGAGATCAGCCCTGGGATTTCTTTGGAAGGACTGATGCTAAAGCTGAAACTCCAGTACTTTGGTCACCTCATGCGAAGAGTTGACTCATTGGAAAAGACTCTGATGCTGGGAGGGATTAGGGGCAGGAGGAGAAGGGGATGACAGAGGATGAGATGGCTGGATGGCATCACTTGATGGACGTGAGTCTCAGTGAACTCCGGGAGTTGGTGATGGACAGGGAGGCCTGGTGTGCTGCGATTCATGGGGTCACAAAGAGTTGGACATAACTGAGAGACTGAACTAAACTGACCCTTAACAGGCCCATTACTCTGCATATTCTATCTTAACTCTGATCAATTTATAGGTCTGAGTTCATATCCATGTTTTACCACAACCAAAATTGGGTATTTTCCCTTGATTTTCTACTACTGCCTCATAGATTTCACTGTTATTTGTGGCATTTTTGCCATGAAGTAAGATCACTTGTAGCTTTTTTTGAACTTTGTCTTTCACTATAGACAGGAAAGCAAGCTTTAAAGACACATTACAGACTCAAAAGAGAACACAAACCTTAATACTACTGAGAATCATGGATCAATAGGAAGGATTACTTGGTAGGGCTAGAAAAGAAAAACAGTAATTCTCTATATTCACACCTAAAGCAACCAGAGAAAGGAAAACAAAACCCAAAGTCAGTAGAAGTAAAGAAAACATTTAAGATCAGAGTAGAAATAAATGAAATAGACAAAGAAAATAAATAGCAAGTGTCAATGAAACTAAAAGCTGGTTCTTTGAGAAGATAAACATTGATAAATCTTTAGCCAGACTTGTCAAAATAAAAAGGGAGGATTCAAACCAGTAAAATTAGAAATGAAAAAGGGGAAGTTACAGCTAACACCACAGATATACAAGGAATCAAATAGACTACTACAAGCAACTATATACCAATAAAATTGATAACCTGGAAGAACTGGACAAATTCTTAGAAAGGTATAACCTCCGAAGACTGAACCAGGAAGAAATAAAATATGAACAGATCAATCACAAGTAGTGAAACTGAAACAATTATTAAAAAACTTTCAACAAACAAAAGTTGAGGACCACATGGCTTCACAGGCAAATTCTATCATTTAGAGAAAAGCTAACACGTGCCTTTCTGAAACTCTTCCAAAAAACTGCAGAGGAAGGAACACTCCCAGGCTCATTCACTAACACCCTAATACCAAAACAGACAAAGGTATCACAAAAAAGAAAAAATTACAAACCAGTACCACTGATGAACATAGGTGCAAAAAGCCTTGACAAAATACTAGCAAAATGAATTCAACAACACATTAAAAGGATCATACAGCATGATCAACTGGAATTTATCCCTGAGATACAAATATTTTTCAATATCTGCAAATCACTGTGAAGTATATCAACAAATTGAATAAAAACTATGTGATCATTTCAACAGATGTAGAAAAATCTATTGACAAAATTCAACACGCATTTATGAGAAAAACTTTCCAGAAAGTGGGCTTAGAGGGAACCTACCTCAATTTAATAAAGGCCATATATGACCAACTCACAGCAAACATCATTCTCAATGGTGAAAAACTGAAAGCATTTCCTCCAAGATCAGGAACAAGACAAAGATGTCCACTCTTGCCACTATTATTCAACAAAGTTTTATAAGTCCTAGCCATGGCAGTCTGGAGAAGGCAATGGCACCCCACTCCAGTACTCTTGCCTGGAAAATCCCATGGACGGAGGAGCCAGTAGGCTGCAGTCCACGGGGTCGCTAATAGTTGGACACGACTGAGAGATTTCCCTTTCACTTTTCACTTTCATGCGTTGAAGAAGGAAATGGCAACCCACTCCAGTGTTCTTGCCTGGAGAATCCCAGGGACGGGGGAGCCTGGTGGGCTGCCGTCTATGGGGTCGCACAGAGTCGGACACGACTGAAGTGACTTAGCAGCAGCAGCAGCAGCAGCCATGGCAGTCACAGACGAAAAAGAAATAAAAACACTCCAAACTGGAAAAGAAGTAAAAATGTCCCTGTTTGCAGATGATAGAAAATCCTAAAGATGATACCAGAACACTACTAGAGCTCATCAATAAATCTGGTAAAACTGCAGGATAGAGAATTAATGCACAGAAATCTACTGCATTCTCATACACTAACAGAAGATAAGAGACATCAAGGAAACAATCCTATTTACCACTGCATCAAAAAGAGTAAAATACCAAAGAACAGACCTGCCTAAGGAGACAAAAGACCTATACCCTGAAAACGAAAACATATGGATGGAAGAAATCATAGATGACACAAACAGATGGGGAGATATATCACATTCTTGGATTGGAAGAATATTGTCAAAATAACTATACTACCTAAAGCAATCTATAGACTCAATGCAACCCCCATCAAACTACCAATGGCATTTTTCACAGAATGAGAACAAAAAAATTTTAAATATGTATAGAAACACAAAAGATCCCAAAGAGCCAAAGCAATCTTAAGAAAAATGGAGCTGGAAGAATTAGGCTCCCTGGCTACAAAGCTACAGTAATCAAGACAGTATGATATTGGCACAAGAACAGAAATATAGTTAAATGGAGCAGAATATAGACAAAAGCCCAGAGATAAACCCACACACCTATGGTCATCTAATCTATGACAAAGGAGACAAGAATACACAATGGAGAAGAGACAGTCATTTCAATAATAAGTGGTGCTGGGAAAACTGGACAGCTACATGTAAAAGAATGAAATTTAAAAACACTTAACACCATACACAAATATAAACTCAAAATGGATTAAAGACCTAATATAAGGCCAGAAACCATAAAACTCTTACAGGAAAACATATGCAGAACACTGACATAAATTGCAGCAAGATTCTCTTTGACCCATTTCCTAGAGAAATGGAAATAAAAACAAAAATAAACAAATGGGATCAACTTAAAAGCTTTTGCAGAGCAAAGGAAACTATAAACAAGATGAAAAGACAACAACTAAGAATGGGAGAAAATATTTGCAAACAAAGAAAAACAAAGCATTAATTTCCAAAATATACAAACAGCTCATACAGCTCAATATCAAAACAACCCAATCAAAAAATGGGGGAAGTATCTAAATGGACATTTCTTCAAGAAGACATACAGGTGGTTAAAAAGCACACTAAAAGATGCTCAGCATCAATAATTATTAGAGACATACAAATCAAAACAATATACAATGAGGTATCACCCCACACCAGTTAGGACGGCCATCAATCAAAAGATCTACAAATAATAAATGCTAGAGAGTGAGTGTGTGAAGAAAAGACAACCCTTCTACACTGTTGGAGGGAATAAAACTGCTACAACCACTATGAAGAATAGAAGAATATGGAGATTCCTTAAAAAAACTAAAAATAGAGCTACCATATGATTCAGCAATCCCTATCTAGACATATATCCAGAGAAAATCTTAATTCAAAAAGACACATGCACCCCTATGTTCACTGCAGCACTATTCACAATAGCCAGGATATGGAAGCAACCTAAATGTCCATCAACAGAAGAACGGATAAAGAACATGTGGTACATATATACAACGGGGTATGAACTCAGCCATAAAAAGAATGAAATACTGCCATCTGCAGCAACATGGATGGACCCAGAGATTGTCATACTGAGACAATAAGATAGAGGAAGACGTATATCATATGATACTGCTTATATGTGAAATGTTGAAAAAAAAAGGGGGGGGTACAAATGTTGTTAAACAGAGACTGGATTACCAGGAAGTGATTGTGGAAGGGATAAACTGGGAGACTGGGATTGTCATATACACACTACTATATATAGATAGATAACTAATAAGGGCACAGGAACTCAATACTCTGTAATGACCAATATGGGAAAGAATCTAAAAGACACACAACATTGCAAATCAACTATACTCCAAGAAAAATTTTTTTAAAACAGTACTTCTGTTTATCAGTACTATTTTATCAATAGATAAAACTGTTGATAGTTATATTTACTTATATTGGGGAAAAAAATGGTTCACTAGCAATTTCTACTAATAGAAGCTATTTTACGGCAGGTCCACAGTTTTCTCCTCTTCAACAGAAAAGGGCTGACACCCCCATCATGAAACAGTGGCTTTCTCTAGCAATAATCCTCAACTGGAAGGGGGGATGGCAAAGAGCCTACCATCTGAAAAAAGCATTTCCCTTTTCCACAGAGGAAGAGTCCTCCCCCGAACCGTGAATCACTGTTTTGAAAAGCAGAAAGAAAGCCCCTGGAACACAAACACGAAGTTTACCGCTTCAGTATCTTCTCTAGCTTCCACTGGCTCAGGTGTAAAAGTGGAGTGCTACCTATTTGCAGATTTGGTGATAAGAAGAAATATATAAAGTACCTGAAAACGCTCAATAACTTATTAGGGACAAATGTCCCCCAACTCCATCACTGTTATTCAGAAGTATTCTTTCAATTTATCCTACTAAAGTTCACCAAGAAGCCTATAGCACATAATTGGAGGTTGCTACTCATAATACTGTAAAATCTGAACCCTCACCATGCAGCTATGCTTGCCTGTTCAAGAATAAGACCCCAAAATGTTATACCTGTTTGTATGCTATTACAAACCTAGACTTGGCTATTTGGAAACCTCCAGCCTTGCTTTCACATACCATATAACCCACAATCAACATGGCGATGAAATGGCCATTATTTTAGGTCAAAATCCTGGTTTGGGAATATTTAACTGTCATAAATGAATGCCAATTTTACCATCCCTGGTTTATTTTTATTGTCTTTAATCAACAACAAACAATATCTACACTGCAGACCACTTCAAGACTATTACTGTTAATCATCTGTTATGGAGTCTTCAAAAGCTAGGTGAAAGATTACAGAAGACTGACTGAATGGCACAAAGCTTATCTCCTGATGGGAGTGTTAGTGTGGGGTTCCATGGACAGGGATCCACCAAGGCCCCTGGCAAAATTGTTCATCCTAAAAATTTTGCTAAGAATAAAAGTTTCTAATTAATCACTTATTTTTTAGTTAAAAGCCCTGGTCTTTAAGTCTCTTTAACAAATGGGGTTGAGAAAACTGGACAGCCTCATGAAAAAAATTAAACTAGATATCATCCTTTAACACCACACACAAAAATAAGCTCAAAATGGATTAAAGACCTAAATGTGAGATCAGACACTATAAAACTTCTACTATAGGAAAACACAGGCAGAACACTCTCTGACATAAATCAAAACAGTATCTTTTTTTATTGTCTCCCAGAATAATGGAAACAAAAATAAGCAAATGGGACCTACTAAAATCTTTTGCACAGTAAAGGAAACAACAAGCAAAACAAAAAACAACCCAGAGATTGGGATAAAATATTTGCAAATGATGTGACTGACAAGAGATTAGTCTCCAAAATTTACAAACAGCTCAAGATGCTTAACACCATCAAAGCAAACAACCCAATCAAAACGGGGGCAGAAGACCTAAACAGACATTTCTCCAAAGACGACGTACAGATGGCCAAGAGGCACATGAAAAGATGCTCAACATCATTCATTATTAGAGAAAAGCAGATCAAAACTACAATGAGATAGCAGCTCACACCAGTCAGAATGGCTGTCATCAAAAAATCCATAAACAATAAATGTTGGAGAGGGTGTGAAGAGAAGGGAACCCGCCTACACAGTTGGTGAGAATGTAAACTAATACAGTCACTGTGGAACAGTATAGTTTTTTAAGGTTCCTTCAAAAGCTAAAAATAGAGCAACCACATGACCCTGTAATCCCATTCTTGCACATATATCCGGAGAAAAACACGATCCAAAAGGATACATGCTCCCAATGTTCGTTGCAGTACCGTTTACAACAGCCAAGATATGGAAGCAACCTAAATGTCCATTATCAGAGGAATGGATAAAGATGATGTGGTACAGGGATGTCCCTGGTGGTCCAGTGGTTAAAAATCTGCCTTCCAATGAAGGGGATACCAGTTCAATCCCTGGTCCAGGAAGATTCCACACGCCTCAGAGCAACCAGGCCTATGCTCCACCACTGCTGAGCCCGAGTGCCTAGAGCCTATGCTCTTAACAAGAGAGAAGCCGCCACAGAGAAGTCCATGCCCTGAAACAAAGAGTAGCCCCATGTGCCACAACTAGAGAAAGCCACCATGCAGCAGTGAAGACCCATCACACCCAAAAAGTAAAATGATTTAAGATGTGGTATATATATACAATGAAATATCACTCAACCATTAAAAAGAATGAAATAATGCTATCTGCAGCAACATGGATGGATGTAGAGATTGTCACACTGAGTGAAGCACCTGACAGGGAGAAATATCATATGACATCGCTTATATGTGGAATCCAAAAGGAAATGATACAAATGAACTTACTTACAAAACAGGAGGAGACTCAAGACTCAGAGAATGAACTTACATGGTTGTTAAGTGTTTGGGATTGACATGTACACACTGCTATATTTAAAATGGATAACCAACAAGGACCTACGGTATAGCACAGGGAACTCTGTTCAGTGTTATGTCTCAGCCTAGATGGGAGGGGAATTTGGGGGAGAATGGATACAAGTATACGTATGGCCAAGTCCCTTTGCTGTTGACCCGAAACTATCACAACAATGTTAATTGGCTATACCCCAATACCAAATAAAAAAAAGAAAAAAAAGCACTGGTCTTCAACATTTTTTTAACTTATTATACAGCAGTAGAAAGTAATATACTTAGATAGCCCCAAAACACTGGTTCTGAGAGGTAGTCTGGCAATCTGATTTTAGTTTTTAGTAAGTAATGATAAAGCTGAATAAAACCTGTTCAGCACTTATACTCAGTATTTGAAGGATGTCGTCTGCAACAATTTGAACAACACTTACATGACCATCCACTCAGAAAAGTGTCACTCAGACCAAGACCAAGAAACGCCAGTTTCCTCTGAGGAACTGATATCTCCTTTACATTCATTCTTTATGGGAAAATGTAAATCTAGCAAAGTTCCCATGTTTGCTTTTGTCACTGGTCACTCGAAGCCAGTTTTGGCTGAATTTCAATATGACTAGACAGTTGTTAAGAAATGCTTCTCTAACTTTCTCTTTGGTTCTTGTCCATTCTTAACTGAACTTTCACCTCAAGTTTTCTGTGCAAGAATGTAAGGAATAAAAATATTAGCTTGATCCATATGAAAATGTCAGTATCTCCCCTTTTCTGACCAACAAAATAACAGCTTAGCATAGCTCAATATTTCACAAATACTAAAAAACTTGCTACATCAGATGTTGAAATTACTGAGATAAATAAAACATAATCTGGGCCCTGGGGAAAACTAGGTAAGAGGGAGAAAAGAATAAAAGTCATCTAGATAAGTGGAAATGAAGACAAGTTTGTACAAAACACTGCAGAAGAGAGAATATTAAGGTATCTGAATTGTTTGACAACTCAGATTTTTAAATTGAAGAATAATGAAAAAGCAGAATTTCAATCACCAAGTCTGAGAAAGAACGTAACAGACAGGCAGAGAACAAGCACAGAGTGGATACAGAACACAGTAAATTCAAGGAAAGGAAAGGCAGGCCAGACTGGGCAGGAAGGCTTGCCAGGAATGAAGGAGAAATGGCAGCAGGTCCTTAACTGCAGAAAGAGAAACTGAATCCATCCAGAAAGAGAAAGTGAACCCATTACCAGACACAACACTCAAGAGACCCCCTCCTCCATTAATCATCTTACTTTCCTCTCTCCCCTCCACTGGTTCCTTCCCATCAGTCTGTTAAGTATGCCCAAGGCTCTCATCTTAAAACAAAAAAACACATCTTCCTTGACTTAAACACTCTCTTAAACCACTGTTTTCTTCCTTTTGCTCTACCATGTAGAAAATACATCTATTTCTTAACCTCTTGTTCATCCTTCCTCTCAACCCACAATGCCTTGCCAGCATGTCCCTCTCCCCCTTCAAAAGACACCACACAACTCTGCTTAATCACTTGAGTTGCCAAACCCAACCCATACTTCAAATCTATTCTACCTGGCATCTTTGGGGATCTGATCATCAGCTACTCTCTACTCATATAATTGAGGAATCACTTTCTCCTTCCTGGTTCTCCCTTTACTTTTCTGATTATTCTTCAGTTTCTACATGATGCATTTAAAGCCCAATATTCCTTTTGCTCTATAAATTCAGTCTGAAAAATGAAATACTACAATCTCAAGGGCAGGCTTATGAGAACACTAAGGAAATATTTAATAGCAAAAACTGCTCAAAAATACACAGAATATACGGTCACTGTAATTGTAGCTCCTGTCACATCTGTCAAACTGTTTGCTGTATGCATTGTCAGCACTGCATTTGATAAACTGTAGGATGGCACCCCACTCCAGCACTCTTGCCTGGAAAATCCCATGGATGGAGGAGCCTGGTAGGCTGCAGTCCATGGGGTCGCTAAGAGTCGGACACGACTGAGTGACTTCACTTTCACTTTTCACCTTCATGCATTGGAGAAGGAAATGGCAACCCACTCCAATGTTCTTGCCTGGAGAATCCCAGGGACGGGGGAGCCTGGTGGGCTGCCGTCTATGGGGTCACACAGAGTCGGACAAGACTGAAGCAACTTAGCAGCAGCAGCAGGATCTTTCAAGGCCTTTATCAACGCAGAACCCAACATAGTATCTGCTAAATTTGCAGGCACTCAATACAGATACCACAGAAAAGGCAAACCCATATCATCCTTTCATAGGTATTTTTACCATCACAACCTCTGTAAGTTGTAATTTCTTTATTAAATGATAAGACAAGATCAAACTGTCAAAGCTCTTGGCCACTCATTTCAGGACTTGCAATTTTAAGCTTGGAGCAGAGACAATTCCATATGAATGAAAAACAAGGAACCCATGAACAATATGACTTGATGCCTAGGGACCCAGAAATTACAATTACTGATTTCATTCTCACACACCTGGAGCCATTCTGGGGAGCAGCTCCCAAGAAATTAGTCCAGTGGGAACATAAGCACACAAACAAGTTATATGCTACATTGTAAGCCTGGGCTTCCCAGGTGGCACTAGTCATAAAGAACCTGCCTGCCAATGCATGAGATATAGAAACGTGGGTTCGATCCCTGGTTCAGGAAGATCCTTTGGAGGAGGGCACAGCAACTCACTCCATTAGTCATGCCTGGAGAATCCCATGGACACAGGAGCCTGGCGGCCTACAATCCATAGGGTTGCAAAGAATCAGACATGACTGAAGTGATTTAGCATGCACATAAGCCTAATGCCACATACATATAACAACTACAAGAGTAGCATATAGGTAGGTAAAAATTCACACTTAAATTGAACAAAGTAGGGAAAACCACTAGACCATACAGGTATGACCTAAACCAAATCCCTTACGATTATATGGTGGAAGTGACAAACAGATTCAAGGGATTAGATCTGATAGACAGAGTGCCTGAAGAACTATGGATGGAGGTTCGTAACACTGTACAGGAGGTGGTGATCAAAACCATCCCTAAGAAGACATGCAAAAAGGCAAAATGGTTGTCTGAGGAGGCCTTACAAATGGCTGAGAAAAGAAGAGAAGTGAAAGGCAAAGGAGAAAAGGAAAGATATACCCATCTGAATACAGAGTTCCAAAGAACAGCAAGGAGAGATTAAAAAAAAAAAAAAAAAAGGCATTCCAAAGCGATCAATGCAAAGAAATAGAGGAAAATAGAATGCAAAAGACTAGAGATCTCTTCAAGAAAATTAGAGATACCAAGGGAACATTTCATGCAAAGATGGGCACAATAAAGGACAGAAATGATATGGACCTAACAGAAGCAGAAGATATTAAGCAGAGGTGGCAAGAATACACAGAACTATACAAAAAAGATCTTAATGACCCAGATAATCACAATGGCGTGCCCACTCACCTAGAGCCAGACATCCTGGAATGCGAAGTCAGGTGGGCTTTAAGAAGCGTCACTACAAACAAAGCTAGTGGAGGTGATGGAATTCCAGTGGAACTATTTCAAATCCTAAAAAATGATGCTGTGAAAGTGCTGCACTCAAAATGCCAGCAAATCTGGAAAACTCAGCAGTGGCCACAGGACTGGAAAAGTTTTCAATCCAACCCCAAAGAAAGGCAACGGTCAGCAAATGTTCAAACTACTGCACAACTGCACTCATCTTCAGTTCAGTTCAATCACTCAGTCGTGTCCAACTCTTTGCAACCCCATGAACTGCAGCACGCCAGGCCTCCCTGTCCATCACCAACTCCCAGAGTTCACTCAAACTCATGTCCATCAAGTCGATGATGCCATCCAGCCATCTCATCCTCTGTCGTCCCCTTCTCCTCCTGCCCCCAATCCCTCCCAGCATCAGAGTATTTTCCAATGAGTCAACTCTTTGCATGAGGTGGCCAAAGTACTGGAGTTTCAGCTTTAGCATCAGTCCTTCCAATGAACACCTTGGACTTATCTCCTTTAGAATGGACTGGTTGGATCTCCTTGCAGTCCAAGGGACTCTCAAGAGTCTTCTCCAACACCACAGTTCAAAAGCATCAATTCTTTGGCACTCAGCTTTCTTCACAGTCCAACTCTCACATCCATACACGACCACTGGAAAAACTACAGCCTTGACTAGATGGACCTTTGTTGGCAAAGTAACGTCTCTGCTTTTTAAAATGCTATCTAGGTTGGTCATAACTTTCCTTCCAAGGAGTAAGCGTTTTTTAATTTCATGGCTGCAATCACCATCTGCAGTGACTTTGGAGCCCCCCAAAATAAAGTCTGTCACTGTTTCCAGTTTCCCCATCTATTTCCCATGAAGTGATGGGACCAGATGCCATGATCTTCGTTTTCTGAATGTTGAGCTTTAAGCCAACTTTTTCACTCTACTCTTTCACTTTCATCAAGAGGCTTCTTAGTTCCTCTTCACTTTCTGCCATAAGGGTGGTGTCATCTGCATATCTGAGATAATTGATATTTCTCCCGGCAATCTTGATTCCAGCTTGTGCTTCTTCCAGCCCAGTGTTTCTCATGATGTACTCTGCATATAAGTTAAATAAGCACTCATCTTACATGCTAGCAAAGTAATGCTCAAAATCCTCCAAGCCTGACTTAACAGTACCGCTAAGTCACTTCAGTCGTGTCCGACTCTGTGCGACCTCATAGACAGCAGCCCACCAGGCTTCCCCATCCCTGGGATTCTCCAGGCAAGAACACTGGAGTGGGTTGCCATTTCCTTCTCCAATGCATGAAAGTGAAAAGTGAAAGTGAAGTCACTCAGGTGTGTCCGACTCTGTGCGACCCCATGGACTGCCGCCTACCAGGCTCCTCTGTCCATAGGATTTTCCAGGCAAGAGTACTGGAGTGGGGTGCCATTGCCTTCTCCGCTTAACAGTACATGAACCGTGAACTTCCAGATGTTCAAGCTGGATTTAGAAAAGGCCAAGGAACCAGAGATCAAATTGCCAACGTTTGTTGGATTATAGAAAAAGCAAGAAAATTCCAGAAAAACATCTACTTCTGCTTCATTGACTATCCTGAAGTTTTTGACTGTGTGGATCAAAACAAAACTGTGGGAAATTCTTGAAGAGATGGGAACACCAGACCACCTTACCTGTCTCCTGAGAAATCTGTATGCAGGTCAAGAAGCAACAGTTAGAAACAAACATGGTACAACAGACTGGTTCCAAATCGGGAAAGGAGTACATCAAGGCTGTATTTTGTCACCCTACTTATTTAACTTATTTGCAGAGTACATCATGTGAAATGCCAGGCAGGATGAAGCACAAGTGGGAACCAAGATCACAGGGAGAAATAACAATAACCTCAGATATGCAGATAACACCACCCTTATGGCAGAAAGCGAAGAACTAAAGAGCCTCTTGATAAAAGTGAAAGATGAGAGGGAAAAAGCTGGCTTAAAACTCAACATTCAAAAAACTAAGATCATGGCATCACTTCATGGGAAATAGATGGGGAAAAAAATGGAAATAGTGACAAGACTTTTATTTTCTTGGGCTCCAAAATCACTGCAGATGGTTACTGCAGCCATAAAATTAGAAGACGCTTACTCCTTGGAAGAAAAGCTATGACCAACCTAGACGGCATATTAAAAAGCAGAGACATTCCTTTGCCGACAAAGGTCTGTCTAGTCAAAGCTTCTGGTTTTTCCAGTAGTCATTATGGATGTGAGAGCTGGACCATAAAGAAAGCTGAGTGCCGAAGAATTGATGCTTTTGAACTGTGGTGTTGGAGAAGACTCTTGAGAGTCCCTTGGACTGCAAGGAGATCCAACCAGTCCATCCTAAAGGAGATGTTCACTGGAAGGACTGGTGCTGAAGCTGAAGCTCCAATACTTCGGCCACCTGATGCAAAGAACTGACTCAATGGAAAAGAATCTGATGCTGGGAAAGATTGAAGGCATGAGGAGAAGGGGACGACAGAGGATGAGATGGTTGGATGGCATCACTGACTCGATGGAATGAATTTGAGCAATTTCCGGGAGTTGGTGATGGACAGGGAAGCCAGGTGTGCTGCAGTCCATGGGGTCACAAAGAGTTGGACACGACTGAGCGACTGAACTGAACTGAGGTAGATGAAAAGATTTTGTCAAACAGGCACACTGAGGATGGGGAGGGCATTCGAGACAGAGTTGACATGTATAAAGGCCAGAACTACTCTTAGGTGACTGAAGTACATGACCGCTACAATTTTAAGTTTAAGGGACCCTACCCCTGACCTAGCAACGGCACACAGTGTCCTATACGTGAGAGAAACAAACACATCGATGATACAAGTGCACACACAAGAACAGTCACAACAGTTTTAGTCATTACACTCAAAATGTGAAGAGAAACAAAAACTGATGCCCGTCATGTTATTATGGTCCCCAAGACCACCCCCAGGTTCAGTGACTTAGGAGGAAGACTCACAGGACTCAGCATTTAGGTGTACTCAGCATGTAAGAGGAAGGCTTACTACAGCCGGAGAACAAAGAGCAAAACCAAAGGGAAGCAGCACGTGGCGCAAAGCCTGGGCTACCAGGTGGAAATTTCCAAGGGTCTTCCTCCCCAAGGGCATCATGCAGGACACAATTCCCCGGCCACACGCTGTGACAACACGTTTCAGTGTTGCCAACAAAAGAAGCATGGCGCCCCAGGGATTTTACTTAGGGCTGGTCACAGAGGCAGCCTGTGTCTGTAAAATAGCAAAATTCAAGACTCCAAGAGGAAAGCAGATATTCAACACAAACCATATTCCCTGTGCAGTTTAGGCACACTAAATCATTCTTACCAGTTCTTGAAACAGTGAGAACTCAAAATGTAAGTTCCCAGACACTAGTCAAATGACAGCCATGAAGCCTGCCATGTTACCTCTTTTTAGCATATCCATAAGCTTAAGTACAGATAAGCCGTTCACATCTGTAACATGCATTCAGTTCAGTTCAGTCGTGTCCGACTCCTTGCGACCCCATGAATCGCAGCACGCCAGGCCTTGCCTTGAGAACCCCATGAACAGTATGAACAGTAACATGCATTAGATGGATAATTACTCACATCTCTAATGTAGTACTTACTATACAGGAAAAACAACTGCATCTCATCTTACAGAAACCTCACAGATACTAAATTAAGTGGGAGAAAAAAGCTTAAGAGTACATGCTACACGATTTCATTTATAAGAAATTCAACGACAGCCAAAATCAACTGATGACAAAGGAAATCAGAGAAGTATTTGATTGTGGGATGAGGTGGGCTATAGAGTGGAAAGGGCACAAAGGAACCTTATGGAATGTTAGAAATGTTCTGTGTCTTGATCTGTGTGATACATAAAAATAATACATGAACATGTAAAAGTTGATCAAACCATACGGTAACAACTAATGCCTTTTACTGCAAGTACGCCATCACTCAATTTTTTTAAACATTTCTCTTTTTTAATATTTATTTGGCTGCATCAAGTTTTAGTTGCAGCATGCAAACTCTTAGTTCCTTGACTAGGGATCGAACCCCTGCATTGGGAGTGTGGAGTCATAGCCACTGGACCACCAGGGAACTCCCTCGCTCAATTTTCTGAAAGTTCAAGGAGTTGTAGACCAGGGCTCAAACTTGGCCACTAAAGTGAAGTCACAACATCATGGACTCTGTATACTAACTAAGGATCTTGACCTTATTGTGTGACCTTATTGCAGCAGTTCTCAAAGCAAGGTCTATGGACCCACTCTTTCTGAGGTCCACCAAATCAGAAAAACTTCTTGTAATTCTAAGATATCCGCTCTTTTTTCACTATGCTGACGTTTGCAGTGACGGTACAAAAGCAACAGGAGTAGATAAAACCGGCACCTTAGCAGGAATCAAGGCAATGCCAACCAACTTTAGCAGCAATTACTGTATTCTTTATGCTATGAATTCCCAGAAAAAGCCAGATTTATTTACAAATTTCCTTGGATAAACAGGAGAAGTTTTATTAAATCGCAACCCTTGAGTACATGTCCTAGTATCTATGAGACAAATGGACAAGAGTATAAGGCCCCTGCTTGATACTGAAATATAATCATGGTCTCAAGAAAAAGTGTTTGTGATTGAGTTTCAAGAAGAATTAGCCTCAGGAGTTCCCTGGT
Source organism: Bos mutus (assembly GCF_027580195.1). Taxonomy (NCBI): domain Eukaryota; kingdom Metazoa; phylum Chordata; class Mammalia; order Artiodactyla; family Bovidae; genus Bos; species Bos mutus. Next base: position 21,671,972 of record NC_091637.1, read on the forward strand.
GGTGCAGCAGATAAAAATCTACCTGCCCATTGAAGACACACAGGTTTGATCCCTGGTCTGGAAGATTCCACACGTCACGGAGCAACTAAGCCCATGTGCCATAACTTGTGAGCCCACGAGCCACAACTACTGAGCCTGCATGCTGCAGCTACTGAAGCCTGCACCCCTAGAGCCTGTGCTCTGCAACAAGAGATGTCACCCAGTGAGAAGTCCACATACAGCAACAGAGTAGCTACAGCTCACTGCAACTAGTGAAAAGTCCCTGCTCAGTGATGAAGACCCACTGCGACCAAAAATAAAATTTTTAAAACAGAATGTCTTTTTTTTTCCATGAAACATTTTTTGTACTTGAAAATACAACTGACACGCTATGGTTATCAACTTTGGGTATTTAGCAAACATTATATACCTTGAAAACAGAGTAAGCCTGTAGCCTCAAAAGTTAAGTAACTGTCACTATCTGTTGCTAATGATAAAACTAGAGCCTTGGAGAAAAAATAAGAATTCTGGAAACCCTGGATTTGCCACCACTTGAACTTGACACCTTACTCAGTACTTTAGAAGACTTTTCTGATGAGACTGGTGATGCTATTAACCAATGCTACACATAACCACATAACTCAGTGAACCCACATTTGTCAAATGATGTTACAAAATCAGACATGAGTAGATAGACACCCAAAGCACAACAGGGACAAATGCATTTTGATGTAACACCGCATGAACAGTACATCCATATGGCTTCAGATTTCATGTTGCAACTACAGTCAATCCTTTGTATACCTGAGTTCCTCATCTGCAGATTCAACCAACCACAGAGTAAAAATATCGGGGGAAATATTTCAGAAAGTTCCAAAAAGTGAAAGCTGATTTTGCTGTGCAGTGGCAACTATTTAATTGGCATTTACATTGTATTTACAATTATTTACATAGTATTGCGTATTATAAGTAATCTAGAGATGATCTGGTGTAACATTTACAGGACTGTGTATGTTATAGGCAAATACTACGTCATTTTATGTAGGGAACTAGAGCATCTGCATTTTGGTATCCACAGTGGTCTTGGAACCCATGTCCCTTGGACCCTGAAGGATGACTCTGACTTTTAAGAAGTTACCACTTGTTGGCACCAATAACCGTAATTATCTGAAAAGGCTATTAGAATATTTCTCTTCTTCCAAAAAAGACCCATGGAACAATCCCAAAACAATTTGGAAAACGGTAGCAGAAACATACATGTCAAAAATTACCTTGAATGTAAATGGATTAAATCCTCCAACCAAAAGACACAGACTGGCTGAATGGATACAAAAATAACATCTGTATATATGCTATCTACAAGAGACCTACTTCAGACCTAGGGACACAAACAGACTTAAACCGAGGGGGTGGAAAAAGAGATATTCCATGCAAATGGAAATCCAAAGAAAGCTGGAGTAGCAATATTCATATCAGATTAATAAACTTTAAAAACTGCTTCAAGAGATAAGGCAGGTCCCCACATTAACAGCAAAGGATCAGTCCAAGAAGAAGATATAACAAATATTCATGCACTCAACATAGAAGCATCTCAATACATAAGCAAATGCTAACAACCATAAAAGGGGAAATCAACAGTAACACAGTAATAGTGGGGGACTCTAACGCCCCACTTATATCAATGAGCAGATAATCCACAAAGAAAATAAGCACACGCAAGCTTTAAATGACACAACAGACCAGATAGTCTTAACTGATATTTATAAGACATTCCACCTGAAAGCAGCAGAATACACTTTTTTCTCAATTGCACATTGAACATTCTCCAGGATAGACATCTTGGGTCACAAATCAAGTCTTGGGAAACTTAAGAAAACTAAAAGCATATCAAGCATTTTTCCAACCACAACACTATGAGATTAGAAATCAATTACAGGGAAAAAAATATAAAAATCACAAGCACATGGAGGCTAAACAATACACCACTAAAAAACCAAGAGATCGCTGAAGAAGTCATTTCCTCTCTTACATTCCTACACACTAACAACACAGGACCAGAAATAGAGATTAAGAAAACAACCCCATTTACTACTACAATAAAAAGAATAAAATATCTAAGAATAAACCTACGTACGGAGAAAAAAGATCTCTACTCAGAAAAGTAGAGTAAAACGCTATCTTTTTCTAGTGCAAAAAACTTTTTTTTAACAACTACTTTTTAAACAAGTAGTTGTAAAAAAACCTACTAAAAGCAGAAAAGTAAAACACTGATGAAAGAAATCAAAAATGACAGAAACAGATAAAGATATACCATGTTCGGGGACTGGAAGAATCAATATTGTCAAAATGACTATGTTAACTAAAGCAATACAGATTCAACACAATCTCTATCAAACTACCAATGACATTTTCCCCAGAATAAAAGACTTTACAACTTGTTAAAAAAACACAAAGACCCCAAACAGTCAAAGCAATCTTGAGAAAGAAAAATGGAGCTGGCAGAATCAGCCACCCTGATGTCAGACTATACCATATACCACAAAGCTACACTAATCAAGACAGTATGGTACTGGCACAAAAACAAAAACACAGCTGAATGGTACAGGATAGAAAGCCCAGAGATAAATCCTCACACCTATGCTTACCTAATCTACAACAAGGAGACAAGAATATACAATGAGGACAAGACAGTCTCTTCAGTAAGTGGTGCTTAGAAAACTAGAAGCTACATGTAAAAAAATGAAATTAGAACACTCCCCAACCATACAAAAATAAACTCAAAATGGATTAAAGACCTAAATGTAAGGCTGGACACTGTAAAATTCTTAGAGGCAAACATAGGAAAAACACTCTTTGACAAAAACCTCAGCAAGATCTTTTTTGACCCACCTCCTTGAGTAATGAAAATAAAAACAAAACAAACGGGACCTAATTAAACTTAAAAGCTTCTGCACAGAAAAGAAACCACAAACAATATGAAAAGAAAACCCTCAGAATGGGAAAAAGACCCATTTGCAAATATTTGAAAATATCTGCAAACAAAGCAACTGACAAAGACTTATCTCCAAAATACAAGCAGCTCATGCAGCTCAATATTAAAACAAACAATCCAATCAAAAAGTGGGCAGACGACCTCAACAGACATTTCTCCAGATAAGACATTCAGACAGCCAAGAGGCACATGGAAAGATACTCAACATCACTAATTTTTAGGGAAATGCAAATCAAAACTACAATGAGGTATCACCTCACACAGGTCAGAATAGCCATCACCAAAAAATCTACAAATAACAAATGCTCAAAAAGGTGTGAAAAAAAAGGAACACTCCTACACCACTGGTAAATGTAAACTGATATACCCACTATGGAGAACACTACTGAAGTTCCTTAAACAAACAAACAAAAAAAACTAAAACTGTAACTACCATAGAAAAAAGAAAGTGCTAAGTCGTCTCCGACTCTTGCGATCCAATTACCTACAGCCTGCCAGGCTCCTCTGTCCATGGAATTCTCCAGGGAAGAATACTGGAGTGAGCTGCCATTTCCTTCTCCAAGGGAACTTCCCCGACCCAGGAACTGAACCCAGGTCTCCCACATTGCTCTCCCTGGTGGCTCAGACGGTAGAGTCTGCCTGCAATGCGGGAGACCCGGTTTGATTCCTGGGTTGGGAAGATTCCCTGGAGAAGGCAACGGCAACCCACTCCAGTATTCTTGCCTGGAAAATTCCACAGACAGAAGAGCCTGGCAGGCTATAGTTCATGGGGTCGCAAAGAGTCAGACACCACTGAGCAACTTCATCTTCTTTCTCCCGCACTGCAGGCAGATACTTTACCTACTAAGCTAAGTGGGAAGCTTCAAAACCACCCCAATGTTCATTGCAGTACTATTTATAATAGCCAGGACATAGAAGCAGCCTAGATGTCTGTATGTGTGAGTCACTAAGTCGTGTCCGACTCTTTGCGACCCCATGGCCTGTAGCCTGCCAGGCTCTTCCGCCCATGGGATTCTCCAGGCAAGAATACTGGAGTAGACTGTCATTCCCTTCTCCAGGGAACCTAGATGTCTATTCACAGATAAATGAAGATGTGGTACATATTTACAATGGAATATTACTCAGGCATAAAAAGGAATGAAATTGGATCATTTGTAGAGACATGGATGGATCTAGAATCTGTCACACAAAGTGAAGTAGGTCAGAAAGAGAAAAACAAATATTGTATACTAACATATATGTGCAACCTAGAAAAAACGGTACAGATGTACCTATTTGCTGAGGAGGAACAGAGATGCAGATGACGAAGACAGACATGTAGACACAGGCAGGGGAGAAGGGGAGAGTGGAACAAATTGAGAGAGTATCACTGATGCATATAAACTACCACATGTAAAACAGATAGCTAGTGGGAAGCTGCTGGAAACCAACAGGGAGCTCAGCTCGGTGCTCTGTGATGACCTACATGGGTGGCATGGGTGTGGGGTGGGAGGGAGGTCCAAGAGGGAGAGGATATACATATACAGATATGTATATATACACACACACACACACACACACACACACACATATATATACACACACATATATATGTCCAAGAGGGAGGAGATACATATAGCTGATTCACTTTGTTGTACAGCAGAAACACAACATTATAAAATAATTACATCCCAACAATAAGGACTTCCTTAAAGCTCAAATGGTAAAGAAACCTGCCTGTGATGCAAGAGACCAGGGTTCAATCTCTGAGTTGGGAAGTTCCTCTGGAGAGGGGAATGGCAATCCCCTCCAGTATTCTTGCTTGGAGAATTCCATGGACAGAGAAGCCTGGCGGGCTGCAGTCCATGGGATCACAAAGAGTCCCAACACGACTGAGCGATTGACTAACACACACACACACTCCAATAAAAATTAAGTAACCCTCCAAAATTTTTCCTCTTCCAACTATATACTTGTGTTTGAGACCAAAATTTCCCTATATACAACTAAAATGACACATGGCAACAGATTAAATACAGAGGCAGACAACAAAATTCAGTTATTACAACAGATACTAAAGAGATTAGCAAAAAATGTAGACGAATGCTCACTTTTCTCACTCATTTTTTTTGTTTTGGGAAATATAATTATTAATACGTAATGGATTTGTTATTTTTTAATGACTAGTAGATAAATGGTTTCAGTTTAAATTTCTAATGGTAAGTATTAGCAGATATGATCCACATGCACAAAAGCTCTTGAGGCTCTCAAAATTTTAAGAAGTGTACAAGAATCCTGAGATGAAAATGCTTTGAGAACCACTGCCTTATGGAGTAGCTGATCAAATTTGCACTTTTCAAAGATCTTTTAAGAACATCTCAGAAGGAATGCAAACATCCTGAAAGGCTCAAGAAAACATCTATAAGATTCGACAGGGCACAATGAACTTGGTAAAACAAACAAACAAAAAGTTCCAAAATAGAATGTGAGAGAGGAGAGTTTCATAGGATGTCAGAGCTCAAGAATTTAAGAGAGGACTAAAGGGTGAGGTAGTCAGGACTGGAGGAGGGTTACTCTGTAGGAAGCTAAGGAAAGCCAGTGAGGCTGGTTGCTGGAGGAGGCTGCTGAACCAGGAAGATGTACTGCTCTCACATCTCTCTGAATGTAAGAGAGACAGGACCATGTTCACCGACAGAGATGAACCATGTGGTAGGGACAACCGACCCAGAGGTCCCTAAGGTATCAGAGAAGAGGGACACCAGGACACAAAAGTGCTCTTTGAACAGGGATGAGGACACTCCTTCAATAGCCAGAGAAAAGAGACAGTAAAGGAAGCTCAGCCCAAATAGAGGGCAAGAATAGGGCCTCTAATGCCAAGCGCCCAGAGCCTTCTGATTCTTCTGTTCATCACAAGAATGGAACCTCTCTCAGTCTCATTACAAGAGACGCTTAGCAAAACTGAAAATCCTTCCTTAAGCTAATGTTTAACAAGGTACTAGGACTCAAATCAGGATCCCAAACTACGAACCTCCTCTTCCTTCTGCATCAAGGCAGCCTGAGAAACATGAGGAGGACAGGAAAGAGCAGGTCAGGGAAACACTCTGTAACAACTCTGAAGCTGTGGGGGAGCCTCTTACAAGGCAGGGGAAGACTGTTCTCAACATCCTCTGAAACATCCAGAAGCTTTAGCACTAAGAGAACCTCCGGAACTCGGGCAGGGCACTGGGAGCAGGAACAGCAGCAGGATGGTGGAGCTGGCGTAAGCGCCTGACCGGCAGAGACAAATTCAGCCTCTTCAAGCCCAGAGTGCCAAGGGAAGTTTGAATTTCACCTTAAAACTCCTGTATTTAATCAGTAACACCTCAGTAGTTACTCTGTGGAGGGGTGGGCAGGGGGTTAGAAAGGATACAGGCAAAGACCCTCTGATCCAGAGCTCACCATTCAGCTTGGGAGATACAACTACACATTAAGACCCAAGGACCAAGGGTCTGAGGGATATGTCTGGGGAACAATACGGCCATTAGTATGGCGTAGCTCCACAAAGAGTGGTGGCTGTGAACAGGCAGGAATAACTAAGGAGGAAGGCAGGAAAAGCAGACTGAAAATATTCATCCAAGGGATACCTGAACTAGTGGCAGAAATGGGAATGGAGAACAGATGAAAGGATCCATGGGCCAAGAGTTAAATCACATCAAGGCTTTATTGTTATAGGAGCTGGGGAGAGGTTTCTGAAGGAAAGCTATAGGTATTTATTTACCTAGCATCCATCTGTACTGGGGCCTTCGGGGTTAAAAGGAAAAAAAAAACCCAAAACACTCAAACACAGTTCTTTCCCCCAAGAGGACACCAGCATCTAGTCAGAAAAAAAAAAACACTCGTAATTGGAGGGAACAGAATTAGATTAGCCCCAGGAGGAGAAGAAAGGGAAGACGTTGGCTGTTTTGAGATCGTCTGCATTTAATATGCCTCACAAAAACATTCATTCAGTAGGCTGATCAGAACCATGGTTCTTGAGAACAATCAGGACTATAAAGAGCTCAACCTAAAACTCGAAAAGCAGTGCTACAGGAATACACAGGCCCCTGTGAAAGAGTACAGAAATGAGCAGTAGAATGAGCCACAATGAATGTGGGCTTCGGGGGCGGGGGGTGTAAGTGCCAAGACAAGAAAAGACCAGACAGAAGAGAACTAGGAAAAGGAAGCCATTGAGTCTTAGGAACCAAGTGGAAATTTTAAGTAAGATGAGATAATCAGAGACCTACATAGCCAAGGACAAGGTGCGTGAATTCCAGAAACACTTGTCTGGAAATAGAGAGACCTGGGTTCCAGTTTTGGCTCTATCATCGCCTCACTGTATAAATGACCCTTTTTCATTCTCAGCTTAAATCTCCTCGTCCGTGAAAATAGTGAGACACTATCATCTGGACTTGGTGTCAACTCAGAGTTATACCAGGGAGGCAGAGAGGTCTCCAACACCTCCTGAGCTTTAAAATAATTCCAAAATTACAGCTTAAAAACAAAGTCTCCGGGGAAAGGGCAGACTCAAGAGACAGATGGTGTCAGATCCAGAAGCACAAAGCCAGAATGCAGAGAGCACAGGTGTTAAGCAGTAAGAGATTAAGTGTTCAGTCAAAAGACACCAAAAAAACCCAACCTGCCCTTCAAGGTAACTTCTTTGCTTCCACAAGGGGAGAGCTACTCCCACACCTCATCAAAGAGACTTCAGGCCATCGTGCTAAACCTGTCAGGATGGGATCTTTGTCAGCATATTACGCTGGCCAAGAATAAGGAAACCAGTAGCACTATTGAAGTCAAGTTACTCCCAGAATCAGCAGCTAGATGCAACTGTGACCCATTTTTAGCACACAAATCAATCTTCAGATCTGTCCTCTGGGAATTCTCCAGTTACTTCAAGGAAAGTCATCACAAAATGCCTTAAAAATCACAAGAGAGTGTTAATTCACTGTAGGCGAAAACAAAAACGGTACTCTAACCATACAGGAATACTGAAAACTAAAGCAGAATGCAGAGGCTATACATGCCTAAGCGTTCTTCTGCATCACTGAAAGCAAAGCTCAACCTTACTTAGTCAGGAATATTACCTCCACACCTGCGTTACTTAAAATTGCATTCTACTGGGTTGGCCAAAAAGATGATGTTGCAGAAAAACCCAAACTTTTTGGCCAACCAATATATTAAGAAAACAAACTAATCCCTAACAAGAGCCTTTTTAAATCCCAATAACAAAACTGAAAACTATGCCAACAATGTAAAATTAACACTCTCAAACTTGGAAATGGCTTTTTATGGGAAATCATATAATTTTCCTATAAGAAATATGAAATGTTTACTTATTATATATACCTTCAAGTTCAATTGTTTCAGCCAGTTCACTGTAATTGAAAAATGCCTCATTTTGGCGGTCCTATCTTGAACATAAAAATTTCCAGCATTTGGAATCTGTGCGCTTACAGAGGATGACAAGCTCTCATGCAGGAATAACTAAAATCAGGCTGCAACACTGGCAGGAAAGAAAACAAAGAGCATTCCCAAAGCAGCAGGTGTGGGGGCAAAGGAGGTGCGGCCAGCAGAATGCAAATACTGAAAGGGTGCAATCAGTGTCTCCTGGTTTAATTCAAACAGAGACGAGCAAAAATTCTTTATGTGACTTCCTCCACTCCAACCTCTTAGCCCAACCCTCTTTCCTATCCCGCATCCCTTACCCCAGGGCTTTCTGGCAAGCTCTTCCCAGAGTCCATACAGCTTAGATACTACTGCCCAGGAAAAGGAGATTTGCAGAACAGGATGGGATTAGCACAGCTCTGCCACAGCAGAGAAAATACCTTGCTATTTGATCTCATGATTCTCTTACTGCCTCCAACCACGAGCTACTGAAGACAGCAGCCTAAATGTGAATATCTGGGTTTGGCATGTATCTCTATCCCAAACTTTAAAGGCAGAAATACTACCCACTAATTAACCTGCCCTTTAAACAAACACATAACAATTTTAGGAAACAGTCATTTAGCTGAAAACAATAAGAAACTCTGCACAGTTATTATCTAGCAAATAAACACTAAAATTCCAGTGCAGACCTACTCCAGTCATCTCACCTTTCCCCTCCAACACCAGATTCACAACAGTGAATTCATGGCTGAGTGGCCTGTAAAGGTAACTAAAAAAGCAGGAGGGGACAGGAACACTTTAAAGTTTTCATCTTCCCCAAAACTTCCCAGTTCACAGGTTAAAAAGAAAAGTTATCTGGTTTGTATTTGAGTCTGCATTCTCATGGAAAAAATTCCCTTTGGCAAGTCTCTGAACATTGTCTTTACTTCTTTATGTTTAAATCCTTTGGGAATAAGATACAGAAATAAAGGCACATATCTTTTTACATCTGCCAGTGTGGCTTATACACTGCAAGAAGGATTCTAACTTGTCCAGAATGAAACCCCAGCCCCTCATTTCTGGTACAAGAGCTCTTTTTATGTCCTAGGAGCTTATTCCAGATTTTACCACGCACTGCTAAAATCCTTATTAATTCTTCCTGGGAATCTAAGAGACAGGATTATGGGAATTTTAGCTAAGAGAGAAAAGCTAAGATTTAATAAGCCCCATTCTACTTTTATAACTCTACAACAATCATATGATTTCAAATACGTTTTTTCTCAGAAGGAAAAAGGTGGCTGAAATTTAACTGTCCTGAAAGAGGACAATCTTTTGTGCAGAGGGCTAGGAGGGTCACCCCCACAGTGGGAGGAGCCTGACTTCTCCAGACCTCTGGTGCTCTCAGAATCGGCTAAACTGCTCTGACACATATCATGGAATGATAGACACAGCACATTCCTCCTGACATCAGCACCACAGCACTAATGCTCGGAAGACCCACACTGACTTCCACAGCAACCCAGGTTCCCTCCAATGCAGTTAAAGCTCACTCTTGCCTATGAGTGAGACCAGCCCATAGACCACTACCTTTTCTGTACAATATATACCACCAATAACCCTCTTGACCCCTCTAACATACTAGAATACACACAGTATCATAGGCTGAACTACCGCACCAGAAAGACCTAGGTTCACACAACCAGTTTTATCACTTGGTGGCCTTGTGATTTGATTTCTAAGCCTGTTTCATCACCTGCAAAACGGGGAGGGGGAAATCTAAAAGAGACCTTTTGAGACAAAGATCCCAAACTAGCTCTCAGGTTAAATACAATCTTCAGAGACTTTGATTCATCACAATGTTTTCAATTTTTTAGTTGTTACATTTATGAATTAAGAGACTGGCGGCTTAGCTAGGAAAAAACAAAAGATCCATGAACTCTGGCCCCCCATTTCTACATAGCCAACAACCAGCTACTGGCTCTCCTTTAAGCAAATTCTGTAGTTCAGGGGGCACTGCTCCTCTTTCTTTCCCTATACTCATTTATGTTACCTCAGGCCCCTGGAGGGATTTGGGTCTGTAGCCCATTTTAATTTTTAAAAACAAAATAAATAGCTTGGGTGACCCCATGAAAATACTTACAAAGACAGCTATTATCATTAGCCTGGAGTCTTACTGCTGTGATCACCTTCCTCCACTTCCTGCCTCACAGACACTGGAAAGCATATCACAGCAAAGACAAGACCATAGAACCCTGCCTTCACTGAGTGCCTAAAGGCCCAATCCAAGCTGCTCTCTGTTTCCACGATCCCTCAGCACACACACTAACTCTCTAACCTCCTGCCTGCTGCACAGGCTGGCACAGATCCCCTTCCCCAAAGGGGAGCCTGGCCAGGAAGATGTTCCTAAGGCCACCCACGGGAGAAGGGAAAGCAAGTATTTCCACACGGTTAATACAGAGTGACTTACACACAGGGCAGTCAGCTTCACATCCTGCTTCTAACATACTGAACATGTACTGCGGCCAGACCACTGCTCAAGCTTAGATTACATCACCGTGGCAAGAGCCAAACTCTAGAGCAGGGGCTCTGGGAACACAGTGTCGTCCCAAGCAAGCTCGAAGAGGAGGGTTGGCCCTGAACTCTCCTGTCCCGGGGGGGTTGGGGGTGGGGGTGGGGGGGGTGGAAGCCGACAGCCCAGAGCTCCGCGGAGCTCCAGAAGCAGAACTGCCTTCCACTCCCCTTCCACCTACGAGCAAAACCAACCAACCAGGGAAACCACCGCCAGCCCGAGGTTTCCAAGGTTTCCTTCCGCTTGTTTGGATGTATTTTTGTTTTTAGCCCAGCGTGGGTCCCTAGGCTCAATCACAACCTGAGCGTTAAGGGTGCACACCCTCCTCAGGAGACACTCGCGGCCAGCTAGCACATGTCAGCGCTGTCACCTGGGGGGCAGACCCGAGGCGGGCAGTGCACCTGGGGCTTCAGCTCCAACCTGCTCGCCCCTCACCAGCACATGACGCTGGCCAGCCGCGTACTCAGGTGCCAGCAAGAGCGCGAGGCGGCTGATCGGTAGCCAGGGAGACCAAGGGAGGCAGCTGCCAGCAAAACGCAGCGCTAAGCACAGCCCAGCCCGGCCTGCGGGACGGCTGGGGGAGGGTGTCAGGCCTCCGCGTCCCCGCCCCCCACCCCCACCCCGGGGCTCTGAAAGCTGCTGTCCCAAGTCCTCGTGCTTCCCACCCGCCTCAGAAGGGCAACACCGTGCAAAGGGGGGTAAGGCCTGCAGGAAGCTGAGTGCCACCAAAAACTAACCCATGCACGCCAGGACTTGCTCCTGAGCCCCAGGTTTGGCTCGGACTTCTAGGTCCCCGGGGTGGCACTGAGCCACTTACAAGAACCCTGGCCTGGACCCTGGGGGGATGATGCAAGAAAGTCAGGGTCGCCTTGACTGTAAACACCACCCACACGAGAAAAAAGCCAGAGAATGGGGCCACGTGGTACAACCCACGGGGAGCAAACTCCTGGGTCTGCGTCCCCACTCCCCCCGGGATTCCAGGCAGGCAAAGGCCTTCCTAACCCCTGACTGGCCAGGCCAAGCAATCCGGCTGTCCCCTAAGGCAAACCCGGGACCAGGGCGGGGCCCCACGCCAAGCCCCCCACGCGAGTCTGGGCACCTGGCCCAGTCCAGGGCTGAGGGGAGAATGACAAGGCCAAGGTCACTTGCACGCTTCTCCGCTACCTAGAGAGCCCGGGTTAGGAAAAAAAAGTCTGGCGCGGCCTAGCTTGGCTCCACGGGCGCCTCCATATCCTGCAAGACCCATGCCTATGCCTCCAGGACCCAGCTCACCTGCGCGGCTCCCCAGCTCCAAGCCGCGCCGCACGTGCAGGTCAACCCACCCACTGGTGCTGGACCCCACCTAGCCAACCCTGCCCCAGTATTCCACCTCCAGCAGAACGTGTGAAGCCACGTGACCTCCTGGGCCGGGGAAGCGCGTGCAGAAGGCACGAGGGGCCTAATCCCTCCGCCTTAAAGGAGCCGCGCCCACTGCCGTCGTGGCGGTCTCCCGTGACCCGGGGCCCTGCGCGAGGGCCTATGTCGCCTGCGGCCCGGCCCCGCCCCGCCCTCCCCCGCTGTCCACTGGGTACGAACGAGGCTCGCGTGGGACGTGGCGAGGCAAGTGAGCTCCCGGCGCCGGTGGCTTCGGCTCTCACGTGCGACGGCTGTGGGAGAAGGAAAAGTTCCGGGCGCGGAGGCGCCCTTCCGTCCGGTCAGCTCCCGTCTGGACATACACTCGAGGCCGACGGGAGTCTGCAGCGCAGCTCGGAGGCCTCACCGGCCGCCCCCGGAGGGCCGCGGCGCCTTTAAGCCCAAAGGCCCTGAGTCACGAGGAGGCTCCCTACCCCTCCTTCGCCACACACCCCTCCACGAGGCCCCACGCCCGCAGGCACGTGACCCGTGCCCCGCCCGGGACTCGCGCGCACGGGTGGGGGCGGGGGAGGAGGGGACCGCGGTACCGGCCGAGGCTGCGCGCGGACCGTTAGCTACCGCGGCCCTGACCGCGGCCCCGCCCAGCCCCGCCCCGGCGGGCGGCGGGCAGCTCTTACCAGTGGAAACGCCATGGGGATGGCGTGGCCCTGCGGGACGGACGGACCGGCCGGCGGGCGGCTGACCGGCTCAGCGAGGGACGCGCAGACACGTGGGCACTATTTTTGCAGCGAGCCGCTCACAGCGCCGCACTCGCGGCCGCTTATAAAGCCCCGCCGAGTCGCTCCCCCCACCCCCCCCCACGGCCGGATGCGAAGCACCTGTGTCGGCCCCGCCCGGGGCCCCGCCCCTTCCAGCAGGCCGGGCCGAGGGCTCAGCCGCCCACCCAGAGCCGGGCGCCCAGTTGGGGGCGCGCTCGGCACCCCGCACCCTGCCCCCCGCCCCAGGAGTTCAGGGGTCCAAGTGGAGCATGCCACTCACCTAGTGACCCTGATCACGTCCCTTATCTCTTAGGGCCTCAGTTTATCCCTTACAGAGCGCCATTTACAAGCCCCTGCGACGGGGCGGCAACGCGCTTTGTCAATAAAGCTCTCTTTACGGTGTCCAAGCTCCTTTTCTGCCAAAGAACCCCTCCTTGGAGACAGCCTGCGCGACGCGCCCCTGTCCAACCCCACTCCCCGGTTCCAGCAGGCGTGCTCACCTAGATCGGCTGCTTCGTGTGCTGGACCGGGGGTGGACTGCGCGGGCGTCAGGGGATTCCGGAAAGTTCCAAGGACATCAGGGATCCCCTTATGGACTGTAGTTCCCCGGGAAGCCGCTTCCGACGCTCTTTCCAGACTGCGAAAGGAAAACTTCCTGGAGAGTGGAGGAGGGACCCGGCGGTGGGGTCAGACTGTGGTCAGGGAGGGCGTCTTTGGGGTAGGAGCGGACCCCGGGCTGAAACCCCGGGCAGGTACGGAAACGGAGGTGGCATTCCAGGCAGAAGGGCAGGCAAAAGCTGAGAAAGAGTGCAGAACAGAGAGGCTCCTGACCAGGGCAGAGGATAATGCGTGCTGATACCGCAGGAGGCAAGCTTGGGCCCAGTTCGTGAAGGGCCTTTATTTTGCAGACATCTGGGAACTATTAAAAATGGTGAACAGGAGAATGATAGTATCAGATATCTTTTAAGATGTTACTGCAGACTTCGTAGAGGTTTGACAGTGAAAGGGGAGAAATAAGGGACTGTGGTAGGGAGAAAAGGGATGGGCGTTGTTGAGCCTAAGTGTTCACGTATATTACCTCAGCATCACCATCATACTATTTTATAAAGCACTTACTCTGCTTAAGGTTCCTCCTGGCAGTTGGGGAGACAGGTCTGCTGCCTTCCTGGCAGGCTGATGAGGTTGGCCTGGATCTAATGGATGAGGGGAGGGAGTCAAGGTCTAGCTTTTTGTGGTGGGAGGATTAATGGGAGAAAGGGTAGGAACAGACGCTGGAGTAGTAAGTCCACAGAAGGACTCAGAGTGACAGTGAGAGCTGGCCAGTCTCCATCCGTAGAATGTCCCCGTGCAGGAGCTCCCATGGGTTGCTGAGGTTCTGGGCAGAGAGGTGATGGCGGCAGGGGAGTGCAAGAGGGGACCCTGGCACCCCCTAGCCATAAACTGCTCCACTCTCTCTTCCCCTTCAGAGGGGCTGCTTGAGCGTTTCCCCCTCCCTCCTGAAGATGCCCCATTTCAGCTGCCCAGGAATTCCCTGCCTCCTGGTTTAGTTTCCCTGGAACCCTCCCACACCAGCCCTATCTGGAGCTCTTCCTTCTCTACGAGCAACCCACCCACAAGTCCCACCCTGGCTCACAAACAGCGTAGAACAACTCATCTGAGGTGATGTATCTTGCTTGTCCTCTCAGGGAGTGCCACACCCGGATACCTACAGCACAGGAGCCAACTGAGGGTGTATGGCAGCACCAGGAAGGCCCCAGTTACATCTAAGGAGGATTAGCTGATGGATGCTGTGCAGGAATGACATCTCAGCCCGGCCGAATCTTTCAAGACAAGCTGGAGAAGCAGTTTTTGTGTTTTTGGGGGGTTTTTTTAATGTGCAATCTTCCTAATTTTAAATTTGGTCATTAATTCAAAGAATCAAGCCCAGCCTATCCAGGGGCCTCATGCAGCTCATGCTTTTTCTTCCCTGACCCAAAGCTGAGCAAGAGAAGAACCGGAAACTGGAATAGTGCCCAAGGCAACAGTACCTGGGAGCTCTTTCATATTTTAAAACTCCCAGCTGTAAGAAAAGGAAGGCATCTTTCAGGTGTCTTGGAACAGAAATTTGTGCTGCATAAAATCCCTCTTGTTAAAACTTTATGTTGCAGTAATAATGAGAATACAGTTGACCTTGTACTTGACTGAGTACTTGGCCTGTGCTTGGCACAGTTCCAAGTGTTTCACCTGCATTAACCCATTTAACCCATTTGCAGACAAGGAAACTCAAGCTCAGAGAAGTAACTAGCTTAAGGACTCCCAGTTAGAAGTAGAAAAGTGAGGACTCAAACCCAGGCAGTCTTCTGGCTTCAGAGCCTAAAGCTTTAACCAGATAAGAACAAAATGTCCAGCACCCTTACATGTGTACTACCTTCTGACTGACCCCAGAGCGCAATGTAGGCAATGAAGGAAGGGGTGGGTGCATGCACATATACTCATGCGTTTGGTGAGTCCTGGCTGCCTGCTCTGACTTGGCCAGGCTTGCAGGTTATACAGGAAGAACAGTACCCCTGACTAGATGCCTGTAGTACACAGGGCCGGGTGCGGAAAGAGGCAGAGGTAGAGGTATTACATGACTTGGTCAAGTCCCCGCAGCTGGTCACTGAAGTAGCAGGAACAAACAGGCAGCATTATCCATTCTCCTAGTCAACAAATAGCCTTTGAGCCCAGCCATGCCTGGCACCATCTCTGCAGTCAAGCCCCAGATTTATAACACAGGTTTTGAGTGTAACTGTAATTGGCTGGACTAAGTTTTAAATGCATGTACCAGGAGGGAACCTGGTATTCTTTTATATGCTCAGGTGTTTGGTGCCTCCACAGCAGGCAGAGAGCTAAAAGAAGAAAAGAGACTGCAGGGAGAAAATAACTTTCCTGGCTGGAAAAGATCAGAAGGGAGATTCCTTTAGGAATTCAAGACCACAAAGTAAAGTAAGCATATAGTGTCTACTCAGCTTTTGCCAAGCTCTTTTGCTCTGTGCAAAAGAAACCACTTTGTTTTTTTTGAGTTTTTTTTAATGCCCTTTTAAGTGGAATAAAAGAAACTAGATCAGCCCCACCTTTCATCATACACAAATGGAAATTTTAAGTGGGCTAAAAAAGCAAATGTATACAGCATTACTTGGAAATTTTTTGTTGTTCGGTTGCCAGGAAATTTTTTTAGAAAACAATATTAGGAAAATATTTTTATTACACTGGAGTACAGACAAGATTTGTGAATGTGGAACAAGCACAGAGTATAAAGGAAAATTGATAACTTTGACCACATTGGAATTAAAACCTCTGGGTTCTCAAGTTTAAAACTTGAAAAGTCATACACTGGAGAAAGGTATTCGCAATATATGATCTACAAAGGACTGGTTTCCAAAATATGTGGGAACTTCTACAGTGAGGCAAATAGAAAAATAGACAAAAGATGGGAATGGGCCATTGACAGGAGTGGAAGCGCAAGCGTCCAACAAACCTATCTCAAGATGCCTACACTCACCCACAACCAAGGAAATGCAAATGAACACAGAAGGATACCATTCCACACTCCCTGGACAGATGCAATAAAAAGGCTCACTCTCCCGGCGGCAAACTCACTGCCAGTCAGGGTGTAAACTGGTTCAGCCACTTTGGTTGTGGGTTTTATTTTCTACATTTTTCAAATCGATGGCTAACCCACATACAGAATGCACAGAGTACACAGTCTTTGGTATCCAGTTTGATGCTTTTTTCCTACATATACACCCAGGTAACCACTACCCACACCAAGGCATGGACTCCTTCCAGAACCCCACAAGGTTCCATCATGCCCCTTTCCACTTCATCCCCTTCTCCTTGAGATAACTAATCCTGTAGTCACTTTTCTCACAGATTCATTCTGCCTGTTTTAGGACTTCATCTAAATTTTTAGCTTCTTTCATTCAACAGGATTCATCCATGTTGATGCAGGTAGCAGTAGTTAAGCCCTTTTATTGGTAAGTGATATTCCATTGTATTGCTATGCCATATTTGCTTCTCCATTCTCCTGGTGATTGGCAATGTGAATTGGACTATTATGAATGATGATACCATGAGTATTCTTGATGTGAAGTACAGCTACCCTGGAAAGCAATTTGGCAATGTTAAGTTGCAGGTGTGTATGTGCTACCGCCAGGAATCCCACTCCTGGGGTAACGTGTTAGAGAAACTTGCCCACATGTTAAAGAGGCAGGAGTTGAGGTTAGAAGTTCCGATAGGTGTTATTCAAAATTGCAAAAATAAATACCTTACATACCTATCGACAGGAGAATGGATTGATAAATTATGGTCTAGTCATACAAAATGGCAACCCACTCCAGTACTCAACTTGGAAAATTCCATGGACAGAGGAGCCTGGTGGGCTACACTCCATGGGGTTGCAAAGAATCAGACATCACTCAACAACTGAGCATGCACACACATACACAATGGAATACTGTATATAAGTAAAAGTACTGAAATAAAGCTAATCGTATCAACATGGATGACTCATACACAACATTGAATGAAAAAAGCAGAATGTAGAAGAATACATACTCTACGATGCCGTTTATATAAAATTGCTAAACAGGCAGTATATTACAGTCACAAAGTACAATATATTGTTTAGGAATACATCTGTATGTAGTAAAAGTACCCCAAAATGCATGGCCTTGATAAACATAATAACATTTAGAACACTGATTTATTCCAGGTGGGGAGGGAAGGGCTCTTGAGACGAGGAATCCAGTGGGTATCTGCTGAATTGATGAGTGCTTTAGTTCTTAAACTGGGTAAGCAGACACAGGTGGTTATTTTACTTTTTAAACTTGAAATATAATTGTTTAAGGAGATACAGGGATGGGGACAGTTCAGGGCAGAGGTGTGCTGGTAAGTGTTGACAGTTGGCCACAGGGAGGGGAGTGACTTGCAGTATTCACCAATTTCTGTGGCATAAAGACCATGCGTGCAGCTAAGAAGCTTCAGTCATGTCTGACTCTTTGCAACCACCATGAACTGTAGCCTGCCAGGCTCCTCTGTCCAAAGGATTCTCTAGGCCAGAATACTGCGGTGGGCTGTCACACCCTTCTCTAGAGTATCTTCCCAACCCAGGAATTGAACCTGTGTCTCATTATGTCTCCTGCATTGGCAAGCGGGTTCTTTACCACTATCCCCACCTGGATAGTGGCTGATTTCAACCTGCCAGTGTGATACCAGCGGATGCTCCCAAGCCGGCTCCAGCACACCACTGACACTGAATGTGGCAGAAGTTTGCTCCAAAGGCCAGAGCTGGGAGCCCAGGCTTGCTCTGAGGACGTTTCCAAAACCCTAGGACCTGGGTCAAGGGCTGGATTGTATTCATGTACGCTGTTAAGTTATCCAGAAGTGAGGCTGGTTAGAACAACAAATATTCATTTTCACACAATTTCTGAGAGTCAGGAATCCAGGACGGACTTATCTGGGTGTTTCTGGCTCAGGCTGTCTCCTGAGGTTGCAGTCAAGCTCTCAGCCAGAACTGCAGTCATTTGAAGCTTTGCCTGGAGCTGGATCTGTCTCCCAACTCCACCCACCCCAGATTCACTTGGTTCCTCCTTACAGGGACTGCTCCAGGGGGCTGCTAAGATGGAGGTGAGGGGAGTGTCATAAGCTCATCTCCAAAATAACAGACTCTGGCTTCTACAGTATTCTGTTGTTTACACACGCCAACCGTGATGAGATGCAGGAGGGGATTACTCCAGGCGGCAAATGCCAGGAAGCAGAGATCACCAGAGGTTGGCTCACTCATTGGTCACAGTGGGAGGAGAGTGCTGGTTGTCATGAGATGCTTGTAAAGGGGTAAGGGGATGCCTAGGGTCTCAACGAAAGGAGAGACAGGAACCTGAGGGGCCCTCCCCCTCATTTTATAGCTGAGGAGACTGAGGTTGAGGGGTTTCCCGGAGCACGGGGTCTCCGTCTGGCCTTGGTCCAAGTGAGAAGGACCATGCCTCATCGTCTCCCTGCCTGCCCTCTGCAGGTGCAAATCAAGACCTCCATCAAGGCCACCTTGCCCACGAGTTCCTCCTTAGAACTGTTTCCTCACATTCTCCCTCAGCCAAAACAAGACAACCCCCACTTATTTCCACACACCTCATCCCCTGCCACAGGGACCCCAGAGAGCCCCATATGGTACCATGTTGGCATTACCGGACACAAGTCTGTGCTGGCCTTCTGGGATCCCACTGCCATTTGCAGACCGGGGTAGAATCGTTTCAGAGCTCTGTGATTGATCTCTGACCAAAATATCAACGCTGCTATCTGTTTCTTGATCTGAATACTAATTACATGGGTTATTCGGTCTACGAATAAAGTTGTTTTTTGTTTTTTTTTACCTAGTCCCAAAGACAGGGACACGTGTCTGGGAAGATCCCAGACAGAAGCATTTTGCTGAGCTGTTAGCAACCTTTATTCTTCAGGTACCACTGGGAAGTACCACTCAGGTGGACTCACGGGCAGATCTGAAAAGGGACTAAAGTTAGAGTCCCTGGCAGCAGATAAGAAGTGATATTCAGGGTGAAGGTGCCATTCAGGTAAGTAACCCCCAGCATCGCTCACCTTCCTCCACACCATGCCGAGGCCCAGAGACGCCCAAGCATCCTTGGTAGTCATGGGGCCATCAGGGTGGGGTTCCCAGTGGTCAGGATTAACAATGCAGGCCCCAAGTGCTCTTTCTTGGTAGACAGGTTAGTGGGATGAGGGGAGAGGGGAGACAATAGGGTAGAAGAAAACAGGTTCAAGCCAGCACCATCAGGTAGAAGATCCAGGAAGGTGCACATTTCAAACCTCTGTCCTGAGCCCCACCCTTCCAGGCACTGGCTCACCATCCTTCTCTTGGCCCTGGGAGATAACACTGACCAGGCTGTGGAAGAAGGAAGACCAGCTCATCTCCTTGAGGATGCTGGTCTGTGCATACCCTCCCTCAGCAGCTCTCCTGGCCCACCCCTGAGCTGGGGCTCTCCCAGTCCAGCAGGCTCTGCAGCCAGTTGCAGGCTGGTGGCATGAGACAGGATCTACTGGGATGAGCAGTCCCTCCATGGTTCACACCCCAGTCCTGGGTGGTTATCAGCCCACAGCCTCTTTGCCACCACAGTGCCGAGCACTTGCTGGCTGCTCAGATGCTTGACAAGGAAGAAGATACCTGAGGCGGGCCTTTCCCCACCCCCACCCTGCTTCATGTGTAGCCACAGTAGAAATGGGAGTGACAGAGAGGGCCCTGAATGTGGCTGGGGAGGCGGAGAAGAAACTGATGGTGAGGGGGACTTCCCTGGTGGTCCAGTGGTAAAGAATCTGCCTTGCAATGCAGGGGACACAGGTTTGATTCCTGGCTGGGGAACCAACACTCCATATGCCACAGAGCAACTAAACCCCTGCATGCGCCACAACCAGAGAAGCCAAGTGGCATCTAGTGAGCCTGCATGTGGCAACGGAAGATCCCATATGCCGCAACTAAGAGCTGACTCAGCCAAATAAGTATTTTAAAAAAGAAACTAGTAGTGAGGACCCTGGCTATCCAGGAGCCAGGCCTTGGGGGCGGGGGGTGGGTCAGAAGTCTCCTTTGCCCAGTAAAGCCAGGGGAAATCCTGGGCACAGTGAGTTACAGACCTAACATCCCCTCCCTTTGATCTGAAGACTCTGCCAAAGAGGTGACTCTCAAGATGCCCAGGAAAAGGTGCTGAATTAGCTTAGGGGCTGGGGCGGGGTAAGTTCAGACCTGGGCAAAACTAGCACCGCCCCCCTCACTCTGGGATCCTTGTTGCAGATACTTCCTTAGGGTCCCTAGATGAATCTGTCCCCCAGACATCGTGGCTAGCCAGCTATAGCCGCCTGGCCAGAAACCGCACCCATTCCTTGTACCCATTTGCCAGGACACTGCTTTGAAGCGATCCTGGACTGGGTTCCCATTCTCAACCCCTCATGGAGTTCATTGTCCTGTCAAGGCCTGTGTTCTGGCTCAGACCACACTCAGACTTTCTGGTCCTCACTAATGCTCTACCCAACCCTCACCAGGGGCACCTTCTGCCTCAGTGCCAATCCCTGGGCTTCTGTCCATTTCTGCCCCCACCCCAGTCCTCCCTGAGCACCAACAGAGCCCTTCCTAGGTTTCTCTGTCATCCTGGGCCCCATGTGAACCCCCTAGTCCTGGGCCCAGCTCTCTGGCTGCCCCTCAGCGCTGTCACGGGATACATGAGATAGAGGAAGCCTGTGGCCACAGTGGCAGACTTGAATCAGTGACATGATCCAGGATATGACAGAGATTGGAAAGAAGAATATTCTGGGGAGAAGGGAGCCCCTTCCAGGTCCTGCATGTCTGATCTGTGTCCACCAGGGAGGCTCATCCCTGCCGACACTCACTCAGGGATGCTGACGTGGCAGGGCCATAGGAGGTTTGGCTGTTGATCTAGGGGTTTTAGAAGACACAGGTTGGGCTGAGGGCGGGGTGGCCCAAAACCCTTCCCCTCTGACCGACATTTAATCACTGCAGACCATCCCCTAAAACAGAATGGGGCCCTTTTGCTTTCCTTGAAAGGTTGAAGATTGCTGCTTCTGCCTGCTTCCTCAGTGCCAGCTTTCCCAGCAAGGCTCCTCCTCCTCACCAGCTGCAGACCCAGACTCTCCCTGCTCATGCCCAGCTCTCCTACCTCTCCCGAGGCTGTCTCACGCTCGAGAACCATCTTCTCAGGAATGGTTGCTGCTGCTAACCGCACAGCCTGGGATTTGCTCCAGGGGAACCAGCACAGGGCTGTGACTGAGGTTCCTGGGCTCTGCACTCTCACTTAGGGGCTGGAGACCCAGGTTCCCTTTCCACAAAGTTCTGGGAACCTGGGCTGTGGGCTCCGTGGGGGATGGCAGAGGACATGCCTTCTGTGCTTCTGGTTCCTACAGAACCCACTTGGGGGCCTGCACTGCAAAGTCCAGGTTGGTAAGGAATTCTCGGATGGTCCTTGTTCTGATTTTTTAGAAAATTGCCCTCACGTTCTTTCTCCTGTTGCAGGCAGTGCTGATTTAGAGACACAGCAAGAACCAGTCCACCATTTGAGTGACCCCTGAATGGTGGATCAGTCCCCTCTCAGAACCTGCAGTGATAAAAACAGTGATCTCAGGGGGACTCTGGGGCCCCAAGGCTCTCACACAGGTAGCAGCCCCAGCTGCCCTCTGGTGCCACAGAGCCTGGCAAGTCCCCGGAGGCAAGGGCAGGGCTGTCCCCTGACACCGCCTTTGTTCTCCTTCCCTGAGAAGAGGGCCACACTGGCTCCACCCTGTCTGTCCCTAAACAGACCTGCTCAGGGCCTCTTCCCTGACAGGGCTGGGGGATGGGGTGGTCAAAGGACTGAAGTCTTGGTTATGGAGGATCAGGGCTGAGGTCCTACATCTCCAACTGTCACCGGAGTGTTTTTCCTGTAACACAGTCCATCAAAGGGTCCTGGGACAAATGCATTCCGAGGTCAAGAGCAAATGGAGTCCCAATGCACATTAGCGTAGTAAAGGCACTGAGAAGGCCTGTGGGAAATTACCTTACTGGGTTTCAATCTGTGATTCCTAAACTTATTGGATTACAAGCTTTCTATTTGTTTTTGGCAGAACACATGCTTATGGATCCCCTTTTATCCATTTAGGAACCATTGCCTGCTCAGGCTCTTTCCTCACCAGGAAAAGGCCCTGACCCCCACGGCCACCCCCGGAAGGCTTGTCCCAGGGTGGAGGCTCTATACCTTATTCCTCTAGTGTGTGTGTGGAGCAGCAGCCATGGTTGCTGGGATCTCGTTAGAAATGCAGACTCTCAGGCCCCACTCCAGACCCACAGATATGAATCTGCACGTTAACAAGACCCCCAGGCCATCTGATGAAGCACTGTTCTGCATCTCCTGTTCTTCCCTCTCCAAGACGCCCCTTGAGTCATCTCCCCAGCAAACTGGGGGCTTTAGGCCCATCAAGATGCAGTTGACATACTTTGAACCTTGCACCTATGTTTGGGAATTCTCCAGATTATGAGTTCTCCTTCTCCAGGGCCCATGAGGGGAACCAAAAGGGACAGTCAGATGTTGAAGAGGAATCTTTGCTGAGGCTTGTAGAGGACCAAGGAGTTCTTCCAGCTTGGCCTCTCCATCCTGATCAGGTGTCTCTTCCATAGAGATGCGTGGAGACTTGAAGACAGTCATCTTGGGGCTTCAACCTAGAAGGCCAGTAGCGGTCATTCACAAGGGTCAAACACTGTCAATCTTGGGAGCTAGCCCCCCAGTCCACCCCCTTAGGTAGAACCCAGAAGAAAGGGAAGGTGAGCCAGCCTCTAGGGAGAAGATATTTTATTGAGCTTTTGCCACATAAATAGCTACACCAAGCTGGGAGGGCTGAATGGAATCCCTCTGCACAGATCACTAAGGAACCCTTGGGGAGGGGGACCAGAAGGGAGCCTGGTAATGACCAGAGAGAGAGAGAGGACTCCGCTGGATGCTATATGGAATGAGGAGAGAGAGAGAGAGAGGCTAGTAGCCTACACATCACGAGGGAGGGACAAGAAGGGGTCACACAGGTCACAGCCCTTGGTATCACTGGGTCAGGGCCTGCACCACGTCCTTCACCAGCATGGTGCCGATCACCATCTTCTCGCTGTTGACCGTCAGCTGGGCAGCTCCAGTAGGCCGGGCGTCCAGAGTCAGCAGGACCAGGCTCCCACTGGTCAGCGTCCTCCCTGCAAACCTGGCGTAAGGGTGGAGGAATGGGCTCAACACTGGGGCCCGGGGCCCCTCCTTCCAATCAGGCCCAAGAGCCCATCTCGTCCCCCTTGCTGGCAGTCAGTACCTGTACTCGTCAGATGTCCCACAAGGGACACGACCCAGGTTGGCTGTGGCCGTCACTTTCTGCACCACAACGTGGTCACTCCGACAGGTGTCTGGCAGCGTGAGCTTCTCTGTGATCTCGTTCATGCCCGTCAGCTTTGCTGGGGGCAGAGGTCATGGTGAGGGTGAAGGCCATGGTGGGTGCCCCTGGGCCTGCACTGAGCATTCTCACCAGGGTCTACGCAGGGCTCCCTCACCAGTCTTGGGGAGGGGCTACTTCCCTCTTGGGCCGTGTCCTCCCCTAGGGAGACTGTCAGCCTCTCCCCGCCCCACCCCGGGGTCTGTCCATACTGCAGACCAGAGACCGACTTGGTGCTTCCCTACTGTCAGACATCTGGGCTACCAGCCACTTGGGAGTGGCCAGTGGTTTTGGAGGCCAGTCAGTTCTCAGAGGTTTCCTCCGTCTGGCCCCCACATCTTTTGGTCTTTCCTGGTTGGCCCTCCAACCCAAGTTCAACTCTCCCCCAGCTCCTGGAGGCTGACTCGTTGCAGATAGGTCACTGGTAGCTGCTGTGGGTCCTCACCAGACAGGCCCGAGTCCAGGAGTCACAAGCAGCCCTCATGGGTGGACCCCTGATTTCACACAAGACAACAGCTCCAACCATGGCCCAGGCTCATGACGTCCCCAGGCCTTCAGAGCATCCCTGGAAACCCTCACTCCACAGGGCTGGCATCTCTGCACTCCTGTGCTCTCCCCAGCCACACGAGCTCCTCCGTCTGCCCTGCCCACCTTCTCCTCAGCCTCTCTCCTCCCTCTGCTACTCCCTTCATTGTTCTCCTTTGGAGAACAGACACACCCTTCCTGTTTCTTTCATCCCCTCCATTCCTATCTAGTGACATTTTCTTGTCCTGTACTTTTAGTTTCTCCTCATCAAGTCTCCTCATTCCTAAGTCCTCCCTAGAAGCTAGACATGCCATGATGCCAATACTGTTTCTCCTTCACTGTTGACCTCCAGGGGCCTCCAAAGAGAACTCACTTCCTCAAGCCCCGCTCTCTAGAAACCCACTGCAGTTGGCCTCGCTCTCCCCTTTGGCGATGACCCGCTCTCTCTGATGCTGGCACCAGTTTCCTGTATGCTGGACCTGAAGGTCTCTGGTCATCTTGGCCTGCAGACTATCCAAGACACATTTCTACCTCCTCATCCCTCCTCCTGCCTACACCCTGCTCCTTCTCTTTCCCCTCCCTTCCTTTTTCTCCTGAAGGATACAAGTTTTCCTCAAGAAAGGTCTATGGCCTCCTTATCTCCCCATTCATCTCTCCCTCAGGGTGATCTCACTTATAGTCACAGCTTCAGTTATCACCTCTCTGCTCCTGACTCCAGCCTAGGAGTGTTTCCTGGGCACAGACTCACATTTTTCAGTTGTGTATGAAACACCTCCTCCTGAATTTCCCACGTATATTTCAAAAAGCAGCTCATCCAAAACTATCCAAGATCTTCCCCTCTCCCTTGCCTGATCCATCCTTATTTCTTCTAGATTAGGGGTTTGGCAAATTAGAGCCTGAAGGCCAAATACAACATACCACCTGCATGGTCCACAATGTGGTTTTTGTTTTTTTTAAATATTTTTTAAGCATTGGGGGGAAAAAAATCAAGGCTAGATATTTCATGACACATGTAAAGTACATGAAATTCAAGTCTGTGTCCATAGATATAGTTTTATTGGAATACAGCCACACTCATTCATGTATATATTATCCATGGCTGTTCCTGGGTTACAAAGGCAAATTGCAGCAGAGACCACATGACCCAGAAAGCCTAAAATGTTTTCTGGGACTTCCCTGGTGGTCCAGTGGCTAAGACTTCGCCCTCCCAATGCAGGGGGCCTAGGTTCAATCCCTGGTCAGGGAACCAGATCCCATATGCCACAATCAAGAGTTCACATGCCGCAACTAAAAACCCTGCATGTTACAACTAAGACCCAGCACAGCCAAATAAATAAATATTAAAATGTTTAATATAAATAAAACATTTACTTTACCGCCCATTACAGAAAAAGTTAGCCAACCCCTGGTCGAGGTGAATAGCACCACCATTCTCCCTGCTCTCTAAGCCAGATATTCTAGAGACAGCTTCCACGTCTCTGTCTCCTCTTTCATTCGGCAAATGCCCATGGAGTCCCTCTCCCCTACCTCAGCCTTTCATTCTTTTTGCTGTGGCTCTAATCCTGGTTCTCACCATCTCTCATCAAATCCACGTCAACAGCCTTATAACTCGTCACAGGATTTAGTCCAAGGTCACATACCAAGCAAGCAGCAGGTTCAGAACTTAAATCCAGGCTCACGAAGCCCCATGATTCCTTCCACTTTTACTGTTCTGCCTCTTTTTCCTGCTGCACATTCTCTCAATTCCAGTCCTAACTGTAAATGTTGCCAGATTTCGCTTTCTGAAGCCCAAGACTGAACTTTGCCCCATCTTTGGAGAAGGAAATGGCAACCCACTCCTTGCCTGGAGAATCCCATGGATGGAGGAGCTTGGTGGGCTACAGTCCACGGTCTCAAAGAGTTAGACACGACTGAGCGACTTCACTTTCACTTTTGCTCAAAAAACTTCAATAATTCCTCTACTGCTAGAAAAATGAAATTTGTACTCCTTACCCCTCTATTAATGGAGTTGATACCAAATAACCTCTGTGACCCCTTTCAGCTCTGAAATTTTAGGATGGAAATCTTTTAGCACAGCATTCAAAGTTTCCAGAAACTAGACCGAACATATTTTCAGCTTTGTTTTCCCTACCTCCCAGTGCTAAGGATCCCTAGGCCCCAAGGCAAATTGCACCCCTGCTTGCTTCCTGTAAATTTTCATTAACACCTACTCATAATGCTTCCCCAAGCTGGAATCCTGGCCTAGAATCTTCTGCCTGGTTGCGTCTCAACTCTCTCCAAGGTCTCACTGAAGTGTCCGAGGGTCTGGGAAGCCTTTGCTGGAGTCATAAGGGGCGAGGCCTCCCTCTGTGTGCAGCAGCTGAGGCTCCCACAGCATGTCTGTACGGTGGAGCTGAATAAGCCCCAGAGGAGGGTCCTGAGCACCCGTCCCACCCACCCCAGGGAGCACTCACCCTGTTCCTTCTTGAACTCATTCTCACTCAGGAACACGGGGGCCATCAGCTCCCCAACGGGTGGCTGAATGGAGACATAGAACTGTCGGGTTTGGGTGCTAGGAAGGCCGGAGGAGACAGAGAGAGGGAGTCAGGCCGGCTTCTCTCCCCTTACCACGCACTGTGTCTGGAGGTAAGGCCCGAGGTCCTGGGACACTGTCCAGATCATGATGCCTCCCCACCTAACACCACCTCCAGTCCGTTTATTTTGACCCCTCCTCTTCCCAGCCACGCTCCCGCTCCTTCACAAGCTGGACACATACCATAGCTGGAAGTTGGCCGCCTGGGTTGAGTCACAGAAATTAATGCCCATGACAACAGTGGCAGACTCTCCAGGTGCCAGGGACTCTGCAGCAGTGGGAGGCAGGAGCAGGGGGAGATGGAGACCCCATCACCTGATGGGTCTGGAACCCACACTCCTTCTCCCCTCCACTGCCTCAGCTGACCGCCTTCTATGGAACCTGGCTTTCTGGGCTGCTGGAGACTCTTCCTGGTTTCTTCCTAAAATCTAGACACCCACCCCCACCTGCCCTCACCCCACTGAAGTCAGCGCTGAATCAGTCAAGCCTCAAGCTCCTCCTGTCCTGATATGGACTTGCTCGTTTCCTAGTCTGTCTTGTCCACCGGGGCGTGGATTGTGGCAGATGCCATCTCTGTACTCCCAGAGCCTAGCTGGGCACAGAGTGGACTGTCAGCAGCCACAGGCAGACCCGTGGACCTCCCCACCCCCGTCCCCGCCCCGGAGCTTCCTCAACCACTCCGCGCACGGCCCTTCCGCACCGATTTCAGGGAACTCCTGGATGCTGATGCCGGGAGGCAGTTTGGGGGTGCCCAAGTGCAGGGCCTTGATGGGGGTGTCTGAGCTGTTGGAGAAGTGGATGTGCACAGACACCATGTGCGGGTCCCCAGAGAAAGGCTGGCGGCTGAAGGTGTAGTCCACAGCCAGCCCCTCGCCAGCCACACGGTGCAGCAGCTCCTGTCTCCCAGCTCCTGACACGGGACTCAGCAGCTGGTGGGGATCGGGTAGGGGGGTGGGAAGGATGGAAATGATCCACCAGAAAAGGGCCAGCCCCAGCCTCGTCCCCGCCTGTGCTCACGGAAATGGGGACTCAGAGTTACCACTCCATCACACCCCCTTCGCACAAACCCATACCGTAGGACACACCACAGAGATGTATTTCTGCCTAGCCCACTCACCGAGGGCACCAGCGGGGAGTCTGTGAGTGTCAGACCCTCCAGGTCAGCAGCCAGGCTAGTGGACATGACTGTAGGCGGGGACACAGGCTGGACGCTGGCCGGGGTGACTGTGGGGCATACAAGGAATGTGATGATAAAGGAGAGGCAAAGTGGAATTGGCTTGGATAGGGCCATGGAGCCTAGGGCTCAGGGCGCAGACAGTTCAGCACCATGGACAGCGAGATGTGGCAACTGGTGCCTCCAGACAGATGTCCACCCTTGACTTCAACCCTGTACCTGGGGAGGTTGACCCACTGCCCTCTCAGGCTCAAATATATTCAGTCTGCTCCCATTACCCTGAAGCCCCAGGGAACCTAGCCCAGGGTGCCATGGACCTTCCTACATCATCCTCCCCAGACCTCCTTCCCCCTGACTTCTACCCAAACTCACAGTCCTCTAGGTCAAGCAGGGAGACCTCCTTGGCTGCAGGGGCACTTTTGCTACTGGGAGGCTGGAAGAGAAAAATTGGGTGTGAATGTGGAAGGGGAGTACCCTGGCCCGTTCTGGGTTGTGAGGAGACATCTGGGCCTGGCCCAGAGGGTGGAGGGGGCCCTGGGCCATGAGCCAACCCCCTTTCTACCCCAAGGCTCTCACTGTTTTTTTCCTCCAGGAGGCAGGTTCCACCTGCTCCTCCTCGGTCTCTGATGTCATCTCAGACTCTGAGGAACTGCTGCTGGAATCGCTGCCCTCATCCGAGGACAAGCCGCCTTCTTGCCCTTCTGGCACCTTCTTCCTCTTCTTCATTTTCTTCTTCTTACCTTCCTCCTCACTCTGTTCACTGGAAGAGAGGGGGCAAATGGGGCTTGGGTCCAGCCTGGATGGCCCCTTCTTGCCTCACAGAAGAGCAGGGAAAGCTTGAAAACTGGGGTGAGGGTGGGGAGCCCGGACCACAGGACACCACACCTGGGCTGCAGTGAGAGGTTCAGACCAGCCGGCGCCAGCTCAGGCCCTTTCCCCGAGTGCTTCCCCAGGCTGCAGCCCTCACGTGAGCAGCCCTGAAGGACTGCAGGCCCCAGCAGCCCAGGAGGTGGCTTGGGGGCTCTTAGGAGACTGACTAAGGCTGAGTGTTGGCCCTTCTTTCCCAAAGGAGACCCTGAAACCCCCCAGTCACTTCACCTCTCACTGGTCCTCCCTTTCTCCTCGTCCTCTTCCTGGTCTTCGTTGTCAGACTCGCTGCTGGACTCCCCGGAGCCGCTTTCACTGCTGCTCTTACTTTCCGATTCACTCTCGGACTCGGGGTCTGTGGAGGGACAGTCTCAGGCTTCCCTCTTCTGGGCTGGCCTCCTGGGGAGCCCTGGGCGCTCAGGTTCAGACTCTGCACTGATGCAGCAAACTCACCTCTTCCCCCTACCCGCCTCCGCCCACACCCTGAACTGCTCCCAGCCAGACGCCAACCAGACCAGCTGGGACACAGATGGACCCGTGTGGATAGAGGCCTACACAAGCACACACGTGTCTGGGACATGCAGTCAGTCCCTCCGGTGCATAAACACACATACTGGTGCACGTTCCCTTGGACCCATGACCATGTAACACAACAGCACACGCTTGCACCAGACAGGTAGCCACAAGACGCATGCACAGGCCCCAGCCCTGCCCATCTCCTCACCGCTGTCTGCAGACTCTGTGGGGCCCGATTCTCCCTCCGAGTCTGAGTAGAAGGGTTTCTCCTTCTCCTTCCTCTTCTCCCTATTGGAGCACTTGGTCCATTCAGGTACCTAGAGATGAGGAGTTGTTAGTCGCTTCAGTCGTGTCTATTCGAGACCCCATGGACTGTAGCCTGCCAGGCTCCTCTGTCCATGGGATTCTCCAGGCAATACTGGAGTGGGTTGCAATTTCCTTCTTCAAGAGACCTTCCTGACCCAGGAATCAAATCCGGGTCTCCTGCGTTGCAGGCGGACTCCACCATCTGAGGCACCAGGAAAGCCCCTCTTATCCTTCACTTGGCCCTGGCCCTGGCCCTGAGAGGGAGTAATGGGGGGCAGGCAGGGGCACTATCCCTGGAGGGTGGGGGTGGTGCTCACAGAGCCTGGCTGCCAACAAGGAAGGGACAGAGCTTGGGGCAGGCACGGCGGACAGCACACAGGGGAGAGGGGGCAGCAGAGGCTGGGGGAGCACTGCACACAGGGCAGGCCGCACGGCACACAGGGCGGGGACCTCTGTGTACTCGCCCAACAGGCCCACGTGGGTCTCCGTAAGGGAGAGGTCTTCTTCCTGCACGTGGGGAGGGTGTCAGGAGGGCCGGGCACACCCCCGGGGCTCCCTGCTGTCCACCTCTCTCTGCACACCCCTGCCCACCCCACTCCTGCTGACCTCCACGTTGCGCACAGATGGGTCTGGGGCTTCCTCTGGCCAGTCTGGCAGCTCCTGGTAGCCCGTGGCCTTGGCATTGAGCAGGTGGGACAGGGAGCCCAGCTGGAAGTGGTCCCGGTCTGAGGACAGGGTGAGAGGTCAAGCCAGGAGTGGCAGTAAGGAAATGCCCTGGGGGTTGTTTCCTGGGTGGGGCCGGGTGATGATTCTGGTGGGAACATCCTAGCTAGACGGAAGAAGGGATGGTCGTGTCCCCTAAGGGCTCTTCAGCCCTGACCACATCGGCAGGTCCACAGGCTGGGAAGAAGGTTGTATGACCGACAAGAGCAGGGCTGAGGGGCCAGGGAGGGTTGGGGGAAACTGGGAGCTCAGAGGAGATGGGAGGGCACTGGGCCCAGAGCTGCTGCAGGCCTGTCTGCCGGGGTCTGCCTGCTGAGATGGGGCGGGGAGGGAGGAGTAGAAATGCAGGCGTGGCTTCTCCCAGGGCATGGTGCGGGTGGGATGAGGGCTATATGGCCGCAGTGCCAGGCTCAGGAGGGAGGCCCGCTTGCAACAAGGGTATCGCCTCTAAGAGACTGGCCAGGCTGAGACCAAGGGCAAAGAGCTGTGTCTGGTCAGGCTCTGGCCTGCGTGGGGAGAGCTGAGCCGTCTGCGCAGGAGTGGGATGGGATCAAAGCCAGAGGACGGCAGCACAGAGACCTGTAGTGGGGATGAAAAGCACCGCCCACTTCCTCCCTGGGGCTTTTCCCATCTGCCCCATGGCTCTGAATCTCCTTACTCCAGGGGTCCAGGGCAGAGACAAAGCAGAACAAGAAGATACGTAGGAGAACCGAGCTTGGTGAAGGAAGCTCCCTCCTGAGGAGATTCCTGGGTCCAGAGAGCCAGCTGGGTCCCTCACCCCCTCGCTGTCAGAGCCCTTGTCACGGGAGACCCACCTGAGAGATGAGGCAGGGCTGAGGGCCTGGGAACTGGGCTGATCTGCAATGACAGCCCAGCCAATGCTGGAAACCGCTTTCTCAGGACCCTTACCAACATACACCCCTCCTTTGTATGCAGTTCTACTTCCTGCCTTCCTAGATATGCCTGCTCAGGGAGGTGGATGGAAAGAGGAGTCTGAGAGCTGAGGAGCCAGCGGCCCATCCTGCCTGGGAGGGCAGAGACCAAGTGAGATGATGCTAGTGGTGGTGGTGAGCGGGTGAAGGAGCAAGCCTGGGGCGCCACAGGACTGGTCCAGCCACAGGGGCAAAGGAATCCTGCCCACCAAAGGCTGGTGCCTGGCCGAGACTGAGACCTCAGGGGGAAGAGCCAGGCCTGGGGTGCTGGCCAATTCTCCCCTTCCCCCAGGAAGGCTCCTTTTGATTTCAGCTCCCACCTTTGAAGGACGACTCCAAGACTGGAGCTGGTTTGGGTGCCAGGAAGAGCTTCTTGGCATGGCGGCTGAGAGCCCCGCCCTGCTCCGAAGGGACAATGAGCTGCCGGGTGAAGCGTGCTCGGTCACGGATATCGTAGTTCTGGTCATACTTGGCTAGGCTCAGCACGTACTGGGTCAGCAGCTTGGTCTGGGACACGAGAGGTGAGTCAGCAGCCATCACAGAGGGTGGGGACACAGGAGGTGTCCAACCAGATTCTTTTTTTTTTTTGGCCATGTCCTGTAACATGCAGGATCTTAATTCCCTAACCATGGATCGAACCTGTGCCCCCAGCAGTGGAAGCACCGAGTCTTAACCACTGCACTGCCAGGGAAGTCCCAGAACCAGATTCTTTAAGCCAACAGCTCCAAGCACTGCTGCCTCCACCCAACTTTCCCTCCAACCCCACCATTGTGTCACTGTGTCAGGGCTTCCCTGGTGGCTCAGATGGTAAAGAATCTGCCTGCAATGCAGGAGAACCAGGTTCGATCCCTGGGTTGGGACGATCCCCTGGAGAAGGGAATGGCTACCACTCCAGTATTCTTGCCTGGAGAATTCCATGGACAGAGGAGCCTGGTGGGCTACAGTCCATGGGATTGCCAAGGGTCAGACATGACTGAAGACAAACACTTTCACTTTCCTCCGTTGTGTCAGACCTACATTTTCCCTCACCTCCCCAGCCCTGACCCCTGACCCCGACATTGACAACTGCCTTGGACAGGACAAGAGGCTGCCCTTTTGGAACCCTCCCTCTTAGCCCTGGGGAGGCCATTCTTCCTCAGGTTTGTGGTCCCCACTGCCTTTGGCCCACTCCTAACTCACTAGTCCAGACTAAGCCAACCTCTCCACCCTGAGGTCTGGAACAGGTTTCAAGACCTCACCATTCCTAGACTCCATCACCCAGGGGAAACCAGACGACAAAAAGACAAAGGGGGACACAGAGGAATCCCCTTGGCAGGGGCTGTCCGCATACCCCATGGACCCACAGACTAGAATCTGGGCAGCCCAGGGGTTTCAGAGGCCATAATCCCCTGCTGCTGCTGCTGCTGCTAAGTTGCTTCAGTCGTGTCTGACTCTGTGCAACCCCATAGACGGCAGCCCACCAGGCTCCCCCGTCCCTGGGATTCTCCAGGCAAGAACACTGGAGTGGGTTGCCATTTCCTTCTTCAATGCATGAAAGTGAAAAGTGAAAGTGAAGTCGCCCAGTCGTGTCCGAGTCTTAGCGACCCCATGGACTGCAGCCTTCCAGGCTCCTCCGTCCATGGGATTTTACAGGCAAGAGTACTGGAGTGGGGTGCTAATGAGGTTGGAGCAAACCGCAGCCACTTTAGGGTCTGCTGAAGTAAACATGGGGCTCACAGTCTGCAGTCAAGGGAGCTAGAGCCCAGGACCCCAGATCTCAACTTCTGCCCTGTTCCTATCTTCACAAAATGACAGTGGCAGCCACTATTTATGGAGTGCCTTCTTGTGCCCAGTGCTAGTGGGGCCTTTCACTGCCTCATGGAATCTCCACAACCCTTCCGAGAGGTGGCGCTACTGCCCCCATTTCCAGAGGAAAATCAGAATCACTAAGTGACATCTCCTGGGTTCAGGAACCAGTTAGTGCTGCACCCAGGCCTGGACCCACCCAAGAGTAAATAGAGTGTCTGGACCCGGCACTCTATTTACCTGTTTACCTATTTACAGCCTACGCTCTGTGGCTGACCTCATCCAGGTCTCCATCCCTATGGCAAAGACAATCAAAATCCACCAAGTACATACATCCCGTGTCACGATGGCCACAGTATCTGGGGGTATTCTGAAGGATGGGACCAGCAAACTGACTCTGGTCTTCCTGACGTTCTGGTTACACGGTGTTACATCCAGCCTTGGACACGGCTGAGCCAGGTAATCTGGCAGGGCCATCAGCAAGATGCTGGCCCAGAATCAGAGTAGCTGCTGTGACAAAACTCTAGAGAGCTGCTGTGATTCCACTCCTTCTACAATGGGGGCTTTGGCGGCCTCATGTTCAGCTCAGTCCCTTCCAGCACAGCACCGCCTGCAATACTGTTCCCGTCACAGGTAAGTACTCCAAACCCCACACTCCCTTTAGGATGCCCCCATCAAAATGGACTTCATTGTAGACCTGCCTCTCCTTGGCCAGACACCACCCTGCGTGCCAAGGCTACCAGATGTCCTTATCCACACTGACTATTATCAAGCAGCTGCTGATCCAACTCTATGGATTTCCCAGCTGGCCGATCATAGACCCTCTCTCCCTCCCCTCAAGTCCTTGCCTAATTCTGGAAAGAAGAGTTCAAGGTTTCAATCCATCTGTCCACAGCCTTAACTGCCCATCAACAACCAACCCAAGAAGGGGCTAGTCCCTCCACCTCAACACTGCAGGATTTGCCTATAGTTCATTACCCTGGACCATTCCCCAGGGGTCATCATATCCAGTCTGCAGCCCCAGGACACCTGCCTTGCCTAGCCAGTATGCACAAGAATTACAGGCTGTTTAAGAAGGCCTATAACACAAGCTCCAGTGCACGAAGAACTGAACAAAGCTCCTAGTTGGACCCAAGGGCTCCAGCTGCCAGGAAGAATTTTAAGTGGGGAACATCGATGCCTTTTCAAGAACTTATGCCAGGACTTCCCCAGTGGCTCAGTGGTAAAGAATCCACCTGCCAATGCAAGAGTCTTGGGTTTGATCCCTGGTCTGGGAAGATCCTACATGCCACAGAGCAACTAAGCTCATGCGCCACAACTACTGAACCTGTGCTCTAGGGCCTGGGAGCCACAGCTACTAGAGCTTGTGTGCCTAGAGCCTGTGTTCCGCAACAATAAAAGTCACAACAAGGAGAAGACTGCGCATGGCAACCAGAGCACTCATCACAACTGGAGAAAAGTCCTCACAGCAACAAAGATCCAACACAGCCATAAATAAAGAAGCAAAATTATTTTTTAAAAAAGAACCTATGCCAACATACCTGTTACCTTGAAAACACCTGTTAAATCATGCTAGGGAAACTAGCTCTTCAAAAAAAAAAAAAGGAATTAAAATACATTCACACCTGACATGCTACACCAAAATAAGCTCTAGATGGATGCGGAGGACAGATGCCCAGGTCCTCTCCCACAATCCCACCTCCTGAAGCCCAGTCTTGCTCCCCTCCCGAGGGTGGGTGTGACCTAAAATGTGATTCTGACCAACAGAATATGGCAGAAGTGACCAGGGGCACCATATAACCCCATGACTGTTTCCTTACGTTCAACTCCAGTTTTGCTAGCAGACTGGCTCTCGACACTTTTATCCCTTGCGGCTCTGAAGGAGCAGGCAGCTATGTTTGGAGACCATGTGGCAAGGAGCTGAGGACGATCTCCAGCTGACAACCAGCGAGAAGCCAGGGCCTCAGTCCTACCATCGGGCATGCAAAACTGGATATGAATGTTTGCCCAACACAGCCTCCAGATGAGAATCCCAACTTGACCGGTTCCTCAGCTGTAACTATAGCCTTGCATAAGACCCAACCCATGTGGCGCTAGTGATAAAAAACCCACCTGTCAATGCAGGAGATGTAAGAGATACGGGTTCAAACCCTGGGTTGAGACGATCCCCTGGAAGAGGAAATGGCAAGCCACTCCAGTATTCTTGCCTGGAGAATCCTATGGACAGAGGAGCCTGGGGGACTACAGTTCATGGGGTTGCAAAAAGAGTCGGACACGACCGACCGTGTGTGCATGCTCGCACGTATACTTACAAGACCCAACTAGGCCATACCTGGATTCTTGATCCATGGGAATAGAAAGTAAATATGTTTTTTTGGCCTACTAAGTTTGTGGTAATTTATTACACAGCACTAGAAAACCAATACAATGGATTAAAAATAGAAAAAAAAAGTCTGGAGGAAATTATGCATGAAAATTTTAATTGATATGTGAACGAGGAAACAACTTTCTAAATATAAGGCATTATGAGGAAATAGAAACAAAAATATTAATGTACTGAACAAGGCACAAATGTACAATTTCTGGATGATTATATCTAGAAACCAAATTAAAAAAAAAAACAACCTAAGAAAATATAAAACCAATGCTGGTTTTTTCTAAGTGGTAGACCTATAGCTAATTTAAATATTTAACTTATAATATTTCTCTGGATTTTCCAAACATTTTTTGATGAACATGCATTATTTTTACGATATCAAAGAAGTTAACTAAAAAAAAATAATGCAGAACTTGTCAGACTCTTCCACTCACTCTAGAAGCCAGATTTTAGCTCCCACCATGACCTAAGCTGACCCTCCTCCCAGGTATCTCATCAAGCAGACAAAAGCAAACCTACCTGCCAAAAGCATTCAAGCAGGCAGTTGCCCGAAGTGGCTGTAATGGTCACCTTCACTAATCCTGCCACCCCAAGACCTCTGCCAGTGTGTCTTCTGTTAGACCCTCTGGTTATCTGCTCAGCCACAGAAGGGCAGAGCTCATCCATCATCTCCTTAACTCAGCCTGGGCCAGAGTCTGGCATGCAGTGGGAGTCAGCACATGGGAGAGGGGGCAGTGGCTGGGATTGCTGTGGCCTGTGGCAGGTTGAACATGTCACCCTCTTACTGGGAAGAGGGGAGCATCCTTGCTCTTTTGCAAGGATGGCCATGGGCACATGCAAACACTTCCCTCCTGGAGTACAGAGAATTCCTATTCTCCACCACTCTCAGGACAGGCTGAGAAAGAAGAAAAGAGAAAGACAGGGAGGGTAGGAAGGAGGAAAGCTCTCTTTACTGAGTCCAAGAACCATCCTAAGGAGCCTGTAGGACTGGCCTTAGGATGAAGGGTGTGTGGAGGTTCCATCTGTCTGAACAGCCTACTCAGAGTGGCCTGATGGGGACCGGGACCCCGTCCTGCCTAGGTGAGGGGCTAAGCCATCTGTACCCATGGCTCTCTGTGCCAGCTCTGACTATACCCTTTGTTGTTTAGTCACTAAGTTGTGTCCGACTCTTTGTGACCCCATGGACTATAGCCCGCCAGGCTCCTCTGTCCATGGGATTTCCCAGGGAAGAATCCTGGAGTGGGTTGCCATTTCCTTTTCCAGGCTTTCTTCCTGACCCAGGGATCAAATTCGTGTCTCCGGCATTGCCAAGTGGGTTCTTTACCATCTGAGCCACCAGGGAAGACTGACTGCAGCCCTTACTGCTCTGCATTTTGTGCTGTTTCCTCTACTTGGCTGTGAGCACTTGAAGGCCGGTAAACACGTCTCGCTTGTTGTCATCACCCAAGGACATAGCTCAGTGCCAGGCACAATAGGCACTTGCAAAATGTATGTTAATTATGGTCATGAATAAATGCACAAGAAGCTAACAGGGACAACTTAGGGAAGAGCCACGTGGGCACACCCAGACTTATGCAAACATGCTGAATCACTATGCTGGGGCTCAGGGCTCTGGTGTGGTATTGAGCTTTTCAGACACCCCCTCTACCCAGCAGCCACCCACCTAGCCTGCTTCATCTTTTCAGACCTTCCTCCCACCTGCTCTTTTCTCCTGTTTGCATAAAGGAGGCGCACAGATATTTGTTCCAAGGCTTCCCTGTGGTGCCTTTCCCTCTAACTTGTCTCCAATCTGCTTCTCCCACAATACTGACACCCACAGACCCAGCCCCTCACAGCTTCCACACGACCACGGTCCATCCCAGCTCCTGACAAGAGGCCCCACATGTGACAGCCCTGCCCCCCAGCTGGAGGCCCTGGGGCCCACCCTGTCCACCGTGGGTCACAGAAGATGCACAAACACCACCATCCAAAGACTCCATGGGACGGCAAAGAGGCCACCTTCAGGCCGGCAGAGATGTCACCACCTCCAGGGGATGGCCCACATGCTTTGTTTGCTCTGAGGGTTGCCAAATCGTTTCTACAAAAGGCCGAGGACCTATTTTAGGATTTGCAGGCCATATGGACTCTGTTGCAGCTACAACATCCATAGACGATAAACAAATGAATGAACGTGGCTGTAGCCCAGTAAAAGTTTATTTACAACAACAGGCAGCAGGCCAGGTTTGGACTATGGGCGGTGGTTTGCCAACCCCTGCCTCGCCTGACTGAGCAGAGCAGTGAGCGTGGGAACTATCATGGCGCCTGGTGTTCTAGCACCTTGAAGAGCTCTGGCACGTTACACTTGACTCATAGCAACGTGTCCTGGGACCATCTCAGAGGATGCTGGACACTCAAGAGGCTGTTAATATCCTGATATTCCAGCTTAGCTGAGCCGTGTTCTTGGTGCCTTTCATAATATTTCACCATGGGAATGACAATGACCACCAGTACCACCCAGGCTTGTGCCCTCTTATCGCTGGCATAGACTGGTGAAGCATCACCAAGCTTTGCGGGGAGGAGGACAGACCACATCTCCTGGGACATGTGGTCTCCCATCAAGGCCTGTCATTGCACGTCCCTCCCTCTGGCCCCAGCATCCTGAAGGCAGCAAGTAAGGACACTCCCACTGGCAGACTGGAAGTCACAGCCCCACAGAAGAGTCTCTTCAACATGGCCACCATCTCTACTATGCCCTTGGGCCTCCAGAGTAGTCGTGGACTCTGGGGAACATTGGGTTACATGGGCAGACCAGCCACCTATCTTGAACTCTGTCTTCAGAAAGAGGTGCTGATATATGTATAACTGAATCACTGCGCTGTACAGCAGAAACGAACACAACACTGTATATCAACTATACTCCAATAGACATTAATGAAAATACAAAATGAAAAAACTGACAAAAAGAGGTACTCAAGTTCATGCCTACCTGGTGAGGACCCACAGAACACCACCTGGGCCGTTTCTGGGGCCCAGAGAGCTTTGAGAGGCATCTCTCAATCAGTACCTGCTTTGAGTTGGTCAGGTAGAGCTTGGCTGCCAGGTTGATGACCTGCAGTTTGACGATGTCCTCTTCGGCAGTGAAGGATTTGGCCATCTTTCTCAGGACGTCTGGTGCAATCCTGGGGACGTGCTCACAGTACTCGCCGATGAGCCACAGGATGCTGGCTCGGGCCATGGGCACCTATGTGGGTGGGAAAGGAGTCAGGACTGGGGTGCATGTGGGAATGTGGGTGGGCATGTGGCCTGCCAGGGAGCCAGCACTCCTCCCATCTGCGCTCACTTCTCTAGAACTGGGAGTGGGAGGTGGTGGGAGAGAAAATACTAGGTGGGCATTTCTCAGGCAGCATCTCCCCTCCTCCCCAGGGTTTCAAGAGCACGCACAGAGCCTTGGAAGTTCAGTCACAGTTTGGTATAAAAGACTGGCTTTCTGGATCCACTGTGCCCTTGATGCTTTCTATCTAAGGATGGCATGTTATCCTTCCTGAGTCTTCAGGAATGCCTTGTCTGAATGTTTCAACTTGGCAGCGCAACACAAAAACACACGCCTGTCAACCAGCCACCCTGAGCCAGAGCTTTAGAGAAAACATGAGTGTGGACCAGGCTGGAGCTCAGCAAGGGGTCCCCAAAGGGAAGGCAAACCAGGGTCACATGGTCTCGTCTTTCCCCTTCTCCCACCCAAAGACCTTCCAAGCCAGTAAGAATGGTTTGGAAGTTGATTTTTTTATTTAAAAAGTGAAAGTGTTAATCACTCAGTCGTGTCCGAACTCTTTGAGACCCCATGCTCTATAGCCTGCCAGGCTCCTCTGTCCATAGAATTCTCCAGGCAAGAGTACTAGAGTGGGTAGCCATTCTCTTCTCCAGGGGATCTCCTCCACCCAGGGATCGACCTGGGTTCAACCTGGGTCACCTGCATTGCAGGTGGATTCTTTACTGTCTGAGCCACTAGGGAAGCCCCTGATTTTTTCTTTTTCTTTTTGATTTTTATTAAGGCCAGTTTAATTAGAGGATCTTTTTTAAAAAAAAATTCATTTATTTGGCTGCATTGGGTCTTTAGTTGTGGCATGTGGGATCTTCGTTTGCATCATGTAGGATCTTTTGTTGCAGGGCACAGGCTCGTTAGTTGTGGTGAACGGAGTTAGTTGCCCCTTGGCATGTGGGACCTCAGTTCCCCAACCAGGGATCAAACCCGGGTCCCCTGCCTTGCAAGCCAGATTCTTAACCACTGGACCACCAGGGAAGTCCCTAATTATAGGGTCTTAAGATCACGGGGAGGTTCCTGGGTTGGGGAAGCCAGTGGGGTCACCCCCTCACCTGGATGTTGTCTGTGAGCTTTGCCAAGTGTTTGATAATCTCTCCATGCTGGGCTGGCTGCATTTGCAGCAGCTTCTTGATGACCACCACTGACTCTGCAACCACAAGCTCTGTGGAACAGGAAATGAGCCCAGGACAGTCAGATGGCCACACACAATGGGCAGACACACCTGCAATGCCCCCAGGCCCTTGGCTTTGCTCCTCAACCTCCTGTACTTCTCCAGTGGCCCTCAGAGAGGCAGGGGTACAAGGATACAAACTGAGGCCGATGGACTGATGAACACGAATTGTCACTGGCCAGACAGGAGAATACCTGCTGGCCATCAGTCAGACATGCAGGCAGCACCCACAAGTCATCAGAGCTGGACATGCAGACAGACAAACACTGACCATCACGGTTGGACAGCAGCTGCACCAGGCCGTTGAGGCAGGTGTCGCGGACTCGGCCTATGTTAGTTGCGCAGCGCCCAATGGCCTGGATGGTGGCTGCCACAAAGTCCTTGTCCATGCTGCGAATGTAGGTCTGCGGGAGGCCACAACAGAGTGAGCCCCAGAAGGTGG
Source organism: Bos mutus (assembly GCF_027580195.1). Lineage (NCBI taxonomy): Eukaryota > Metazoa > Chordata > Mammalia > Artiodactyla > Bovidae > Bos > Bos mutus. The sequence continues at coordinate 21,712,643 of NC_091637.1, forward strand.
TGATCCCTCAGACTTGACTCGGCAGTGACTCTGCAGACTTGAGGGTGACCTTCTGGAAAGCTGTTACCCCTCATTCAGTGACCAATCATGCCAGAGACTAAACTTTGGGGAAAGGAATGACACCCTCATCCATTACCCGGTGACTCCCTGACCCAAAGCCTGCAGACGGCATTGGGAAGGGACATGAAATAACAGTTTCTCCATTTTGGGTTCTAAAGAGAAGATTTAATCCACCAAGATGATTCTCATTGAGCATAAGGAGCTACAGGGCAACTCTCATGGGCCTCTCTGGCTACAAGCTGGTCCCTAGCCAGTACCTGGAATTCCCGGAGGACAGTAGGAATGTTGGTCTCATTGGCGAGGTTAGTTAACACTTCCAGCTGCAAGGAGGCAGAAAAGGGGCACGGGGTGCCAGTGGGCTTTTTGTGCTTTCATTTGTTTTTAGTATTTATTCATTTGGGTGCATCAGGTTTTAGTTGTGGCACAGCAGGCTTAGTTGCCCTGTGGCATGTGGGATCTTAGTTTCCTGACCAGGGTTCAAACCTGTGTCCCCTGCATTGCAAGGCAGATTCTTAACCACTGGACCACCAGGGAAGTCCCTCTGTGCTTTCCTTAATCCTTCATTAAGGCCACAGGCATGACTGTCCGTCACTCACCTTCAGAATCTTGATCTGGGTGGGGTCAGTGGACCTGATGTAGAAGCTCTTCAGGTACGGCTCAAACATACCCTGGCACGAGAGAGGTGGTCCCAGGGAGCGCCACCAGAGCCCTGCTCCTTCTCCAGAGCGCCCCTCCCCGAGACCCTCCCCCATCCAGGGCCCAGCGTCCTTCTTGCCCCTGCACTCTCTTCCACTGTCAGCTCTTCCCACCCCCTCAGCTCCGACCCTATCTTTCTTCATCAGGGCTTCTACCCTGGGGGTCCGGGTCCTGCATCTCCACCTGCATTTACGGCCTCCCCCTCCCATGCTCCACACTGCCAAGGCATCATCCCATCCTGCGTTCCCCAGCGCCCCTGCCCCGCAGAGCCACCCGTCGGACCGCGAGGGCAGGCCTGGGTCACGTGCTCACCCGGCGCTTGATGGACATGGTGGCCACGTTCTGGAGCACCACGTACTGCACTTCACTGCGGAGAGGAACAGCAGAGGAACCGGGTCCCTAGGCCAGGGCCAGGCCAGGAGGCGCGGGCAGGGAAGGGAGGTGGGCCCGAGAGGAGGGAGGAGAGGGCGGGTGTCGGGGAAGGTGGTAGGAGGGTGGGACTGGCGTCATTGTAGAGGGGCCGGTGGGCTGGGGTGGAGGGCGCCGCACTCTAGGTAGGGGGAAGCGGAGAGGCAGCCCCCTTCCAGGCGTGGCTGGGCCGTGGGCGGGTTGGGGTGTGGGCGGGGCGGGCACGCACCTGTGGCTCCTCAGCAGGCGCACGAGGGCCTTGGCGATGACGCCCACCTCTGCCTTGGGAGCCAGGTGGAAGTAAAGCTGCGCCACGGCCATGACCACGGCGGCACTGCGGCTCTGCAGGAGCGGTTTCGTGTTGCGCAGCAGCAGCCGGTGGTCAGGGTCCATGACGTAGGGCTTCCGGGCGGGCAGCGCCGTGGAGGCTGCCTCCTCAGACCCCGGGCCCTTGGCCTCATCCTCCTCGGAGCCATAGAAGGCTTTCTCAGAGTTCTCCTCCAGCAGAGATTCCTGGGGGTGGGGTGGGAGGGGTGGGGAACAGGCGGGTGGGGCAGGGGACACCTCCTCCTGGAAGCCCTCCTACCCACTCTGCTAGGCCACGGGTCGCGGTTGCGCCTGGGGGTCCAGGCCACTCACGTTCTGGGTGGGGCTGAGGAACTGCGTGCGGGCATAGCGGGTGAGCATGCTGATGATGACCACCTGGCCCCACTCCTCCACGTCGATGAGCAGGTTACAGAGCTTCCGGTAGTTCTTGTGGATCAGGTCGATGCGCTCGGGGCACACCTCCTCGAAGGCCATCACCACACTGCCCGCCACCAGCTGGGGAACCCACAGAGGCAGGAGCACATTAAGGGGAAGGACAGAAGGGGTTGGCCTGGCACCTTTCCACCACCCACCTCTGTGTGTCCATATACACACCGTGGTCTTGTCAGCCAGAAGCTTCTCGATGACCTCTATCAGCTGGTCCTTCTGGTCAGAATCCAAACTGAGGGAGAAACTGTTGTTTGCCCCTCCCTCCTCTCCAGCCTTCCCAATACCCGCTGGAGATGTGCTCCCCTTTCTCCCCCCAACCCTATTGATCAAGAGGTGTGAGCCACTGCTTCCAATGTCCTCCTTCTCTATCTGTTCCCCAAACTGTCTTAAACCACCTAAAGACTTAAAAACAACAAACAACAAAATCAGCCTTCAAAACTGGGAGAGGCCAGGGATGGGCAGTGGCTTGGGGCATACCTGTAGAGCTTAGGGATGGCATGGGCAGCTGTTTTCCGCACATAGGGAGACATATCTGAGGCAGCTTCCTTGATGGCCAGCATCATGATGGGCACGATGATGGGCACACGAATGCTAGACAGGACGCGGAGGGCACTGGCTCGAATCAGCTGGTTGGGGTCCTAGGGCAAAGGTGGCAGAGGCAGAGCCATGGGAGGGCAGCGGGCGCCCTGATGGGAGGGGAACTCACTGTCCCTGGTTGCCACCCACTCTTGTTTCCTTGTCTGTCTTAAGCCTAGATGATGAGGTGCTGGTGCCGGGTGCCTGGGGAGCTCTGCCTGAGGGCACTGACTCGGCCCTGCAACAGAAATCTGATATCTGGAGGGATGTGCCATTGGGCTGCTTCACTTTCAGGGAGAGTGACAGACTTTCAGAATGCCTAAAATTCTTGAAGCACCTTGTTTCTTAGGAGTGTGTGCAGACTAGGAGGGTGTCTTTGTGTTTATGGTGGAGGAGACTGCCAGCAAATGCAACCTGCTCTCCCTTCCCAAGAGTTCATCCTTTCAGGGACTTCCCTGGTGGTCTAGAGGCGAAGACTCTGCTCTCAATGCAGGGGGCCCAGGTTTGATCCCTGGTTGGAGAATTAGATCCTGCATGCTGCAACTAAGACCCAGCACAGACAACTAAATATTCTTTTTAAAGTTCACCCTTTCAGTCTTCTCCCCCAGCAAACTCTCAAAAGCTGCTCTTCTTCCCCTTCCTCCACATGTTTAAAAGAGAATAGGTGTGTAAGCCCCTCCTCTTTGTGCCTACTGCATCCTATAGACACCTGAAAGGAGTACGTCAGGCTGTGTATTGTCACCCTGCTCATTTAACTGGTATACAGAGTACATCATGCAAAATGCCGGGCTGGATAAAGCACAGGCTGGAATCAAGAGGTGCCAGGAGAAATATCAATAACCTCAGAGACACAGATGCCACTGCCCTTATGGCAGAAAGCAAAGAGGAACTAAAGAGCCTCTTGATGAAGGTGAAAGAGGAGAGTAAAAAAACTGGCTTAAAACTCAACATTAAAAAAACTAAGATCATGGCATCAAGTCCCATTACTTCATGGCAAATAGACTGGGAAACAATGGAAACAGTGAGAGACTTTATTTTCTTGGGCTCCAAAATCATTGCAGATGGTGACTGCAGCCATGAAATTAAAAGACGGTTGCTCCTTGGAAGAAAAGCTATGACAAAAGCTATGTCAAACTTAGACATAAATTTGACAAACTTATGACAAAGCTATGACAAACCTAGATGGCATATTAAAAAGCAGAGACGTTACTTCACTGACAAAGGTCCATATAGTCAAAGCTATGGTTTTTCTAGTTGCCATGTATGGATGTGAGAGTTGGACCATAAAGAAGGCTGAGTGCCAAAGAATAGGTGCTTTTGAACTGTGGTGGTGTAGAAGACTCTTGAGAGTCCCTTGCACTGCAAGGAGATCAAACCAGTCAATCCTAAAGGAAATCATCCTGAATATTCACTGGAAGGGCTGATGCTGAAGCTGAAGCTCCCAATACTTTGGCCACCTGATGAGAAGAGCCAACTCACAGGAAAAGACCCTGATGCTGGGAAAGATTGAAAGCAGAAAGAGAAGGGGACGACAGAGGACAAGATGGTTGGATGGCATCACTGACTCAATGGACATAAGTTTGAGCAAGCTCTGGGAGATGGTGAAGGACAGGGAAGCCTGGCAAGCTACAGTGTATGGGATAGCAAAGAGTTGGACACAACTGAGCGACTGAACAATAAGACACCTGAGAAGAGCCTTAGACACAGTGTACTGTAGTCGTGAGATTATGAGAGCAGCAGCAGATGTAAATTACTGTTCATCTTGAAGGTCAGTGGGCAAAGGAAGAGGTCCTGGAACACTAAAGAGTAGGTGCTACCATGAGTTTCTAAAATAGGCAAAGAGGAGAGCCACAGAATTACAGGTGAAAATGATGGTCCTCCTTGCTAAAATTCCAGAACTGGTTTTTGAAAAGGTAGTTTCAAAGCACTTCATTTATTTTTAAAATATCTTATGAAGTCATGATTTTACTTTATTGTTTATTTGGTTGCACTGGATCTTAGTTGCTGCGTGTGGGATCTCCCTCAATTGGGACGGAACTCGGACCCCCTGCATTGAGAGTCCGGAGTCTTAAACACTGGACCCCCAGGGAAGTTCTTCAAAGCACTTATTTTAAAAGCAGGAGTCTGTATTTTCTTAGAGTCAAGTCATATCACATCCACTGCTGAAACCTATTTTCTTTTTTTTTTAACATTTGGAAATGATTATGGATTCAACAGGAAGTTACCCCCCCCAGATAAACCCCTTTCCTTTTTAGTAGGGTAATTAGGCTGGCATATATTAATACTATATATCTTGATATCAGCAAAGCACCATGGGGGTCTCTCATAGCATTTCCTAGACTGCCATTTTTGATGTAGGCCTTTTGTTTCATTTAGTACGTAAGCATTTTAAGAGCAGAATTCATGTCTATTTTATCTCTAGATAACCACAGCCTTTTGCACATAGAAGGTGTTAAGAAATTTTTTTTGCTGTTGAGATCCTTCTAACAAGATGGGAAAATACCAGCTGACTGCAGTTAGGTGGATCCACAGTTTGGTAAAATGCAATACTTGGGGAAGATTTACTAGCAGATCAGTGTCAACCTGGAAACATGATACATGGGATTTAGTCTGTTGCCCTGGTTGGAATAGCTTATTAACATCTTAGAGGAAGACATAAAACCAGGAGGACAAAACCAAGATTCAGATCCACCCTGGCTTAGATCTTGTGCTAAACCTAAATAATGAAATCCTCACAGAGGATTCAAGGAACCAACTGCATAAAGACAGGATATAGGGACACTTGGATTAACTGCTTGCGAACTGGAGGTTTGTCAGAATTGAGTCAACAACATTAGCCGGCCGCAAAGCAAACAGAGTCTCAGTCTGGGCTGACAGAAAAGATTGGTACTATTGTGCAGAAGAGCCCCCTAAACAGTAATAATAACAAAAAGAAAGTGAATTTTAGAGGAACACATATATGATGCTGTTTATAAAACAGTATTATACATTATTTCAATTCAATTCAATTCAATAAGTCGCTTCAGTCTTGTCCGACTCTGTGCGACCCCATAGACGGCAGTCTACCAGGCTCCCCCATCCCTGGGATTCTCCAGGCAAGAACACTGGAGTGGGTTGCCATTTCCTTCTCCAATGCATGAAAGTGGAAAGTGAAAGTGAAGTCGCTCAGTCGTGTCTGACTCATAGTGACCCCATGGACTTCAGCCCACCAGGCTCCTCTGTCCCTGGGATTTTCCAGGCAAGAGTACTGGAGTGGGGTGCCATTGCCTTCTCCAATGCATGAAAGTGAAAAGTGAAAGTGAAGTTGCTCAGTCATGTCCAACTCTGTGCGACCCCATAGACAGCAGCCCACCAGGCTCCTCCGTCCATGGGATTTTCCAGGCAAGAGTACTAGGAACACATAAATAAGTAGTAAGAGAATAAATGCACACATACGAATACTATTCTTTATGCCTTTGGTGGATCTGATATAAATTTTAAAAAATTAAGGTAATAGACATTTCAACACAATATAATGGTTTTTAAAAAGTTATAATCACTTCACATCTGTCAGAATGGCTGTCATTAGAAAGACAACAAATAACAAGTGTTGGTGAGGATGTGGCAAAAAGGGAACCCTGTACACTCTTGGTGGGAATGTAAATTAGCACAGCCACTGTGGAGAACAGTGTGGAGGTTTCTCAGAAAGCTAAAACAGAACTTCCATATGATCCAGCAATATCACTCTTGGGTATATATTCTGGGTATGTTTTCATTAAACGAATGAGTATGACAGAACAGAAACTCATAGAGAACAAACTAATTGTTATGAGTGGGGGTGGTGGTGGTGAGGAGAAGCAAGATGGGGTAGGGAATTAAAAGGTACAAAGTATTAATACTATGTATAAAATAAAAAGCTAAAAGAATATATTGTACAGCACAGGGAGTATGGCTAATATTTTGAAATACATTTAAATGGAGTATTAGCCACAAAAATGTTGAATCAATGTATTATACACCTGAAACTAATTTAACATTGTGAATTGTCTATACTTCAATAAAGACAAAAATGAAAAGCAGTGGTAGTTGTCTTAAGATGGAACTGCCTTATGAAGGAGTAGGTCTGTACCACTGGAGATGACCTGTCAGAGATGTTCTAGAGCAAAGGTTGGCATACTACCGTCCACAAACCAAATGTGTCTTCTGCCTTTTTTAATAAATAAAAATGTATTCAGGGACTTCCCTGGTAGTCCAGTGGCTAAGACTCTGAGCTCCCAATGCAGCGGGGCTGGGTTCAATCCCTGGTCAGGGAACTAGATCCCATATGCTGCCACTAAGACTTGATACAGTCAAATATTTTCTAAAATATGAATTCAAACCCAGTCATGCACACTCATTCATCACTGCTTTCACACTGTTAAAATACAAGGGCAAAGTTGAGTCATTGACGGTTGAGACTAGACGGTCTGCACAGCCTAAACTACTATCACCTGGCTGGATGCAGAAGTTTGCTGACTATTATTCTAGAGAAATCACTGCACTGAGTTGAACTAAATGAGCTCTGGTTTTCTAAATAGGGTAGAATGTGGCAACTTCAGGTCAATGTAAAAATTTGTGCAAAATTTTCAGAATGGCTCTTATAAAATGATTTTAATCCTGATTAAACCAATCTGAAAGCGAGAGAGATCGTATGGTTTTCACTTGATAAAAACAACCTAGCACAAGGACTTCCCTGGTGGTCCAGTGGTCAAGACTCCTTGTCTCCACTGCAGGGGGCCAGGGTTCCATCCTTGATGGGGGAACTAAGATCCCCCACGCCTTGCGGTGCAGCCAAAAAATTTAAAACAAACGAACAACAAAAACGCCTGACACAGAGTGAGGCATAGAGATACCCAAGTATTTGCTGAATGAAAGAATGGTAGATGCAAGTGCCCAGGCTTTCTGCCCCACCTCAGAGGAGCAGACTTTGCCATCACCTCCTGCTGGCCAGAGCAGAATGAACCAGGGGTGAACCTCCAGTTTGGGCAATCAACTCTCAGTCTGCTCAGCTAACCTACAGAATCAGCTAAACAGGAAAAGAAGCCAGAACTTTCAGTGTCCCTCTCACAGGAATTAGAACTAAGTGTCTGGAAAGACTAGAGGAGTTAATGGCTGTTATCAGAGCTGGAGAGTCTGATTGGACAAAGACTAGAAAGACAGTGATGCTGACTTCTTTACCCTAGAGATATCTTATCCAAACCACAAAAGCAGCCAGTGGAGATTATCATGCATGCATTTAACATACAAAAGATGAGAATATTCAGTTTAAATATGTATGTGTGTGTTTGTGAGGGGTCAGCCTCCACTGCATACGAAAGAACTTGAATCTTCCCACTGTCCCTTCCCGTAACAGATTCAGTTTCTACCTGCCTCAAAGGGCATTTTATTTCCACAAAAGTGATCCAGGTCTTAAAAAATATATATATATGCATATATATATATATATATATTTTTTTTTTTTTTTTTTTTAAATTTTGAGGCCACGCCATAGGCCATGCAGGATCTTGGTTTTCAGTACAGGGATCAAACCCATGTCCCCTGCATTGGGAAGGCAGAGTCTTAATCACTGGACCAGCAGGGAAGTCCCGATTTTGGTCTTTAAAGGTGGATATTTTACATACACTGGGGCATCTAAGACAAGCCAATTATTTCTTCTGGTGCTAAACAGAATAATCAACTTGTTCCTACTTTCAAGGAATCATTGGCTATACTAACTTTATTGAAAATGGAATGGTCTTGTCTTTATGTTCTCTCTGCAGACTGTCAAACCCAGTCTCCATGTCTGAGGCCACTCTCCAGCTTGGTGAGCTTTGTCGTTTTCCTCTCCATGGAGCTCATTTGTTCCCAATAAACCCTTTTGTCCTTCTCACCCAGTTTCAGGTGAAAAGGTTCCAAAGCCATTGTTCCTAGCAGATACTCAAACCAGGTGAGCCAGCCAGTGCCAAGGCTCTGACACCCAGAGGTGAGGAATCCAGGTCAGCAGGCTCCCCACACATTACTCTGTCTTAAGAAGGCTGACTTCTGCCTGGCTGTGGGCCTCAATCCCTTTACATCAGTAGGGTGAAGGCCAGTGTCAGGGGCTCAAGTGATTCATAGTTGAGGCAGCCATTAGCACAGGCGCCTCTGACTCGCCTGACTTTAGGCAGGTAGGAAAGGGCCTCCAGAGCCTGACCCCCCCCAACCCCTGCACTCAGACCTCTCCCTGGGCCCACTCCTCTGACAAATGGAATTTATTTCCTGCCCTATTGGTAAACATAGGATGTCACAGTCATCAGCAATTGCAGCCACCATAGACAGTGAGCTGGTGATCCCTGAGGGAACTCAGCAAGAAAGAACACCTGCCATCTAGCAGCCATCAGACTGCAGCCACTTCCCATGGTGAGCCCTGGAGAAACTCAGGATATGAAAATACAGGATACTGGCCCCAGATAGCTGGGGTGCATATCAAAGGAATGATTTCAGTGAGCCCAGACTCTTGCATCTTCCCATGCACAGAAAATCACCAAACTCCTTAACCTGGGTTATCTGGTTTTCTTTCATTAACAACTGTTTTTTGATGTTAGACCACCTGCCCTTTGTTGCAAAACTTCTATATAACCTGACTTCTCCCCTTGCCTCCTTGGAGCAGTTCTGTCAGTTACTTAGATGCTGCCTCCTAGGCTTGAAGTCCTAAAAACACCCACCTAATGAAACCTAACTCTCAGCTTTGAGGTTGTGAATAAGTCCACACCTCCAATAGAGCCCCATCAAGGCCCAGACCCCAGGGAGGCAAATGGAGACCTCTGACCTTCAGGCCACGCTGGAAGGTGGAGATAGACAGCAGGGCTAGGTCTTGCTGCTCCTCAGCGTAGCGCACCAGGTACACGTAGACGAGCTTCTTCACCTGGGGAAGAGGGGGTTTCTCAGCAGGGACTGGTGCCCCTGCCCTGAGAGATGTCCTCACCCCGGGTGGCTGTGCTCCACAGAGAAAGCATCCAGGGTACCCTGGCCCCATCATGCTGATCCACATCTGGTTCAGGGACATCTGGGAGGTGTCTTTTCCTGGACCAGGGACATTCTGAGCAGATTGGACCTCCAGGGACTGGGATGTCCCCTTTCTCATCCCCAACTAGCTCCAGTTTACTCCTGGAGGTGGACAAGGGAGACCCCTCCCTGGGAGCACTCACCTCTATGTTCTTACAGGCCACATTCTTCACCACGGCGGGGAACAGGTCTGAGGCGTTCTTTCCCCGGGCAATCATCTAGGTGGTGGGGTCAGGGTCGGGGGAGAACGAGAAGGGAGGATGCCAGCACTCACTGGGGGTTAGGTCCACAAGCAGCCAAGGAGGGCTCTTGGATCCTCAAGCTCCTCCCCCAAGGGATCCCCTTTGACCCCCCTCACCGCCACAATTCTCTTCATGGCCTCCAGCTTGAGGGAATCCTTGTTGGTGTCCAGCATCGCCTTCAGGTCATCGTGCCTGGTGGGGACACAAAAGGTCAGCTGAGGGCACAACGGTGGGGACGGGGCTATCAATCAGTAGGATTCAGACAGAAAGAAGCGACCTGGGCAGGGAAGGCAGGACTCAACCACAAGGGAAGGTGGTAAAATACAGATCAGGGGACTTGGGGTGGGGAGAAGCATGTGGGTCAGTCAATGTTACGGGGCTGAGCTGTGATCCCCTCAAAAAAGAATGTACCCAGAATGTAATCTTATTTGGAAACAGAATTGTTTCATCTGTAATTACGATGAGGTAATACTGGAGGCCCATTCTGAAGGAGATCAGCCCTGGGATTTCTTTGGAAGGAATGATGCTAAAGCTGAAACTCCAGTACTTTGGCCACCTCATGCGAAGAGTTGACTCATTGGAAAAGACTCTGATGCTGGGAGGGATTGGGGGCAGGAGGAGAAGGGGATGACAGAGGATGAGATGGCTGGATGGCATCACTGACTCAATGGACGTGAGTCTGAGTGAACTCCGGGAGTTGGTGATGGACAGGGAGGCCTGGCGTGCTGTGATTCATGGGGTTGTAAAGAGTCAGACACGACTGAGCGACTGAACTGAACTGAATACTGGAGGAGGATGGGTCTCTAACTCAATACATCTGGTGTGCTTTAAGAAGGCGGCCCTATGAAGACAGAGATGCAGGGAGAATACTGTGAATACAGAGAACTGGAGTGACTCATCTGCAAGCCAAGGAACATCTGCAATATTGCTTCTCTCTTAAGGTTTGGTTTTCGGCTGAGAGGCAAGTAAAATCTTAGCTCCCCAATCAGGGATCAAATCCATACTCCCTGCATTGGCAGGCTAAGTCTTAACTACTGGACTGCCAGGGAAGTCCCGGGTAAATGATGATGTAAATAAATAACCCCTTGCACTTGGTGGAGGGGAATAATGTTAGTCTCCAAGCCAGTATCTAAATGTCATGCAGTGGCCATTGAAATTTCAAGGGAGACCTTTGGTCAGACTTCCTGAAGTGACTGCAAAATTCACCCAGAAACAAAAATCAATAGGTAAGAACTCCAGAGAATTTGGGGGCAAAGGGGGATGGAAATGAGAAAAACGGAACAATGACAGACAATTCACCTAACCGGAATTCAAAACACAAAACAAATGACCATGATAAAAGCTGTGTGGTGCCAGATTAAAAATTTCACAAATGGATCTAAGTTGATACATTAGGAACAATTAACACCAATTGGAGAAAGAAACTTTTGCCTCCCCTTAAACAAATGCTGTTGGGACAACTGCTATTTAGCAAAGAATTTAACTTGTACATGTATTTCACACCAAAATAAATCCCACATTTGTTTAATAGTTAAATTATGTTGGGTTTCCCTGGTGGTCCAGTGGTTAAGAATCCACTTTGCAGTGCAAAGGACATGGGTTTGATCCCTGGTCTAGGAAGACCCCACATGCCTCAGAGCAGCTAAGCTCATGTGCCAGAACTACTGAGCCCGCACTCTAGAGCCCGTGAGCTGCACCTATGGAAGCCTGTGAGTCCAGAGCCTATGCTCCACAAGTGAAGCCACAGTAAGAAGCCTGCACACGACAATGAAAAATAGCCCCCCACTCGTCACACCCAGAGAAAGCCTGCGTGCTGCAACAAAGACCCCACCACAGACGAAAGTAGATGAATCATTTTAAAAAATTATTTTAATGTATGGAAGAGGGAGAAATTTTAATTTTCAAGGTCATAAAATTATCAGTAATAAGATGCTAGGTTTTTTTTTTTTCAACTCTTGTGTATAAATTTAAGAAAAAAAAACAAGGCAAAACTGTATTTGTTCACTAGGGCTGCTGTAACAGTACCACAGAGTGACTGGGTGGCTTAACCACCTCAATGTATTTTCTTGCAATTCAGGAGGCTAGAAGGCTGAGATCAAGGTGTCAGCAGGGCTGGTTTCATCTGAGGCCTGTCTTCTTGACTTGCAGATGACTGTCTTCCCTTATCTTTACATGGTCTTCGCTTTGTGTTTCCTCTTCTCATAACAAGTGAATCGTCTTGGATTAGGACCCACCCAAATGACCTCCTTTTCACTTAATCACCTCTTAAAAGACTGTCTCCAGACACAGTCACATTCTGAGGTACTGGGGGTTAGGGCTTCAACATATGAGAACACAATTCAGCCCACAATAGCAACAGAAAGGAAAATATTTGGGATATGGTGAATAGAAGTTTAATATTAAAAATAAAGCACTGATATAAGCTTAGGGTCTATATTCAGGATTCACTGTCAGGGCTGCCCACCTGCCATCCCCTTGCCCCTCCAGGTAGACACAGCCCTGAACTGCTGCTCCCCAGTTGGTGAGTGGAGCGTGGTCTGGCATTCCTTGGCCATGTGCCCTTGAGCAGTGAACAACCTGCCTAAGCATACTCAGAGGCCCAGCAGCTGAAGGCCAAAGAAGCAAGCAGAGAAACATGTAATCAGCTCATGGAAAAATGTGTCTCTACACAGCTAACAGAGCTACGGGACCACAGATGCTCTCATACTGTCCAGGCAGTTCCAAAATGTGATGAGCAGCTGTGAATGGAGACCTGTATATGCTCTGACCCCCCAGATGATACTCAGATAAACCACAGCTTTGACCCAGGCAGGAGAACCCTGCCAGCAGAGGTATTACCAACGGCAGGAATTAAAAAGCAGTGTGTGCAAAGTCAGTCATGGAAGTGAAACACCGAGAAGCAATAGAAAATCAGAAAATAGACGCAGCCATTTTAGGAGAGGGAAGAGCATGCTAGCAGTCATAAAGAGGCAAGTGTGACTAGGGCTGATGCTGAGACATGAGTAAGTGATAAATGCTGAGAGCAAGGGAAGAACCTGACGTACCAGACACCAAGTCACAGGGCTGCGTTTTGCAGAAATGTGCGCGTGCTTAACAGATAAAATCAGAAAAGACAGGAGGAGTGCTAAGAAACTGATGTTCCCAGGATTTTACAAGTGTCTCTCGTGAAGACATTTCTGATGGGAAGCAAAGTAGAAAGATGATGATTTCCAGAACACAGAGGACCTGCTAGCTGTTGGATGAGGGTTGGAGATGTCCAGCCCCACACATATTGATCTAGAACATCTCCATTCAGGAATACCACTCAGCCATAAAAAGAACGAAATAATGCCATTTGCAGTAACATGGGTGAACCCAGAGGTTATCACACTAAGTGAAGTAAGTCAGAGAAATACCATGTGATACCATTTATATGTGGAACTTAAACTATGACACAAATGAACTTATCTATGAAACAGAAACAGACTCACAGACACAGAGAGAACAGATTTACGGTTACCAGTGGGGAAAGCGGGTGGAGGAGGGGTAAATTAGGAGTTTGGGATTAGCAGATACAGACTACTATATATAAACAGATAAACAACAAGGCCCTACTGTATAGCACAGGGAACTAGATTCAATATCCTATAATCAACCATAATGGAATGGAAAACGAAAAAAAAAATATATGTATGTGTGTTTGTGTGTGTATATATCTCTAAATCATTTTGCTATACAGCAGAAACTAATACAACATTGTAAATCAACTATACTTCAGTTAAAAAAAAAAACAGAACGAGCATCTCCCATTCAGGAAGATGTCCCCCCAAACCAGGGGACATTTTCTACTGCCTATGGCCAAGTGAGGGTCAGAAGACAACCACCTTGTCCCTCTCCCAAATACAAACCAGGTGGTCAAGTCCTAGGCATGTTGAACTCAGGACAGATGGGTGTAGACAGAGGTTCAGACCATTTGGCCGGGCCTGGGCAGCATGGAGGGTGTGGGGAGAATGACAGAGCTGGGCACCACCTTCCCCAATACACAAATGCACCTCACGCACCCCAGGATCCTCTGTACACACCTCCACACAGTCAGCTCGCCCCCGCAGATCCCCATCACCCCAATGCCCCATCAAACAAACACTGGTACCACCAATATACGCTCACATCTATCCCCACAGACACACCTACACCCCAGAGACATACTCATACCCCCAAAGACACACTTACATCCCTCAGATATATACAGTTCTTACATAAACCCACACACACTCAACAAACCCCCTGCAGACACACCCATAATCCCCAAGAAACATACGAAGACACATATACCACACATACACTTCCCACAGAAACGCTCAGCACATAAACCCACACGCCTGTGGACTCACATGCCTCACCTGCAAACGCCTACAGACACCCACAGACATACATCCACCACAAGCCCTCTCTACCTCCCCACACCCTCATCTAGACATGCACACCCACACATGGCCCTCCACAGACACACACACCACCCACATCACGCACACATACAGCTTTTTGACAAAACTGCGTCACTCCAACCCCATTCGCCAAATGGCCTGTGGACTCCTAAGTGTGATTCCTGATGATAAATTTAGGCTTCTAAGATCACATATATCCAGCCTCACAGATCCTCTGACCTCCTTAGGGGTCAGACAGGCACCAGTTGGAGCTGACTCTGGGGTCCTTTAACTTCAGGAATTCTCTGCAGCAGGTTTCCTCACACCCAGGTATCCTCACCGCCCCTACAGATGCCACAAGCCCATATCAAGTGCCCACACCCAGGGTGGTGCTGGGCACCCACACAGATCCTGCCCTCCCAGCCTAGTACCCACCTTCCAGGCTCCTGGGAGGGTCCAGGACCCTAGGAGAGGGGAATCAAGGGAAGAGAGGGGCTGTGGGGACAGAGCACAGGCAAGACTGTCAGCTGCCCACTAGCAGACGGCAGCCCCCACCTGAGGTCTGACCACCCTGGGTCCCTCACTTTCGCTCCCACCAGCCGACATTCCCAAGATGGAGAGGAAGGGAGAGATACATAGCAACACTCCAAGGCCATGAAACATTCATCTCCTGGAGTCAGATCCCTTTACAAGGCTCTCACTGTGACCCGAGCCCTGGCCTGACCTAAGGGACTCTGTGGGTGACTGGGGCCAGCCGGTGGGGTGGGAGGAAGGTAAAACCTGGCATTTGAGGCCGGATACACTCACTTCATGTGATAAACACCCCCCCTCCCCTCACCATCCAAGTTCCAACCCACTAGATGGGAGCTGCTGCTGCTAAGTTGCTTCAGTCGTCTCCGACTCTGTGCAACCCCCGAGACGGCAGCCCACCAGGCTCCCCCGTCCCTGGGATTCTCCAGGCAAGAACACTGGAGTGGGTTGCCATTTCCTTCTCCAATGCATGAAAGTGAAAAATGAAAGTGAAGTCGCTCAATCGTGTCCGACTCAGCAACCCCATGGACTGCAGCCTACCAGGCTCCTCCATCCATGGGATTTTCCAGGCAAGAGTACTGGAGTGGGGTGCCATTGCCTTCTCCACTAGATGGGAGATGCTGGTCAAACTATCCTGTTCTTATCCTGTCTCCAAACCTCATCAGGAACCCTCACCTAGCCAGGACCTGGGGAGAGGAAAAGGTCAGATGTTTTATTCCATCCTCAAATATTTTACTGTCCTCCTCTCCTCAGAGCTACCAGGGAGTTAGGAGTTAGGCTCATTTCCCCCCACTTAAACTCTCAGTCCCCATAACATCCCCCACGCCCGCCCCCCTCCTGGACACTAAATGCCAGTCCAGTCCTCCTGCTAAAGAGGTGGGACTTAAATGGTTCCTGCTGGAAGAGATAGCTTCCCATCCCTGGCCTTCCTATCTGCCTGGGGGAGAGTCTCTGAGGGCTCCTCTGTACCGTAATGGCTGGCTCTGGCTCTGGCCCTGGCCAGGCTCTGGGCAAGGTCCTCCCAGGGATTCTTCTGGGGTCGTGTCTTCTTCTGGGGCTTGCAGCCACCGAAGCTCCTCCGGCTGCAGGGCCTGGTACCAGGGTGGGGGCCCACCTTCGGGGGCCAGCACAGGGCTGGCAGCCTCCTGATCGGCCTCTCTGGCCCCTGGCCTCACTGGTGCCCCTGGGAGCTGCAGGAATCGCTGCATCAGGGCACCAGATCCTGCTTCGAAATGAGACTGAGCTGACCGGGGAGCTGGGGGTGCCTGTCCCAGTCACCAGAGGGCCCGCCCGAAACTCAGAAACTGGACACTGGCAGGAGGGAGGCTCTGGTTTCCTCTTTGCTGCTCAGAGACAAGGACTCACGTGGTGGAGGAGGGCAGGGACTAGGGACAGAGCCAAGTCCCGGTCTGCAGGCAGGGGACTGGCAGGCAGGAGAGCGGATCCAGACACAGGTGAGGCATCTCTCACTTCCCCCTCAGGCCACAACTGAACCTCTGCCCCCTCAAAACTCCTCCTCCTCAACAATCGTGTTCACCCCCTTCCCACTCTGACCCCCACCGTCTTGATCCTCACCTGTCTTTCCATGGCCAAGTCCTTGATGTTTTCCTTCCTATCGGCATTCTCTTATCTCTACTTCCTCCATGCCTAGCTGAGGCCCCTCACGTGCACGCCTTCAACTGCTCTTCAATTACATCCTTGGCCCTCTTGTCCCCAGGACCGCTACCCCGCCAGGAGTGGTTGGCTTTGTTTGCTGTGTTTGGTGCTCCTCAGATTCCCACCATCCTTGCCCTAGCAGCTTCACTACTTGTCTCTCAAAGAAAATAAAGGCTTTAGATCAAAATCCCCACAGCTCTCAAACATCTCCATCTACTCTTTCCCTTCCTCTTCCCTCTGGGCAGAGTTGGTCCTCCTTGAGGCCAGGCCAGTTCTCCCACCCGGCTCTGGAAGCCTCCCTCCCATCAGTCAGGGATCAATGCCTCCTTCAATTCCTTCCAGCCTCTTCCACACTACTGGCTCCTTCCCAAAGGCAGTTAAACTTGCTCTGGGCTCTCCCAGACTAATAATAGACAAATAAAAATAACAACAAAAATAAACAGACATTCTTGAACTGACGTTCTCCTCTGGCAACTCTTTCCCTTTCCCCTTTATAAAAAATATATATTTGTTCATTCATTTGGCTGATCTTAGTTGCAGTGCACAGGCTCTCTAGTTGTGGTTCATGGGCTTAGTTGCCTTGCAGTAAGTGGAATCTTAGTTCCCAGACCGGGGATCGAACCTGCATCCCCTGCATTGCAAGGCAGATTCTTAATCATTGGACCACCAAGGAAGTCCCTATAGTCATACTTCTCGAAAGCAAAATTCCCATTCACCGTGTTTTATTCATTTACCTCCTCTTCACTCTCCTATTCACTTTTAATCTGGCTTCAGATGCTGATTAGAATTTAGGGCTCAGTGGCCATGATGTCTACAACTTAAATGGGTCAGCCAAAATATTTATAGATAGATGGTTAGATAAAGCAAATACCACAGAATGGCAACAACGACTGAATTGAATCTAGGTGGAGGGTATACATATATTCATTGTATTATTCACTCAAATTTTCTGTATGTTTAAAATTGTTCATCAAAGAATGCTGGAGAAAATGAACCTAGCCCCTCCTCTTTTGACTTTGCCAGAACTAGTCTCTCAGGGCCGGAGGTGGGGAGTGGAGCAGGAAGGGGTAGACCTGCTGTTTGTCAAACCAGTGGACACGATTTCTTTCCTTGTTTGAATTGACCTCAGAGGGCATTGACACTGCTGACGGCTTCCTTCTTGAAACAACATTTTATTCCTCCTGCCTTTGGCTTACTTATTCTCAGTTATTCTGAAACACTTTCCCCCTGCTCTCTGGTCACTCTTATTCTATGTCTTCAGGGTTCTTACCTGTGCTTTGTCTGAATTCATTTTATAAATGCTCCTTAGGTTATCTGGCTATCTTCACTTCCTTCTGTGGCTTTGATGGATGGACACGCACGTGTGTGTGTGTGTGTGTGTGTGTGTGTGTACTAATAATCTCTTGGAATCCAAATCCTAACATCCAGCTACCTACTAAACTCTACCTCAGAGTTTACAATCTCACCATCTCAAAAGCCAGGCTCAACATTATTTTCCACAAATTTGCTTGTAATATCTTTATTTCCAATTACCCTGTCTGGCATCACCATCTATCTACTACAAGAACTGGTAACCTGAGATTATCCTCATCTTCTCTCAGCCCCTTCCTACTACCTGTCCCCCAGGTAATCAAGTCTGTGGCTTCTACCATCTCAAGAGCCCCCCCAAGTCCTGGGCATCACCCATAGCCTAGGCCACCATCATGCCCACCCATCCAACTTCAACACCCCTTCACCTGTCTTCTGCTGAATCCGGCACACCTCAGATCTCTTCTCCACAATCCAGCCTGGGACCCTTCTAAAATACAAATCTGCTACTGCCTGCTTAGAAACCTTCAGTGGCCCTGCACCCCCCTCCCTCCACCTTGGCATCTCTTTACCTTCAGTTCTGGCCATTCCCGTGGCTTGGACAGAGATTCTGGCCACACCGTATTAGCACATACAAAACCTGTGATCTGGCTCTCCTTTACCTCCACACCTTGCCTAAAGCTCTTTGTTCTGCCTGAAACATCCTTGGCTCTCCCCTACTCCCTTCTCTCCAGGCCCAGGGACCGGCTCCTCTCACCCCTCTGAGAGCCCCACCACACTGCACTGTCACTCACAGGCTCTTCCCTGTGCCCCTCTCTAGACGGGCTTGCGGAGAAGACTGTGTCATGTTCACGGGGGCATCCACGCTGACTAGAACGAGACTTGACACAGCAGGCCCTTAATAACGCTTGTTTCAGAATTTACGAATAAACAAATGAAGGATGGAATGAGCCAAAGGTGGAAGGGAAGGGGAGGAAGTTAAGGTAGGGTTGAATTATAGGGGCAACGTGGGGAGCAGGAGTGGGAGCTCCAGACGCTCCCCAGAGATGGGGATGAGGACGGGGGACCAGAATAAGGGGAAATGCATTTGTAGGAGCGGCTAGGCCTGGGAGGTTCTGAGTCTCTCTATTCCAGGGCGGGCCTTCCTGGACAGGCCTCCAGGCTCAAGCTCGAAGATCTGACCCCTTCCCCGCGTTCTTTTGGAGTCAATTCGCCACAAGCGAAAAAAGGCAGAGACCCTGTAATCCAAGTCCACGAATAGGAGAAACACTTGGGCCGGGAGGATTGGTCTTTCAAAAACAGAGCTGGCCGGCCCATCCCCCACCAGTCTCCACCCCCACCCTCACAGGTCCCAGGCCGGCCCCTCGCGGGGCGGGGGGCGAAGGGGGGACAGGGGTCGCGAGGGTCTGTGTCCACGGCCGGAGGGTGCCGTGCAGGATTCCGGTCCGCGCCACCTGGGCCGCCGCGGACCGGCCTGGGCGCTGTCCATGGTACCGCAGCGCGTGTTCCCAGGCCCGGCCGGGCCCAGCCCCCCTCTCGCCCGGCTCCCTCACCGCTTGTAGTCGGAGGAGAAAATGCCGCCGCTCGCCGGGTCGTGGCCATACTCGGGCTCCCCGGGGCCGGCAGAGCCGCCTTTGTCTTCGTTGTAGGCCGGGGCGGCCGACATAGGGCGGCAGGGCAGCGGGCTTCGCTAGGGAGGACGCGGCGCCGCCGGGATGCGGCAGGGACCGAGTAAGAGCGCGCAGGCCGGGCAGGCGAGATCGGCGGCGCTGCCCGGGCTCCGCAGAGGCCGCAATCTGCGGCGGCGGAGGCAGCAGCGCGCGGATTTATCAATCAGGACAGAGAGCGTTGTAGTTCTTAAAGGCACCGGTTCCCGCGAAGCGGAGGGCGTGTCCGCGGAGGGAGCAGGAGGGGCGGTGCCGCAAAGCCTGGCCCCGCCCCAATACCTCGGAAATCCCTCCACCCACCCCAGTACGGAAGGTGCCAGCCCTTGAAAGTAATCATGCACCTCCAGGTCTAGGGGTGGGGAGGTGGGGTGGAGTTGCTGGACTGATGTTGGGACAGCCGTCTGGAGATGCAGAACGCCATTACTCATCCCTGACCACCCGGTCTCGGTGGGACGGTCTCTAGGAGCTTCACTCATCCCAGATACTACGCGGATTCTCACCCACGCTGTGGAAAGAAAGGCTGGGTCTTGGGTGAGGGGCGGGTAAAAGAAAGTTGTGCACGACAGCTTCCTAGAGATGATGGAATTTAAGGAAGGTTGGTTCAAGAGCGCCGAGGTTGCAGATGTAGAGAGATGGGGACTGAATAGAGGGAATGGTGAACCTCGAATTGGCTTTGGAAAATAGTTTAATGATCATTTCTGAAGCCCCTTGCCCACTAGGAGTGCCTGAGGTCACAGCTAGTCCACGGTCAAGTCCACATCCACGGAAACCTAGGAAAGAAGGGGGAGGGAGGAGGTTGGGTTAGGGTATGGTGTGACTGTCAGGACTTTTGGATCCTATGAGGCCTCCAGCTCCTCCCTCAAGGTCCAAGGTCCCCCCAGGGAAGGCAGCCTGGATCTAGAGAGAAAGTAGTGATTGGGATGGGGGAAGGGGGTGGGTTCCAGTTGAGTTGGGGCATCAGGTTGAGTGAGTGGGGTGAGGGTGGGGGGTTGGTCTTTTGCCTGGGCTTCCCTGGTGGCTCAGACAGTAAAGAATCTGCCCACAATGCAGAGACCTGGCTTCAATCCTTGGGTCAAGAAGATCCCCTGGAGAAGGGAATGGCAATCCACTCCAGTATTCTTGCCTGGAGACTCCCATGGACAGAGGAGCCTGGTGGGCTACAGTCCATGGGGTCACAAAGAGTCCGAAAGGACTGAGAAATTAACACTTTCACTTTTTGGGAGGTGAGGCCCGGATTTGGAATGTGGAAGGGGCCATAGGACTGAGTCTTGATCTATAGGCTACCGGTGTCTCCAGAACCAGAATTGGAGGGTCTCGGTGGAAATGGAGGGGCCCAGAAAGGTAGGGCTTGACTTAGGTAGGTTCCATTGGAGAATGGAAATGAGGGTTAATCAGGACCACCGCAGCACCTGGCTGAAGAATGGGAATGGGGGTTGACCAGGACCACCACAGCACCTGGCTGAAGGAGGCTGAAGTAAATAGATGTGCCTCATATCTGTGAGAGCGGATCTTTCTGGAGTGGGCCCAAAAGAGTTTCTGAGGAGTAGAACCTTGATGAATGAGCAGGCCTAGTTTGCTTCTGGGGGCTTTGGTTATGCCAAAGTAAAGTGGATCTCCAATTTGAGTAACGTGGCCTGGGTGGGGAGAGAGGCCCTAAACTGTCCAGAAGCTCATAGTTTAGCTACAGTTGTTAATTGGTTCTAGAGGTGATGTGCGGTCCTATGTGGGTAGCTGGGCCGTGCTCACCGAAGTCATGGGAGTCCGGACTACTTGTACAGGGTCCAGGTTGGGCCCTGGACCCAACAGTTGCAGAGCAAAATGCACGCAGTTGCTGCGCATGGGGTGATAGGGAGGCGGGTCAGTGTCCATGGCTTCATGCCCTCGGCGCTCCAGTGCTACGTGGTCAATGCCATCGCGTCTAGGCAGCACCCTCCAAAGAAAGCGGGAGCGCAGCATTGGGCGCTGCCCTTGTTTGGATACAATGCCTTCACAGGAGCCGAGAAACAGGTGCGGCCCATGGCCACGAGGGTTCTTGCCTGCAAGGATCACGGGTCAAGTGTGATCAGAGCTGGCTTCGGTCCTGTGACTCCAGCCCCAAGCTCCCACCCACACCCCCATCTCCCAGGATCCCGTGGCCCTGAGCCCCATGCCCTGGGTGCCCAAGCGACTTCCATCAGAGACCTGCACCATGAGCTGGGGGTGGCAGTCTTCGTCCCTATGAGGCCTACTTGCTGGTGGAGCAGGCTTGATGGGCAGCCTCTGTTCCAAGCCCAGGGCCTGTCCTCTCACCCTCAAAGTGGATGATCTCTCCGTGGCCACAATACACACCAACATGGGCCCCGCATCAGCGTCCAGTGGGGGACATCAGCCTGAATAGGAAGAGGTCTCCTGGCTCAGGTTCATTGTCCTTCAACTCCACAGCCTCGAAGTGCTGGCCCAGGAAAGCCTCAGAGAAGAAGAACGTAATGGTGCTGACTGCCCGTGTCACAGCCTGGGAGGAAACATGGACCAGACCACAGGATGACTGCAGGCCGGGATGAAAGAGAAGTCAGTTCCTTCTGCTGTTCATTGTGTCAGGTGGGCCACCCAGGGCCCAGGGAGACCTGGTTTGGGGCCAAGCCCTGGCTGAATGTCTTCCCTACCCCACACCTGCCTCCCTGTGCTGAGGAACTTCAGAGGCCTGGGCATCATGGGTAAGTCCTGCCCTGAACCATCCTTCAGTTTCCAGCCATTGAGACCTCCTGAACTGTTTCATCTCATCTGAAATTCCAGCCTTGACATTCCCCCCGCCAACTCCCACCCCCTCATCAGGATCCCCTTTCCCACTCATCTATATTTCCATTCCCTGGAGGCAACACAGGGAGCATGCCTACCTGAGATGAGCTGAAGTCCTAAAGAAACGGAAACAGAAACTCGGGTGAGATCTGGACCCAAGACAGGCATCTCCTCCCAAGTCTGGGAGAGAAAGACCCCTCCACAGCCTCAGCCATCAACATCTACTAAGCAGCTGCTCATTTGATGCTTAATACAGTCCCACAGATGGGCACAGTATCTGCATTTTCAGGATTAAAAGAAAAAAAAAGACAAAACACAGGTTCACATTCATCTGTTGGACATTTAGGTGGTTTCCACGTCCTGGCTACACTATCAAGTGTAAAACAGAAAGCTAGTGGGAACCTTCTATAAAACAGGAAGATCAGCTCGGTGCTCTGTGATGACTCAGAAGGGTGGGATGGGGAGGGGGTGGGGGGCAGTGAAGCTCAAGAGGGAGGGGATATATGTATATTTGTAGCTGATTCACTTCATTGTACAGCAGAAACTAACACATTGTAAAGCAATTATATTTCAATTAAAAAAAAAAAAAACAGGTTCACACGATATATGTTGCTGGAATGCACACAGCTTAACGTAGGTCTCCTTCTTGTGCCCTTCGACCTAAACATCAGTCACCTGGTACCTTCTTTTTCTCTATATGGAAGGGAGCAGTACATTTAGAGCAGGTTTCTCCTATCTTTACTGGGAACAAAGGGCTTTGGGGACTCGGGAGGATAGCCTGCTGAAATTGAGCCTAGGCTTTGGTCTCAGAGAGAGCCTGGAAAAGGAGGTGAAAGTGGGGCCGGCCTCTCCCGTCCCTGACCCTCCCCTTCGCCCCTGGCCCCACTCCATAGTCTCCGTC
Organism: Bos mutus; assembly: GCF_027580195.1. Taxonomy (NCBI): domain Eukaryota; kingdom Metazoa; phylum Chordata; class Mammalia; order Artiodactyla; family Bovidae; genus Bos; species Bos mutus. The sequence continues at coordinate 21,735,663 of NC_091637.1, forward strand.
TCCTCTATGTATTACAGAGCGAATCTCATTTTCCTGAACTGGGAGCTGTGAAAGACTCAGGGGACCAACTCATCGCAGTTTGTGTGGGACTTTCCAGGCTCTAAAATCGAAAACCCAGCATCCCAGGAACCCAGGAAAACTTGGGACGACTGGTGACCTTGGGGTCCTCTCTCCCAGCTCTCTTGACCTCAGGAGACCACAGGGAGGACCCAGTCATGTGAACAACTCTTTGGTCACACTCTCCTGCAATCCACCAGCAGCCTCTCTTGTTTCCTACTCGCCCCATACCCATCAGGCCAAGCAGAGATCATAGCTGTGGGCGAGAGTGGTCTGTCCTGGCCCCTGCTAGGGCAGCAGGAATCCGACCTGGAGAAAAGGTAAGACAGACAAGCTGAGGACCTCTGCTCCAGTCACCTGGGATGTGAAGCTCATCTAGGGAGGGGGAAAAAAAAAACCAAAAAACAGCTGTCACCCCCTGGCTCCTGAGGAGTCAGGGTCCAAACCACCGCGCCTCTCACCTCTCCCCACTCAGGTTGCGCCCTTTGCATGAGGGGCTGTCTGTGTGTTGATGCATGGCTGTGCATTTGCTGTGCCCGTGAGTCTGCTGCAGTACTGGATACAGGACTGGGAGACTGAGTCTGGGCAGTGCCCCTTCTCTGTATGGGACATCAGATAGGCCACTTCCTCCCTCTGGGCCTCAACTTCCTCATCTGTGAACTGGGGATAATAAGCCTGGAAGACTGGGCATCACAGGACTATTGTGAGGCACTGAGAGCTCTTTGTGAGCAAGACAAGGCAAGTCGGGCAGGGTTTGTTTATCTTCAGTCTTCGTCTGAGCATGCAGAGTTGGGCATCAAGGGAGGAGGGGTGGGGAGAAAGCATCTTTCTCAGCTCAGTGGAGAAAAACAATGGGCCCTCAGAGTTGGGCTGCCTCCCTGTGACCCCTGCTCCAGAGCGCTCAGGAAGTCGCCCAGTTGGAAAGGCTCTGGAGAGCAGGGCCCTACCCCTGACTCCTCCTCTGAAAAGTTCCCAAGTGGTAACCTGGGTGAGGAGGCACTTTGGCCACCACCAGCTGGGCCCCTGGACTTGAGTCTGGGTCCAAATGAGGAGCTGCCCCTTCAGGTCGGGGATCTAGGTCCATGCATGGGGCTTCATCTGTAATGATAACGTTTATTGTCAGAAATTTTGTGATTAAGTTTCTGTGCTAAAATGCCATTTAGCCCTAACAGTAATGTCATGAAATGGGTACTGTTGTTATCTTTCTAATTTAACAGAAAGGGAAACAGGCTTGGAGAGGTTGCCAAGGTTCCAAACTAGTAAGTGGAGGAATGAGGATTCAAGCCCAGGTGGGTCTTGTTCCATTGCCCAAAACCTTAACCACTGTACAGGACTTTCTCTCTCACGCTGCTGGCACACAAGCACCCACTTCCCCAGACTCCTCCACCAGGAATTACTGACCCCCTCGGTTCTTCCTGACCTCCCCCTCAGCTTTCATTGAGCCAAGCTGCCATTTTCTTTGTAAGAAAAGGAGTAAAGAGCAAGATCCCCGGGGACAGACTGTCCTGCTCTATGGGCACCTTGCCTGGCAATGCTGCCCACCACACTGGGGCTTCTCACTGGGGACCTGGGCTCTTTCTCCCCTCATCCTGATGGAGAATTTCAGAAGACCAGTTGTGAGAGTGGCCTTGCAACTGGGTGTGGGGCTGGTCTCCTTGGGGCCCTGGGCCCTGCCCTCCCCACAGAGATCCCTGAAGGACCTCAACTCAGTGGGGTGCTACCACTGGGCACAGGGCTTGTGGTAGCCCTTGGAAGTGTGTCTGTGGTCTGGCCTGAATTTCTAGACCCTTCTGTCCCCCTTTGGTCTAGCCCTGGACAAAGGTCCCTCTGTGGGAAGCAAGTTTCTGGGGTCACTGCTCTCAGCCAGTCATCTCCAGCCAGAGGCTCCCCACTGGGGCACAGCAGGCCCTTCCTTTAAGCCCCCAGCACACCCTGGGGCTGCCCCTTCCTTCCCTTAAAAGCCTTTGGTCATCCCCTCCCTTTTGGCCCAGTGATCCCACCGGAATCCTGGCCCCCAGCTCGAGCAGCTCACCTTGCAGCAGTCACCTCTGTTCCTTGCTAGGTGCTCTCCTTCTGTGGCCAGAGCAGGGAAGGCTAGTTGTCCGCCCCTGAGACAGATAAAAGAGCCAAGCAGGAAGCCCTGGGGCCCCGTTCTGAGCATCACCATCTGTGCCAATCTAATGGCAGCCCTCCCCACTCCTGGCAGCTCTGGGAACAAGCAGCAGCCAGAAACTGAAAGGCTGGAGCCTGGAGTGGGTAACTGGTGCCCTCACCCACCTCTCTCCCCCCCTCCTCTTCAGCCCCCACCCCACACCTGCTTCTGCTGGCACTGCCATTTGTACCTGCTCTCTGGACCTACCCTTCTTCCCTTACTGGCCTCCAGGGTATGCAAATGCCCTGAGAACAAACTCCATACAGATTTCAGTTCCTTTTAATTTGTTGATACTTGGTTTTATTGACTAACATATGGTCTATATTGGTGAATATACTACGTGCACTTGAAAATGTTCATTGTACATTTAGGGTATGGTATTCTGTAAATATTAGTTAGGTCAAGGTGACTGACAATGCTGCTCAGATAGTCTGTGTCTTTACTGACTTCTTGTGTAGATTTTCAATTAATTAATAGAGGGATAATAAAACAGAGGATGAGATGGCTGGATGGCATCACCGACTCGATGCACATGAGTTTGGGTGAACTCCGGGAGTTGGTGATGCACAGGGAGGCCTGGCGTGCTGGGATTCATGGGGTCGCAAAGAGTCGGACACGACTGAGCAACTGAACTGAACTGAATAAAACTTTCAACTATGATTGTGAGACTGCCCATTTCTCCCTTCAATTCTGTCAAATTTTGCCTAGTGGATGTTAAAATTCTATTATTAGATATTTGATTATTGTTATGTCTTTCTGATGAATTGACCCTTCATGGTTATGCATGGGGTTCTCTCGTGGCTCAAACTCTAAATAGTCTGCCTGCAATGTGGGAGACCCAGGTTCGATCCCTGAGTCAGGAAGATCCCCTAAAGGTGGAAATGGCAACCTACTCCAGTATTCTTACCTGGAGAGTCCCATGGATGGAGAAGCCTGGCAGGCTACAGTCTATGGGGTCTCAAAGAGTCAGACACGACTGAAGAACTAACACACATGATCAGTTATGCATGTCACTCCTCTCTCTGCTAATAAATTTTGCTTTGAGGTCTATTTTATCTGATGGGGCTTCCCTAGTAGCTCAGTTGGTTAAGAATCCGCCTGCAATGCAGGAGACCCCAGTTCGATTCCTGGGTGGGGAAGATCCGCTGGAGAAGTGATAGGCTACTCACTCCAGTATTCTCAGACTTCCCTGGTGGCTCAGCTGGTAAAGAATCTGCCCACAATGTGGGAGACCTGGGTTTGATCCCTGGGTTGGGAAGATCCCTTGGAGAAGGAAAAGGCTACCACTCCAGTATTCTGGCCTGGAGAATTCCGTGGACTATATAGCAGAGAGTCAGACACCACTGAACCACTTTCACTTTCTATGATGTTATGCTCACTATTCGTAGTTGTATCTTTTATCATTCACTTTTGATCTGTATCTTTTTTGAGGTGCATCTCTCCTAGACAGAACATAGTTAAATCTTGCTTTTTTATTTATTTTGGCAATCTCTGTGTTTAAAATTGAATCATTTGTTCCATAGATATTTAATGTAATAATTGATATGGTTGGATTTTGATATAGTATTTGTTTTTTTCCCTTCTGATATTTGTTCCTTTCTTCTCCCTTTCCTGACTTCTTTGGGCATATTCAACTTTTTTTAAGAATTTAATTTTATGTATTGACAGCTGTACCTCTCTCTATATATTAATATTTTAGTAGTTTCTCCAGTATTACAGTGTAACTATTTAAATTTCCACAGTCAACATACTGATGATATTGTATGACTTTACACAAAATGTAGAAGCCTTGTAACCAAACAGGTCCATTTACTACAATCCTCTATTTGTTACATGCATCATATCTACACACATTATAAACTCCACAAGCTAATGTCATAACTTTTGCTTTAAACTGTCCTGTATTTTAAAGAAAGCAGGAAGAAAAGTCTTTCATATTTACCCAGATATTTACCATTTCTGATCCTCTTCATTCATTCTTGAAAGTCTAAGATTTTCCCTGATATCATTCCCCTTTAGCCTGAAGAATTTCCTTCAGCATTTCTTGTGGTGCACATCTGCTGGTGATGAATTCTCTTAGATGAATTCTTTTGTCTGAGAGTAACTGTATTTCATCTTCATTCATACTATTGGATGTAGAATTCTGTATTTAATCTTTGCTTTCAGCAGTTTGAAGATTTGCTGCCACTGTCATCTGACCTTGAGTTTTCGGTGAGAAGTCAAAGACAACTATCATTAAGTTATTAAAGATAACTCCAGCATGTCATGTTCTGTTTATCTTTGCTATTCAGATTTCATACTCGTTTTTAGGACTGTGACTGCGACTGTACCTAGGAACGGTTGTCTTTATATATCTCATTGTGGTGCCTTGAGATTTTTGAATATGTACATTTTTGTCTTTACCAAATTTAGGGATTTTTTACCATTATTTCTTGACATTTTCTGCCTTGTTTTCCCTGTCCTCTCATTTTTAACTCCAATTAATATCATCACCTTAATGCTGTTTGATATGTCATTTTTTTTCAATCTTTATTCTCAATCTTTTGACTGAGATGTCTCTTTGTATTTCTTTAATTTCATTGACTCTTTCTTCTGACAACCTTGACTTGCTGTTAATAAACCCACTCATTTAATTGTTTTCTTATTTTCAGTTTTAGAATTTTATTTAAAATATAATTTTCCTTTCTCTAAGATTATCTATCTATTCATTATTACTATCTTTTGCTTAAATTTTTTTTAACCAACATTTCTTTTTTTTCTTTTTTTTTCTTTTACCATCTTTTTTTTTTAAATTTTATTTTTAAACTTTACAATATTGTATTGGTTTTGCCAAACATCGAAATGAATCCGCCACAGGTATACCTGTGTTCCCCATCCTGAACCCCCCTCCCTCCTCCCTCCCCATACCATCCCTCTGGATCGTCCCAGTGCACCAGCCCCAAGCATCCAGCATCGTGCATCGAACCTGGACTGGCGACTCGTTTCATACATAATAGTATACATGTTTCAATGCCATTCTCCCAAATCTTCCCACCCTCTCCCTCTCCCACAGAGTCCATAAGACTGTTCTATACATCAGTGTCTCTTTTGCTGTCTCGTATACAGGGTTATTGTTACCATCTTTCTAAATTCCATATATATGTGTTAGTATACTGTATTGGTGTTTTTCTTTCTGGCTTTATCTTTTGCTTAAAGTTTTTTGTAGATATTTAAAATAAATGCTTAAAGGTTTTCACGCCCCCCACATTTGGGTGGTGTGGGCATACACTGTCATTGTCTAGTTTTTCTAATGATGTTGAGTTATGTTTTCCTTTTTTTTTTTTTGCATGTCTAGGATTTTAAAAATGTGTATAATGGACACTGGAGATGATACATTGTACAGATTCTTTATTCTTTTATCTTCCCCTGAAGAATATTGATTTTTATATGAGCAAGCTGTCACATTAATAGCTTGGACTTGATTTCAAGCTTGTGGAGTTCTGGTTCAACCCTCTATTATGGTGAGTCTAAGTTTCACCATTTTTATTAGGGTGTATTCCTTAGTCCCAGCCCATAGTCTAGTAAGGAATAGCCCCTATGCGATTTCAGTGGGCAGTCCAAAGGGATTCACCAAGCCCCTTTAAGTTTGTTGAAATCAAACTACATATTCCATCTCCCTTGCAGTTGACAGCAGCTGAAATATCTCCCCTTCAGCTGTTGCTTTCCACTGGGCTCCTTGGAGTCTCACCTAGTAGGCTGCAGTAAAAAGAGTTATCCGAGGATTTGTAGGGACTTTATATGCAGATTTAGGGGATTCCCCTCTCTGTAGATACCTTCTTTCTGGTATACTCCACCCTCAATTTCCAGCTGCTCCATTCTGAAATTTATCCACTGATGTCTTAAGCCAAGAAGTTCTGTGGCTTTTTGTGTGAGGTTTAACCATCCCATGCTGGATAGATGGGGGAGGGCCCTAAAGGAAAAGCTTGAAATTTTCAGCCTCACCTCCTATTCTTCAGGGAGGGGAAGGGGACTAGCAATGGAGTTAATGATACATCATACTCACTGACCCATGATGCAGCCTCCCTAAAAATTCCAAAAGTATCGAGTTCACAGAGCTTATAAGTTGGTGAACACATGGAGGTATTGAGAGAGTGGTGCCCAGAGAGGGCATGGAAGCTCCCAGCCCTTTCCCACATACCTTGCCCTGCGTGTCTTTCATCTGGATGTTCACCTGTATCCTTCATCATATCCTTTCCTAACAAAGTGATACATGGTGATGACTTGAAACAAATAGACTGCCAGGTACTTCTCAGGCAAAGATGAGTTTATTTGGGATCAGCAGAGAATGGCAATCCAAGGTCTGCAACCCTGGTAGAGCCACATGCACGTCCCCATCAGGCAAGGGAAGGAGAATGCTTTTATTGGGAAGAAAAGGAAGTTCAGAGGGCTAGAGCTAGCAGAGTCCAGGGCTTTTCATTGGCTGAGTGCTTTCCAGGAAGGAAGAGCCTGCTTTCTTTCTATTAGGCTTAGATACCGTTACAGGACCAGTTGGGTGTGCTGCAGTCCATGGGGTCGCAGAGTCGGACACAACTTAGCAACTGAACAACCTTTACAGGACGTGAGAGCTCCCCCTTCTGGTTTCCCAACTCTACTTAGTTAAGGTTTCTGTTTATTAATTTTTTACAACAGTAAGTAAACTGTTTTCCTGAGTTTTATGAACCATTATAAAAATTAATTGAATCCAAGGTGGAGTCAGGGAGGACATGGGAAGTTCCAATTTATAGGCAAGTCAGACAGAAATTGTAGGAAACCTGGGGACCTAGTACTTGAGGTTGACCGCTGACATGGGGGGCAGTCTTGTAGGGCTGAGCCCTTAACCTGTGGGATCTGATGCTGTCTCCAGTTAGACAGTGTCAGAACTGAGTCAAATTGTATGACATGCAGCTGGTTTCACAAAATTGCTTGGTGTGGGCAAAGCTCCATACAATCTGGTGTCAGAAGTTTTGTGAATGTGGTACTAGGGTGAGAGTAAAGGAGACTCACACAGGGGAAAAGTGAATCCTTCCTATTCAAGAAGTAACTACGAAGATAAGGGTTGGTTTAACAAAGTTTGCCTGTATAGATTTCTCCGCCCCAGATTCCCCACCTCTGGTGGTGAGAATGTCTTCCTTCCTCCTGGTACAGGGAAAGTACTTCTCATGTGGGACTTTTAGCTCCAGCTTTCAGAAAGAAAAGGAGGGTCAGAGTGTTCTTCTTATACCTGCTATTTTCTCTTGCCTTTAATTCAACATCATCAATATACCAAAGTGGCATATTTTGAGGTGACATGGTCTGCTTTTCCTTCACTAGTACAGTGTGTGTGTGTGCTCAGTCATGTCTGACTCTTCTGCAACCCCAAGGACCATAGCCTGCCAGGCTCCTCTGTCCATGGGATTCTCCAGGCAAGAATACTGGAGTGGGTTGCCCTCCTCCAGGGGATCCTCCCAACCCAGGGATGCTACCCATGGCTCATGCATTGCAGGGGGATTCTTTATCTGCTGAGACATCAGGGAACCACTCACTAACAGAGTAGGCGAAGAAAAAGTAGAAGGCAAAACAAATAAAACATGTGGTCCCACCTCTCTTGGACGTCGCAGTCTGGGACTGTATCCGCACTTCATGGAGAAAGAGGAGGGAAACAAACACGTGTCTCGACTTCTGCCCCATCCACTAGGCTGCCTTCAAGAGCGTGATTTCTCTGGATTTATAAGAATGATTTTTCTGCAGGTATTCTCTTTTAGATATGGAAACTGATGGTCCTCAGTCTAGGAGATGAATTTAAATGAATTTTTAGCCTACAGCTACTGTTGTTGTTATTATTTAACTACACCAGATACACTGAATTCTATGTGTCAGACATTACAAAGTTAATGTTTAAAACAACCCTGAAAAGTACATTGCAAGAGACCTTAAATATCATGGAGAGCCGTCTATGGGGTCGCACAGAGTCAGACACGACTGAAGCGACTTAGCAGCAGCAGCAGCAGCAGTGGCCAGTTTGAAGGATAATGGAGAAGTAGGTTTTTGGGGTGGCTGGGTGAGAACAAAAGAATAATTAAGAGATGATTGTGAACTGAGGCAGTGGCAGTCAGAATAAAAAGATCGGGACATAAAAGACAGATTGAATCCTCTTAACTGGGTTGTCCTAATTAAATCTCCCTTCCTAAATGAAACAAGTTGAGATTTAAGGTTTCTTCCACTCTACTTCTTTACTCATGTTCACTTTATACTCTTTCAAAATGCTGTACCATTAATGATTTGATGCTGTCAATGCAAGGACAGGCAAGCATTTTAGAGAGAACGATTTTAAGGGGTCTTTTTCAAGGTTCAAAAGGCACAATCAAGACCAGACCCCCGATGTTCTGACAGTTCACCCCACGAGTAAAAGAGGAACTGGTTTGCTTGGCTGATAGGCTACTGAGAGAACAGAACATACATCTTTATGAGGTTTCACTTCTGTTTTAGTACACACAAAGCTCCCCTCATCTTTATTCAAGGTCATCCCGTGAGAATACATTTACAGATCTTAAAATCAGGAAGATCACCACCAATGTTGTTTTTGTCTTTCATGATCATTCCTAACTTTCCCAGTGACCAGGTGGGGCTTCTCTCATAGTATCTGGATAAGACGGTGGTGTTTCACCAAGTGACCCCTCCCACAGCCTAGGAAAAGCAGAGAGCACCTATCTATCCCTTGCTCTGGATTATGTCACTCTCCCTGCCCCACGGCTGGTTCCTGCCTCCAGTGGAATGCTAAATGGTTGGTTGCCCAACCAATAAACAGGCTGTAACAAAAGAGAACCATCTTTCCTCTAAAATACTGTTTTATCACGGATCATTGTCATAATGTGATCTCCTCAAAAGATAATGAGTTTTTATCTGCACGTAATCCTAAATGAAACATTCAATGTTTCAAACATACAATGAAGACACATATAGATGAGAAGTGATCACACTGAAGTTTGGAAAGTAAGCAGTAAAGCTATATGTGAGGCTGAAATGGAGAACCCTGTGAAAATCTCAAAAAAGACAATCGTGGGATCAATAAAGGAACTCATAGTACATGTATACAATTTATTTGCTTCTAAGTGGTAGTTTAAGCAGAAAATTTTGCTTTTAATCCTGATACTTATCCAATCCACAAATCACAAGTTCACCTTTATTTTTAAAACTTTTGGTGAACTAGTGTTCTAAATTTTGTATCTCAGAGTGAAGAGAGAATTTGTTCTTTTCATAACCATAGAAACAAATGAGGTGAAACACTGAAGGCAAATTAAGAAAACAATTTGCCTCCTACTGCTTTGTACACTCCAAGTTAGTGAAGGAATGGATAATCACCAACAAACTGTTGGCTAAAGTCACAGAGATGACTTTCCAAATGTCTTCTCTCAGTCAAGGAAGTTATACTACAGGAGGAAACAATCCATGTCTAATCCCAGGAAGAAATTGGCAAAACAGTATCTTAACTCTATTTCAGTTCTGTGGTGTCATAAGGACAGACTAGCTCTTCCTAAGAACAGGTCATTCTGCTTGAGAAAACATATACCCATCCATGTAGTTATCATTGCCGAGGTGCTTCATTTCTTTGAGTAGATCTAGGTTTCCATCTGGTGCTATTTTCCCTCTGCCTGAATGGCTTCCTTTAATATTTCTTGCAGGGAGGGTCTGCTGCTGATGAATTCTTTTAGCTTTAATAGGTCTAAAAATGTCTGTATTTCACTTTTTCTTTTTTTGAAAGAAGGTATAGAATTGGTAAAGAATTCTAGCTTGAGAGTTTTTCTTTCAGTACTTATGGCGAGAAGTCTGGGATCAGGGTATCAGCACAGTGGAGGCCTGCTGAGAGCTCTTGTCCTGGCTTTGAGATGACTGTCTTCTTGTCATTGCTATTTCCTCACACTAACAGGGTGTGGGAGAAATCTTTGGTTTCTCTTCTTATAAGGGCACCAATCCCACCACAAGGGCCCCACTTTCAAGATCTCATTTAAACTTTATTATTTCCCAATGGTCTCACCTCCAAATACTATCACATTGGGGGATTATGGCTTCATATATAAATTTTGCAGGGGAATACAATTCAGGCCATAGCATTATAACAGTCACAATGAAAACAAAAATAAACATAATTTAAGAGCTTCCCTTGTGGTTCAGTGGTAAAGAATCTGCCTGCCAAGGCAGGAGACACTGGTTTGATCCCTGGGTTGAGAAGATCCCCTGGAGAAGGAAATGGCAACCCACTCCAGTATTCTTGCCTGGAGAATCCCATTGACAGAGGAGCCTGGCAGGCTACAGTCCATGGAGTTGCAGAGTCAGACACGACTTAGCAAAACTAAAGAATACAACAAGAGTCTGTTATGTACCAGCACTGTGTCACATGCTTGTACGGATACTTTCACACTCCTTATTACACAGACGAGGGAATGAGTTTAGTTCATTGATCACCTTAACAGATGGTTAAGTTGTTGTAGAGCTATAATTAGAGCTCAGGCAATCTGACTTCACGTCCCAAATTCCTAGTTCCCTCCGTATACTGCCTCGACCAGGGGGAAAACATTTTGAAATCTAATGAACTGAGTTCAGGAATTTGTTTTAGTTGTCACATTTTTACGGTAGAGAAGGGCTCCAAATATTAAAGTGATCCTTTTGATAACTACTCATAAGAAAGTAGACCAGGGCTTCCATGGTGGCTCAGTGGCAAAGAATTTGCCTGCCAATACAAGAGACATGGGCTTGATCCCTGGTCTGGGAAGATTCCACATGTTGTGGAGCAACCAAGCCCGTGCGGCACAACTACTGAGCCTGTGCTAGAGCCCGGGAACTGCAATTATCAAGCCCACGTGCTGCAACCACTGAAGCCCCCACACCTAGAACCCATGCTCCGCAACATGAGAAACCAAGGCAATGGGAACCCCGCACGCCGCAACTAAAGAGTAGCCCCTGCTCGCAGCAACTAGAGAAAAATCCCACGCATGATGAAGACCCAGCACAGCCAAAAATAAATAAATAAACAAAATTATTTTTTAAAAAGAAAATAGATCAGACAGACCAAAAAAAAAAAAAAAAAAAAGTTGACATAAAAAGAGCTAAAAGCAAAGGAAAATTCTGGAAAGTGTACAAATACCAGTTTGTACCAAGGACCCATCATTCCTTGGCTCCGGTATGGGTCTGGGAAAGGAGCACTGTCAAATACTGCTGCAAATATGTACTTGCATCCTCTCTGGAAAGGGAATTTGAAAAGATGGATTAAAAACTTCAAGGAATGTGTTCTCCTGAACAAATAACTTAAATATGGGTACCTCGCTTAAGGAAGTCAAGATGTACACAAAACTGTATGTACCCAGATAGTCATTATTTCAAAACTAGACTTACATATATTCTGGTTATTAAAACCATGCTATGGTTTTTCCAGTGGTTATGTATCGATGTGAGAGTTGGACCATAAAGAAGGCTGAGTGCCAAAGAATAGATGCTTTTGAACTGTGGTGTTGGAGAAGACTCTTGAGAGTCCCTTGCACTGCAAGGAGATCAAACCAGTCAATCCTAAAGGAAATCAGTCCTGAGTATTCATTGGAAGGACTGATGCTGAAGCTGAAGCTCTAATACTCTGGCTACCTGATTCAAAGAACTGACTCACTAGAAAAGAACTTGATGTTGGGAAAGATTGAAGGCATGAGGAGAAGGGGATGATAGAGGATGAGATGGTTGGATGGCATCACGGACTCAATGGACATAAGTTTGAGCAAGCTCTGGGAGTTGGTGATGGACAGGGAGGCCTGGTGCGCTGCAGTCCATGGGGTCCCAAAGAGTCGGACACGACTGAGCAACTGAACTGAACTGAACTGTTCTAAAGTTCAGAAGATACAGAGATGTCTAAAGAAATTAAAAAAACAAATAATTTTGGCTATTACCTCTCAGATTTAACCATTGTTATAACTGGGCTCCCCTCTCCTCTTAGTCACATGTATGTTATCTAATTTATATTTCTATAACTCAGTGCTTTGTAATTTGCCTTTTCCCCATACTCATCTTGCCTAGTTATTGATGCCAAAATGCAGTCACATCATTTTTAATGAATCTTAGTATTTCTTGAATGAATAAACCAGTTAATTCATGATGGCCTTTCAGTTGTTTTTAATGGTAAGAATTACAAAGCAGTGATATAGAATTGTCTAGTTATATGTGGAAGACTGAAAACATTGATTTATCATCTCACTCTCTTAAGATCTTGTTAAAATAACACCTAAGAAATAAAAAGAGCCATAAAGATCTAAACAGAAGAATGGGATAAGAACCATCAGTGAGAAATTAAAAAACATTCCAGGACATAGAAAGTTGATGCGGGCACGATACTTGATAAGGAAAAGTAGAAGGAACTGTAGAGGGTGAGAGACATAGCCAAGGAAGAAGTCAATTCACCCTACAGAACACTAGAAGGATGCAGAACTAGGAAGTATCAGGAACCGTTGAGTCCAGGAGGGCGATACAGGGCCAGGAATCCACATATGAAAACAGTGGTCCCTCCCTCCTACCAGCATGCCTTACAGTCCAGTACCACTTCAAGAGTGAGGGTGTGACAGGAGGAACAACATGTAGAACTTCCCAAGATGTTTATACACATTAAACACTGAAATGTTATTCACTAAATAAATTCGCTGGCTCCATAGAAAATATCCTGCATCCTTCCATTCAGAATATCAGCATTCCTGTCCCATCATCTTGGCCCAGCGACAAGTCTTACCCAGTACAGAGAGCTCACATCCACCTCATTCTTAAATATACACAGTCAAGATTCCCCCAGACAGTTGAAGAAGCTTTCAACATAAAGTAAAACAGTTACTTCAGGGAACAGGAGAGAACATGCATCTGTATGTGCACACACACGCACATACACACACAGAGTGAGAAAACTGCACACTTAAAATAATAACAGACACTATGAAAGAGTAACAAAGAACAAAAACTGAAAGTTAAAGCTAGTGCTAAAATTAAATCAACGGAATGGGAGAAGATATTTGCAAATAATATATCTCGTAGGGGGTTAATTACAAAGAACTCATATAGCTCACATCAAAAGAATAATAACACCTTTAAAAAATGGGCAGAGGACCTGAATGGACATTTTTCCAAAGACGACATACAGATGGCCAACAGATACATGAAAAGATGCTTGACATTACTAATCATCAGGGAAATGCAAATCAAGACCACAAAGAGATCCCATTCATGCCTGCTATCCAAAAGACAAGATACAAGTGCTGGGGAGGATGTGGAGAAAAGGGAACCCTTATGCACTCTTGGTGGGAATATAAACTGGTGCAGGCGCTATGGAGAACAGTATGGAGGTTCCTCAAAAAAAACTAAAAATAGAACTACCATATGATCTAACAATTCCACCTCCAGGTGCTTACCTGAAGAAAAAGAAAACACTAATTAGAAAAGATATACATACTCCTATGTTTGTTGCACCATTATTATTGCCCAGGTGAGGTGCGGGAGGAGCAGGCACTTGCCAAGAATCCTACATCGCTAACTCTTAACATCACTGGCACACAGGACACCATTTAATGATTCACCCAAGAATGCTCTTCCAGAGTACTGGCAGCACCTGTTGTTAAAATGGGTCTCCTTTCTCTTGTCTCCCTGATGCCCTTACAAAGATGTTTACAAAGATGTCCTGAATTGATTGAAAACCCATTACAACGGAGCATCCTGGCGTTTTCTCCTGTATTCATCATACAGGAAACCTGTTATCTCTTCCCATCAAGATGTCGCCCTTGCTCTTAGATGAAGCTTACACTGAGACCCAAAAACTGATGAAAATTTACAGATAACGAATGATGGGAGTTTCTACAAAGCTCACGCAGGTGAGGCAGTAGAGATAACACTCTGTTTTTCTGACCATCTGTAAAACAAGACCTTTGACCTTGATGCTAAGGTTTCTTTCACGACTCTGAAATTCTATGAGTTTCAGAGAAGGAAGAAAGGGCAGTGTATCAGACGTGCTCAAAACTTACCGCTTAAAGAGAAGGAGACAGGCATGTAAAGAAAGAAAAGCCGAGGGAGCAAGATAAGCATCGTTGGTACTAACCTGGAGCTTCTTCAGCAGGAAATTGGAGAAACCCCTAAGAGGACAAGGGCCGCCTGGCTGCGATCTGATTGGCTCTTGAACTTCCAGTCCTGGAAACTCTGTCTTCCAATTGGCTGTTGTTGAGAGGGCTGACCAGAGCGAACGTGGATGTTTGCTGTTCTCAAGCCTTATTGTGCTCACCCTAGGGCTTCCTCATTTCAGGGAAGAGACCTCTTTTTCCCCACCACTGCAAAAGCCCTCGTAGGGCCTCTGACTCCATCCACTCCTGATAACTGAGAACTAGGTGGGCAGCCTAAAGGTAGGGTGTGAAGAGGCCGGCGTGGTCCCTGACAGGGAAAAAGGGAAAGCAAAGAGATAGTGGACCTGGGTTTTAGGGACCTACTGTCAATGGGAAAAAAAAAAAAAGAATCAGTAGTCAAACCAAGAAAGAAATGGAAAATTTTATTCTAGCCAGCCTGAAGAGACATTTTTTCAGAAAACTCAATTATATAAGAAAGTACAATTATGTAAGTTTTTGAGACAAAGGGTTATACATCAAGTGATGTATCATTTACAGTTTACACAGTCCAAATGTACAATAAAGCAAGCAGTGGTCATGGGCCAGTGACCCCTTACAAGATTAAGAAGGAATACTGTCTCCTTAGGAGGTCTGGTTAATGTAGATGCACAACAAATACTAAAGGGAAGAGAGAATGCCAACATGGGCAAAGAAACGTTTTATATTTAAATTACTCTCATCTGGCCATAAAACATGGATTTTATTTCATCACTACAAAGTCCTTTCCCAGGATACCTGAAATATATAAAGAAGGAATACAATCTTTACCAATGGAAAGTCAAATCCATGACTCCACACAAATCCCCTGGTGACTCATTAGAATAAACTTCCAGCTGTATGCTAAACTGTTTTTGTCAAGTAAACTTTGAAGTTATAAACATGGTGTGAGGGGCTGGCTGCACATTTAGACCTCAGTGTCATCAGTCAGTATATGAAATCTTAACAAGGTTATGCAGGAAATGGAGATAAAAGACACACACTGAAGTTCAATGAACTTTGAAGGATATACTTTAGACATAGAAATACAGATGGAATGAGTGGCAGTGTGGAGATGTCAACTATGGGAGAAGATGGCACAATGAACTCTTGTGGAAATGAAACCTCCCGTTTGAAACATACCAAAAGATTGTTTGTTTTCAGTGTGCAGTCATGTCTGACTCTTTTGCAACCCCATGAACTGTAGCCCGCCAGGCTCCTCTATCCATGGTATTTCCTGGGCAAGACTACCCGAATGGCTTGCCATTTCCTTCTCCAGCGGATCTTTCCAACCCATGGATTGAACCCAAGCTTCCTGCATTGGCAGGCAGATTATTTACCACTGAGCCATGTGGGAAGTCCAAGATGCTAGATAAAAAAAAAAAAACCTAAAAAAAACACTAAACATATATTTGAGCCTGAAAGCAGACTTTAAATATGTATATCTAAAGCAGGTTTTTTCTCTCTCCGTCTGTATCCTGATTGCTTCTAATACACACACACACACACACACATATATATAAATATCCTGCCTGCTTCTATTTTATATAAATAAATATATAAAAACACGTATGTATTTGTGTGTGTGTATATACAATGTATATTTTTCCAAACCAAACTTGGATATGCTTGCCTGCACGCTTAGTAAAGCCAACCTATCAATCACACCAGGTTGTGATGAAGGAAAAATGCAGCATTTATCACAGAGAACCAAGCAGTCTGTCCAGGTAGCTAATGCTCAAAAGACCCAAATTCCCTAATGGCGTTCAGGGAACCATTTTTGAAGACAGGGTCGGGAGGTGGGTTGCAGGGTGTACGATCAGTTCGGACATTCTTCTGATTGGTGGATGGTGAGCTAATTGGGAGTTAACATCATCAACCTTCTGGTCTGGGGTCGATGTGCTCCGGGTCAGCAGTCAGTTAACTACTTCCACCTGGTGGGGCTTTCAGTGTTTGCAAAACAGCTCAAAGGATTTGGCTCAGAATATTATCTACAGACCTTGAGAAGGAACTAAAGGTCCTTGACTTTGTTTAATGGCTATTATTATTTTGTCTGGCTGAAATGTTTTCTTTTGTTTCTGCATTTTTCTCACTTCTCTGATTTTTTTTTAACTTGGGGAAGGCCTAGGCGGCTAGAGTTTTTCTAAAAACAAGAGGCAGGTGGAGTACATGGTGGGGAGCGGGTGTCTGTCCTCCTTATGGGGAAAGGCCCATAAGGCCTTATAACAGTGGGGAAGCCGAAACTGAGGCAGGAGCCAGGAAAGGTTAGTCCCTTCCATGAACTAAAGTAATAAAAGCTCTAAAAAAAAAGGGCAGTTTAGCAAATAAAAATACAGGACAGCCATTTCGATTTGAATTTCAGATAACAAATATTTAAGACATACATACTAAATAATTATTCATCGTTTATCTGAAATCCAAATTTAACTGAGCATCCTGTATTGTATCTGGTAACCCTACCCCAGAATGAAGTGAGGGGGAAAGTCATACATACATTTTAGGGGAATGATGGTTCCAGGCAGAGACAGTTGCAAGTACAAAGGCACAGAGGTAGGAATACAGTTGATATATTTGAGAAATAAGGAAGCCAGAAGTGGTGAGAGAAAGGGGGACAGTGGTAGAAGACGGGTTGGAGAGGCAGTCTGGGATCTCACAGGGCCTTGCAGCCCATGGTAAGGATATAGGATTTTATTTTAAAGTATGATGAAAAGTCATTGGGCAGTTTTGCACAGGGGAGTGACTGGTGACTCAATAGGATTACTCTGGTTTCTGTGCAGTAGAGAGTGACAAGGGTAGAGAGAGAGAGTCCAGTTAGGATGCTCAGCCAGCAATCCAGGCAAAGATGTTGGAGGCTAGGACTAGGTTAGTATTTACTGTGGGGACAAAAAGTGATCAGATTCAGTATATGTATTTTAAAGTAGAACTCATTTGCTGATAGGTTTAATGTAGAATGTGTTTGAAAGAAAGGCATCAAAGATGACTTCAAAGTTTCTGACCTGACTGACGGGGTCAATGCTGGTATCACAAGATGAGGAATACTATAGGAAGAGCAGTTTTGAGGGTGGCAGAAATAGAGAGTTCAATTTTAGACATGTGAAGCTTGAGATATCCATTAAGTATCAATTGGAGAAGTGAGGTTAATGTCTGGATGTGGGAGTGGAGAGTTCAGGGGAAAACTGCCAAGACTAAAGAGTTAATTTGAGGCTTATCAAAATAGAGATGATTAAGGTCATCACAAGATTTCCCTAGTGGCCCAGTGGCTAAGACTTCACACCCCAATGCAGGGGGCCTGGGTTCAATCCTTGGTCAGGGATCTAGATCCCATATGCCACACCTAAGACCAGGCGCAGTCAAATAAATAAAGTTATTACACTGGAGAAAACCAACTAGAGTGTCAGGGTAGAAAGGAAAGAGGGCTGCAACCTCGACTGAGGTATTCAGAGGCACGTTTATGCCTTTAAGATGTCTTCATTAAAAACAAAAGACTAAAAATGAAGGCACTTGAAAAAAATAAAGAATCTTAGATTCGTGTTTAGGGACTCGCCTGCTAAGTTCAGTGATTAAGAATCTGTCTTCTGGGGCTTCGCTGGTGGCTCAGTGGTATAAAGAATCCACCTGCCAATGCAGGAGACACACATTCAGTCCCTGGTTTGGGAAGAGTCCACATGCTGCGGAGCAGCTAAGCCCGTGTGTCACAACTACTGAGCCTGTGCTCTACAGCCTAGAAGGCGCAACTCCTGAGCCCCTGTGGCCTCCAGCCGGTGCTCCACAACAAGAGAAGCCCCTGCAATGAGAAGCTGGTGCACCTCGAGAACAGCAGTGAAGACTCAGCACAGCCAAAAATAAATAAATAAATATAAAAAGAGAATCTTCCTTCCAATGCAAGGGATGGGGGTTTGATCCCTGGTGGGGGAACTAAGATCCCACATGCCTCAGGGCAACTAAGCCTGTGCTGCAACTAAGGCCTGACATAGCCAAAAACAAATAAATTTTTAAAAAGTAGATTCAGATTTAGAAGTTAGAAAAGAAGAACAAATAAGAGTAGGAAGAAGAACTATCACAAAAACTAAAACAGAAAAATACTAGAAAAACAAACTCCAAAGGCACTTCCTTGAAGAGTTCAAGAAAATAAATCCCTTGTGAGCCTGATTTAGAAAAAAAGAAAGAAAAAAATATGTAAGGTTAGCAACGAGAAAGGAAACAACCACGTGTGCAGAACAGATTTTTTAAATCATAAGAGAATTCTACGTCTAACATAATGACAACTGATTTAAAAAACCTTTTGGAAATGGATGACTTCCAAGCAAAGTATAAATTATAATTGACACCAGAAAAAGTAGAAAAGATGAGTAATTCAATTATCACAGAAGAGAGTAGACACTTTATTTAAAATTCACATATAATAATGCTTCATACAATATAGTTTCACAATCAAGTTCTCTGTTTAGTCTTAAAAGAGCAGATAATTCTAAAGTTACTTCAATTATTTCAGATCATAAAAAAATGAGAAATGCTCCCTATTTTAAGGAATCTCATATAATTTTAAATACCAACATGTGATTAATATAGTACCATAAAATCCTACATGCCAATCTCACTAATAAGAAATATATCCTAAATAAAATATCAATAAATTGCACATAGGAGTATATAAAAAAATAATATACTTTGGCCAAATAAAGTTATTTGGACAGCCTATCAGTATTTTAATAGGCACAGTATCAAAACCTTTTGTCATAAAATTTTATCTTTAAAACACTTAATTTTTCCAATCCTGGAACATGAAAATCTTTATTTAATTAAACCTTTCATGTCTTTCAATAATATTCATATTGTTGTACATCTTTTGTTCACTGTATTCTGATGGATTCTTTTTTTCTATTTTATTACTGACATATAACAAAATGTTAAGTTTTTATATATTGTTAGCCACTTTGCTGAACCATTTAATTAGTTCTAATAGTTTGTCATTTAATTCTCCTTCATTTTTTAGAAAGAAAATCGTATCATCTGAAAATATTTTTGCTTCTTCCTTTCCCAATCTTGTCTTTTTCTTGTTTTGCTGCACTGGCTACAAAATCTAAGACCATGTTAAACACTAGCAGTGAAAGTGGCTATCTGTTTCTTCAAAGTCTCTAATGTTTCATCAGTATGCACGATGTTTACTATAGATTTATGGTGTCCTTTATCAACTTGCTATTTATCCATTCCCATTTTGCTGAAAGTGTTTTAAGTAGATACTGAATTATTTCAGAAAACATTTTATCAGTTGAGGTGATCATATAGTTTTTTAAAACCTCTAAACTATATAAATGATTTGTAGCAACAGATTTTCTAATATTAAATCATTGCATAAATGCTTTCTTGTTCCAAATGGAGTATGGGATTAATTTGCAAATATTTTACTTTAGAAGACTATATCTATGTGAGTTTGGTCTCTAGTGTTTTTTGTTGTTGTTTGTGTGCTATCAGGGGGATACTAACAATATAAAATAAGGATGAACTACAATGAAGTATCACCTCACACAGATGAGAATGGCCATCAACAAAAAGTATGCTGGAGAAGGTATGGAGAAAAGGGAACCCTCCTATGCTGTTGGTGGGAATGTAAATTTGGTGTAACCACTATGGAGAATAGTCTGGAGGTTCCTTAAAAAACCTCAGAGTTACCATATGATCCAAAAATTCCACTCCTGGACATATACTCAGAAAAGACAAAACTCCAATTCTAAAAGATCCCTGTACCCCACTGTTCACAGCAGCACGGTTTATAATAGTCAAGACACAGAAGCAATGCAAATGCCTGTTGGCAGACGATGGAGAAAGAAGACAATATTCCATATATGCAATGCAATACTACTCAGCCGTAAAAAGAATGAAATAACGCCATTTGCAGCAACATGGATAGACCCAGAGATTAAGTGAAGTCAGTCAGACAGAGAAAGGCAAATAGCATATGATATCCTTTATATATGGAATCTAAAAAAATGATACAAAACATTTTTTATTTACAAAACAAAAATAGACACAGACATAGAAAGCATTTTTTTATTTATAAAATAAAAATAGACACAGACATGTAAAACAAACTTACGGTTACCAAAAGGGAAGAGGGGGGATAAATTAGGACTATGGGATTAATACATACACGTTACCATATATAAAGTAGGTAAACAACAAGGGAATACATAGGGAACTAAAGTATCTTGTAATAACCTATAATGGAGAGGAATCTGAAAAAGAATATACATGAATCACTTTTCTGTACACCTGAAACACAACACTGTAAATCAACTATACTTCAATTAAAAAAAACAGTAAGTTGAACAACTGTCCTCCCCACCTCATATCACAGCACAATTTCCATGACAAAAAAATCAACAAGTGAAAATCACATGGGCTGAAAGCAGCATTCCAGAAATAAAGGACAGCATGAGCAGGGACACCAGGAAGAAAAAGCACAGGGTATCAGAGGGTGGGATTAATACTCCTTAAATTGGAGTAAGTAACACAACAGAAGTTTGGCTCAAGTTACTAACTAATCTTCCAAGCACAACCCCCACATCCTGAAACATTTCGATTTATTCTTTTAACATACAGAGCAGACTCCAAACTCTTCAGCCTGCATTTAAGATCCCTCCTGCTTTAACCTAACTTCTTTTTACATTTCAACCAGTGCTGGTCAGTGCTGTCTGTTTGCCAAGCACGCTGTGATGGTCTACGAATGACACGTCCAAATTCTACCCACCCCTCATTCTGTGTGTGTGTGTGTGTCTGTGTCTGTGTGTGTGTGTGTGTGCGCGCGCGCGCTAAGTCGTTTCGTTTGTGTCTGACTCTTTGTGACCTTATGGTCTATAGTCCACCGGGCTCCTTTGTCCATGAGGTTTTCCAGGCAAGAATACTGGAGTGGGTTGTCATGTCCTCCTCCAGGCGATCTTCTGACCCAGGGAGGAAACCTTGTGTCTCTTCCATCTCCTGCACTGGCAGCTGCATTCTTGACCATTAGCGCCACCTGGGAAGCCCCATTGTCCATGAAAACTTCTCAAATCCAACTAAAATATGTTTGAGTTCACTTGTACTACAGCTGTTGATTGTATTTGGCTTGCCTACTTCTTAAGCTCTTTGACAGCTATTCTGGGTTGGATAGTGTCAAATCCTCTCCCCCACTCCCGTTCATGTCCTTCTTGGACCTTAGAATGAGACTTTATCTGGAATCAGTGCCATTGCAGATGTAATAAGTTAAACTCAGGTCATACTGGAATAGGCTGGGCCCTACATCCCATCTTTTAAGAGAAGAAACATAAGGAGAACAGAGTTAAGTGACTGGAGTAAGGAGTAGCTACAAGCATAGAACATCAAGGACTATTGGACAGCACCAGAAACTGGAGAAGGGCATGGCAAACCACTTCACGATTCTTGCCTTGAGAATCCCATGAACAGTATGAAAAGCCAGAAAGGTATAACACTGAAAGATGAACTCCCCAGGTTGGTAGGTGCCCAATGTGCTACTGGAGAAGAGTGGAGAAATAGATCCAGAAAGAATGAAGAGATGGAGCCAAAGCAAAAACAGTGCCCTGTTGTACCTGTGACTGGTGAAGGAAGTCCAATGCTGTAAAGAACAATATTGCATAGGAACCTGGAATGTTAGGTCCATGAATCAAGGTAAATTGGAAGTGCTCAAACAGGAGATGGCAAGGGTGAACATCGACATTTTAGGAATCAGTTAACTAAAATAGACTAGAATGGACGAATTTAATTCAGATGACCATTATATCTACTACTGTGGGCAACAATCCCTTAGAAGAAATGGAGTAGACTTCACATTCAACAAAGGAGTTCAAAACGCATTACTTGGGTTCAGTCTCAGTAACAACAGAATGATCTCTGTTCGTTCTAAGGTAAACAATTCAGTATCACAGTAATCCAAGTCTATGCCCCAACTGCTATGCCAAAGAAGTTGAAGTTGAACAGTTCTATAAAGACCTACAAGACCTTCTAGAACTAACAGCAAAAAAGATGTCCTTTTCATCATAGGGGACTGATATGCAAAAGCAGGAAGTCAAGAGATACCTGGAGTTACAGGCAACTTTGGCCTTGGAGTAAAAATGAAGCAGGGCAAAGGCTAACAGAGTTTTGCCAAGAGAACGCACTGGTCATGGCAAACGCCCTCTTCCAACAACACAAGAGATGACTCTACACATGGACATCACCAAATAAATGGTCAATACCAAAATCAGATTGATTATATTCTTTGCAGACAAAGATGGAGGAACTCTATACAGTCAGCAAAAACAAGACCAGGAACTGACTGTGGCTATGATCGTGAACTCCTTATTGCCAAATTCAGACTTAAATTGAAGAAAGTAGTAAAAACCACTAGACCATTCAGGTATGACCTAAATCAAATCCCTTACGATTATACAGTGGAAGTGACAAATAGATTCAAGGGATTAGATCTGGTAGACAGAGTGCCTGAAGAACTATGGGTGGAGGTTTGTGATATTATACAGGAGGTGGTGATCAAAACCATTCCCATGAAAAAGAAATGCAAAAAAGCAAAATGGTTGTCTGAGGAGGCCTTACAAATAACTGAGAAAAGAAGAGGAGCAAAAGGCAAGGAAAAAAGGAAAGCTATATCCATATGAATACAGAGTTCCAAAGAATAGCAAGGAGAGATTAAAAAAAAAAAGCCTTCCTCAGGGATCAATGCAAAGAAATAGAGGGAAACAAAGAATTGGAAAGACTAGAGATCTCTTCAAGAAAATTAGAGATACCAAGGCAACATTTCATGCAAAGATGGGCACAATAAAGGACAGAATGGTATGGACCTAACAGAAGCAGAAGATATTAAGAAGAGGTGGCAAGAATACACAGAAGAACTATACAGAAAAGATCTTCATGACCCAGAGTGATAGTGTGATCACTCACCTAGAGCCAGACATCCTGGAATGTGAAGTCAAGTGGGCCTTAGGAAGCATCAGTACGAACAAAGCTAGCAGAGGTGATGGAATTCCAGCTGAGCTATTTCAAATCCTAAAAGATGCTGTGGCTAAAGTACTACACTCAATATGGCAGCAAATTTGGAAAATGCAGCAGTAGCCACAGTACTGAAGAAGGTCAGTTTTCATTCCAATCCCAAAGAAAGGCCATGCCAAAGAATGTTCAAACTACTGCACGATTGCACTCATCTCAGATGCCAACAAAGTAACGCTCAAAATGCTCTGACCTATGCTTCAACAGTACATGAACCATGAACTTCCACATGTTCAAGCTGGATTTAGAAAAGGCAAAGGAACCAGAGATCAAATTGCCAACATCCACTGGATCATAGAAAATGCAAGAGAATTCCAAAAAAAATCTACTTCTGCTTTATTGACTATACCAAAATCTTTGACTGTGTGGATCACAACAAACTGTGGAAAATTCTTCAAGAGATGGGAATACCAGACCACCTTACCTGCCTCCTGAGAAATCTGTATGCAGGTCAAGAAGCAACAGTTAGAACCGTACATGCAACATCGGACTGGTTCCAAATTGGGAAAGGAATACGACAAGGCTGTAAACTGTCACCCTGCTTATTTAACTTACATGCAGAGTACATCATGTGAAATGCCCGGCTGCCTGAAGCACAAGCTGGAATCAAGATTGCTGAGAGAAATATTAATAATCTCAGATATGCAGATGACACCACCCTTTGGGCAGAAAGTGAAGAGGAACTAAAGAGCCTCCTGATTAAGTGAAAAAGGAGAGTGAAAAAGCGGCTTAAAGCTCAATTTTCAAAAAACAAAGATCATGGCATTCATTCCCATCACTTCATGGCAAATAGATGGGGAAACAATGGAAACAGTGGCGGACTTTATTTTCTTGGGATCCAAAATAAAAGCAGATGGAGACTGCAGCCATGAAATTAAAAGACACTTGCTCCTTGGACAAAAAGGTATGACCAACCTGGATGGTATATTAAAAAGCAGAGACATTACTTTGCCAGCAAAGGTCCGTCTAGTCAAAGCTATGGTTCTTCCAGTGGTCATGTATGGACATGATAGTTGGACCATAAACAAAGCTGAGCCTTGAAGAATTGATGCTTTTGAACTGTGGTGTTGGAGAAGACTCTTGAAAGTCCCTTGGACTGCAAGGAGATCAAACCAGTCAATCCTAAAGGAAATCAGTCTTGAATATTCATTGGAAGGACTGATGCTGAAGTTCCAATACTTTGGCCACCTGATGCAAAGAACTGACTCACTGGAAAAGACCCTGATGCTGGCAAAGATCGAAGGTGGGAGATGGTTGCATGGCATCACCACCGACTCAATGGACATGAGTTTGAGTAAGCTCCGGGAGTTGGTGATGGACAGGGAGGCCTGGCGTACTGCAGTCCATGGGGTCGCAAAGAGTCGGACACGACTGGGCGACTGAAGTGAACTGAACCAGAAACTACCAAGAGGCAAGTGGGGAGGGGGTTTACCCAGTGTCTTAGAGGAAACATGATGTTGTTGACACCTTTAGTCTTTCTGGCTTCCAGCCTCCAGAACTGCAAGAAAAGGAGTATGTTTCTTTAAGCCACCCAATATGTGTTACTTCTTTATGACAGCCCTAGGAAACGAAGGCAACAGCAAGAGTGCCATACCCACAGACCACGCCAGTACTACGTAAGCGCTCAATCCCGTCGCTGGTAAAGGAATGAGTTGAGCTTCAGCAGTCCTACTGGCCAAGAATTACCAGGCATTTATGAACTAACTGCTGGGAGATGCACAGCCAACACTCAGCATTACTGAAGCAAGATATGGGACCACACGGAAAACCGAAACACAGTGAGGAACTAAATACAGCATGGGACAAGTGGAGCAAAGCGAGAAACACAAGCAACTGACGGGGTACGTGGGCCTCGATTTCACGGAGGACCTCTGTTGGAGAAAGGGGTTATTTTCTGAGAAGATGGCGTCTCCAAGTCGCTCTCTCAAGCCCCGCTCAACGGCTCCCAGACTTCTCCCCACGGCCGTGGACCCAGCAACAACAACCCACTGTCCAGCGTTCCTCCGGTCTGTACTACCCAGCAGAGAGCATACCTCTTATAATATCACAAGCTTAATTCTCCGCGCCTGCGCACGGCGCCTCGACGCGACGCACCGCCTCACGCTGCCGCGTGGGGAGGGACTTCCTCTTGGCGCCCCGGAAACCGAAAGGAGCTGATTTGTGCAGGAAGGAGAAGGGAGTTGCCACCGACATCGGACACCGGAAAGCAGGCTCGTTGTGTTGCGTAAGGTAAGGCTAATCTCTGGCCACTCGGCGGAGTGGATGACTGCAGCGACCTTTTAGGCAGGCTGTCTGTAGCATCGGGCTTCAAGCGATGCTGCAGGGAACCGGAATTAGAGGTGAGGGGTTGGTGTATCTGTCGCCGGGTCAGGCCACCAGCGACCGAGGTCTCATTACTAACTCATTGTCCTCAGCTCTTTCGACCTCGTCTGAAAAACGAGCTTGATAGCTCACGGAAAAGTCGTGAGGATAGATGCGGAAGGGAGAAATTCACACTCAGAATGAAGTTTAAGAAAAAACTTAAGTAGGTGTAATTTCACGGGGGCGAAATCTGTGTTGCGTAAGCTATGTAACGTGAAAGTCTATACGAACCCTGCCTTTCTGAGTCGATGATTCCTGCCTGGTAGCAGCGCCTGTTGCATTAATTTGAAAAAGTACACTCACAGATGGTCATTTTTAAGCTTCCCGAATTGGCCAGCAGCGTCATCATTTGGTATTAGAGGTGGAACAGGATCGTCTAGGTCATTTACCCCTCCTTTCATCTTAGATTAAAGCACAGTCTCTGAGAGGAGACAGACTGAAAGTAACACAGGTTGTTAGTGAGACAAACTAAAAGTGAGATTTCATTTCCAACCCAGAATTCTTCCCTCCACACCGTGCTATCTCTTTGGATTGCTAAACAAGTCTTTGGGAGAAAAAGTGAGTAGGAATAAAGACGGAGGTGTTGTACATTTAGGTGCAATATGAATCCATCCAAGGTATACTGGGACAGAAGAAAGGTTGAGAATCCTTGTCCCTGCTCCTGCCTATACACAGAAATTTGAAACCCACTTTCTAATAAAGAGGCTTGTTATTTTGGAAGACAATTTGATGTCTCTCTCTCTCTTTTCAGGTATATGAGGGCTTTGAAAACAGAACACCGTTGTTTCTGTGATTCGATCATTCAGAAATTATGAAGGCACAGTTCTTGCCTTTGATTGACTTATAGTCAAGTGGAGTAGACACAGGTCATGGTGGCAGTATAGCCACTTAAGTATTCCGAAGGAGGTGAGTGTGTGGCACTTAACAGCCTGAGAGAGGGAGAAATTAGTGCTTCTAAGAAGCGACTTTTATACAGGCATTTATACAGGTGGACAAGGAACGGGGAGGGTGGGGGCCGGGGGTGGGGTGGGTCATTCCAGATTTCCAGGAATCTGTGGCTGAATTGTAAATTGTACAGAAGACACTGTCAGGTGTTTTACCTAGAGTGTTAGCCTTATTTTTGGCTCATGCTTCTCTTGTTTTCCTTCTCTCACTGCTTCCTCCCCCTTAACTGGATGGGTGTTTGGGATATGAAAGGAAGTCAGGGTAGAAATCTTTCAGAGTGGCAGAATAATAGGATGGTTATATGAAAAAGTAATGTATCTACTCAGTAAATCCGTTTGTAAAAACTAAGTTCCTGCTTTGTTTAAATGCATAGCTAGGAAACCTCAATTTGTTCGTTGGATTCTTTCCCAGTGAGTGGATTATGTTCTTGTCTCCAGTTCAGTCTTTTTGAATATAAGGACATTTAAGGTGCTTTCAAAGAAAAGATCCCCACATTTAAGTTTAGGAATGAGCACAGGGGAGACAGCAAGATTAGAATCCAAGTTCATACTACAAAAACATTTTTGTTGGCTCTATCTGGGTGACTGCATGTTGTTTTAATCAGCTGCAAGCTGTTAAATTGAATTTGCATAGCTCGCATAAATGACAGTTTAATTCCACCAGGATTTGAGTGAGGTGGAAATAGAGCAGAAAAACCTGAATTTGTCAAACTGGGGAAAATGAAGAAAAGGCAATCAATTAGTAAGTTGGGCTTAATGTTTTTTTCTGGGATTGGGGAATTGCAGAAAAGCAGCTCTGTAATAGTAAGACATGAACTGTTCACTAGCATTTCTAAAATATTTGGGAGCATTTTACTGACTTGGGGCATAGTTGTGCCCTGCTCATGGTTAATGCTCCTTGCAGGAGACTTCCTGATTCACAGAAAAGATGCTGACTGGGTGGACTCTTTACAAATCACAAAGTGTCTTGCATCTAGGTTCATTAACCATTGGTTGCTGTGAAGGAAGCATATGTAAGAGTTCTAATCTGTTAAAGCTTTAAGTTATAAAAGTAATAAATGACCATTCCCTCAGTATCTTGACATGCTAGAAGACAGTGTTCTAAAAGCTGGACTTGTCATGTTCTTCTGGAGACTAACAAAATAGAGTCCTTGAAGTCAAGCTGACTCTGCTTTTAGCCTCCTAAATGAAAAAAGGTAGATAGAACAGGTCTTGTGTGCAAAATGAATTCAAGACCTACTTATCTACCAACAGCAATGATAACAGTTTGCATCATCTTCCTGTAGAACATAGGAGTAGTAAATACAGAGATGAGTGAGGGTGAAGAGAGACTTAGCGAACCTATGAGACTCTTACTCTTTAATTGATAGGAAAGCGATTGGAAATTGGAGAGGTTGGTTAGGAAAGTGGAGGAGAGGACCTTTCCTGTAGTGCAGGCTTCAGAGCGTCCAGGAAGTCTCCAGATGGCTAAACTTCCTTGGATGGAGACCAGCATAGTGTTGTTTACAGAATGCTGCATCATGGTGAATCGTGCTGGGGGCAGCTGTCAGTGTGTGAGCCATGTAAGGTTTTCACATGTGCTGGAACATGGAAAGAGCAGACCGATGACCGAGCACAAGCTTCAGAAATATTTTATTGGATGTGTACAAGTGCTTGCAAACTGTAGTTTGAATCAACAGGGAGTTGGTTATTAAACATAATACTTCTCCAAAGAAAAGGCAATTCAGTTTTACTAGAAACCAGTGTCATTTTATATCCCAAGTCTCTAACCAACTTTGCAATCTCATCTAATAAGGGTGCCTTAGGTTCTGAGTGTTCTAAATCTTTGAACCCCTGTTAGTCTACACCAGGATTCTGTGGTGGTTTTACATATTCCCTTTCCCCTTTGTTAAGGTGGGAGGCCAAAGCTTACGTTAATTACTTGCTCAAGAGTTATATGGTGATATAGGTAAAGCTAAGAAAAGAACAGATTTTGATACCTTTTGTCTTAATTGCCCATTATGAAGGATTGTGGCTACAGTGGTCTGATTTTTTTTAATCTTTTTCTGTTTTGTTTTTTAACAGATTTATCAGCAGGTTGCAGGTGAACATGGCCTTGAGGTAAATCCTGCCCCTTGTTGAAATGTAGTTTCAGTAGATAGTTCTTGGCATTTTAAGGAATTAGAATATTTACCAAAAAAAAAAAAGTTTTGGTTCTTTTCTAGACTTTTTTTTTTCTTGTAGAAGATGAGAAACATATTAAAGGTTCTTTATAAGCTGAGTAATTGTGATACTTGAAGTTGGTCATCTGCCTTGTTTAAATTAAATGGATTTTAAATGTCAGAGCTAATTGTAGACCATTTTTCCTTGATCAAAATAAAATCTTATTAAAACCTTATATATGCCTAGTTTTTATCCATTTTATCTTATATGTGAAATAAAGCCTGAAAAACCCTGTGTTCAAACTTATTTGATCTGTGAGGTCCAACCTCCTACTCAGTAGTTTTTTTAGTAGCTGAGAGCATTTTTGAATACACACACACACACACATATGCACACACACATATTGCAATTTGAGCCATCTCTGTGCTACTTCCTTATTTTAGGGTAGGGCAGAGATGTGTGTGTGTGTAAGAAGCTTTAAGATTGTCAGGTTGAGTTGTGAGTTTAAGAATCTGAGTTCTTACTTATATAAATAGGCAGGGTTTTGAGATAGGAGATAATAGGGGTTCCTTGTGTCAGATTCAGCATGTACTGGGAAGCATGAAAGATTTTTCAGTTAACACAAAACCCTAAGTGATGGGATCCGGGCATATATGTTTAAAGAAGTACCCATAGGATATGATACTAAATTGTCTCTGAGAACTGGCACCGGAAACTTGAACTCAAGAACCAAACCAGAGATGCAGCCGAGAGGGCTGGGCGTGGACCTCACAGAACGCAGGAGAGCAGTGAGGCAGGAGGCCCAGAAGCTGCTGGCAGGAGACCTCTCCCCACGGCGCTCAGCTCTGCACTTGGCGGGCTGATGTTTTCTCCTAAAAGACTTGTGCATCTGCTCTCTGTCATACGTGGTTCTGCATTCTCATGTTTGTCATTAAATCTCTCCTATAAGACAAGGGGCTCCCCAGCTGGTGCGAGTGGTAGAGAACCCGCCTGCCACAGAAGGAGACATGCGGGTTTGATCCCTGGTTGGGAAGATCCCCCGGAGGAGGAAATGGCAACCCACTCCAGTATTCTTGCTTGGAGAATCCCATGGACAGAGGAGCCTGGTAGGCTACAGCCCATGGGGTCACACAGAGTCAGATATAAGTGAAGTGACTTGGCATGCATGCACACACATAAGTGTTATTTTTCTCTTTGTTCAAAGGGAAACAAGCTCAGGGAGATAGTGTGACTTTTCTAGGGCCTAAAGCAAAGTGGCTGTAACACAGCAATCAAACTCAGGTCTTCCAATTTCAGATATGGTTCTCTTTACCTTATAGGTCAGTTCGTAGAATCAGTTACAAGTACTGGTGTCTATGCTGACCAGACCTACGAGGGCCCCCCGGCCCCACACCATGTCCCCAACACGCACACAGTGAAAGCAACACATGTAGTATTCGTGTGTGACACCAGGAAGCACGGGATGTTGCGTCTTTACCGACCAGGCCACCAAGCCCCGGGTGCCCCTCTTCTGTCACACTGCCTCCCCTCCATCTCCTGGTCATAGGTCTTTTGCCGCAGCTTGAACGAGCCCTGCTGTCCCTCACGTGTAGAGCAGTGATAGGCTGAAGAGCGGTGGGTGGATGAAAAAGATGCTCTTTTATTCAACAGATACTCAGCGTGCACGAGTCAGCCCTCAGGGACTGAGTGCTGAACAAGACAGACACTGTCTGACCTTTGTGGAATCAGGCATTACAAAGGTCACTTCAAAATTAAGAGGGCATAAATACCATGAAGGAGAGGAACAGGTTTTTAGAAAGTACTTGATGGGAGAAACCTCACCCTCCAGACTGCCACTGGGAAAACGAGAACGCCATTGAGAAGACCATATGGCTTCCCTGGTTCTCTTTGCGGATGGCCTCTTGCCTTCTCAAGCCAGTCCTTGGCCAACTAATGAGATGTCACAAGTGCTGGGGCAGCCTGGGCCACTAACATGAATCTTCCCTCCTCCTCCCCCAAGCTCCACAGGCCTTGGGGACTCAGTTGCATATACACAAATAGACCAATGCAGTTTGACAGCCTTAAAGACCTTTGAGTTTAGTCTGAAACTTCATTTTAGAGCCAGGACTAGAACTGAGTAACCAAGCCTCACAAGGTGGCAGTGCACAGGATCCAAGTCAGGTGAAATGAATGCCAGCACACCAGGCTGCCAGATAACCAGCCGTAAGTGACACGGTACATGGTGCTTGAATGCCAAGTTCAGGCAGCTGAGGCGTGAGTGGCTGGGAGAGGGGTTGGCACGGAAGAGAGACAAGCAGAGTGGGCTAATAGAAAGTGACGTGCTTTGGCATCGAAATGCCATTGTGTATCTTCAGGCAGCCAGGCTTTTCCAGGGAAAAACAGGGATGCACAAACTGGTGAAGCTGACAGCTGAATGTATACAGATGCTGAGAAATGTCCACATTGAAAAATGACAACTTTGCATTTTCATAGTCTAACAGGATACCAATCTTCTTTGGGGGAACCGTTATTCTTATGTCTGGAGTCATCTTGTTGTGTAGAAATTCATACTTATGCCTGAAGATTAAATGTTGATATAGCAAAACTTCAGAAACTCTGTGGATGGGCTATTTACAGAACATATCAATTTTCAAATACTCCTATATTATTTTCCTTCATTAAATGAATATCAAAGTAACAGGCCATTTCTAAAACTATACATCTCTTTGTCCTAAGGAACTTAGGTTTCAAAACTCTGTTTTTGAGCAGCCACTTAACCTAGAAAACTTAACACACAGTATCATAAACTCATACTGCATCAAAATTTGTATAGAAATCATATGTTTAAAAATGTGAATTTCAAGGTTCAGATGTGTAAATCCCCTGAAATAAAAGACATTTGAAACAGGGAACTTCACGATCTTTCATGCAGTAAACGGGGCCTTTACGTATAATCTGCACGTTACTGTGAGGCATCCCGTTCTTAAACTTTCAGACCAAGCGGGGCACCTGGGGGCTGTCACCGCTCGGTACTGTATGCACTGGCACCCTCTCCTGCCAGGGGAGGGTTTCACCACAAAGGGAGGTTGCCTCTCCTGTGTGCTTGGAAGTGGCTGAAGCCAAAGCCCGCCAAGGGAATTGCCTAACACTGCCCCACTATGGGCACGTGAAGAGCTCTGTGTGCTGGCATGGGGGTCCACACAGTTGGGGTGAACACTTAAGAACATGCTGGAGCAAACCAGCCCGTTTCCCTCCCTGTTCACCTTATTTTTTCTCAACTGAGCAGTCACTCTCTACTTTCCCTCCCACCATCTATAGAGTCTAAGACTATGAGTCAAAAAGTGCAAGTCCTCCATTGTGAACACACACACACATACACACCCCCCCCAACATCTTTGCAAGGTGGGACTTCAAGCCTGCTCAAGCGCTCAGCTTTTTGCCCTTCCTGTCCTACTCTGTCTGTGTTCCCACCCTTCTTTTAGCCTTACCCCTCCCACTCCACACAGATGCCCACTCTTCCTTTATGCCCCTCGTTCTTAACTAAGAGAGGAGACTGATTTTTAGTCTTACTTCAGGCAGAATATTCAAAAGCAGTGTGTGGCTCAGTGCACGGTGTTTCTTGCATTCTCTGAACTGGGTCTGAGGTCTAGCAGAGTGCATTTTAGAGCACATTTTAGCCCTAATGCCTTACAGGAGGAAGGCTGGTCTCACAATTGCTTGGGCATGGCAACATTTAACTAACCATGATTGAGGTTTCACTGTGAAACATTAATAGGTTTCAGCAAGTTGAGGGTCAGAGGCCCCATAGTACACACGATGCTGGGAAAGTGGGGTGATAAAAATTTTTTGCCATTTTTGAGATGGAGGGAGGTTGCACTCATGGCCTTCTAAGTCTGAAGTGTCTATTGGCCTGGGCCTTGTGGATTTTCCCATTAGAGGACAGAATGCTTTTAGCAGCAGAAGCAAACCAGAATTAATCATAACCATTAAGCTTCTGCCCACATCTACCAAAAAGGTTGGATTTGGGGCTTCAAGTCAAACTTCATTTAGTAACACTGAAGTTGAACATAAATGTAAAACCAATCGCTTAGTGGTGAAGAATGCTGTCTTTGGAGCCAGACTGCCTGGGTTTGAATCCAAGCCCTGAATCCATGTTGGCAGTGGCTCTGTGTAAAGAATCCACCTGCCAATGCAGGAAACACAGTTTCCCTCTCTGGGAAAGTCCCACATGCCACAGAGTAACTAAACCCGAGTGCTACAACTATTAAGCCTAGGCTCTAGAACCCAGGAGCCACAACTACTGAGCCCACATGCTCTAGAGCCTGGGCTCCGCAGCAAGAGGAGCCAAGGCAATGAGAGGCCCGCACACTGCAACTGGAGAGTAGCCCCTGCTCGGCGCTTCTAGAGAAGAGCCCGAGAAGCAACGAAGACCCAGCACAGCCAAAACAAGTAAATGGGATAATACAACTGTGAGAAGTAAACGAGACAGTATGTGTAAGGTTGTTGAGCAATGCTTAACACAGAATAAGCGCTCCATTAAATTTTAGCTATTTTATCAAAAGTACCTAGAGCTGCTTTCTCTTTCTAGCTGGACTTTAGGGAAAGGGGCAGGCAATGAATCCTGAAACATCTTAGCGTATTTTAGAAAACATAACATGGGCCTTAGTTATTACCTGTGAAAACCTCTCGCTCTATTCTCAGCAAAGCACGTTTTGATCTCGGGTACCCAGATTTCGCCTTACCTTGATGACGCAAATGCGTGCCTCATGCACCACGAGAGGCGGTTTGCCCCCAGGTCCTCCTGTCTGGGGACATCTTCAAAGGCCACACCCACCGTGTAGTCCAAACACTCGTCCACCTCCACCTCCCAGTAATGGCGCCCTCGGACTGGAATTAGGTTTCCCATGACTGCAGCACACCTGGTTTTAGAAAGTAGAAGTATGTGTCATTTGGGGTGACCCATGCCTGGCTGTGCAGGTGAGCGACCTCAACTGCTGGGGTCAGTCAGTAAGTGGTCAGGAAGGGTGGAGGCAGGTGTTCAAACACCCCATTTGTGGGGCGGCACAACCTTTGCTCTCAAAGCTCAGCTGCCCGATGCTGAAGATCAGAAGATTAGTATACTACTGGTCACAGGTGAGGAGGAGACAAGCCCACTCTGTGTGCTTTTTCAGCAACAGGGCTTTTAACAGTAACAAAAAGATTTGGTTCACTTGTTCCTTAAAAAAGAAAGAGATTGAGGACTTTGCTTGTGGTCCAGTGGTTAAGACTGTGCTCACAATGCAGGGAGCCCAGGTTCGATTCTTGCCCTGGAACTAAGAGTCCACATGCTGCAACTAAGGCTCAGTGCAGCTAAATAATTAAATATTAAAAACAAATGAACAAGATCACAGGCCCAGACTGGAGCTCTGTGTGCCAAGCCCCATGTCACCAGTCAGTGACAACTTAGTTACAGTTTTACCTTTCACCTAAATGGAATTTTAAACCAGTCAATCAGAACACTAGTTAGGTAATATGCCTGAGAGACCCCTGACCTTTCCTAAAGGAAAGTAACCTTACCACAGCCAACCTGCTTTTTAAAAAAAAAATTTTTTTTTAATTTTGTATTGGGGTATAGCCAATTAACAAACAATGTTGTGATAGTTTCAGGTGAACAGTGAAGGGACTCAGCCACACATATACCTGTATCCGTTCTCCCCCAAACTCCCTTCCCATCCAGGCTGCTGCGTAACAGTAGGTTCTTGTTGGTTATCCATCTTAAATATCGGTGTGTACACATTCATTCCAAACTCCCTGACTATCCCTTCCCATACCCCCTGACAACCAAAAGTTCGTTCTCTAACTCTGTGAGTCTCTGTTTTGTTATCTTGTTTGTGTAATTTCTTTTTAGATTCCACATAAAAGGGATGTCATATGATATTTCTCCTCCTCTGTCTGACTTACCTCACTCAGTAAGACAATCTCTAGAGCCATCCATGTTGTTGCAAATGGCATTATTCCATTCTTTCTAGTGGCTGAGTAGTATTCTATTGTATATATGTACCACATCTTCTTTATCCATTCCTCTGTTGGTGGACATTTAACGAACCTGCTTTTTTTGCCTGGAAGTATAATTTCCTTGTTCCTGATCCCTTCCACCTGAAAAAGTCTTTCATTCTGTACAGCTCCTTGGACCTCCTTTCTACCTCCTAGATTTCAGGGGCTGCCCAACTCAAGAATTATTGGAAAAAAGTCAATAAGAACTTTAAGATTTGATCAGTTTCATTTTGTTTCTCAACGCAGGTAAGAACTTTATTGTTTCTTATTCCTCTCTGCCCCGCCAACCCAGTGTTGAATTGGTGGAGGCGAGGAGGGATAAAGTTGGGTTCCATTGTACTCTGTGCTGCTCTGCTGTCACAAGCTGGCACAGATGTGTGTGTTGGTCGCTCAGTCGTGTCCGACTCTATGTGACCTCGTGGACTGTAACCCGCCAGCTCCTTTGTCCATGGGATTCTCCAGGCAAGAACATTGGAGTGGGTAGCCATTCCCTTCTCCGAGGGGTCTTCCTGACCCAGGAATCAAAGCAGGGTCTCCTGCGGTCTTTACCATCTGAACCACCAGGGAACAGATAGTAGGTGCATAACACACATGCAGTAAGGTCAGGAGGGAGCCAGCGTCAGAGGAAGAGACAGTTATGAGACAGCCCAGGACGCAGGCAGGGAGGCTAGATGCAGTTGTTCATCGGTAGCCCCTCTGGCCTCCTAAGTCCTTTCTTCCTTAGAAGATCCTCCTGACTGTGAGACCAGCCCACCAAGAATTCTTTCTATCCTGATTACCAAGAAGCTGAGAACTGTGTTTAATAATTAATCTTAAAAACAGAAATTAGCCCTTGAAGTTAAGCCATGTTTTTTTTTTTTCATCCACTGCTGTGATTTTTCTATTTCAGTAGGGTACATTTGCCCCACCCCCGCCATTTTTTAGATTTCTTTTTATGTGAACCATTTTAAAAGTCTTTATTGAATTTGTTACAATATTGCTTCTTTTTTGTGGGGGGTGGGGGGGGCACTGAGGCATGTGGTATTTTAGCCTCCCCACAAGGGATCAAACCCACATTCCCTGCACTGGAAGGCACAGTCTTAACTACTGGACTGCCAGGGAAGTTCCTTGGCCCCTATTTTAAGTCTTCTTTAAATAGTTGGAAAGAAGTAAGGTATAAATGGGGGCTTCCCAGGTGGCACCAGTGGTAAAGAACCATGGACAGAGGAGCCTGGTGGGCTACAGTCCGTAGGGTTGCAAAGAGTTGGACATGACTGAAGCAATTTAGCACTGCATGCAAGGTATTAATAAATGGCACCCCACTCCAGTACTCTTGCTTGGAAACTCCCATGGACGGAGGAGCCTGGTAGGCTGCAGTCCATGGGACTGCTGAGAGTCAGACACAACTGAGTGACTTCATTTTCACTTTTCATTTTCATGCATTGGAGAAGGAAATGGCAACCCACTCCAGTGTTCTTGCCTGGAGAATCCCAGGGATGGGGGAGCCTGGTGGGCTGCTGTCTATGGGGTCGTACAGAGTCGGAAATAACTGAA
Source organism: Bos mutus (assembly GCF_027580195.1). Lineage (NCBI taxonomy): Eukaryota > Metazoa > Chordata > Mammalia > Artiodactyla > Bovidae > Bos > Bos mutus. The sequence continues at coordinate 21,772,034 of NC_091637.1, forward strand.
GCGACTTATTAGCAGCAGCAGCAGCAAGGTATTAATACATCATTTCGACCTTAAGCACTAAGTTCTGAAAATAGCATCAGTCCAGACAGACAGGGCGCATCTTTGATGGACACCCCTCCCTCAGGTCTTGTGCCTGCATAATCATCATTCCTTCCACCAGCTTTGGTTTTTCACCAGGAGTTTTGTTAGAAAGTATTGCCCAGTAGGGGAGAGAGCTCTGGGCTCCGCACTGAGGGGCTGGGTTCTTGTTCTCCCACTGCTCTGGGAGCCCAGGACTCCACTCAGAAGCCACGTCTCCCCTTCTGACATTGGTTAGACTCCTACTACCCCTCCCCAGTCTCCCCTCCTCCCCTCCCTCTCCCTCATTTCTGGGAGTCAGAGCCTGAAGCCCCTTTCAAGGCTGCATCAGTCATAATCCACCAGTACCCGAATAACAGCACATATTAGGGGGGTTCATGAGCTGTTCAGGTGAGGGGCTGGTACAGTACCTGGTAAACTGGGCGTCGCTGGGGACTGGCTCCTTGGCGGGGCCTCTCCTCTCGCTTCGCACAACCGTGAGCCCATCTTCAGATACAGTCAGCCGGGGATGGCAGGTGTGCTCGTCCAGGGAGAAGTAGCTGCCTGCGAGGGGGGAGGCACACGGAGACCCCCCAAGCCAATCACTCCACTGCTTTCTCCACGTTGCACTCCACACAGGCCGGGGCCTCACCACGCGTGGCCGGGGTTAGCTCCCTGTCTGACACTGGTGAGCCTGGACCTTGCCTGGTGATGCCCCTCGTGCTAATCATGATGGCAGTTTACATGGGTCGGGTGTTACTGGGTGTCTAGTACTGAGCTAAGCGGTTTGTTGAGTCTTATCCCATTCACACCTTACAAGTATCCAGGTGTTAGTATTTCCATTTTGTAGAAGAGGAAACAGAGGGGCAGGGTGGTCCTATCATCAGCTGTAGATGCTAGAACTCCAATTGGAACCCCAGAGACATCCCTGGTGGCTAAGACTCCATGTTCCCAATGCAGGGGGCCTGGGTTCCATCCCTGGTCAGGGAACTAGATCCCATGTGTCACAACTGAGACCCAGTGCAGTCAAATAAATAAATGCTTCAAAAAAGAAAATAAAAATAAACATAAGGAATAACAACAACAAAAAACCCAAACCCCAAGCCCATCTGATTCCAGTGGCTGCACTCTTCACTGGGAGGCTGTAAATACCTGCAGGTGAACAGGAATTTCTAATCTGCTTGCCAAGGGGAATAGGAATTGAGGGAATTACTAGTGATCAATTTGACAAAGGTTAGCAAAATCCAACTTCCAATGAGCGCAGTGAGAGAGAAGGGAGGAGATCATACAACCATCTCTGAATTATGGTTAAAACAAAGCACGTCAAAAAAAAAAGTTACAGAATGGGGATTTCCCTGGCAGTTCATGGGTTAAGACACTTCCAATGCAGGGGGTGCGGGTTCGATGTCCAGACGGGGAACCAAGTTCCCACGTGATGGGTGGTGCGGCCAGAAAAAATAAAGTGGCCCCCTTCTGTAAAATGGGCCCCCAGGGCTTTGATCACCCCTGAGTCCCTTTGTAGCCTGATTTGCCATGTGTTTGTATTAGTGAACGTTCATCGATTTTTCCAATGAAGTCACAGCAGCACTGGGTCTGCCACGAAGGGGTAACTTTGGGTCCAGTGAGTGTGTGGCGGGGGCACAGACCTGTGGTGTGGATGGTGGCGGGCTCACTCCTTGCGCTGGGGCCGCCCACGTTGAGGGCTCTCACATAGATGGTGTAGTTCTGTCGGGGCTGCAGCTGCACCAGGCACTCACAGGTCGGGATGCCCACAACAGACCTGGGTGAGGAGACATGCTGACATCACCGAGGGGCTGTGGCAGACAGACCCAAGCACCAGCCCCTCCCTGCTGACCCCCAGCAGCGGCACAGGCAGGAGTGAGGCTCTCCTCAATGCTCCCTCCCAATCGGGTCCCCTTTTCCCATTTTCTTGTATCCTTTCTGTCTGTGGCTCTCGCCCCTCCAAGCTCCCCACCCAGTGTCCCAGGCATCCAGCACTGCACTCAGTCTGGGTCTAACACTGCATCAGTGGGGTGTGCATGCAGTTGAATCCAGTGTGTGTCAGCCTGTCTGGCAGGACCACAGCCTCTCTGAGGGCAGGGGCCAAGTACCACAAGCTAAGCACAGAGCCGGGCTCACAGCAGGCTCTCAGTCTGTGTTTATGAACAAATGATCTGACTAGAGCTGATATAGAGGGGCCCTGGGGAAACGGAATGTAGCCACTGCCCTCATAGAGCTTCCAGTCTAGAAGAAAGGCACTTCTCAAGCCATCACTGGAAGAAACGTAAGATGGTAACATGACAAGTTGATGGTGTATTATGGAAGGTACAACTAGCTGACAGGTGTTTTCGAGCTGAACTTTGAAGAATGACTGGGAGGTAAATGGATAAGAAAGAGAATAGAGGAGTCTCTTTCATAGAAGAAGCATGTGCAAAGGCCCTGTGGCAGGAAGAAGGATAGAAAGTAGAAGGCACTATTAATAAAATATGACCCATGTGGTTGAGGAAGGGGAGCTGGTGGGGATAAGCTTGACAGGCAGGAAGGGGCCAGAGCCAGTGAAGGAAGTTTGTCTTCTTCAGGGATGCCATGATTAGATCTATACTAGGAGAGTAAGCACTGCCCAGGTCACCTCGGTCCCCAACCAGCTTTCTGATGACCCCCAGTGTAAAGGGTTTAAAGTATCAGCACAAGTTGCAAAGGAAATCCAAACCATTTGGCAGGGGCGGGGGGCGGGCGGGGGAGGTTGGTCAGACCACTGAACTCCCTTCCCTGCTCCTGAGGATCCCTGAAATAGATAACCCAGGTTAGCAAGCCCTGATGTGGTTGTGGACAAATGAATTTAGGCCGGGGTTTGGGGGCAGGGGGTGGGGCATATGGCCAGGTCCCAAGCCCGGAATTTAGTGTAGAACAATCTGTCTCCCTAACAGTTGACACCAACCCCTCCTCCTCCATTTCTCTAAAGTTGGGTTGGTGCACAGTAGGGCAGCCCCTGGACTTGGCTGCCTTTCATAAGCTTCTGGACTGCCTTGTTGTAATCCAGAGGCCTAGCCATAATTCCTCCACTGTACACAGCTATAGACTTGTAGGATCTGCAGGCCCTTGTGGTTCCTGAGTCTAGCCCTCTTCTAGCTATGAATTCTTCCAAATCTCTGCCAACCAGAGGGGAACATGAGCCTCCAGGCAGCTGACCACCAGGGACATAATGTTCTTTGTACGTTGAATTCAATTCTCTTTCATTTCTGCTTCTCTTGGTTCTTTCTCCTCCTCAAGTTCCAGCCAGGTGGGTTTCTTGGTTCCTCCAGTGCAGGAAGCTCACTCCTGCCCAGGAGCCAGGCCTTGCCTGCACCCACTCTTCTCAGGCCTCCTCCCTTCCCATCCGTCTGGTCTCAGTTCAAATGTCCACTCTCTCCAAAGTAAGCCTCACCTCCACTACATTCCCTATTTCATTGTGTTTCTTTTCCCTTCATGCTACTGTGTGTTTTAAGCATTTGTTTTCTTGGTTAGGGTGGGGAAACAGTGGAAACAGTGTCAGACTTTATTTTTCTGGGCTCCAAAATCACTACAGATGGTGACTTCAGCCATGAAATTAAAAGATGCTTACTCCTTGGAAGGAAAGTTATGACCAACCTAGATAGCATATTCAAAAGCAGAGACATTACTTTGCCAACAAAGGTCCGTCTAGTCAAGGCTATGGTTTTTCCAGTGATCATGTATGGATGTGAGAGTTGGACTGTGAAGAAGGCTGAGTGCTGAAGAATTGATGCTTTTGAAGTGTGGTGTTGGAGAAGACTCTTGAGAGTCCCTTGGACTGCAAGGAGATCCAACCAGTCCATTCTGAAGGCGATCAGCCCTGGGATTTCTTTGGAAGGACTGATGCTAAAGCTGAAACTCCAGTACTTTGGCCACCTCATGTGAAGAGTTGACTCATTGGAAAATACTCTGATGCTGGGAGGGATTGGGGGCAGGAGGAGAAGGGGACGACAGAAGATGGGATGGCTGGATGGCATCATTGACTCGATGGACATGAGTCTGAGTGAATTCCAGGAGTTAGTGTTGGACAGGGAGGCCTGGTGTGCTGCAATTCATGAGGTCGCAAAGAGTCTGACACGACTGAGCAACTGAACTGAACTGAACTGAACTTTCTTGGTTTTTGTCTATTTCCTCCAACTCAGACCATCAGCTCTGTCAGGGTGGGGAATTTGTCTCTCTGGGTCACCAGTGCCCAGGCACCATCTGTACACTCAATACTTGTTGAATGAATAATGGGAAACCCTGGTTGGACTAAGAAGGCAAATCTGAGGTTTACCACTTATTCACTTCTTCACTCATCCATCATTTATCTTCAATCACAACATTCCACTTACTTCTCATGAAACTAAGCAATCTAAAATCAGGGTTCCTGTGTTCAACTTTCTCTGCAGATGCCACACTTTTCCTAAGCTGTGTCACTGTGTCGAGGCCTCTCGTGCCTAGCCAACGCCCTTTGTGACTCACTCAGTTACACCCGAGGCCCCCGGCGTCTCTGCCTGGGTCAGCTCCACCGTGTATGAGTCCACAGGGTTCAGGTTTCCAGACTCCCAGGAGATGAGCGCAGCCTCCTCGCAGCTCCTTATCTCTTTGCTTTTTATAATGGGGGGACAAGGCGCTAAATGCAGGGGAAACGGAGAGAGGAACAACCCTTCTGTCACATCCAGCCTAGTGCTCCAGAACACATCACAAGCTCTCTCTTCCTACAAGAGGTTCAGTGCAATAAAAGGCAAACCAGGTGTTTCAGCCTAGACAATCATGTCCCCCTCCAAATTCATATGTTGAAACCTATTCCCCAGTGTGATGATAACTGGAGTCTCCAAGAAGTGCCTAGGTCCTGAGAGTTGAAGGGGTTTATTATACAAGGAAACCCAATGAACCCTCTTGCCCAGTTCCATCATAGGAGGACACAGCAAAAGAAGACCACTCTGAACCAGACAGTGTCCTTCCTAGACACTGAATCTGCTGGCACCTTGATCTTGGACTTCCCAGCCTCCAGAACCACGAGGAATACATTTCTGTTGTTTCTAAGCCATCCAAAGTGCAGTATTCTAATAGCCCAAAGGAACACCAGGGAATCACTTGCAGATATCTCTGGAGTGGAGGATGGTTGCATGGTTCAAATGTGTCTGTGAAACTGTGTCCAAGGGCAGTACTTTATCTTCTTTTGAGACCAACTGTGAAAAAATGTCCCTGCCATATCAGGCATACAGATTTGGTGTACTAAATAAAAGGAAAGAAGCGCCAAGCTATTCCTGTCCTTCCAAGTGACATCAAAGCCCTGCCCCCACCAAGAAAGCCGAGACTTCTGGGTCCCCTTCAGTGAAGGTCCTACAAGTGGCCCCTTACCTGTCATGTACACCGCACGCTCACTGGTGGGGCTGAGGCCGGCCCTGTTCTGAGCTGTGACCCAAAATTCATACTGCGTGTTTGGCAACAGGTTTGTCACTGAGCAGTATGTTTCTTTGACGGTCATTGTAACCTCTGGGGGGAAAAATGATAGGAATTAAAGCCTAGAACTTCCCTGGTAGTCCAGTGGTTAGGAATCTACCTGCAAGTGCAGGGGACACCAGTTTGATCCCTGGTCTGGGAGGATTCCATATGCTGGGGGGCAACTCAGCTCATGTGCCACAACTACTCAGCCTGTGCTCTAGAGCCCTTGAGCCATGACAAGAGAAGCCACCACAGTGAGAAGCCTGCATACCACAACTAGAGAGTAGCCCCCACTCGCTGCAACTAGAGAAAGCCTGTGCACAGCCACAAAGACCCAGCATGAACATAAATAAATAAATGGAATTCAAGCCCCAAATAGGTCAACTGGCTCCAAGTTCACTGCACTATAATCTATCTTCCCTGAGGTAGATACAGAACTGGCTACCAGTCCCCGTTGGCTGTGTATGCATGCCCTGCTGCAATGAGACTCTGCTGATCCTTCCATTGAGAGGACTGGTCTTTCCCACTATCCATTGCAGCTGGGCTTAACCACATGACTTTCTTTGGCCAACGGGACCCCTTCAAACATGGTGCAAGCAGAGGTTTGGGCAGTGCTGGGGCACGGGCGCCTTGTCTTCTTCCTGCCAGGAATGCTTCCATTTCCATGAAATGACCCTGGGCCAGCCTCCTGAAGAATATGATCATGATGTGAACAGAGGCCCCTAGTATTGCAGCTGATGCCCTAGACATAAGAGCAAGGCCATCCTAGCCTGTCCAGACCCTCCCAAGCTGGCACAGACTAGATCTAGTTCATAGAATTATAATAAATTCCATCCATTTCAAAGAATTGGATATAGTTTATAACAAAACTATCCAATTCATAGAATTATAATAAATAATAAATGTAATTTAAAAAGTTGAAGTGTCATTGATTTACAATATTAGTTTCAGGTGTACAACACAGTGATTCAATATTTCTATAGCTCATATTCCAGTTAAAGTTATCATAAAATATTGTATATATTCCCTGTGCTGTACAATATTGCCTTGTAGTTTACTTTATACATAGTAGTTTGTACCTCTTAATTCCCTACTGCTATCCTGCCCCTAGCAACCAATGAATGAACATAAAATTTGTCATTTTAGCTTATATGTTGGGTATATGTGTGTGTGTGTGTGGGGGGGGTGTTACACAGCACAAGCTAACTGATACACCTCTAAACATGCCCAGACTCTTAAGGCAGTGACAGGTCATTAATCCACTCTCTGATATCAGTTCCTTTATAACAAAGTGCTCATTGAAAAGATCTTTACTGGGATGCCCCCAGCAGTCTGGTGGTTAAGACTTCGCCTTCCAATGCAGGGCGTGCAGGTTCGATCTCACATACCTTGTGTCCAAAAAACCAAAACATGAAACAGAAACAATATTGTAAGAAACTCAATAAAGACTTAAAAAAATTTTTTTTAATGTGATCAAAACATAAAAAAAAAAAGTCTTCATTAATCACCAGGACAAAGCCCCCTAACAATGGCATTTTCTGCAGAGGGTGCCAATAGGGCTGATGTGTGGCAAAACCTGCTATGAATCAGATCTGACTTTCTGGTCCTCAATCTCCCCTCCCATGTCCTCTTTAGTCCTTATTCTCTCCCTCATCATGGATTAAACTTACTTTTCTCAAGAACCCCCGTTCCTTCCTAACCGCTGAGCAGACAAATCATCCTCACCTTTGGCATTCAGAAATCTTCTATCTGCATGAATGGGTACAAGGGGAAGAGCTCCAGGCAGGGCGCCTGCAGACTCAACTCTCATTCTGGTTCTGCCATAACTTATGGTGCTCCCGCATGTCCGCTTATCTGTCTCTAGGTCATCCATAAGATGATCTCTGAATCCCTTTCCCACAGTCTTGCTCTGACCCCATGTACACAGAACAGGCCCGGCCAGGCTGGCCCTGATCCTTCAGATGCTCAGCTGGAGCTCCTCTGCTGTCTGACCCCCTTCTCAACAGGAGACTGGCTTATCTACAAAGATGGGGCATCTCCCTCAGCCCTAACCCTGCTCCAGCCAGCTCTACTGTCCTGGAAAGAGGATGAGCTGAGGGCTGCATGAAGTGGAGGCCACGGCCTTTCTACCTAGGAATGTGGGTCAGATTAGCAGCAGCCCTTCCAGGCTGCAGAGCCCTCCTCGACCCCCTGGGGGTCTGCAGACTAACCACCTCCCCCCACCCCCCGCCCCCCGCCACCAAGGTTCTCCCAACACAGGGTGACCTCAAGGAAAGCCCAGCCACCCTTGCATGACAGGATCTGCTAGAACCCAGCCAGTCCCGCTGGGCCTCCTCGAGGAAGGGTGTCCCCACACGTCCTGCACATGGTGCAGCCAGAGACCCATTATTCCCAGGACAACCCCGATCTGATGGCTGTGGATACACTCCACTTATCTGAGCCCGATGATTCTCCTCAGCCAGGCCTCAACTTGTCCTCCCAGCCCTTCCTGCCATGCTTACCTGCCTGCACGCCATCCTGCAAGGAGCTAGGTGTGCAGATTCACCCCATCGCCGCCTCCCCAGGGCCCAGGCTGGAGCTTGTTTCTGCTCCCGGCAGACCTCACCTGTTTGTTCCTTCCCAGGCGAGCCGTCCTGCACTGGCCGGTAGGACAGCTGATAGCTCTCCACGGTATCATCTGAGTACAAGCTCCAGCACACTCGGACTGAGGAACCTGTGGCTGAGTTAGGGGCCTGTGGGTTTATCACTGGAGCAGAAGGAGCTAGAAGAGGAAAAGGGAGGAAAACAAAGACAAGTGAGGATCCTTCACTTAGAGGCACCAGATGGGAATGGCCGCTTTTACAGGACAATCCATCCCTCAAAGCATCCCATGGGCTTCAGAGATAGGAGAGGCAGTCGGGGTGGCCAGGGTGGGAGGCCAGACCTCTCGACCAGGAGCCTCAGTAAGAACTGGTTGTGTCCATCTTGCTCTGACCAACCCACACGAGCTGGGGGAGGCAGGGTTGCTGACAGCCCCTCAGGCTGCGGTGTTTGCAAGTCCTACCCTAGGGAGGGATGGGTCCTTGGATCCACCACACCATCCAGAGGCAGGATGGCCAGGACCACAGCACCGCTGCCCTCAGTCCTACAGTGAACAGAGGAGGGAAAGAGCCTGCAACAACTGGCTCCTTCATTATGATTTCATTACAATGAGAGATGATTAGGTTTGGAAAAACTATGCTTTTTCAGAACCAACTTTTTTTGTTTTTTTTGGACTGTGCTGTCTTCATTTTGGCACGGGGGCTTCTCTAGTTGGGCATGCAGGCTCCAGAACACATGGGCTCAGCAGTTCAGAAGTTGCGGTGCTTGGGCTTAGTGGCCCCGAGGCACATGGGATCTTAGTTCCCTGACCAGGGATCAAACTTGTGTCCTCTGCATTGGAGGTGGATTTTTAAAATTATTTATTTATGGCTGTGTTGGATCTCTGTTGCGGCACAGGCTTTTCCCTAGCTGTGCCGAGTGCTTGGGCTATTCTCACTACAATGGCTTCTCTTACTGCGGAGCACAGGCTCTAGGGCACACTGGCTTCAGTAGTTGTAGCACATGGGCTCAGTAGGTATGTATTCTGGGCTCTAGAGCACAGGTCAGTAGCTGTGGTGCATGGGCTTAGTTGCTCTGTGGCATGTGGGATCTTCTTGACCCAGGGATCGAACCCATGCTTCTTGCATTGGCAGGCGGATTCTTGACTGCTGAGCGACCAGAGAAGCCCTGGAAGGCAGATTCTTAACCAATGGCTCACAAGGGAAGTCCCCAGAACCAACTTCTTTTGAGTCCATCTACTGAGTTAATACTTTTCTTCTCTGTGGGTTAATAATTCTTCCTACCCCACCCCACACACATCCAAGAAACATTCCTTGTTTGTCTTCTGTAATTCTTCACCCATGGCAGCATCTCCTTCCATCCGGGGCTTTAAAGAACATCCTTATTTTCAAATTCTGAAATTGTTCAGACCAGGTAGGACTTCATGGAATGTACTCAGCTTTTCCTTGCTGGTTAGGGGGTGGAAGGCCCCTAATATGACAGAAGTGAGAAGAAGAGAAAGAACCTGTATCCCCACGTGATGTAGCTCAGGATGCACAGCAGATGCCCTGTCATACCCTGCAAAGAAGAGTCCCCTCCGGGGAGGCAGTAAGAAGAGGGATGGCCCTGGATACAGGCTGGGGGCTGATGGTCTGCCTGGGCCCCAGACACGGGAGGGTGAGGAGAAACCACCACTGTGTGTCTCAAACACTGACTTAGGCAATAGTGCCTTTCCTTCAAAATCACTGGGTCTGATTATTTAGGCAATACCGTCCTCAGATCATCTGAAGGACTTCACAGCTCAGCAAAATCTCCCCTCAACCTGGGGAGTCTAAGAATGGCCTCCAAGACTCCGATTAAGGATGTTCATTATAGTATGGTTTATAAGGATGAAAAACCTAGAAGCATCTCGGCACCAACAGTTGAGGATTAAGATATACAGCCATTAAAATGATGTTGCAGAAGGATTTATCAGTGAGAATTAAGTACACAGATTAAGGTATAGAGCCATTAAAACGATGTCATAGAAAAATTTATCAGTGCAAAATAATATTCATCACAAATGTTTCGCTAGGAAAAAAAAGCAGGTTATAAAACAGGATGATTTCATTTTTATTTAAAAAAACAACACGTGTATAAAGGAAAAACCTAGGACTTCCCTGGTGGTTCAGTGGTTGTGAATCTGCTTGTTAGTTTAGGGGACACGGTTTGATCCCTGGTTTGGGAAGATTCCACACGCTGTAGGGCACCTAGGCCCATGTGCTGCAACTACTAAGCCCATGCTCTAGAGCCCATGAGCCCGGGCTCCACAAAAGAAGCCACTGCAACAAGGAGCCTGCGCACTGCAGCTAGAGAGTAGCCCCTGCCTGCTGCGGCTACAGACAGCCTGCATGCAGCAACGAAGACCCAGCGCAGCCAAAAATTAATTTTTAAAAAGATTGTAAAATCGTCTTTTGAAGAAGGAAAATCTAAAATGATAATATAAAACATTTTTCATAATGTTGCTGGGTGTTGCTGGATGAAAAAGGAAAGATGGTTTTTTTTTTTTTTCATTTTTTTTCTTTTTTTATTCTTCCAATTTTATTTTATTTTTAAACTTTACATAATTGTATTAGTTTTGCCAAATATCAAAATGAATCCGCCACAGGTATACATGTGTTTAAAGTCTAGTATCAGTCTTAAAAAATGAGTCCTCATAATAAGATTTTTAAGAGCTACCTGGCACCGTGTGACATGCTATACATACATTACTCATTTATTTTTCATCATGTCCTCATGAGTCATTGTTATGTCCATTTTACCAAGGAAACCAAGGCTCAGAGAGGTTAGGTAAGTTGTCCAGGGTCACACAGGTAGGAAGTAGCAGGGCTGGGATTCTCACCAGCTCCATAGGATTCTAAAATCCATCTCTTAATCCTATGCTAAAAACTACCACTTGAGAGGGACATAAATACAACATTCAAGGAAATAAAACTTGGGATACTTGTTTAGAGTAAGACAGGCTGATGGGGACCAGATGCTGGCACCCTGGAGAGGGATGGAGGATATTTATCCCAGGAAGGTCAACCTCTGTTTTCACCCTTACAAGCCATAAAGACAAAAACACGAAGCTCATGCAGCTGGTGGGGGAAAATGCCTGTTTCTAGATCTTTATGATTTTTTTTAGCCTTCAAAGTTTTTAACTCAAAGCTCAGAGAAACTGGTGTCAAGTATGCATCCAGGTGAGACACGCACCTGGGATGGTGTTTATGGAGCCCATCAGCTCCTCCACATCAGAGAAATCCAAGGTCTGGTCTTCAAAGTCGGGCTGCGCTGAGATCTCCTCATCTGTTTTTGTTTTCAGGAATTTTCCAAGTCTATCAGTATAAAAAGACACACTAACAAGAATGGAGGGATACTCTTCCCCAGGGTCACTAGCGAGCAGCAACTAGGGCCTCTTTACTGAACTCTTTTTTTAAATAATTATTTTGTTTTTGGCCGCACCAGGTGGCATGTGGGATCTTAGTTCCCCAACCAGGAATGAATGAACCTGCACCCCCTGCATTGGAAATGTGGAATCTTAACCATTGGACCTGCCAGGGAAGTCCCCAGCTGAACTCTTATTTGCTTATTTTAAAATGCTGTGGGCGGCCTTCTGGCCTATGCTTCAGTGACTGACCTATGAAGTCACTGGAGGGGATAGGTGTGGCTGGTTTACACCTTTGAGGAGAGAAGGGGTAGGGTCATGTCAGAGAGTGGGGGGCTGGGGGATGTGGGCCAAAAAGCCCCAGATCCACACCTTCTGGAAGATCCTTAGATGCTGACCTGGGAGCTCCCACCTCCACACCACCCCAGGACCCAGAGACACGCAGCCTCTTAACACGGTCAAGTGCCCTCAAGTTGATGAGCATGAACTGGGGCTCTGGGTCTCCTGCACCTGCTCCGGGCTGTCACACGGTTTGTAAGGAGCAGAGGCAGAATTTGAAACCATGTCTGTCTTTTGCCAAAGCTTATGCTCTGAACCCTGATGTTATTAAACTTCACTGTTTGTGTTGCTTTACAGATATTGTCTGATTTTATTCTCACAAAGCTATCCCTGTTTGTCAGTAAGGAAGGTGAGTCCTAGACTGGCTGGACTTGCCCAAGGTCATGGGGGTATCAGGATTTAAATTCCTGTCTGACTCCAGAATGTGCATGCTTTCTGCTGCACACAGTCTGGGTTCTGGCTTAGCTGGGGGACACTGGGGACACTCTGACTTTTTTGCTTTTTGACCACGTGGCATGTGGGATCATAGCTCCCCAAACAGGGCTCAACCCACGTCCCCTGTGGTGGAAGTGTTGAGTCTTAATCACTGGACCACCAGGGAAGTCCCACTCTCTGGATCTCTGTTCCTCCTGGTGAAAGGAGGGGCTCGGGGAAACCCCATCCCGGCTTGAAGGCTGAGTCTCACCATATGCTCCCTTCCAGCTCTGCGATTCTAAGCTTTGGTACCAGAGGGTCCTTGTGGTCCCACACTATCATTCCAAAGCCGGTGCTATTTACTCTTAGGGGCAGACACAAAAGCTGAACCTGGGAGCATATAACCAAGGGCAACTGATACCTAGTCAGGTATCTAGAGGTAAAAGGAACAGAAAAAGAAAATACATGTCAGAATAAAAGTACTACCTGTCAGCCATAGCCACAGCATCCTAAAAAGCAAGAGAAAGAGAAAAAAAAATCAAACTGATTTTGGAAATAAATTTCTTTTTCAAACTGTAGAATAATATAAATGTATCTTAAAACTTGGAAGTTAGTAGAAGAGAAAAATCAGCCACGTCCACACCCTAAACAAAGACGACTCTTACAACACCTATGCAGTTTCTTCCCATTAACATGACGTTAGCACTTTCCAGGTGACAAATGGTCTTGGGGATCATCAATTTGAAAGACTGCGTCACGGTTCATTGAATGGGAACTCCATCATTTACTCTATTGTTGTACATTTTGGCTGTTTCTAATTTCTCACTACTATAAATAACAGAGAAGACATACTCATATATCTCACTTTCTCCACATTCTAGATTATGTCTGTGAGCTACAGTGATATTGTGGACAAATTGGTTCAAAGGTCTGAGTGTTGAGGGCTCTGACAGTGGCTGCCAACCTGCTGTCCAGCTTCCATCACGCACCCCGCCCTCACCCCAGGCATGGCAGGAGGGAGGGGCTGTGGGCCTTGGAGGACCACTATGGGCGTGGCCAATGGAAAGGGCATATTTGGCAACTAGGAAGCTCTGGAGGCTAGGGGCCCCTCCCTCACATCCTGGATCCCACGTCTGCCCCATATTCCTGTGGGACCCTAAAGAAAGGAGACCCCAGCTCTGGCTGAGATTGAAATTCCCAGTCTGGCTGCATGGGAACTTGGAGTCAGATTGAGGAGGATTTTAAGGACTTTTTTTGCATGTCTGAGCTTATGAACTAAGATGTCTAATGGCAGCACTTGTTACTGAGAAACAGGAGGTACCTTTCTAGCCTGGACATCTTTCTCCCCCGACCTCTGAGAGATCATCTGAGATGGCCAGAAAAGTCTCAGAGTCCTGTTTTTGCCCCACTCCACGGTGAGAGCACCTATCTCTGGATAACCAGGACAGCGGAACAGACTCTGGTGTTAGCTGAGCAGTGGTGGAGGGGAGGGTCAGCTGTATATGAGACTGCTCGGCTACCCACGGTGAAGCTGTGCAGTGAGATGGGGGATGTGTTGTCATGGTTACACATCCAGTGGAATAGATGGATGCTGACCATGAAAGTCAGTTCCAACCCCAGGCAGAGAGGGGACAATCTAACCTACTCTGGCCATGACTGTGATTCCAGTTCATTATTTCGTTTCACTTCATTACTGACCTTTATGAAATCAACCTTCTCTTCATGACACATCTCCTCTATTGTTTCCATTAGTTCTTTGCAGGTGTCAAGATTTTCTCCACAGTTGACCAGTTGTCCATACAAAGCTTCCAGTTTCTCTTTCTTTTTCTCCCCTAGAGCTTGTATTTTTTCTTCGTATTTTTGGGCAAGTGTTTCCAAGATCTCATTGTAATGAGACTCAAAGTTTTGTTCTTGTCTTCCAAAATTTTCCTGCAAGATATAGTTGATCTCAGCTGTCATTTCAGTGCATGTATGTTGACTGCAGAGTCATTTGGGGCATGAAAATGCATCTACTCAGAGATGTTTTGGTCCCTCCCTGTTAATCTTATTGTCTCTTGCCAGGGTGCTGAGGTGGACAAAGGTGGAAGTAGGACCAGGCGTCTCCAGCTAGAACCCCAGGGATAATCTTAACAAGCAGTATTGCTTTCTTTGCTGGTGGCATTTCACAATCCTCTTCCCCATACCCCACCCACCTCTGGTGTAGCCACCACCCATCACCATGACAACCGACCTGGAAGATTTTCATGATTATCATTACCGTAATGAGTCAGCCTGCCACTGGAACTCTGGACCTTAACATGAAGACGTCTGCCCTGGAAGAGTCCTACCTAACTTGCTTTCCCTCTTGAGCTCTCAACATCTCATGACATTCACCTCCACTCCTTGATGGTTGAATTATACAAACATCAGGATCACACAGATCCTCATAACAACCAAGAAACAGATGCAGGGGGAGGGGAATAACCCAGATGGTGCCGCCTAACAGATCAGAAAAAGCAGGAAGACAGAGAGAGGGCTGTGCCAGGATTTAATCCTGGAATGCAATGGATGGGGAATATTAATTAAACTTTATCAACTCCTGGTCCCCCTTAGACTGGAAACTCAGGAGAGCTCTGTGGGTTCAGGGAGTACTTACTAAGTATTGACTGTATATGTAAGACTTGCTCAGAATGCTTGAAGAGAGGGAGAAGTGGTAGATGACCCCCACCAGTGCTGAGTGTAAAGGAAGAGGTCAGAGTCCTTACAGAGGGTGGAGACACCGTGAACTGAGAGCAGCGGGCAGCATGGAGTGTAGGGCGCTTCTTCCTGGCTGCTGTACACTTACCCTCCTATCGCCCACCACCCAATGCTTAGATGTGGAAGGGCTGGTCCTTTCCCTGTGTCTCCCATAGGAGATTAGTGCAACAGCTCCCCTCCCTTTTAGGACTGGGGATGGGGAGGAAAGTCTAGCTTAATGGGAAAGGAACCCAGGGCTTAGTTCATTCACACAAGATGCTCCCACTGATGCACTCTGAGGCTGCATTAACAGAGGTAGAGCACCCACACGAAGGGAGGGGACATAGGAAGTCCTCCGGTCCCGTTCCTGGGCTACCTCATCCGGATGGCTAGGTTGTGTGCTGGTGTCCAGCAGTAGATGATACACCTACTAGGCACACCCAGGGAACTGTGACATGTTTGGTGACAGGCACAGAAACTTACTGGCGGTGTGAGAAATAGGTAACATCTAAGGAAAAGAACACATCAGTGACAGGATGGGTGACTTGCAATGTCTGCTTGGCTGGCCCATGAAAGAGTCCTAACTTATAGTGTGAGTGGAGATGTAAAGATACTGAAGACCCAGCCCGTGAGAGCTAACAGTTCGGTAGGGAATGCTGCCAGGTAATTGGTTCCACGGGATTATGCCCCTGTGCTCGGGAAGGCCGGAGAAGGCAATGGCACCCCACTCCAGTACTCTTGCCTGGAAAATCCCATGGACGGAGGAGCCCAGTGGGCTGCAGTCCATGGGGTCGCTAAGAGTTGGACACAAGTGAGCGACTTCACTTTCGCTTTTCACTTTCATGCCTTGGAGAAGGAAATGGCAACCCACTCCAGTGTTCTTGCCTGGAGAATCCCAGGGACGGGGGAGCCTGGTGGGCTGCTGTCTATGGGGTTGCACAGAGTCGGACACGACTGAAGCAACTTAGCAGCAGCAGCAGCAGCAGCAGCTACGGGAAGGCAGACAGAGGGGTAAGGGAACAGGAGCGGCATCAACACCATACATTCCAAGAAACAGGTTCCCTAATTCATACCAGACACAGCTGCTGACTCAATCACTCATGGCTGCATGTATCTGAGTCATTGAGCATGCTCTTACCTCCACCGTGATGAAAACTTCTTCTAAGTGACTTGCAAAGTTTTCCATCTCAATAATTTGCTTTTCCAACTTGTACATATTTTTGTGAATTTCATCCTGTCAAATAGAGGATCCCAAGAAGACATTAACACTATGTTTTCTCTCTCTTTCATAGAAGGCATTTTAGATTCATTTCCCACCTACATACTTGAGATACAAATACAATCTCAACAGAAAGAAGACCTAAGCAGACCTACTTACCTTGGCGCTCTCCAGGGCTTTACTGAGCGGAGTCACCTCATGCTGCTTGTGTTCATCCTGATCCTTCTCCGACGCTCTTATTGGAGTTTTGCAAGTGACACAGAAGACGTCAGCCGCTTCTTCCTCGTCCTCCTCCTCTGGGATGACGTAGCACTCGTACTCCTCGCTGGCACGGCCGTGGCTGTACCTGTAGGCTTCCCGCAAGTCCTGGCACTGGCCTGCTGAGCCCCACCCCATGAAGCCCAGGTCCTCACCCTGAGCCGCCTCACCAGTAAGTCTCCAGTCTCTCTGCTCACTCCCCATCATCATATAAGAAGGATATTCTGAAACCTCTATTCTGGGTGTGTTTTCCTCAATAAACTCATCCCCTAATTCGTGATCATCTTCAAGTCCATAGAGATGGACAAGTTCATCCACTTCCTCTCCAAGGTCTCTCGGAGCCTTCACTTTCACGCCCCCTCTCATGGGCTCATGGGTCATTTCAGCTTGGACACCTTCTCTTCTCATCCGAGTACTCTCTTCTGGGAAGATCTGCAGTCTGTCTTGAGAGTCATAAAGATCCATGTGATAGAAGCGGAAATCCTTAGAAGCAGCAGACCTGCCCAGCCCCGGTGCCTCCCCAGCTCCCTCCTCCATTGTAGCTCCAGGCAGCACCTCTGCACAAGGAGGACTCTTCCTGGACAGTCCTTAGTGGATCTCCTGGGTCCTAGAACACAAAACCCCATTTCTGAGAAGGTCGTTGCAGTAGATGGTTATTTTATTGGGCTCAACTCATTCGCATTAAAATAAATAATTTCATCTGAGCAGCTCAGTTGTAGTTTCTCTTTCAACAATCTGTAAGGAAAGGTTTGCTTTCTGCAGGAGGATGGACTTCCTGAAGCTCCAATACTTTGGCCACCTGATGCCAAGAGCCGACTCATTGGAAAAGACCCTGATGCTGGAAAAGATTGAGGGTAGGAGGAGAAGGGGGTGACAGAGAATGAGATGGTTGGATGGCATCACTGACTCAATGGACATGAGTTTGAGCAAACCCTGGGGAATAATGAAGGACAGGGAAGCCTGGTGCACTACAGTCCATGGGGTTGCAGAGTCAGACACGACTGATAACTATACAATGACAACAAAGCTTAAAAGAGACAGGAGAAATTATGAACAAAAATATAAATTGGGGGCTTCCTTGGGTGGCTCAGTGGTAGAATGCCAATGCAGGAGACACGGGTTCAATATCTGATCCTGGAAGGTCCCACATGCTGCGCAGCAATCGAGCCCGTACACCACAACTACTGAAGCCCGAGTGCGCCAGAGCCCATGATCCGAGAAGCCACCGCAGTGAGAACCCGTGCATCACAACTACAGAGTAGCCCCTACTTGCTGCAATTAGAGAAAGCCTGTACAGCAACGAAGAAACAGCACAGCCAAAAATAAATAATTAGTTAATTAATTTAAAAAAACAATCTGAGCACCTCAGTTGCAGTTTCACTTTAAACAATCTGTAAGGAAAGGTTTGCTTTCTACAGGACCATGGGCTTCCAAAGCTTGAAAGAGACAGGAGAAATTACGAAACAAACAAACTATAAATTGATTTGATTAACAAATGATCTCTATACATTTAAAAACCTAAAAATCCCCAAAGGCAAAATAACAGGAAGTGTTTCAGGCAATTATTATTAAATAAATTATGTAGATTAATTGAAAAGAAAAATCTCAGTAGTAAGGAATATTCACAAAATAATTTCCTTTGCATATAATGTTACCTATAGAAAACCATTTGGAAAATAGTTCATCCTTATGAGTAACAGGGGCTTCCCCAATGACTCAGTGGGTGAACAACCCACCTGCAATGCGGGAGACACAGCAGATGTGGGAGACTTGAGTTTGATTCCTGGGTTGGAAATATCCCCTGGAGGAGGAAATGGCAACCCACTCCAGGATTCTTGTCTGGAAAATCCAATGGACAGAGGAGCCTGGCGGGCTGCAAAGCGTCAGACATGACTGAGCACATAGACTCATGTATGAATAACAGAGAATAAACATGTAGATGCTGTTTTGCCTTTCGAGCCCCAAGACTGGGGAAGGATCCATGAAATGAACACTCTTATATGTTGTTGGTTAGAATGTACACAGTCCCACCTTTCTGGAGAGTGAATGTGGCAACATGGATCAAGAGCCTTAGAGATGTTCCCGCTGCTCAGGGACTTCCCTGGTGGCCCAGCGGTTAAGACTCTGCTTCTAGTGCAGGTGGCGCAGGTCTGATCCTTGGTGGAGGAACTAAGAGCCCACAAGCTGCGCAGCCAAAAATAAAAAAGAGTTCATACTTTCTAACCTAATAGACCTTTTCTAGGACCCTAAAGAAAAAAATCTCAAATATAGCAGAAAACATTATTTCTATACAAAAATGTCCACCACAAAATTTTTTTATAATAGCTGAAAAATAAAAACTGTAAAGCTCTAATGATTAGGAGAATCATAACAAAACTAGAATATGTACACCCTGTAAAATATAATGTAGCCTTTAAAATGTTAGGGAGAGCAAATGGTACCTTGAGGAAAGACTTATAATATGATACTAAGTAAAATAAACAGAGTACTCAGTATATATAGACTATGAGGTCTACTATTTTAATGGAGGTGCATAAAATCTAGAAATAAATAATAATAACAGCAGCAAATACAATATTAGTAGTAGCTACTGCATGTTGAGCACTTACTGTGTATTTTCTCCTGTGCTAGGCAATTAATTAATTTTTTTTAGCCACAGGGCATGTGAGATCTTAGCTCACAGACTAGGGATCGAACCTGTGCTCCCTGCAGTGGAAGTGCAAAGTGTGAACCACTGGACCACCAGGGAAGTCCCTGTGCTAAGAAATTTTACATACAGTTTTCTGTGCGGTAGCCACTATTATTATCCCCATTTTACAGACTGGGAGACAATTGGCTCCCAGAGGGTATCTTGTGCAAGGAAGGTCACATGGCTAGTAAGTTGTTGAACTGGAATTTGAATCTGAGTGTGTGTAGTGGTCATGAGACTGAGCCTTGCAGACATCCACTTATAGGGGCCATAACCAGGGGTTTCAGCTACACTCTGAAAGTCACTGTCACATTCGCATGGAGGACACTCTTCCTGTTGGCGTCTCCCATCCGATGACAAAGCGTAGCAGGGACACTAAGGCAGATCCATTTCTGATTGACACAAAACTACCCTGGTGGCAAACCTTGGCTGCAGGACTCCTTGACAGCCATGCCAGACCTTTCCTAGAGTGTGTGGTGGGCTAGTACGATTCTCCAACCTTCCTTCCTTCTATCCATATCTGACCCCAGCCTTTCCTATCTTTCTCCCCTTTATAATCTCACACAATAAAACAGCGTGAGATTATAATTTATAATTATAGTCCCCTAATAAGACATAGTCCCCTATGTTTTATTTATATTTATCTAGCCCCCTAGATTATAGTCCCCTAATAAAACAGTGTGTATCTAACTTCTAATTTGGTGCCTGTTTCTTGGAAGGCCTTGTTAACACAGTCTGTTGGACTATAAAGTCCCTGCTTGCTTCTTGGCACACAACTGCCATTATATTACTTTTTGGTAATACTTTAGTGTTCGTTGCTCAGTCGTGTCCAACTCTTTGTGACCCCACAGACTGTAGCCCACCAGGCTCCTCTGTCAATGGGATTCTCAAGGAAAAAATACTGGAGTGGGTCGCCCTTTCCTTCTCCAGGGGATCTTCCTCCAGGGGAATGAACCTGAGTCTCCTGCACTGCAGGCAGATTCTTCACCATCTGAGTCACCAGGGAAGCCCCTTGCTTTAATTGATACGTAGTTTACATGAACAGAGGAGCCTGGCAGGCCACAGTCCATGGGGTCACAAGAGTTGGACATGACTTAGTGACTAAACAACAACCCACCTGCCTAAAGGCTGTAGTTCAGTAATTTTTAGCATAGTCACAAAAACGAGCAATGATCTCCACAGATAATTTTAGACCATTTTCATTACCTCAAAAAGAGACTCTGGGGACATCCCCAGTGGCCCAGTGGTTAAGACTCTGAGCTCCCAAAGCAGCAGGCTCAGGTTTGATCCCTGGTCAGGAAACTAGATCCCACGTGCTGCATGGTTTACACGCTACAATGAAGATCAGTGATCTCATGTGCTACAACTAAGACTTGGCACAGCAAAATAAATAAAATAAATATTAAGAAACTCTGCACTCATTAGCTATCATGACTCACATCCCCTCATTTCCACTAGCCCTAAGCAACCACAAATTTATTTTCTATCTCTACAGATGCTCCTGTTTGGACATTTCATATAGATGGAATTGTATGGTATGTGGTCTTTGGTGACGAGCCTCTTTCTTAGCATAGTTTTCAAGGTTCATCCAGGTTGCAGCATATGTCAACAGTTCATTTCTTACTAGAGCTGAATAATATCCTATTGTATGGATATATCATATTTTGTTTATCTAGTCATCTGTTGATTCGCACCACTTCCCATTTCATTTGGGTTGATTCCACCTTTTGGCCATACTAAATAATGCTATTAAAATACGTACAAGTTTTTGTGTGCATATATGTTTCATCTCCCTTGGGTAGGTAGATGCCAAGGAGTGGGATTTCTGGATAAAATAGTAACTCCCTGTTTAATTATTGGAGGAATACCAGACGGTTTTCCAAAGTGGCTGTATTATTTTACATCTCTACCAGCATTGTATGAAGGCTCTGATTTCTCCACATCCCTGTCAACACTTGTTACTGTCGATTTTTTTTTTTTTTAAATCATAGTACAAAGGCAGAAGTGAGCCAGGTTGGCAGGCAGATGGGCAAAGAAGAGTAGGAAGCACTGTACAGGCATAAAGTGCATTGCACTCCAGGATCTAATGCCTGATGATCTGAGGTGGAGCTGATGTAATAACAAAAGAAATAAAGTGCACAATAAATACTATGCCCTTGAATCATTCTGAAACCATCCCCCGATCCCAGTTCATGGGAAAAATTGTCTTCCATGAAACCACCCCTGGTGCCAAAAAGGTTGGGAACTGCTGTGGGAGGAATGACTGAGAGTGGTCACCAGGCCTCACGAGAGACCCTCAGCTAGAATCTTGTAGTTGAGCTGCTTCCAGATTCCTGGCCCTCAGGAACCATGGAAGACAATGAACATTTGTTTACTGTTTGAAGCTATTCAATTTTGGCAAAAAATTAACATGCAGCAATAGACAACTACTATACTGTTCCAGCCTAAAATAAGCTTTTTCCCTCTTGTTAAACTTCTCTCCCTCCTCTATTTTTTTTTTTTTTTTCTTTCACATTGGGCTTCTCTAAAGGGTTGCAGTTGTGCTTCCCCGGGTGGCTCAGTAGTACAGAATCTGCCTGTCAAAGCAGGAGACACAGGAGATGTGGGCTTGATCCCTGGGTCAGGAAGATCCATGGAGAAGGAAATTGCAACCCACTCCAGTATTCTTGCCTGGAGAATCCCATGGACAGAGCAGCTTGGTGGGCTACAGTCCATGGGGTTTCTAAGAGTTGGATGCAATCAAGCTACTGAGAACCAAAGGGTGCAGTTAAACTGTTGATCTGCAGACTACAGCATTTGTACACTAAGGCTCTCCAAGGGGGACATGGACACGGATAGTTTTAAGAGTACCAGATGTGCAACGTAATATTTAATCTTTCCCAGAGCTGCTCAGCCTGGCAATGAGCCAGCAGTCGAGGCTTCCTGCAGGTGATCTTTTCATAATAGCCCTTCATCTTTTTATTAGAAACGTAGAGCTATAACTCTCACTCATCCTGAATATTACATTCCACTGTGAGATTTCATTGCTTTGGAATTAAAAAAACCCCAGTGGGCTAAATGAAAGGACAATTTGAAGTATTGGTATCAGTGTAGAAAGAGTGAGTGACGTTTATTGAATGGATAAGGAAATTTTTTGTAAGTTGAGTGGTTTCCAATTCTTTGCTTTCAACAAAATTGAAGGAAGATCTAATCAAATGTCATCTTATACATGGTCTAAAATGACTTTTCATGATATATTACTATGTAATTTTTGGCATACACTTTGGGAAGAGTTCAGAGAATTGAGTGACTTGCTATAATAAAACAGCTTCATTTTCCATCTACTTCTGTAGTGAACAGGTTTGCTTGGTGCTTACAACTACAAAATGAAAAATAGAAAGACAACTGGCACTAATTTCTGTTGCATTATAGAATATGTCATCTTCATCCATGGATGTACAAACTAACTTTAAAGAAAGTCCCACCCACTTTATTAAGAAATGCATTTCTCTTTTACTTTTTTCTTTTGTTCAATAATTATTTGCCAAAATGTACAATGCATTATGTCATACTGCTTGTGTGAATGTGCTCAGATGCTCAGTTGTGTCCAGCTGTTTGTGACCCCATGAACTGTAGCCTGCCAGGCTCCTCTGTCCGTGGGATTTCCCAGGCAAGAATACTGCACTGGGCCGCCATTTCCTTCTCCCCAGGGATCAAACCCTATCTCTTACATGTCCTGCACTGGCAGGCAGACCCTTTACCACTAGGGCCACCTGGGAAGCCCTGTGATTAAAAATTATATTGATAAACTTGATCCAGAAGGAAAAAATATTATTTTATTCTTAAATTTTTTAATTTATATTTTATTTATATTTTTTTGGAGGGGCCAGTCCTCTCCTCTCCTCCTTACCACCCTTAGCCTTAGTCTTGTGAGCTCACAAGACAGAACTCAGACTGTGTGGGGGCAGGTGGCAGGAGAAGCCTGGTGGGCTGTCTTGGGAATGAGGACGGAGGTCTGGGCCAACTGGCAAAGTGTCTCTGAGCAGCCTTGGCTGCATGGACAAGTCTTTCCCCAAGGGTGTGGGTAGAAGAGCTAAGTGATCCTTGGGCTCTGTAGGCAGAGACTGAGAAACGAGGATGAACCTGAAGGCTGATAGCAGGAATATCCAGGGCGGGGACTGGGACCCCGAGGATCAGTTCAGGACCTCATAGACACTAAGGCCAGAGAGCGGAGAGGCTGAAGAATGTGGGTTCTCTGGACAGCTGCTGAGCCAACTGGGCCTCCAGCTGTCTCCTAGCGTGGTCTACAGAGATGGCTGCAGGTGTGTGGCTTGAGAGACAGGGTCAATGTCCCACCACACATAAAACTAGAAAGAAAAGAAAAATGAGAGGTGACAACTTTGGCCACCTGATGCAAAGAGCCAACTCATTGGAAAAGACCTGTGGGAAAGACTGAGGGCAGGAGGAGAAGGGGGCGACAGAGGATGAGATGGTTGGATGGCATCACCAACTAGATGGACATGAGTTTGAGCAAGCACGGGGAGATAGTGAAGGACAGGGGAACCTGGCGTGCTGCAGTCCATGGGGTGCAAAGAGTTGGACACGACTTAGTGACTGAACAACACGTGAGGGTGTCAAGTCTGAGGCGATGGGGGCTTTTCAGGAAGGCGGCTCCTCCTCTGGGCTCTGCCTGCGCTCGGGGAGAGCTGAAGGCCAGAGACAAGGGTTTTGAGTCATTTTCAGACCAGGGGACATGGAAGCTGTGAGTGTGGCCAAGATCACCCGGAGCACATGGACAGTGAGCAGAAGGACCAGATGGAAGCCTGGGGACTGCCAACACATGAGGAGCAGCTTAGGGAGGCAGTCAGCAAAGATTCCAGCAGGCGGTGGCCTGAGGTGATCACAGCTGAGCCAGGGGAGAAGGAAGGGTGAGTAGGAGCAAACGACACAGAGCAGTCAAGGAAGCACAGGGCAGTGTCCCTGGATTTCACAATTAGGCCATCAGAAAATGTGATATTTAAATGGCAATCAGGACTTTCTTGGCATTAGTGGTTAGGACTCTGTGCTTCCACTGCAGGGGGTGCAGGTTTGATCCCTGGTCAGGGAACTAAGATCCCACATGGCATGGCTCCAAAAAAGTAATAATAAAAAATAAAATAATAT
This sequence comes from Bos mutus, assembly GCF_027580195.1. Lineage (NCBI taxonomy): Eukaryota > Metazoa > Chordata > Mammalia > Artiodactyla > Bovidae > Bos > Bos mutus. The sequence continues at coordinate 21,796,292 of NC_091637.1, forward strand.
TTTTTTTTCCTTCTGGATTAATTTATCAATACAATTTTTAATCACAGGGCTTCCCAGGTGGCCCTAGTGGTAAAGAATGTGCCTGCCAGTGTAGGAATCCGCAGATTCGATCCCTGGGTCAGGAAGATCGCTTGGAGAAGGAAATGGCACCCCACTCCAGTATTCTTGCCTGAGAAATCTCATGGACAGAGGAGCCTGGCGGGCTACAGTCTGGGTGCGTGCTTAGTCATGTTGGACTCTTCACGACCCCATGGACTGTGTAGCTCTCCAGGCTCCTCTATCCATGGGATTCTCCAGGCAACAATACTGGAAGTAGGGTGCCATTTCTTCCTCCAGGGGATCTTCCTGACTCAGGGACTGAACCCACATCTCCTGAATTGGCAGGTGGATTCTTTACCACTGAGCCACCTGGGAAGCCCCTCTTTATCTGGGACATTGCACCAAATGTCTCTCTCCCAGTCATCATCGTTATGACCCTGCTGGGAAGCCCCTCACACACCCCTCCATGGTGTCACCCTGGCTTTTGCTGACAGCAAGACAAAAATACAAGAACCAAGTGTCCCTCTCTGACCATGGTGGGGACAGTGGGGGTGTGACCACACGGACGCAGTCCTGCTGAGCTCCCATGGGTCTTGTCTCTTCCCTCCTTCACTCTGATGTGCCCATAGGATGCTGTTCCTCCATCTTCTCCATCAGTACCACACAGAGAGGTAACTTCCAGCAGCTATTAGGGGACAAAGATGCTGGTATCCTAACCAGCCCCATACCACACAGGCAACTGGTTTCTAGGCTCTGGATCCCCATCAGGAAATTTCACTCCTGAAACTCCAGGACAGGGCACATAGCACTTGGGGGCCAGAAAAGCTTCAGTCCCATCCTCTAGTGCTGCCAAACTCTTATTTAGGAAAAGAATGGTAAACATTGCTTCAGTCATGTCTGCTGAGGCTGAGTATAATGACTACGCAGGACTGATGCAAAAGATACGGGCTCCACAGTGTGCGGGTCCACCACTAGGTCCAAGGACACCTGGCCACTTCCTGGGAGGAGGAAGGGATGAATGAAGGTCACTCCCAGGGGCAGCATCACCAAGCAAGAGGCTCTGGGACTAGTGCTTTGTTCCCAAGCCCAGCATCCAGGACTTACGAAGACGGCGAGAGCCTGGATGTTCTTTGGGGTTGCTGCTAAGAACCCTGCTTACTACTAGACTGGCTGGATGGTCCTGGAATGTCCTCATCAACACAGCCTGTTGTACGGATGCGTCAAGTGAAGCAGGACACATCTCATGATAAGTCTGTATCCCAACAGAAACAAAAGCCAAGGACATACACACACACACACACACACACACACAACAGACCCAAAGGATTGCTCATTCTTCCTGGGTAGCATGTTCATTGCCAGGGACTACTTTAGCCAGGGTTTCCCTTAAAATGTCCCCAAAGTCAAAGAGTGAGGGGCTTCCCTGGTAGCTCAATGGTAAAGAATCCACCTGCCAATGCAGGAGACAAGAGTTCGATCCCTGGGTCAGGAGGATCTCCTGGAGAAGGGAATGGGAACCAACTACAGTATTCTTGCCTGGGAAATCCCATGGACAAAGGAGCCTACCGTCTATGGGGTCGCAAACAGTTGAACGTGACTTAGCGACTAAACAACAAGGCCAACGGGGTCGTACAACTATGGAAGCACTGCTTTGCCTTCTCCCTGGATTACAATCCATCCTAGGTCCCCACATTCATTATATGGTCAACAAAGCAATCAGAGTCTGCTGTCCGAAGGGGCTCTAGGTACTGCCTCCACTCTCCTGTGTGTCTGTGTAACTAAGCAGGATTATTCCATTGTGTGAAGGGATAGACTCTTCAATAAGTAGTGCTGGGGAAACTGGATAATCACATGTAAAAGAATGAATCCTGACCCCTATCTTATGCCACTCGTCAAAATAAACTCAAAATGGATTAAAGACTTAAATGTAAGAACTAAAACCACAGAAGCCCTAGAAGAATACATAGGGGGAAATTTCCACATATACACCAAAAGCACAAGCAACAAAAGCAAAAATAAACAAGTGGGACTACATCAAACTAAAAAGCTTTTGCCCAGGAAAAGAAACAATCAATAAAATGAAAAGGCAACCTATGAAATGGGAGAATATATTTGGAAACTATCTATATGATAAGGAGTTAATTTCTAAAACATAGAAGGAACTCATACAATCCAACAGCAAAAATCCCCCAATAATTTGATTTAAAGTTGGGCAGAAGACTTAAATAGAATTTCACCTTAAATCTTACATCTTAGCATGGCTATTATAAAAAAGACAAGAGATAAGCGACACAGTGATCAAGACCATCCCCAAGAAAAAGAAATGCAAAAAGGCAAAATGGTGGTCTGAGGAGGCCTTCCAAATAGCTGGGAAAAGAAGAGAAGCTAACGGCAAAGGAGAAAAGGAAAGATACACCCATCTGAATGCAGAGTTCCAAAGAATAGCAAGGAGAGAGAAGAAAGCCTTCCTCAGTGATCAATGTAAAGAAATAGAGGAAAACAATAGGATGGGAAATACTAGAGATCTCTTCAAGAACATTAGAGATACCAAAGGAACATTTCATGCAAAGATGGCGCAATAAAGTACAGAAATGGTATGGACCTAACAGAAGCAGGAGATATTAAGAAGAGGTGGCAAGAATACACAGAAGAATTATACAAAAAAAGATTTTCATGACCCAGATAACCACGATGGTGTGATCACTCATCTAGAGCCAGACATCCTGGAATATTAAGTCAAGTGGGCCTTAGGAAGCATCACTACGAGCAAAGCTAGCGGAGGTGATGGAATTCCAGTTGAGCTATTTCAAATCCTAAAATATGACGCTGTGAAAATGCTGCACTCAATATGCCAGCAAATCTGGAAAACTCAGTAGTGGCCACAGGCCTGGAAAAGGTCAGTTTTCATTCCATTCCCAAAGAAAGGCAATGCCAAAGAATGTTCAAACTACCACACAACTGCACTCATTTCACACACTAGTAAAGTTAAAAATTCTCCAAACGAAGCTCCAACAGCACGTGAACTGAGAACTTCCATATGTTCAAGCTGAATTTAGAAAAGGCAGAGGAACCAGAGATCAAATTGCCAACGTCTGCTGGATCATCTAAAAAGAAGAGTTTCAGAAAAACATCTACTTCTGCTTTACTGACTATGCCAAAGTCTTTGACTGTGTGGATCACAACAAACTGTGGAAAATTCTGAAAAAGATGGGAATACCAGACCACCTTACCTGCCTCCTGAGAAATCTGTATGCAGGTCAAGAAGCAACAGTTAGAAACAGACATGGAACAACAGACTGATTCCAAATCAGGAAAGAAGTATGTCAAGGCTGTGTTTTGTCACCCTGCTTATTTAACTTATATGCAGAGTACATCATGTGAAATGCTGGGCTGCATGAAGCACAAGCTGGAATCAAGATTTCCAGGAGAAATATCAATAACCTCAGATATGCAGATGACACCACCCTTATGGCAGAAAGTGAAGAGGAACTAAAAAGCCTCTTGATGAAAGTGAAAGAGAAGAGTGAAAAAGTTGGCTTGAAGCTCAACATTCAGAAAACTAAGATCATGGCATCTGGTCCCATCATTTCATGGCAAATAAATGGGGAAACAATGGAAACAGTGATAGACTTTACTTTTGGGGGCTCCAGAATCACTGCAGATGGTGATTGCAGCCATGAAATTAAAAGGCTCTTGCTTCTTGGAAGAAAAGCTATGACCAATCTAGACAGCATATTAAAAAGCAGAGACATTACATTGCCAACAAAGCTCCGTCTAGTCAAAGCTCTGGTTTTTCCAGTAGTCATGTATGGACGTGAGAATTGGACCATAAAGAAAGTTGAGCGCTGAAGACTGATGCTTTTGAGCTGTGGTGCTGGAGAAGATTCTTGAGAGTCCCTTGGACTGCAAGGAGATAAAACCAGTCAATCCTAAGGAAATCAGTCCTGAATATTCATTGTTAGGACTGAAGCTGAAGCCCTAATACTTTGGCCACCTGATGAGAAGGACTGACTCATTGGAAAAGACCCTGATGCTGGGAAAGATTGAAGGCAGGAGGAGAAGGGGACGACAGAGGATGAGATGGTTGGATGGCATCACCAACTTGATGGACATGCGTTTGATTGAGCTTTGGGAGTTGGTGATGGACAGGCAAACCTGGCATGCTGCAGTCCATGGGTCCGACACCACTGAGTGAGTGAACTGAACTGAAGTGTGGATAAGGATGTGGAAAACGGGGGATTCTTGTCCACTGTTGGTCTGAGTGTAGTGTAGCCACTATGAAAAACAGTATGGAGGCTCCTCAAAAAATTAAAAATAAAACTATCATACAATCCAGCAATCCCATTTCCATGTATGGATCCAAAGGAAATGAAGTCATAATCTTGAAGAGATATCTGCACTCATGTTCATTGTAGGTTTCTTCACAATAGTCACGACATGTCCATCAATGGATGAATGTGTAAAGAAACACACACACACATACAATGGAAAATTATGCAGCCATTAAAGGGAAAGAATTTCAGTCAGTTGAACTGAGGTGGATGAACCTAGAGTCTCTTATACAGAGTGAAGTAGGTCAGAAAGACAAATACCATATATTAACACATATATATGGAATCTAGAAAAATGGTACTGATGAAACTATTTGCAGGGCAGGAACAGAGATGAAGACGTAGAGAATGGACTTGTGAACATGGCGGGAAGAAGAGCATGGGATGAATCTGGAGATTAGCAGTGACACATATACACTACTGTGTGTGAAACAGGTGACTCACGGGAAGCTGCTGTGTAACGTAAGGAGCTCAGCGTGGCGCTGTGAGGACCGAGAGGCGTGGGATGGGGATGGGTGGGGGGAGGCTCAGGAGAAGAGGGATGTATATACACATATATGTATATATACATATACACAAAGCAATTCTCCTCCAATTAAAAAAATTTTTTTAAAGAACCAAATAAATAAATAAAAGTATTATATGGGAAATACAGCAACAATTTAAAAAAAAAAGAAGGAGGAGGAGTTCTTCCACACCAGCTTTCGTCCTTTGAATGAACCAGCACAAACTGGTTTGGGAGCTTGGCAGCAAAAGGAGAAACATTGTGACACACCCCAGAGTTACATTCACTTTTCCCCTTAATATCTAGACTCTTTCCATTTCTTAACAAAATATTCAGAACTGGGGGAGAGAGGAATATTAACACTAAATTGTCATTTGATAAGTGTAAAACCAAGGCTCAGAGAAATACAGTAATAAATCATAATTTATAAAAATACATTAGGGATTTCCGTGGTGGTCCAGTGGCTAAGACTCTGGACTCCCAATGCAGGGGCCCAGGTTAGATCCCTTGTTAGGGCACTAGGTCCCACGTGCCACAACTAAGACCTGGCACAGCCAAATAAATAAATAAATTAAGTAAATGTTAAAAAAATACATTAGTTGGGTAGCTTCCAGTCTATGCAATTGATCTGTAGTTAAAAAAAGAGACTTTTGCCTAAGTCTTACATAGGAGGTGTGTTCCTGCACTTTAATTAGAAAAATTCCCGATAAAAACAAGTCTTTTAACCTTTTATGGGCCATGGATATCCCTGAGAATCCACTGAAAGCTGTGAATTCTTTCCCCAAGAGTAGCCGATAAGGGCACAGATATAATTTTGTCTACAATTTGAGAAGCTCACCCATGTATCTCTTGGCAATTTCTGAGTCGAGGCTAAAGAAACCTGCTTTAAAGTGTTAGCTGTACAGTGTTTATGTTTTTTGTTTTTAATTCTGGCAGTGTGGCAGGTGGGATCTTAGTTCCTCAAGCAAGGATTCAACCTGCGTCCCCTGCACCCTTCCCTACATTGGGAGCACAGAGGCTTAACCATTGGACCACCAGGAAGTGCCCAGCGGTACAGTTTTGCAAGATGGTTCAAATCTGCACAGCCTACACCTGAAAAGTTTCTAAGGGAGGAGGGGGATGCATAACAAGTAAAAAGTGATTATGATGCTGTTTTTCAGTATTTGAATCGAAGCTTAAAATTATGGTTTGGCAGCATAACATGCAGATTAAAATAAAAGGTATTTATCAACCTGATACCATAGCCAAATGGTATCCACATTCAAGGTTCCAAACTGTTCTGACAAATGGACCCTACACTAAAAATACCCTAAGGACACCCTGCAAGAACCACTAGCTTCTCTCTGTCTGCATCTGAGGCTTTCACGCCCTGTACTGAGGCCACATTCTTGAATCCTTGCTATAAGAAGGCACAGGAAATGTTCACATCGTTTACTGCAATGTACACACATCTGCGATTTAAGACGACATCTCTTCCCACCTAAAGGAAGACATTGTGGCACTAAGTTACTGGGTTTCTAGTAAACATTTTGCATTAGAAGAATGACTACACAAAAACTTGCCTGCTAAGTTAAGGATCCATAAAGTCTTCTTTTAACTTGGAGGCTGTGGTAACTGCTAGAAACTGCATTCGCGTTCAGCAGGCTTTCCCTCCTGGTGACCTCTGCGTGCCCAGCAAGCTGCCCCTGCCCGTTTTAGCCACAGTTCTACAAGTGGTGAAGGTGATGGTAACATGAGCTGGCTCCGGCTGCAAATAGCAACAGGCCTGCCATGAGTGAAAGCCCAAATATAGACCTGCCCACTGCTGACCGCTCAAGTGTCACCAGCAGAAGTTACATGCTGTCCCCTGAATTACTTCCATTACCGTGGGGACTGGAGTCTGGTGCCTCCATGGAGGGGATTCAGATGTCTAGTCATGTATAGAGGGTGGAGGGCTGTCACAGCAAGGGCAGGAGGCTGGCTGCAGGCCACAAAGAGGAAGAGGACTTCTGGGAGCCCCCAGGTATCCACCTGGCCTGAGGGGCTTTACCCAGAGTCTTTTCAACAAGCGCAACTCCGAAGGTAATCAAACACAACTTAATTTTTTTCTCCCACAATTCCTTGAACATTTACTCATGTATTCTCCTCTCAGGATAAAAATCCAGCACACCGGGGACTTCCTGCTCCCTCTTAGGTAACACAGTCCTAGGGTCATTTGAAGGCATAGTCTCCATTCAGTAACGGAAGGTACAGTCCAATATGTTAATTAAAAAGTCAAAGTTAGTTTGGACTTTTCAGGCGGCACTAGTGGAAAAGAACCTGCCTGCCAATGCAGATGGAGGAGATGTAAGAGTCGTGAGATCAGTCCCTGGGTTGGGAAGATCCCCTGGAGGAAGGAATGGCAACCCCCTGAAGTATTCTTGCCTGGGAAATCCCATGGACAGAGGAGCCTGGTGGGCTACAGTCCACAGGGTTGCAAAGAGTAGGACATGACTAAGGTGACTTAGCATCTAGCACAACACACAAAATTAGTTTGGCCAGCGTCAAAATCTCCGTTCCCAAGCTGAGGCCTCTGCAGCTAGAAATCTGCTTTTTCTCCCTGTACCTCCTCCCAAAGCTGCTGGTTTGTTCACCAGGGGCAGGAGGCGATAACGTGATAAGGCAGCACCTATCTGAGCTAATGCCGCCGAGGGTGGATGCTAGCTTCTGCTTCTCTGGGGCAGACACTCAGATCACTCTGAGCTTTTCTACACCTCTGGGAACCCATGATGCTCTCCCCTGGAGTTCCCACCGCCAGGCTGAGAACCCCTCTATTTCAGGGGGTCCCTTGTACTCCTCCTCCAGGCTCTGGGGGGCCACCCCTAAGATTCCTCAAATGAGGTTTCCTCACCCACGCAGCTGGTTCTCTCAGGCAGGATCCAGGTGCCTCCTTGCTGGCTCAGTGATCCAGCTGGCCCACATTTGGATCTTGGGATGCAGGCTCCATCCTTGGTCCTGGCAAACTCTGGGATGCAGACACTTCCAATGCAGCCACTCCACCAGCTCAGCCACCAGAACTGCCAGGAAATACAGCCTCTTTCCTCTGGCCACCTGCAGGAAATACAGCAAACTCTCTGAAGGGTCCTGTTTTTGAAGACCCCTCACAGGGCTTAGGGGTAGAGGGTAGGATTTCCAATACCGCCCCTGCCCCGCCAGTCCAACCACAGCTCTCTCCAGAAAAATTGCTCCACTAGCCTCCCTCCCAGTCACCCTCTCTTCTTCACTCTGATCCCTTTTAATTTTTTTCCATTGGTGCAGAGTTCTGGACCATTTCCTTTAAAAGTCTGCATGTGGTGATTTGATCTTAGAATTTGACATCTATTGCTTTTTTAAACCTTAATCAAAATTTTATTTTAAAAAACATTGTTACTGCCAAGTATCTATATGCCAAAAATATTGGATGCAAATAAAACATCAAAAGCAAAAGATTTGAAAGAATAAATTATGCAAAGATGCATGTACTCTAAGAAGGTTCACCACAGCATTATCTCTATTGACAGAAAATTGAAGTTAATCTATTTCTACCAAAACAGAATCATTTAAATAAATCACAATAATGTCAACTCAGTATTGGCAAGTATTAAAATAATGATGTAGATACCTATTTTTTAAATGTGGAAAATGCTCACAATATATTTGTAGAAAGAGTAGAAAGTAGAAAGACTATGCAAAATATTAGGGACAGGGGTGTACCTATGGCTGATTCTTATTGATGTATGACAGAAAACTACAAAATTCTGTAAAGCAGTTATCCTTCAATTAAAAAAATAAATTAAAAAAGAGTATGCAAAATATTTGGAGAAGGCAATGGCAACCCACTCCAGTACTCTTGCCTGGAAAATCCCATGGACAGAGGAGCCTGGTAGGCTGCAGTCCATGGGGTCGCTAAGAGTCGGGCACAACTGAGCGACTTCACTTTCACTTTTCACTTTCATGCATTGGAGAAGGAAATGGCAACCCACTCCAGTATTCCTGCCTGGAGAATCCCAGGGACAGAGGAGCCTAATGGGCTGCCGAATATGGGATTGCACAGAGTCGGACACGACTGAAGCGACTTAGCAGCAGCAGCAGCATGCAAAATATTATTACAGTATAAAACCACCTGACGCAAAGAACTGACTTATTGGAAAAGACCCTGATGCTGGGAAAGATTGAAGGCAGGAGGAGAAGGGGACGACAGAGGATGAGATGGTTGAATGGCATAACCGACTCAATGACAAGCTCCAGGATTTGGTGATGGACAGGGAAGCCTGGTGTGCTGCAGTCCATGGGTTCGCAAAGAGGTGGACATGACTGAGTGACTGAACTGAATAAATATATATACACACACAAAGTGAAAGCAAGGTTTACGTCTTCTGAGTTATATTACTTTTATCTTTTTATCTCTGATGTGTCCATTTTATAATAATTATATTTACCATGTGCTACTTTTAAAAAGTCTTTATTTCCTGTTTTAAATAGTATATAGTGTTTGACTTAGAAAAAAACAAATACTACAAAAGAACCAAAAAATAAAGTGAATGTAAACCAGTCATAGGAGAAGGCAATGGCAACTCACTCTAGTACTCTTGCCTGGAAAATCTCATGGACGGAGGAGCCTGGTAGGCTGCAGTCCATGGGATCGATAGGAGTCGGACATGACTGAGCAGCTTCACTTTCACTTTTCAGTTTCATGCATTGGAGAAGGCAATGGCAACCCACTCCAGTGTTCTTGCCTGGAGAATCTCAGGGACGGGGGAGCCTCATGGGCTGCCGTCTATGGGGTCGCACAGAGTCAGACACGATTGAAGCAACTTAGCAGCAGCAGCGAACCAGTCATACATCCTGGTAACAACAATTATTAGGTTTGGTGTATACTTATCTGTATTTTTTCTAAGAATATATACATTTATTCCCCTCACATGAAATAAAAATTGTAGAAAGCCTGCTAATTTCATTTTGAAAAAGCAAATAATTTAGAAAGACTAATAGAAATGATAAAATAATATAAAAAATACAGTTAAAAGACATTCTATAAAGAATATACACGGGCTTCCCTGGTGGCTCAGTGGTCAAGAATTCGCCTGCCAATGCAGGAGACATAGGTTTGGTCCCTGATCTGGGAAGATGGCACTTGCCACAGAGCCACTAAACCCATGCAGCAAAACTATTGAGTGTATGCTCCAGAGCCTGGGAGCCACAACTACTGAGCCCATGTGATACAACTACTGAAGCCTGCTTGCCCTAGAGCCAGTCCTCTGCAAAAAGAGAAGCCACCACAGTGAAAAACCAGGGTGCCGCAACTAGAGAGCAGCCCCTGCTCATTGCAACTAGAGAAAAAGTCCACTCAGCAATTAAGACTCAGCACTGCCAACAAGTAAATTAACTAAATTATTTTTTAAAAGAATATACAAAAAGATATTAAAACAGACTAGTTCAGTTCAGTTCAGTCATTCAGTCATGTCCAACTCTTTGTGACCCCATAGACTGCAGCACACCATGCTTCCCTGTCCATCACTACTCCCGGAGCTTACTCAAACTCATGTCCATTGAATCGGTGATACCATTCAACCACCTCATCCTCTGTTGTCCCCTTCTCCTGCCTTCAATCTTTCCCAGCATCAGGGTCTTTTCAAATGAGTCAGCTCTTCGCATTAGGGGGCCAAAGTATTGGAGTTTCAGCTTCAGCATCAGTCCTTCCAAAGAATATTTAGGACTGATTCCCTTTAGGATTGACTGGTTGGATTTCCTTGCTGTCCAAGGGACTCTCAAGAGTCTTCTCCAACACCACAGTTCAAAAGTATCAATCTTTGGCCCTCAGCCTTCTTTATGATCCAACTCTCACATCCATACGTGACTACTAGAAAAACCATAGCTTTGACTAGATAGACCTTTGTTGGCAAAGTAATGTCTCTGCTTTTTAATATGCTGTCTAGGTTGATCATAGCTTTTCTCCCAAGGAGTAAGCACCTTTTAATTTCATGGCTGAAATCACCATCTGGAGTGATTTTGGAGCCCCCAAAAATAAAGTCTGACACTGTTTCCATTGTTTCCCCATCTATTTGCCATGAAATGATGGGATCAGATGCCATGACCTTAGTTTTCTGAATGCTGAGTTTTAAGCCGACTTTTTTACTCCCTTCTTTCACTTTCATCAAGAGGCTCTTTAGTTCTTCTTCACTTTCTGCCATAAGGGTGGTGTCATCTGCATATCTGAGGTTATTGATATTTCTCCTGGCAATCTTGATTCTGGCTTGTGCTTCATCCAGCCCAGCATCTCACATGATGTACTCTGCATATAAGTTAAATAAGCAGGGTGACAACACACAGCTTTGACGTACTTCTTTGGCCACCTGATGTAAAGAACTGACTCACTGGAAAAGACCCTGATGCTGGGAAAGATTGAAAGCAAGAGGAGAAGAGGAAGATAGAGGATGAGATGTTTGGATGGCATCACCGACTCAATGGACATGAGTTTGAGTAAACTCGGGAGTTGGTGATGGACAGGTAGGCCTGGCGTGCTGCAGTCCATGTGGTTGCAAAGAGTTGGACACAACTGAGCGACTGAACTGACTGAGATGTTTTTGTGGAACTCTCTTGCCTTTTCTATGATCCAATGGATGCTGGCAATTTGATCTCTGGTTTCTCTGCCTTTTCTAAATTCAGCTTGAACATCTGGAATTTCACAATTCACGTACTGTTGAAGCCTGGCTTGGAGAATTTTGAGCATTACTTTACTAGCGTGTGAGATAAGTGCAATTGTGCAGTAGCTTGAACATTCTTTGGCATTGCCTTTCTTCGGGATTGGAATGAAAACTGATCTTTTCCAGTCCTGTGGCCACTGCTGAGTTTTCCAGATTTGCTGGCATATTGAGTGCAGCATTTTCACAGCATCATCTTTCAGGATTTGAAATAGCTCAACTGGAATTCCATCACCTCCACTAGCTTTGTTCGTAGTGATGCTTTCTAAGGCCCACTTGACTTCACATTCCAGGATGTCTGGCTCTAGGTGAGTGATCACACCATCGTGGTTATCTGGGTCATGAAGATCTTTTTTGTATAGTTCTTCTGTGTATTCTTGCCACCTCTTCTTAATATCTTCTGCTTCTGTTAGGTCCATAGCATTTCTGTCCTTTATTGTGCCTATCTTTGCATGACATATTCCCTTGGTACCTCTAATTTTCTTGAAGAGATCTCTAGTCTTTCCCATTCTATTGTTTTCCTCTATTTCTTTACATTGATCACTGAGGAAGGCTTTCTTCTCTCTCCTTGCTATTCTTTGGAACTCTGCATTCAGATGGGTGTATCTTTCCTTTTCTCCTTTGCCGTTAAGCTTCTCTTCTTTTCCCAGCTATTTGGAAGGCCTCCTCAGACAACCATTTTGCCTTTTTGCATTTCTTTTTCTTGGGGATGGTCTTGATCATTGCCTCTGGCACAATGTCACAAACCTCCGCCCATAGTTCTTCAGGCACTATCAGATTTAATCCCTCGAATCTATTTGTCACTTTCACTGTATAATTGTAAGGGATTTGATTTAGGTCATACCTGGATGGTCTAGTGGTTTTCCCTACTTTATTCATTTTAAGTCTGAATTTGGCAATAAGAAGTTCATGATTAGAGTCACAGTCTGCTCCTGGTCTTGTTTTTGCTGACTATATAGAGCTTCTCCACCTTTGGCTGCAAAGAAAATAATCAATTGGATTTAGATATTGACCATCTGGTGATGTTCATGTGTAGAGTCTTCTCTTGTGTTGTTGGAAGAGGGTGTTTGCTATGACCAGTGCTTTCTCTTTGCAAAATTCTGTAAATCTTTGATCGGCTTCGTTTTGTACTCCAAGGCCAAATTGCCTGTTACTCCAGGTATCTCTTGACTTTTTACTTTTGCATTCCAGTCCCCTATAATGAAAATGACATCTTTTTTGGGTGTTAATTATAGAAGGTCTTGTAGGTCTTCATAGAACCGTTCAACTTCAGCTTCTTCAGTATTGCTGGTCAGGGCATAGACTTGGATTACTGTGATATTGAATGGTTTGCCTTGGAAATGAACAGAAATCATTCCATCATTTTTGAGATTGCATCCAAGTACTGCATTTTGGACTCTTTTGTTGACTATGATGGCTACTTCATTTCTTCTAAGGGACTTTTGGTGGAGAGTTCTGACAAAATGTGGTCCACTGGAGAAGGGAATGGCAAACCACTTCAGTATTCTTGCCATGAGAACCCAAAGAACAGTATGAAAAGGCAAAAAGATAGGACACTGAAAGATGAACTCCCCAGGTCGGTAGGTGTCTAATATGCTACTGGAAATCAATGGAGAAATAACTCCAGAAAGAATGAAGAGATGGAGCCAAAGGAAAAACAATACCTAGCTGTGGGTGTGACTGGTGATGAAAGTAAAGTCCGATGTTGTAAAGAGCAATATTGCATATGAACCTGGAATATTAGGTCCATGAATCAAGGCAAATTGGAAGTGGTCAAAAAGGAGACGGCAAGAGTGAACATCGACATTTTAGGAATCAGTGAACTAAAATGGACTTGAATGGGTGAATTTAACTCAGATGACCATTATATCTGCTACTGAGGTTAAGAATCCCTTAGAAGAAACAGACCTGAATTGTAAGTAAATCATATTAGCTAACGTGATACATTAAAAAATAGTTTGAGGGAAAATAAATCACTTCAGCTAAAAGGTTGTCTCTCCAAATGACAACCAGAGCAGCTGTTAGGAATCCAAGACCCAGAGCCCCACCGTTCTTTGGTATTAAAGGGAGGGACTTTCAGATAGAGGCAATTTTATCTTCAAGCTACTTTCCTAGAGTCTCCTGGTTACCTTGGGGCTAGATCATCTGCCTTGGGATTGTCTTCAGCCTGGGAGATGCCCTAACCATAGTTTCAGCCTGGCCCTGTTTTTCTTTGCCAGGGGGAAGGATCATTGTTGGAAATCTGATTCCAGGCTTTCCTAGCTCAAAAACTTCAACAATCCCTTCACTGGTTCCTGAATCAAACTTTTGCAAACCTTGTTTAGATGAAGGGCTTCTTCCCTGCTCCCTGAGCTTTTTGTTCCTTCCCCTCTGTCCTCCAACCCCAATACCACTCTAGCAGCTCTCGCAGGATGGGAGCTGACACGTACTGTATTTCCATCTACACTGTACATTTCCTAGATAGAGACCAGTGCTGCCTTATTCCTTGTTGTATGAACAGGTTCAGCTCCAACCCACACTCCATCCCCATCTGAAAGTACATCACCCCATCTCCTTAAACAGGTCTTCAATAGCCAGGTGGTCTGAAGCATCTGAATTGCTTGTCTGGGTATCTTAAGAAAAGTTTCTTTTCTGGATCTCAGTTTCCTTATCTCTAAAATGACAAGTTAGAACATGGATTGTATTTAAACATGTTGGTTGGGAGCTGGAAGGATTTGAAGATGGAGGTATCTTTTTTCTTTTTTGGGGGGGCATGCCCCCTTCGTGCCCAGCCTCCCCAAACATTATACATTGCATAAAAGCTTGCTGAATTGATACCAACAAACTTGTGGCTTCTACCTAGTGCCTGGCACTTACGCCCTCAACAAGTAACTATTAAGTTTAATGTTTTACCTCACCATTCTTGAGCTCAGGAACGATGTATTCACTAGGGCCCCGATGATAGAAGACCAAGTCAACGGTTTTCCGTTCTCAAGAGGCTCACAGTTTAGTGTAGGAGGCTAAGACAACAACTAGTTCGTTTAACAAATATTTTTTCAATGTCAGTGTGTACACAGGTGGAAAAGGTGAGGCAAGAGTGGTAATCCCAGAATCCGGACGAGGTTGCGACATTGATTGACTCCGAGCGGCGACCTCCTGACCATTTCATTGGTTGTCGCAAACCCTCCCATCTATCATCCAACCAATCGCGGAAGCGTTGTTGGAACCTCCCAGGCAGCAGACAGCCAATCAAAAGTGCCGAGGGTGGCGGTGGTTGGGGTGCTGACGCCGATTCCAGTTCAGCGAAAAATGACGCCGTCCGGACTGTGCAGCGGCTTCTGGTGCGAGGAGACCAGGCTCGGGAGAGCCGAGCCCTCCGGGCGCTGACCGCTGGCGGCCATGGAGGACGAGCAGCCCGACAGCTTGGAGGGCTGGGTACCGGTCCGCGAGGACCTCTTCGCTGAGCCCGAGCGGCACCAGCTGCGCTTCCTGGTGGCCTGGAATGATGTGGAGGGCAAGTTCGCCGTGACTTGTCACGACCGCACGGCGCAGCGGCGGCGGTGGCGCGAAGGGAGCCAGGCGGGGCCCGAACCCGCGCCCGAGCCCGAGGCTGCCGCGCCCCCGCCCAGTTGGGCGGGCCTGCTCTCGGCCGCCGGGCTCCGCGGCGCGCACCGTCAGCTGGCAGCGCTGTGGCCGCCGCTCGAGCCCTGCTTCCCGCGGTTGCCGCCGGAGCTAGACGTGGGCGGCGGCGGGGCCTGGGGCCTGGGGCTTGGGCTGTGGACGCTGGTGTGGCCGGCGCCCACGGGCCCGGGCGAGGCAGCGCTGCAGGAGCTGTGCAGGCAGCTGGAACGCTACCTCGGCCAGGCGGCCGACGGCTGCGGCGGCGCGGCCGTGCGCGACGCGCTCTTCCCCGGCCAGCGCTGCGCGGCCGACTGCGAGAGCACGCGAGAATTCCGGGAGCGAGCCCTGCGCGCGCGGCGCGACGAGGCGAGCGCGCGGCTGCGCCAGGTACGCTCCCGCCGGGCCCACGCAGGTCCTTTACGTGTTCCTTTGCCTGGGGAGGGACGAGTGCGAGAGTGGGGTCTGCCCGTTATCTGCGTGATGCGCGGAAGGGGCGCGCAGCCTCGCAGGTGCATCACCTGTCGGACAGCAGCGAGGGGACTTCCCGAGGAACCCGCACGGGGCCTGGCGAGAGGACTGAGTTAAAGTTTTATTCGCAGTTAAGAGCCAGAGTAGGCTCTTTAACCTTTCCCCTGGAGTTATTGGCGGAGGAGGCTGTTGTGACCGGAAATGCCAGAGAATACTGAAAGAGAAACTAGAAACATCCTATGAGTGTAGGAAGTTATAACAAGGACTGAATGTAAACAAAAGCAGGTTCCCGTGTATGAGGGGAAGCCCCATAAGGGAGACAAGATGTGTTAGAGGATGAAGGAGCTTCTAGAACCCAGGCTTTTGAGGTAAGAAAGACTTGGTGAGGAGATTTCCTTGCTGGTCCAAGGAAAGGACTCCCCTTTGCACTGCGAGGGGGCTCTGGCTTCCAAGACCCCGCATGCGCAGTGTGGCCAATAAAACAAAATAGACTTGGTCCAGTGGAAAGCCTATAGGTTACGAGCTGTATTCATCAGTTTGGAACAGCAGCAATAGGAAAGCAGTTTTAAGCTTGAAAGAGGTTGTTAGAGTGATTGAACGGTTCATTTTTTGAGCGCTAAGTTTACAGAACTGAAGAGGATTCAAAAAAGGGTTTAAGAGGAAAACATGGCTCATATATCCACAATGAATTGACTATTCCTAAGTCAAGACTAAGTTCTCTGTGCTACACCCGGACATGCCTCTTGCCTGCCCTTTGTATTTATTGTTTTAGTCGCTAAGTCGTGTCTGACCCCATAGACTGCAGCCCACCAGGCTCCCCTGTCCCTGGGATTCTCCAGGCAAGAACACTGGAGTGGGTTGCCATTTCTTTCTCACTTTAGGTCGTTCTTAATCAGAATGATTTTTCTCTGCATTCATTTGAGGAAGGGGAGGTGTAAGAACAATTTAGCCACATTTCAAAATCTTATATTCTCTCAAGCTAAATACAGAATGAGCTTTTTATACACCCACTTCTCATAGGTTTATTTCACTTGATAATGAGGAAACCACAGGGCAGTTTCAGGCTAGTTGGCCTTAGATCTTCAGCTTTATCATGTTGAATCACTTAATTTTCAGACACCTGGTTTCTCAGAGAGAGAAGTGGTTTTCCCCTAAACTAACATATGTTACTATTGTAAAAGTTATATACACTTTATCCAAGTTTGAGTTCATTCAGAGGTATTATGCACTAGTATAGTTCATACTGTTAAGCTAGCTGTTGACACTGGTATAGTTCACCTGTTCACCTGGAACATGTGGGGGGGAGGGTGAAGGCTTAAATATGAAATACACTGCATCCATGGAAGAGCATGTAATAATTTTAGTACTCAGCTCATATTTAGAACAGGAAAGCAGTTGATTCTAGAATTAGACCAATTACTAACATTGCTAGAATACAGAAAGTGAAACTGAATGTTTTGAAGTCTGAATAGTCTTAAGAAATAAGGCTGAAAAACATCATTGTCTTAAGTTTACTTTTTCATGTGTTTTAATTTTCTTGAGGGAAACTTTTGCTTTCTTTTTTTGAGGCAGGGCATAATCCTACTGTTATCACCTGGATAAAATGACTACTGAACATAGATCACTTTATCCTTAACGGAGGGAAGGAAATAGAAGAATTTAAGGATATACTGACCGAGGGGTGGGGGTGCGGAGTTTATACTATTAATTGATTTTATTTCTCTTCTCCTGGGCAGTAAATTAGTTTCTTACCAAATGAGTTTTTCTAGATTATAAGTGTTCGATTTATTTCTTGCCCTGCCTCAGAAGCATTCTTCAGAGGCTACAGCCCCATTTGTGATGCTGTGAATGAGTCTACTCTGCTGGGGAATTGGTGGGAATACTAACCTGGAGAAGTACTTGGAATCATCTGTATGTCCTTATGAGTTTGTCTGTCTGTTTTTGTTTTGATTGCATCACACGGCATGTAGGGTCTTAGTTCCCTGATCAGAGATTGAACCTATGCCGCCTGCAGTGGAAATGCAGTCTTAACCACTGGACCACCAGAGAAGTCCCTTAGCAGTTTTAAAAAAGGAGTGCATTCTCACAATACCTTTATGGTCAAAAAAGTGATGGAAAAATATCCTCTCTCAGGCCCTTTTCTCTGAGTCCTTAGTACATGTACTACATACTTAGGACATAAATTTTCAACTCTACATCCTCCTCTATTTCCCATTTATTATTATAAAAGTGCCCAGATTACAGAACCGGTCTTCAAAAGCACAGTGCTGAATAAATGATTACAATAATAATATTTCTACTATGGATGTACCATGATTTATTTAACCATTCTTCCTGGGCATTTTGGTTGGAGGACAATAGCATTTTCATGTTTAATCAGCATTTTAAATTGATGTGTTAATGTTAGGAACATTCAGGTTTCTTTAGCTCTGTTGGTTTGGTATCATCTTATCCTGTCCATAATTGAACTTTATTTACATTTTGCCTTCTAGTTGCTTCAAGGGCATGAAAAAGCCAACACCATGGTAGCATTAATGAATGTGTATCGAGAGGAAGATGAAGCGTACCAGGAATTAGTTACTGCGACAACCATGTTCTTTCAATATTTACTGCAGCCATTCAGGGACATGCGAGAACTTGCAACTTCATGTAAGCTTGCTATTTTGGTACGTTTTATGTTTTTACTTTATCAGATTTACTGTTTATGACATACTGTTTCTTTAGTTGCATTTATGATTCAATCTGTGTTTCCACTTTGGGTTCACCCTGTGTTTCGATAATATTGTAGATACATCGAATTTATTTTTTAAATTGATTTAAAGATGAAGACATTTAAAAAATGTATTTATTTATTTTTGGCTGTGCTGGGCCACGTGTGGACTTTCTCTAGTTGAGGTGAGCGGGGACTACTCTCCACTTGTGGTGTGTGGGCTTCTCTTGTGGCTTGTGGGCTCCAGAGCATAGACAAGGTAGTTGTGATGCACGGGCTTAGTTGCCCCATAGCATGTGGGATCTTCTCAGACCAGGGATAAAACCAGTGTCCCTGGGATTGGCAGGTGAGCCACTGGACCACCAGGGGTCTCCAAACAATATATATTATTATTAACAGAGAAACACAGCTTGACAGTATTGCCTTCTAGAAAAAGTTATTTGAGTAGTACAGAGTAAAGTAGGGTATTTTTTCCTTTATGCTCCAGAGTATCCCTTTGTCTTCCAGAGAATGCTGCACTTAGAGCCTTGTTTATACTCAGTAAGGAACTGATGAGTGAATGAAATTTAATTGACTAAGTAGTAGTAATAAAAGTAGTTTAAATAATCCACATGACCAGTTTCCTTTCGATTTTCTAATGGTTCTACATGATTCTTCTCTCTTACTGGTACAACTTGCCCTTCTTTCTGTAGAAGTCTTTGGATGAAGATGATCTAGGTCCTAAAAGGATAGTTGCCCTGCAGAAGGAAGCCCAAGAATGGACCCGACAGGCTGAAGAAGCTATAGTCTCTATTCAAGATATTACAGTGAATTATTTTGAAAAAACGGTAGAAGCATTAGCAGGTAATAATGTTAAAATGCTATACTAAGATACATGTAATTTTCTTTGTACTCAGAAAACACTTGAGTGCCTCTTAAGCACCAGATTCTGTATTTTCTAGGTACTGAGGATTCACTATAAGGATAAGCATAGACACTGTAAAGTCACATGAGGGAAGAGAAATCTTTATTATATATTCATTCAAACACATGGAAAATGGCAGTGGCAACAAGCTATATGAGGGAGAGAAACATGGGGCACTGAGAGCCTAGGAGAGAAAAATGAGGCTCAGTCAGAGTGGTCACAGAAGGCCTCTGAGAAGTGGCATTTGCCCTCCTATCTGAAGGCTAAATGGGAGTGGAGAGAGCAGAAAATTGATGGGACGGTGTTCAGGCAGGAGTAGCATTTACGAAGGCCCTCTGGTCTGAGGGAGCTTGACAAGTATGACGAAGCCACGGGCTGGAGCGCAGCACGGACACACCTCATCTCACTGCTCATTTCGTGGTGCTGTACCTTACCCCACTTCACAGATAGTATGATTTTTACAGATTGAAGGTTTGTGATAGTCCTACACTGAGCAAGTCTGTTATAAAATAGCAAGTGCTGGGACCTCCCTGGTGCTCCAGTGGTTAAGATTCTGTGCTGCCAGTGCAGGGGGGTGTGCAGGTTCGATTCGTGGTTGGGGAACTAAGATCTCACATCCCATGTGGTGCAATCAAAAGATAAAAATAAATTTTAAGAATAGCAACTACTGTTTTTCCTACAGCATTTGCCCCACTTTGTGTCTCTGTCAGTCACATTTTGGTAATTTTCAAACTTTTACATTTTGTTATGGTGATCTGTGATGAGTGATACTTGATGTTCCTATGTCAAAAAGATTACAGCTCAAAGCTCAGATGATGGTTAGCACTTTTTAGTAATAAAGTATTTTTAAATTAAGGTTTGTACATTTTTTTAAGACATAAGGCTGCTGCACACTTACTAGACCATAGTACAGTGTAAACATAACTTTTGTATGCAGTGGGAGACAAGAAATCCGACTTGCTTATTGTGGTATTCACTTTACTGTGTTGGTTGGGAACTGAACCTGAACTACCTCTGTGGTCTGCCTGTACAGAGAATGTGGTGTGAGAGAATGCTGGCAGACAGGCAGGGACAAGACCAGATGGTCCTGTAGGCTGGGTGAAGTACTTTTTGTTTATTGGTTTTTTTTGGCCATATCACTGAGGTGGAAGTGCAGAGTCTTAACCACTAGACTGGTAGGGAAGTCCCTGGGTTGAGGTACTTTTATCTAATCTTCAGTCATTGTTGATAGTAGTTACAAATAGCAACAACTTATTATCTATCAGTTTGTTAAATTATAGTACATTCATAAAGTGGAATACTATGTAGCTATTAAGCATGATTCTCTATAACAATTTTTATGAATAGCAAAAATTCTGTGATACAGTAAGTGAAATAAACAAGATATAAAGCAGAATGATATCCTGGGTGCAGGGAGGGGGGTTGGTGGTTTGTTTTGGTCAAACTGTATCTTCCTATTAGTCTAGTTAGACACAGAAACAGCCCAGAAGTATTTGCACCAAGATGTAAGAAGCAATTGTTTTAAGTATGTGAGATTCATGATTTTCTTTTTTTAAATGAATTTATCTAAAATTTTATACTAAATAACCATGTATTATTTTTGTGACAATAAAAAAATCACTAAAATACATGTTTTCTTTTAAAAGGGATGTTTTGCAGGTAACATAGAAGGCAATAAACAGAATTCATTCAGGAAAAGTTTCTTTTTTTATTATGAGTTGTATTTAAGTTTTATTTTATTAATTACAATCCAACAGGAATGAAGAAACAGATGGCGCAGGATGAGAAGAGATTCGGCCAGGCTGCCTGGGCCACAGCAACTCCCAGGTTGGAAAAACTCAAGCTGATGTTAGCCCGGGAGGCTCTACAACTCATGAGAGCCAAAGAGCTGTGTTTAAATCACAGAAGAGCTGAAATTCGGGGCAAGGTAAGACAAACATAAGTGAAGCTTTGTTTTACAAATACACTTTTATTTTAGGTAGCATCCTTGCTCACTTGTTCCAACACCATCTTTTTTATCTTAAAAAATTTTTTTATTTAAAAAATTGTTTGTAAGTTTCACCATTTTATTTATTTATTGGGTTGTACCGGGTCTTAGTTGTGGTTCACGGGATCACTGATCTTCCTTGCGGCACGTAGGATCTTTATTTACAGCATGGGAACTCTTAGCTGTGGCGTGGGATCTAGTTCCCTGAGCAGGGATTGAATGCAGGCTCTCTGCATTGCAAGCAGAGTCTTTGCCACTGGACCACAAGGGAAGTCCCCAGTACCATCTTCTTTTGTTATTGTCCAGTCACTAAGTCGTTCCAGCTCTTTGCAACCCCATGGACTGCAGCACACCTAGCTTCCCTGTCGTTCATCATCTTCTGGAGTTTGCTTAAACTCATGTCCACTGAAGTGGGTGATGCCATCCGACCGTCTCATCCTCTGTCACCCCCTCCTCTTCCTGTCCTCAATCTTTCCCAGCATCAGGGTCTTTTCAGAATTTAGAGACTGAAAGTTTGGCCGTGAAGTTTCAGTTAAAATGTTTTTGAAATATTGTATTGTCGCAGTCACTTGATCACATTGACCTCAGAACCAAAGTAGGTAATATACTTGAAAATCAGTCAAGCCATGTTTTCAGCACAATTTTATAATAATCAAAGAGGTGCTTCATCTTAGGAGCATAGTCAATTTTATTTCCTATAACATTATGACTTTAAAGCAGAAAACATGTGAATACTTCATTGCCATTTATTTGCTCAAAACCTAAATGTTTTCATATGTTTCAGAGATGAGGTAAAGTATTTGTGATCAACGCTGAAGAAGGCATTTTTATCCCACTAAGTGAAATGGAAAAGTGTCTCTTCTCTCTTTGCTTTTTTCATATTTGATACTGAGAAGAGAAGGAATGGCAACCCATTCCAGTATTCTTGTCTGGAGAAACCAGGGACAAGGAGCCTCCCAGGCTACAGTCCATGGGATCCCAAAGAGTTGAACACAGTTGAGCAACTAATACTTTCACTTTCACTGAATAGAAAATAACTCAGATGCTTGTAAAGTTTGCTTTTAATGTCCTAATTATTTTAACTTGCTCTTATCTTTTTCATGAAAACAAGATGGAAGATCTTCCAGAACAAGAAAAAAAAATAAACATTGTAGATGACTTAGAAATACAATATTATGAAGTTCAATTAGAATTATATGAGGTTAAATTTGAGATATTAAAATATGAAGAAATACTGCTTGTTACACAGTTGGACTCCATTAAAAGACTTATAAAAGGTAAAATTTATATTTCAATGTATATCTTGGTATGTTTAAATTACACATTCAAGGAAATACAGACCATATTATCAATTATTTCTTGTATATTGTATACTGAAATTTTCTAATACAGTTTCCCTTCAGTATTTTTGTTACTGAAATAATATGTTCATTGGTAAACACACAGCAAAACAAAGGGAAACTGTTATTACTCCAGTTCCATCATCTAGAGATACTTTGTAGACTCTGTAGTTTGTAGCTTTTTTTATATGCTAATGTTTAGAAATATCTATCAATTTCTTAAACCGAAACTGCATATTCTGTTCGGTAACCTCTTTTTCATTTAATATATAATAGTCATCTTTCCATTTCAAAAAGTTATAAAATCATCAAAAATTTTAATGGCTTCATAGTATTCAATTAAATAGATATACTGGGATATCCGCTTTTCACTGTTGTGAACAATGTAGTGAAGAACCTTCCTTTACATATGTCTCTGTGTATAGGACATTCTTTCCTCTGGATAAATTTCTAAAGACGGAATCAGGTCAAGAACAATGTACGTTTTACATTTTGACACTTAATTGTTAAAACAACACTATAACAATCATTTGATATACATTTTCCCAAACCACTATTATTTTCTAATTTCTAAATTTCATTCTACTTAATGATGCTCCTATCAGCTGATGATGAAAATGTTTCCCTGTACTTATTCATTTAAATTCTTTGCCTGTGTGATGGGGAAAAAAATGGCATCTTCTAATTTTCATTTATTTCATTCACAAGTGATGTTGAACACAATTTTGTATGTTTACTGGTCATTTGTTTTTATTTACTGCCTATTTATGGTCTTTGACCATTTTTCTTTGGAATATTCCCTTTCTGTATTAGAGATGTTACTTTATTATCTGTCATATGTTGCAAATCATTGCTCTGTCATTTGCTTTTTCGGAATATTTAATCTTTATGAAGTCACCTCTCTCAGTCTTTCTGATTTTGTGTTCTAAGTCCTTTATCCCAAAATTACACAGGTATTTACTTTTGTTTTTAGTATTTGTATGATTTTGCTTTTAAAAACATGTGGCTCTTTAATCCAGATGAAGTTTATTTTGATGTGGGTAGCAATCTAAACTTTCCCCTCCGAATCCTTAAGCAGTCCCACCCACTGATTTTAAAAACATTTCCCCTGTTGCTTTGACTTGTCACCTGTCCCATATCCAGGATTATCATACTTGTTTTGATCTATTTATGAACTGTTATTTTCTTTCACTGATTTGTGAATGGCTCCTGGTAGCTGGTACCATGCTGTTCCTATTATTATGTAAAGCAAATCCTTCCCTCATTAATCTACTTTTCCAAAAATTTTCTGACTCCTTATCACTCCTTTATTCTTCCAGATGAACTTTAGAATCATTTTGACAAGCTCAAAACAAAAAACCCAAAAAACTCGGAATTTTTATTGGGACTGCAGTTAACATTAGAGATTAATTTGGGAAGAATTATCGTCTTTTCAATTTTGAATCTTCCCATCCAAGAACATGGTATGTCTCTCCATTTACTCCAGTCTGTTTTTTTCCCTAAAGTTCCTCCAAGTTTAGTTATTTTCTTCATATAGATCCTGAACATTTAATTTAATCCTAGGTATTCAAAAACTTTAGCTTCACGTTATAAGCACTTTGCATATTTAGGAAGAAGTTCTGTTAGAAAAAGGTTAATCTGGAAGGATCCATGCCAAACTATTCATATTTTCATCTGGGAATAAAAGGACAAAGATTTGGTGAGGAAAGAGGAAAATTTTACTTTCTATTTTTATGTACTTCTGTAGGACTTGAGTTTGTTACAGTCAGCATGTATTTTTAAAAAATCAGTACGTAATTAAGATTAAATATCATTAAGGTACCTTAATGACATACTGCTGGTAGAACATATGTTCCCTTTCTCGAGGAGGGTGATTTGACAACAGTGATCAGGAGTCTTAAATATTCATCTGCAAAGGAAGTAATAAAAAATGTATACAAAGATTTATATTCAAAGATGTTCATCACAGTGGAAATGATACTAATGGAACATTGTGACATTCTAAGAACAGAAAGTGCTTAAATTCGAGAATACTGTGTTGCCATTAAAACTGTATTTCTATCACATGGAAAAGTTTCTCTAATTATCTTTATTGATACATGTAACTATGTAAGTTGCATGTGTGTGTGTATACACAGACACATATATATACCTGTTAATTGTAAGAACCTTTAACTATCCTTACATTAAAAAAAGTATGCATGGGCTTCCCTGGTGGCTCAGTGGTAAAGAATCCACCTGTCAATGCAGGAGACACAGGTTCGATCCCTGATCTGAGAAGATGCCGCGGAGCAACTAAACCTGTGCACCACAACTGCTGAGCCTGAGTGCCCTAGAGCCTGTGCTCTGCAAAGAGAAACCACTGCAATGAGAAGCCCGTGCACTGCAACTAGAGAGTAGCCCCACTCTCTGCAACTAGAAAAAGCCTGCGCAGAGGACCCAGCACAGCCAAAAGAAAAAAAAAGTATGCATTATTTTTAATAAAATGTTTTTAAAAATCATTAATATGCTTCTAGATAAACAGGATGAAGTGATCTACTACGACCCGTGTGAAAGCCCAGAGGAACTTACGGTCATGGATGGTGTAATGGGGCTACAGGAAGGGAAGCAGCTGGAGGTGGGGGTGCTCAGCCGGCAGTGCCAGCAGCTGGAGTCAAAGCGGGGCAGCATCTGTGCCAGGAGAGCCCGTCTCAGGAACAGAAAGGTGGGTGCGCCCGGGCGGCCTTCTTGTCTCACAGCTTTGGGGGATTTCTTCTTTTACAAAAGATAGGTTCGAAAATAAGGCTTTTATGAATGATTCATTTTATGTGTGTTTAATGTAGATATCAGTGGCTACAATTAAAATACACTACAGTTTTTTTTTCCTTAAAAAGATTCTTTTTTCCTTTTGGATTTAATCATCTTTAGATTTTAATTAAGTCTTTCAACAACTATTGATTGAATGTCTATGACATACATAGGCATTTTAAAAAATCACAGTAGGTAGAAACTTCTAAGAAGCTATAATAAATGATAACAATTTTTTTTTAATTGATTATAAAATGTCAATCAGACAATATTTGGCTTGTTTCAGTCCTTATAATTGGTGAGTGATTTTTTTCCTAATTTTTAAAAACTCTGTGATTACATAAAAAGGTAACATACTAAGAAGGGGTAAGCATACTTGAGATACAGTTTTTTTTTTAAAGTTATTTATTTACTTATTTTTGGTTGCACTGAGTCTTCATTGCTGAGTGGGCTTCCCCTAGTTGTGGTGAGTGGGGGCTTCTCTTGTTGTGGAGCACAGACTCTAGAGCACAGGCACAGTAGCTGTGGTGTTCGGGCCTAGTTCCCCTGTGGCATGTGGGATCTTCCGGGACCAGGGACTGAACTGGTGTCCCTTGTGTTGGGAAGTAGACTCTTAACCACTGGACCACCAGGGAATTCCCAGATGATATAGTTTTTAATATAATTGTTCAGATATTATAGATTGGATGTGTTATGTAGGTATGTTTGGAAAGTAGCTTGGATGTGTTATATAGGTATGTTTGGAAATATTTAGAACATTAGGGGGAAATGTGTTTATACCAATTGCACTGAAACAGATCCTTAGGACACTTCCCACTTAAGGATGTGGGGCTCCTGTATGTCCTCTCATTTCTACTTGGATGGAGGACTTGCTTTTTCATCTCTCAAAGCACTGCATCCCAGCCATGACGTTCCTGACCAGGAACAAGGGATTTCCGTAAGCAGCCAATCAGCCCATGTCATGTGACTGAGGAGGAGGCAGATGTACTGAATCACACCGTAACTCCTATTAATAAATGCCTTATACTACAGCCCAAATGCAGTGCTTTTTTTCTTTCAACCTTTTATGCCACCCCATGGTAATATTAAAAGCCATGCAGTGTTCAATTTATAACCAAGTTAAAAAACAGATCAGTGAAATTACATTATTCCCCTAGGATCAATGCAAAGAAAATCATCGACTCAGATTGCAACAGGCTGAAGAAAGAATAAAATATTCTCATCAGCACCACAGTGTTCAGAGGGTGAGTGGTCGAAGAAAAATGTTTTATGTTTGCATAATGTGACCCATGGGCTTCAGTTTGTGCAAAGTGGAGCCCACTGCCTGGTCAGCCTGGATCCTGAGGGCCTGGTGCAGTGTGGCCCTGCAGCCGGGGTGGGGGTGGTGGTACGGACATGGCAGTGGGCGGGGGGTGGCAAGAATGTTAGGTTACAGTCTCTCAAGACTTTTGGGAAGCTTACAGATATGTGTTTGTCTAAATATAGAAAAGAGACAAGAAAAAAGAGGAGGAACAAAAGAAAAGAGAATGGATAAACCAAGAACGCCAAAAAACCCTCCAACGATTAAGAGCATTTAAAGAGGTGAGTTCTATAAATCCTCGCTTCTCCTGTGTTTTCTGGGAAAATAAATGAAGATCACCTACCCGAGGAGAAAAATATGAAGTATTAGGGAGAGATGATTTGGGACCTAAAATGTTCCCCAAATGCCATGATTTGTAGTCTATAAATAAAAAACAAAAGTATTAGAAATATCAAGATGTTTTTGACCTTGCCACTCACCCTGCTGTTAACTGGCAGGGAAAACCAAAAATAGTTAAATTGCCCTCAGCTCTAGCTGGCTTTTCCTCATTTATAATAAAGAAGGCTTTAAAATTTGGTCGAGGAAACATTGTGACATTAGTTAAGTGACCTGTTAAAAGTGAACAGGTTTAAGAGACAGGGAGAACAAACGTGGATACCAAGGGGGTGTGGGAAGAACTGGGAGATTGGAACTGACATATATACACTATTGATACTATATATAAGATAGATAACTCACGAGAAACTACCGTATAGCACAGTTAACTCCTCTGAGTGCTCTGTGGTGACCAAAATGGGGAGGAAATCCAAAAAAGATGGGATATATGTATATGTAAAGCCGATTCACTTTGCAGTTAGCAGAAACTTAACATTGTAAAGCAACTATACTCCCAATAAATTCTTTTCTTCAAAAGTGAATAGGTTTTTTTTTTTTTAAGTAAATAGATACTTAAAGTAATATTAAACTTGTTGAACATAAAGTGTAAACCTGTTCTCGTCATATACCCTCATAATGACCCAAAATAGAAAACCACCCACTCCCAGACATAAGTCTGGGATGAGGTACTGAAGATGCATGGTGCAATACCAACAAGAAAAACAGGGGCCACCAGAGTGAATACATCATATTTTACAACTTCATCTTCTCTCTTTTTTGATTTTGACTGCACTGTGTCTTTGCTGTGGTGAGTCGACCTCTCTAGTTGCCATGCGTGGGCTTAGTTGCCCCAGGCATGTGGGATCTTAGTTCCTAGACTAGGGATCAAATCCACGTTCCCTGCATTGGAAGGTGGATTCTTAACCGCAGGACCACCAGGGAAGTCCCTGATACACTTTCTACTCTGATCCCTGCTGTATAGCACGCACTGTGCTAGGCATTTACATTCATGCTCATTATCTTTTTTTTTTTAAAGCAGCTTTATTCATGGACGTTGCACACTATACAATTCTTCCATTTAAAGGTTTTATTATATTCACAGAGTTGTGTAGCCATCACTACAATCAGTCTGGAACATCTTTACTGTTCCCCAAAGAAATCTCATATCCAGTAGCCGTCATTCCCTGCTACCTCCCTGGGTCTGGGCAACTATTAATCTGCTTTCTGTCTCTATGGATTTACCTACGGTGGACATTTCATATAAGTGGTCCTTTATGGTCAGTGGTCTCTCAGCGTAATGTTTTCAAAGCTCATCCATATTCCAGAGGGTACTGATGAGCACAGCAGAGTCACTGTGCAGGAGGGGATTCAAGGGATCCAAGTCCAGCTCCATGACCCTGAACTAGTCAGAGCCCTGATTTTCACATTTACATGGTATGAAGGTGAAAGAATCCACCAACAAACTGGAACAAGTTGACCTTAAATTGGTGAAAGTTGCAGTTTTTTTGGTCCATGGAGGTGTACACCCCTCAAGATTAGCTCTTTGTAAGGTGAGGTTTTTCTTTAGCAAACTATACCTGTGAGAGTACAACATCTTTAATTAATATTTTTAAATTATAAAATTTACTTGAAGTCTAAACATTAGAGAAACATCTGTAATACCTGTTTTAACTGTCACTTGGAGGTCCACACTGCTGGTATTTGTCATAGATCTGTTTTTACATGGTTATGCATTGCACACCATATCATCTGCATTTTTTTAAAAGATGTTTCACAAACTTTGTACTATTTATGATTTTTCATGGCTGCCTGATATGTTCAACTCACCATAATTTTTTCAACTGTCTTTTGTTTGTATTTGTTTTCTGATCTTTCATACTAAAAATATGATGAGTGTTTTCATCTGTATGTATCCTTTCATATCTTTATTACAGAGAAAAGTATTATATGAAAGCATACAAATGTTTGTTCCTCAATATATAGGTTTAGTAGCAAGGGTGGCTGTGCAAAGTGAGAAGCAGCCGCTTTGTGAATTAGAATGATCCACACAAAGAAAGTCTTTGGGTTTCCTTTATAGAAAGCTCTAGCATTTTGATGGTTTGTGATCGTAGCCAGTTTCTCAGAATGGTTTTTCATTTTCAGAGATGTCCAGGCCAGCCTGTCCTAAAGAGCTCTCGCTCACAACCTGTGACTCCAGACCTGCCGAATGGACTACCCAAGCAGACACCCGCACCGACTTCTCAGATGACAGCCGTGATCCGTCCATCCTGTAGGAAAACCAGAAGTGCTCCCTTGTCTGAAGTCAGTACTGTGAAAACCCCTGAGCGTGAAGACTGTGCTGGAGACAGCCCTGTCCCGACTTTGGTTCCAACTGGTGACCAAACACATTCCACGTCAAGTGAGGAACTGCTGCCGCCGCCGCCGCCTCTGCCTCCCCCGCCACCTCCTCCCCCACCACCACCGCCGCCCCTCCCTGCTCAGCCCTTTTCTTCTCAACCTGCAAGTCATCGGAATTTACGCTTCGGGACTTCAGTGAAAGATGATCAGCCACTTCCACTAGTGTGTGAATCACCCACTGAGAACCCACGTGGTCCCGCAGACAGTTTTAGTGGCCCAGGTAATCTTCCCAACTGTCCCCACTCACCCGAGGTGGTTAAGTGGTTAGAGGGTTCCAGCTTTAGCAGCCATCATCTTCAAATCAAAATCTTTTTCATAAAGCTCTACAGTCTTAAAATATTCTAGTACGTGTTACCTTGTCACTTTTATTGCAAAATTAGCAGAGCCTAAATCTGAGCCTAAATCGAGGAAACATCTCTATACAATTAGTGGTCACATGACTTGGGATCTCTGAGGCTGTTTAAGAATCAACCTGTCTCAGGTTCTTTTTTTTTTTTTTTTAATTTATTTATTTGGCTGAGCCAGGACTGAGTTGCAGCATGTGGTATCTTCTTAGTTGTAGCGTACAAACTCTCAGTTGTGCCATGTGGGATTTAGTTCCCTGACCAGGGTTTGAAAGTGGGCCCCCTCCATTGGGAGCTCAGAGTCGTAGCCACTGGACCACTAGGGAAGTCCCTTCTCAGGTTTTTAAGACATCGGTGTTTGATTTCTGCCACATGCTTAGTGTTGCTTTGAATTAAGCTCACTGTTGCACCTGTGAGTCCTTCATGGAATTAAATTGTTACATCTTAAGCAGAATACTGGTTTGGAATTATCTTGGAGGAATTTTAGACTATGGAGGGCTGTTCTTGTAGTCTGAGTGGTGGTCAGAGAAACCTTACTGTGGAAAATCTTTGTAAAATGAAGTGGTCAAATACAAGGGGACTATGACAGATGATGGGAATTATATAACAGTTCCAACTGTGGTTCTGGTTAATGTGTATTCTGGTCATTGTGAGTTTAAGGTTTCACTGTACCTAGAACCAAGTACAAATGAAAACATCTACACTACTAAGTGGAGACCAGATGGCCCATTTCCATGGGCTTTGCTGCAACACTGTGGTAAATGAAAGTGAGAGCTCACGGGCCTGGACAAGAAATAGGACACGGCAGGTCTTTGTGGGGGTGCCTCGTTCCCGACCGGGGATTCCCTGGTGGCTCAGCGGTAAAGAATCTGTCTGCAATGTGGGAGACCTGGGTTCAATCCCTGGGTCAGGAAGGTCCCCTGGAGGAGGAAATGGCAGCCCACTCCAGTATCTTGCCTGGGAAGTTCTGTGGACTGTGGGCTGCAGTCCATGGAGTTGCAGAGTCAGATACGACTTACCTGCTGAGCACATGTGCACACGTTGTTTCCTGACCTGACTCGTAACACACCCACTGCCTCACTGCACTAAAAGCATAAGAAAGTGTGAGTTAACACCATAAAATGCCCTCGATGGTGCAAGTCTATCTTATGACTCCTAGAAGGGAAGTGGAACAAGTTATAGGTTAAGATCCAAGGTGTTTGTTAGCCATGGCATAGCTTTTCAGTTCTGAACTAGAAATGACCTTTAAGTCTCACATGGAAGATCCCTAAATTAGTGGCCACAGTCACACCCTTCCAGCAGGTGGTAAAAGATTTTACCCACCACAGGGGGCTCAAGGTGCCAAGAGTGAAAAATAGCTTCTCCTCACCAAGGCTTTGAAACTCTGATCTAATTTGTGTTTTGACAGCATTTCACACCCTTGAAAGTAGAGAGCACATTAAGTTACCTCAGGATAATGTAGGTGGAATTAAAACACTATATACAGACATGCCAGAACCACCTGCTCTGGGTTCACCGATTCAGGTTTTCCTTTAAACCTTTTTGTGTGTGAAAACCCGCTCACTTCAGTGTCACAGAACAAGTAATCACTGACTAATATTCAAGACTGAAGTTGGAGAATTACGGCGGGGTACAGTCAAAAGATTTTAAGTGGGAAAGGAAATGGAGGAGATAGAATGTCAGAGCTATCGATGCACACTGGGTCGGACTAAAACACCCAGCTGTTCATAACTGTCTTCAGAGACACCTGAAAAGGTGATAACACCTGTGTCTTCAGAAACAGCCGTGCTAACCAGGAGGTATGGTGACTTTCAACTATGCCTGGGAGTTGCTATGGATTTGAAGAAGTGGTGGAAGATCAGTGGTTAAGGTGAAATATTACGATGAGACTATCCTGGATTCAAACAGGGAGCCGACACTAGCAGATAGCAGATATCCTAGAGATGCTCAGAGCATTTGTCTAATGGGATGATGACCATTTGTTTAAATCATGGCTTAACTGATGGGTGACTTGACACCTTTAACAAGTACAAAATTGTCTTGGCACTTTGGGGAGAAAGAGTATGATTCCTTGACTCCTTGATCTGTTTACTCAATTTCAGGGTCGATGGACGAAGTGCTGGCCTCCCTAAGGCATGGCAGGGCCCCTCCCCAGAAGGTGCAGGCGCCTGCGTTGCCCCCTCCCCGAGCCTCAGTCAACGAGCACATTCTGGCTGCCATAAGGCAGGGGGTCAAACTGAAGAAGGTCCACCCTGCCCCTGGCCCGAGCCCCAGCAGTAAACCCACCAGCGACCTGGAGAAGAGCATCAAGGCAGCACTGCAGAGAATCAAGAGGGTGTCTGCTGACTCGGAGGAAGAGGGGGAGGAAGGCGATGAACAGGGTCCCCACGAGTGGGATCATTAGGCTCCTCTCCAAGGGCCCAAGGCCTGTTCTGATACAGCGTGTGATGGGGCACTGGTAGACAGGCTGCACAACACCCCAGAAGATCAGCTAGGGCATGGTGTATGATGCTGCAGCTTTATTTAACGCTGCGGCTCTTCAAGTCAGGGAAGGAAGGAGACATGTGGTGCCTCTTGCACATCTGAGAACCCATGATGAGCACTGGTGGCATGAGAAACAGTAATCACTGTTCACCACAGATAACC
Source organism: Bos mutus (assembly GCF_027580195.1). Lineage (NCBI taxonomy): Eukaryota > Metazoa > Chordata > Mammalia > Artiodactyla > Bovidae > Bos > Bos mutus. Next base: position 21,828,723 of record NC_091637.1, read on the forward strand.
TAGAATCATTCCCTTATTCTGAAAAAAGTTTACACTGCTACTGTAGAAAGCACTGCTGACCAAGCGTGTGCAGTGGTTTGCTGGGATTGAAAGGTTTGAATGTGGACATTATTTTAACAATAATCAGAGTAAATTGCTTATAAGTAAGACTTATTTTAAATATTTTAAATGAAATGTATTTCATGTATCAAGCACAATATAAACTCATAATAAAGAACTATTTATAATGCCTCTGTCACTCATGAAGAAATGAAACTGAGTATCTTAACACAGCCATTCCTGCTTTGGCTGGGTTTAGCTGAAATCTTATTAAAAACATTGAATGTTTTTTTAATCAAATACTAAGGGTGGGGAATAGTGTCATTCTCCTCAGGCACTCATGCTGGAATCTTTTCTCCTTCTTGCTTTGTGTTAAAATTAGCAAAGGAGTGGGACTTTCCTGATGGTCTAGTGGCTAAGACTCGCTGCTCCCAATGCAGGTGACCCGGGATTCTGTCCCTGGTCAGGGAACTAGATCCCACATGCCACAACTAAGAGTTTGCATGCTGTAACTAAAGATTCTGCATGCTGCAACTAAGACCCAGTGAAGCCAAATAAATAAAAATAGGAAAGGGGAAGAGACCAATACAAGGCAGTCCACTCTTTTCACTAACCTCATTGCGTCACTCTCGCCATGGCAACCCTGGGTTTTCTCAGAACAAGATGAATTGACCCTCCTTGGTTTCCACAGAGTTCTTACAGACCCAAACTGTTCCTACCTACAGCTGCTTTGCTGACTGACGGGCCTCAGGCGGCACAGCTGGGAGAGGCTTGGGTGATTTTTCAGCAGCTACAGCCTGATCTCCGTGCGCAGCCACTGCCAGGGGTCCTACCTTCCCTGACCGTGAGTGATGCAGACCCAGATCCGGCTCCCAGGCATGAAGGTGCCTCACTCCTCTCCCTGGGCCCAGGCCCTGGTCCCCTGACACACAGGTCCCCTTTCCTTCCTGTAGGTTCCCAGCAGGGTTTAGGAGTGTGTGTTGCATGGGGCCACACTCCTGCGTAGGTAGCATCTTGCAGGCTACTTGCTGGGCTTCCGTCAAAAGCCCCAGAAGCTGGCCCAGTGGCTGTGTCCCTGGCCTCCTTCACCACCAGAGACAGGCCAACCTCAGCACAAAACTCTTCTCTAGAAAGAATTTGGTATTTTTAAAAATGGCCAAATCAGAGCTCTGTTGGACTTCGCTTGTGCTTATTTTGCAATTCAGTATTTTTAATTATTGTAATTTCAGTATTTTGAGACACGATTGAGCTTATTCAGACTTGGATAATTCTCAGAATTTGCTTTCTAAGGGCTGCCAAAAATGAGAAGCTTTTAAAAAATAATCCTTTTCAGAGAGTTCTCCAAAGAAAATTCCTCACCCAACCATCTTTAGTGCATCAAAACTTCTCTGGAACCTTCTCTCCCTCATTTTTCTCCCTTTTCCCCGCTTCTTCCAGCCAAGCTGGGAATTAAGTCCAGATTCTGGCCTCAACCCTGAATACTCATTGAAATGACTGATGCTGAAGCTGAAGCTCCAATACTTTGGCCATCTGATGCAAAGAGCCAACTCACTGGCAAAGACCCTGATGCTGGGAAAGATGGAGGGCAGGAGGAGAAGGGGGTGGCAGAGGATGAGATGGCTGTATGTCATCACCAATTCAATGGACATGAACTTGGGCAAACTCCAGGAGATGGTGAGGGACAGGGAGGCCTTGCATGCCACAGTCCATGGGGTTGCAAAGTCAAGACACGACTTGGCAACTGAACACACACACTGGCCTCAGAGGATCCAGAGTCACAGTGGGGGACAAGTAGTGTCTCCTACTGTCTGGCTTCAAACCTCCCTAGTCCACCCTCCAGAGTGCTATCAGTCAGTCTCCACCACTCCCTGTGATGTCCTTCTCTACTCTCCTACCCACACGGGTAAAGGCTGCCCCTTGGTGTGGCGTGCCAAGCCCTCAGGACCTGGCTGTTGCCCCCCACCGCCCCTTCCCCCACCACACATTTTACTCCAGCAACACCAAGCAGGTTGCCACCAGCTTCCACACGGCTCTGCTCTCTTGAGCCTCAGTGCCGGGGATATACCAGGCCTCTGCCACCTGGTCTTGGCAAATCCACACCCACCTTTCAGTCTCAACTCCACGGCATCCTCCTTTCTGAAGTCTTCCCTGGCCCCTGTAGGACCACTGCATCCTGTCCAGGACACCAGTCACAATGCCTTCCCCGTCCATAGCCCCAGCCACAAGGGCAGCCTGCGCTGGCCAGGTCTCATATCCCACGATGGGCCTTCTGGCCAAAGCTGATTCTAGGACAGCCAATCCCTAACTGGAGGCATCCTGTGGATGGTCCCAGAGTGAAGGACCATGAGCTGGGCCAATCAGACTGACTTATTCATGTGCTCTTTCATTCCCTCTCCTGCATCCGAACTGGGGAATCAAGCAGGTAGTAGTAGCAGGAGCCAGAATCAAGAGGTTTTGATTAATGACCACCCATCATGTGAAGCCATGTAGTTGACTGAATTGACATAGCAGAGTTTCTCAACTCTCAGATACGTAAACTCATGGGAAGAGTATATTGGTTTATCTATTTATAATAATATTATTATTATATCTATCGGTATTATCTATTGCTGCCAGAACTAACTACAGAAAATGTATGGCCTTAAAACAGCATAGATTTATTATCTTACCATTCCATGGGTCTGAAGTCCAGTGTGGGTCTCCTTGGGCTAGTATCCTGGTGTCAGAAAGGCTGAATTCCTTTTTTGAAGCTTTAGGGGAGAAGCTAGAAGCTCTTTCAGTTTTTGGAGGCAGCCTACAGTTCTCGATTTGTGGCCCCTTCATTGATCTTCAAAGTCAGCAACACGGCATCTTTCTGATTCTTCTTTCATTACCATCTCTTTATGACCACAGCCAGGAAAGGTGCTCTGCTTTTAAGAACTCATATGAGGACTTCCAGGTGGTCCAGTGCTTAAGGATCCACCTTTCAATGCAGGGTACAAGGGTTCGATCCCAGGTCAAGGAACTAAGATCCCACATGCCACAACTAAGGGTTCGCATGCTGAAATTAAAAGAAGATCCCACGGTCACATGTGTCACAAGTACTGACGCTCACGCGCCTAAAGCCCGGGAGCCACAACAAGAGAAGCCACCTCAGTGAGAAGCCCGTGCACTGCAGCTAGAGAACAGACCCCACTTGCTGCAACCAGAGAAAGCCTGAGCACAGCAACAAAGACCCAGTGCAGCCATAAGTGAATTAAATAAATAAATATTTTTTAAAAAAAGAATTGGAAAGGAAAACTTCATTCATGGGAAGATTATTGCAAAATTGAGGTCAATTTTCCCAAATGTTCCAGAGAAGGGGCATTTGGTATTTGGTGCCCCAAACACAGGGCCTCATTGGTGTAAGGAGGCCCCTCTGGGAGGTAGTTCACATAGCACTTGAGGCCACTCACGAGTGAGCTGGGAGGGTCTGGAAAGCAAGTGGACATGAGTGGCCACAGAATCACTTCCATTCAGTAGCGTGCTCGCTCTTGCAAACACGCATCGGCTGATCCAGCTAGCAGCCTTCCAAGTTAAACTGGGGCTTCCCAGGTGCCTCAGCAGTAAAGAATCCACCTGCAGTGCAAGAGCTGCAGGAGACATGGGTTCAATCCTTGGGTCAGGAAGATCCCCTGGAGGAGGGCATGGCACCCCACTCCAGTATTTTTGCCTGGAGAATCCTATGGACAGGAGCCTGGCGGACACTACTGAAGCGACTGAGCATGCACACACAAAAGTCAAATCATCCACTCAACCTTTGCTGTCAAACAGGATGGTGCATAGAGGATCTGGGGTCAGAGCCTAGGACAGCCTCATGGGGATTTATGCAGGACAGGGAAAGCTGGGGAATTGTGAAACAGAGGTGGTGGAGTGAGAGGGCAGGGGCAGGAACAGGGGACATCTCAGCAGACATAGGCTCCCCACTACCATCCTCGGACTATGTAAGCCCTCAGCCTCTGAAAACTCACCTCTGGAGAAAAGGGGGTCCCAGGAGTGACTGAGATCAAACTGCATGAGGCTGGTAGACTGAGGACCCAAACAGAAATTTTCTTGAATGAAGGGATGATAGAGAAGGTGGTATTGCTTTTACTCCTGAGCTGTGAACTGAGATTCACACCTCCTCCACGTATTTGGGAAAAGTTGGTTCTCTGCCGGGCACAGACTCTGCTATGTGAATAATCTGCTCGAACAGCTCTGGAAAAATCTTTCCCAGTAGAATGAGCCTCTGAGATTAGCTTTTCCTGCAATAGCCAGGAACACAAGCATAACACTCTCTGCTGCCTTCTGCTCAGAAGGACAGCCCTGCAGCAGAAAACTGCCTCTTGGGTTAAGAAAAGCCTTGGGGGACTTCCCTGGTGGTCCAGTGGTTAAAACTTCACCTTCCAATGCAAGGGGTGTGGGTTCGATCCCTGGTCGAACTAAGATCCCACATGCCTCATGGCCAAAAAACCAAGATATAAAACAGAAGCAATGTTGTAATGAACTCAATAAAGACTTGAAAAATGGTCCACATCAAAAAAAATTGTAAAAAAAAAAAAAATAAATAAAGCTTCAGTATTGACTTCATGAAGGCAGAAGATAACCAGCTGGATGGCAGGTGATCTCTGAGCACACCAAGCATGGGGCTGCCCTGAAGCAGGAGCTGGAATTGATGGCAACTCCCCTAAACCCTCATTCGGTTGCAAAGGCTTAAATGCCTCAATGCACACTGTCTTCCTTGCTTGGGCACAGGAAGTCATCCTGGAGAATATCCACCTACCCTTGGGAAGAGCCAGAATTTCCAAAGTATCTTAAGACACAGAGGGCTTCTCAAAGATTTTTGTTGGCTTAAAAACAGACACAGACATTTTACTGAACTATGTATTTCTACATAAACAACTCTGTTACAACAAAATCAGGTAAAATCCACAAAAGTATATAAGTCTTTGAAGGAAAATACCTTTTCCCTTTAAGTATAAAAAGATGTCAAATAACATTGTACTGAAACACATGAAGCAAAAGCTGTTAGAAACACAAGAGAAACAGAAATATAACAGTAGTGGGAGACTAACACACTCTCCTTAGTCTTTAATGAATCAGGTCAGCAAAAATTAAAAGTCTGTAACATTATAGTTAATAAGGTCAGATCAATACATATAGATTGAACTTTGTTCCCTTCTGAGAATATACCTTCCTTTCCAGTTTCCTGGGAATATTTATTAAAATAAACAATTTATTAGGTCCCAAGAAAACATCAATAAACTCCTGAATGCAGAAATTGTACAGGCCACACCCTCTTTGACAACAAGGCAGTAAAAGTAGAAATATATAACAAGTGTTAAAAATAACAACAAAGAGTATCAAACTATCTGGAAATTTAAAAGTATAATTTCAAATAACTTTTAAGTAAAATATAAAGTCAAATCTGAAATTACAAATTATTAGAACTTAGAACACCATACCTAAAAATGTAAGGATTACAGATAAAGAAATATTCAGAAGAAAAGTCATATAGCCTTATGAATGCTAGTAACTATATCTACTATTAAACAGGAAAAAGTTAAAATGGCATTCAACTTGAGAAGGTGAAAAAAATCATAAGATACAGGAAGAAATTAATAAAAACAAAAAGTAACCAAAACATCATAAAATGGTAAAACAGTAAATTAAGACTGTTTAGGCTTAAGCCCTAAAATAAAAAGCACAAGCGCAGAACATTATGAACGAGAAAAGAAAATACAATAGTGCCAGCCCAGCGAATTTGAAAGTCTGAACAGAATCGTTATTTAGGAAGTTTAAGTTGCCAAAAACTTACAGAATAGGAAGAAACTTTAAAGAGACTAATGCGTGTGGAACACTGAATAAATTGTCAAAGAATTATTTCCTAAAAAGGCACTAGACTTGGACAGATTTATATACGTTATAAAGACCTCAAGGAGCAAAAAATTCTCAGTATTATTTAAACTGTTCCAGGGCATAGAAAAAAGAGATAAAGCTTCCCAAGTCCTTTTTTAAAGAAGTTAACACAAAACCAACATCAATACCTGACAAAGAAAGCAGGAAAAAAAAATTATACAAGTATCCACTTTAACATTTGAAAAATTCCAAACTAATAAAAGGAAACCAAATCCAGAGCATTTTCCTTATTTTAAAGCTCCTATTTTTATTATACAAGTCATAGCAGAGCCATGTAGAAAAATCAGAAAAGATAGATAAGAACATAAAATAAAACTCTACCATAAACCAACCCATCATAAATAACCACTGTTAACACTGAAAGGAGATGTACATCAAAGAATAATGACAACATTAGATTTTTCTAGAAATGCAGAGACAGTCTGACATTAGCAAATCTATTAAAATGATTCATATTAAGTCATGATAAAGAAAAACCATTTGATCATCTTGAAAGACGTGGGAAACAAAAGGCATTTAATAAAATGCCAACATCCATTATGGATTAAACTTTCAGCAAATTTAGAAAGAGAAGGGCCTAACATTATATAAATTTAAATGTTAAGAATATCTCATACTAAGAGTCAAATCTGTACTTCTGAAGAAACACTGGAGGTATTACCAAGTAAAAAATATATATAAAGAAGAATGTACAATATCGGCACAATTTATATAGATGTTATTTACCATTATTCTAAAAGTGCTGGTCAATGTGATAAGGTAGTGAAATAAGATTATTTAAAAATATGGAGGTAAAGTTACCATCACTACTCAGAACTATTATCTACGTGAAAAAGGCAAGAGAATTAACAGTAACAACAGCAAAACAATTAAAAGGAAATTCGGTAACTGGCTAGCTACAAAATAAATAACCAATTATCACATTAGATAAACAAACAACCATAGAACTCTCTATGAAGAGTTAAGAAAAATGAGGTAGATTGATATCTACAGACAGGAAAATGTCCAAGATCTATTGCCAAGGGAAAAATGCAAGTAGCAGAAGGGTCTATCATATGGTCCAAATGATAAAATATATTTCAGGAAAAAAAGATTTGAGGACCAGGGATCCCTGTTGTGGAGAAGGCAATGGCACCCCACTGCAGGACTCTTGCCTGGAAAATCCCATGGACGGAGGAGCCTGGTGGGCTGCAGTCCATGGGGTTGCAAGGAGTCGGACACGACTGAGCGACTTCACTTTCACGCATTGGAGAAGGAAATGGCAACCCACTCCAGTGTTCTTACCTGGAGAATCCCAGGGACGGGGGAGTCTGGTGGGCTACCGTCTATGGGGTCGCACAGAGTCAGACATGACTGAAGCGACTTAGCAGCAGCAGCAGTAGATCCCTGTTGACTGTTTTATCTTGGGGCAGAGGGATTTTTAATTATGGGGGGCTTTCAATTTCCATATTATGTTTTTTCATAATCTTTACATTTACATAGCTTTTATGTAATATTTTAAATTTAAAAAATCAGTGGATTTAATTGATTTAATCAGTGGTGTACCTTTATGTGAACAATAAGAGGTTGGAAAATATAATGGACAAAGAGCTCATTTACCATAGAACCACAACGACAAAAAAATGATCTATACCAGAAAGAATACACAGAGGAACACAATACTTTATAAATTTACTGAAATGAAAGGTTAAATATTATGAAGTTGTTAATTCTAGTTATGTGTTGTGCTAAGTCGCTCAGTCGTGTCTGACTCTTTGCAACTCCATAGACTACAGCCCACCAGGGCTTTCCATGGGGATTCTCCAGGCAAGAATACTGGAGTGAGTTGCCATGCCCTCCCCTGGGGATCTTCCCAATCCAGGGATTGAACCCAGGTCCCCCACAATGCGGGCAGATTCTTTACCATCTGAGCCACCAGGGAAGCCCAATTCTCTCTATAGTAACCTATAAATTTTACACAATTTAATTTTCAGTTCTTCTATAAACATTACAAAATGAACCTGATGTTCTTTTGGAAATATCAACATACAAAAGTACTAGGACATTTTTGAAGACATTTATTTAAACGGGGACATTCAAATGTGAGATGATCAAACTATGCGGTACCAGTGCCAAAAATGTACACCGTGGACCACACAGAAAGTTCAGAAGGATGTTTATGACATATAAGGATTGCGTACACAGTGAAAAGTGGGGTCTTGTATCAGTAGAGAAAGGAAAGGTTTCCCCGTAAGTGAAGTTGGGGTAACTTGGAAAATAAATTCCAAATGCATCACAGATTTAATTGCTTAAAAAAATGATAAAAGTACACAAATAAAAGACTGGTGAAAATTCATAAACTTGAAATCAGAAATGCAAAGATGTTTAAAAGCAGGCCAGCAAAGGCAGCAGCAATGAAGGAAAAGATAAAGTTGACTAAAAATAAAATTTTTTTTGTCCAAGTCATATATGGAACTTAAAAAAAAATATTTTTAGGGGAAAAACAACTTCTTAGAAATCAACGAGTCAGCTAATCAGGGGGCAGTGAGGGCGGCTGGGGAAACAACTTCTTAGAAATCAATAAGACAGCTAAACACCTTGTGAGAAAATTGGCCAGAGAAGATGAATAGGTAAACAAGAAAAGAATATAATCTAATAAATATTTCAGCTAGGGTGCGTCACACTTTCAATTAAAAAAATGCATATCAAAACTAGCCCTGTGGTCCCCACAGTAACACCAGTGCAAAAGAGGGAGTCAGACGTTCTCACACACTGCTGGCAGGAGTATAATTTGGTATCATCTTTCTGGAAGGCAATATGAGGAGAGATGTTTACCAGCTGAGCCACCAGGGAAGTCCCATATTAAAAGTCCCCAACATGCGCATATTGTATTCTTAGTCAGGATACATTATGTGTGCTTCAGTAACCGTGACATGCCAGTAGTGTTAAGACTTAACATTTATTCTTTATCCACACTGCAGGCTCATGCAGGTGGGGCCGTGTCATAGTGGGAGAAGGGCAGCTATCCACACAGTCACTCAGGGACCCAGGCTGACAGAGGCTCCAGCCCTGGGACGTCACCAAGGCAACAGGAGTCTGCAGACCTGCCCAGGGGCATCTCAGAGTCTCAGCCTGGACGTGTCACGTGTCACTGCTGCTCGTACTTCATTGGCCATAATTAGGAACAAGACCTGAATGACTCTAGGGGCTGGGAAGTGGTGTCTCCTGTGTGCCCAGGAGTGGGGGAGAAGACAGGGCATGCTTGCACCACCCTTCATACTTTTAGCCAGCAAGTCCAATTTTAGAAAGTTATCCTAAGTAAATATTCTGAGAAGTTCATGAAGATGTTAGAAGAAAGGATTTCATCAAATCCTTGAGCTGCTGCTAAGTCGCTTCAGTCGTGTCCAACTCTGTGCGACCCCACAGACGGCAGCCTGTTAGGCTCCCCCTTCCCTGGGATTCTCCAGGCAGCAACACTGGAGTGGGTTGCCATTTCCTTCTCCAATGCATGAAAGTGAAAAGTGAAAAGTGAAAGTGAAGTCGCTCAGTCATGTCTGACTCTTAGTGACCCTATGGACTGCAGCCCACCAGGCTCCTCTGTCCATGGGATTTTCCAGGCAAGAGCACTGGAGTGGGGTGCCATTGCCTTCTCCCATCCTTGAGCATAACCATATAAAATTGGGACCAACCTAAGTACCAAAAGTACAACCTACACTGATGTTAAACATGATGCTGTTACACATTTACTGACATAGAAATATACTCACAATATAGTGTTAAAAGGAAAAAAGCAAATTAAAACAGTATAATATGTATAACATAGTTGCATCTCATGAAAAAAGTAATAAAACTTATATAGATGCATACAAAAATGTCTGAAAAGATATATGCCAAAGTGTTAACAGTGGTTATAATCAGATGGTATAACAACAGGTGATTTTTTTATTTTCACTCATTGTAATTTCTTCTTAAAAAAAAAAGGGATATATTATTTATGTACCAAAAAGGCATGAAAAAAACCCCAGTATTCTTGGGAAAGTCCACTTAACTACCTCACATTCATCATTAAATTCTTATATGTGATGCAAGAAATGCCTAAATTGTCTGTCACACCATAAGACACTGCTATAACAGTTTATTTAAAGTCAGGACTTTAAAAGTGGAACACAGGGCAAGAACAGTAACGCACTGCCCATGGCTGGGTATCATCAGACCTGTCAAGCATCCCACAGTCTGGACTCTACCGTGGTTTCTCTGGGCTCCTGCCAGGCGCATCAGGGATCTGTGTGGCCTGGGGATGGGGTGGGGGGCCCCTCTTTACAAGGCTATGCATTCGTCAAAGAGAGTAGGGCACTGTACAATTCCGCTCAAAACAAAAGACCCACAAGCTCCTCTTCTCAAAGATGGATATCAGAACATATAACATCACCACCAGGATTACTGAAGACTCCTCTTAGCTACACATATATTCTATAATTGAGAACCCTTCCTTGTTTCTCCCTCATCTCCCTGCTGCTCCCTCTCCCAACACATTCACCCCCCAGACACACTCCAAAGTTCACTAGACCATTTCACTCAGCTGCCAGATTCTTACCATAATCACCTTCTTCCTGGCTGGTGTTTAAAAAGGAACCGGGAAACCCATATTCTTGAGATAAATGTATGCAAAAGAGACGTAACACAACACACGTTTCTATACAGGATCCCCCTCTCCATGCCGTCTGTCACACTCACCATCCCCAGAATATATATTTCTTTTGGGGAAAACCATGCAATCAGAAATCAGGGTCCTTTTCACCATGCACACCATTTAAAGATCTATACGGACGTTGATTTGCAGGCTTCTAGCTTACATTGTCAGTGCTTCAACACCCAGTGATGTTTCAAGTAAATAAAAGAATCATCACAGCTTTTAGAAGGACAAATGACCAAAACAGCCACTTTCAGTGGTGAGGAGAGAACAGTGGCTGGCTCTGTCTTAAAGGGCACCCTCTGACTTAGAGGGCAGCCTCCATCGAGTGCCTCTGCTAAGTCCCATCTCGGCTGCCTGCCTGCCTGCCTTCTAAAGGTGCACCTGGCCACACCAGATGTCCCACAACAAGGTCCCTGGCACAGTCTGTGGTTGGCTCTGGCTTTCACCTAGAGTGGCCCCTGATTTCTATGGAAAAGCAGTGTTTCCTACAGAAAAGGAGTCTTTTCACAATGGGCAATAGTGATGCCTCTGGGCAGCACATTAACTATATCCCCCCCTTTGCTTGATGTTTTATGTCAGACACAGTGGTCAGGCATCAGCCAACCACCCTCTAGGCTGTGCCCGTGGGCTGCCAAGCCTAGAGATGTCCACAAGGAGCCTGCAGGATGGAGACCAACAGCTCAGACAGTGGACAGTCCTCCTGGGGGCTGGTCAGGTCCCATTCAACCTGTTCTAACCACTGGCCCACCTGCTTTCCACCTGGTGCTGGCTCCAGTCTGGGAAGGGGGTGGGCAGTGATGGGCACCTCCCCCAACCGCTCCCCTCCCCGCACCAGCATTCTGGTTACTGCTCTGCCTTCTTGGGGCCTCCTGCTTGTTTTGAACACACAGCTCTGTCTCCATGAAAACCACTGATGAAAGACTCAAAGCATTTGCATCTCATCACTCCGGCCTCTCAGAGCACCCACATCATTTTAAACAATGATCTCTTAAAAAGATTCCTGCAAAGCCAGAATCATTCAAAAAGGAACTCACTGCTGTAATGAACACAAATGTAATTCTGATTTGCTCATCTGTAAGTCGTCACTTGCTGTGGACACGTGTAGGAAGACATAGGACCAGGGTCTCCAGGAGACCTGGATGCCACCCAAGCTGTTGCTCATTCACTAGCTGGTTGACCCTGGGGGAATAGCTTGTCTGCTTCCTCTGCAAAACAGGGAAAGATCTGTGCCCAACCATGATCCAGAGTAACAGCCTGCCAGGGAGTGTGGAAGAGGGAGCACCCAAGTTCCGGGTCTCGGGTAGACACTCTCTTTTCAGGCCTGACCATGCTGTCCTGGCCTCTTACTCAGGTGGTTTTCTGTTCCCTGGGCACTAGGAATATTTCACCTCGCCTCCCCACTCTCCACTGAACCACACATCCAGTGGGGCTTTATTTACTTGAAACGAAAATTATTTTTAAGGATCATTATGGCTGAAGGCTTCCAAATTTTACTTTGCTTGTTTTAGTCCCGGATTTTACAGATGCAGAAAGAAAAAAAGAAAGCGCATCAGGATTTAGGCAGCCAGTCTTGGAAATGTCAAATCAGGAGACACCACTCGGAATAAAGATGCAGCCCTGGCTCTAAACCCTCCGGCAGCACAACGTGGCGGAGGTGCCTGTGGGGGTGGGGGTGGCGTTTATGCCCTGCCTGCGTTTGGCTTAAGATAGAGACAACTGAAGCGTGTGAGTGCTGAGAGGGGAGCTGGACTTCCTGATAAACAAGCTCACGGGGGAACTGAGACAAATTCAGTGGGTCATTATCATGACATCCAGAGGCTGTCGGATAGGGCCAGACTCTCGACAGACTGCCGAGGTTGTCCTGGGCGTGTTTTTTTCTTTTAAAGAAAGTAAATGAAGAACTGTTAAGATTTTTAGAGAAAAGCAGAAGGAACTGAAGTCCATAGTTTCTGTCCCTGCTGAGCCCAAGTCAGCTTCCCCATGAGGGGTGCCCCTCCTGGGCTGCATGGTGTAGGGCCAGCTGGGCCTGCCCCATGGGGGCTCGCAGCTCCTCACCTAGACCTGCCAGCGCTCACCCAGCTCTTCAGCTGTCGGCAAACAGGGGTCAGGGGTCTCAACCACACAGGGATAAAAGCAGCCCACCGTGCTCATGGCCCTGCTGCTCCAGAACGTGCCGGTGGCTCTGACAACTCTGTCCTCTAACGAATACATCCCCTGTGTGTATTCAGGACAGTCAAGACAGCTCCTTCTGGATGAATAAACCGCCTCACAGACAGGGGTGGTGGGCGTCAGATGACCCAAGCTGAGGTTTCGGAATCCTGGTGTCCGCTGCTCCTGGACAGCAAACTCGCCCCACCTTCTGACAGGTGGACTTGCCTGACCTGAGAAGAACACCCTTTAGCCCAATGCTGGGCCACGGGGCTGACCCAGGGCCAGTCTGGCTCCCCAGGTCACCATTGCCCCGAGAGCTGTCTGGAGCGCCAGGGAGGGGGCGGGGCCAGCAGCCCCACCGCCCATCGGGAGGGCTGCCTCCGGCCCAGTGGACCTCACCAAAGCCGCCCACCCTGCTTGTAGGTCTCCCTGGCATGCCCCAGTGCTCCAGACCACCAGCCTCCCGTCTTTCCCCATCCCAAACCAGACCTCCTCGCTCTGGGAGATATCTCAGCGACACGAAGGAGAACAGTAGGACGTGGACAGTCACATCCGTGTGTCCCCTGCCCACCTCCTCCGACTATTTTATTGCTTATCTACATTCAGCAGGGATAAATTCTAACATGTGAGAAAACCTTTTTAGAGGGACATGTTCTCGCAGTGGTTCTCAAAGCAGGTACGGGGGGACCAAAGCCTCTCCCTCCGTCAAAGGCATTTAGAAATGCCTACAGCCAGGGAAATTCAGACAATTGTGTCATGCACAGGGCAAATGAGATGCCCACTTACTTGCTCCACTAAGAAACTCAGTGAGAGAGGAGAGGCTTACGGCTCTGGTCCCTCCCTTCCCAGGAACCGAGGGACGCAGGAAGCAGACCTCGGCAGAACTCCTCTAAGGCCGAGGCTTGGTCACTTCGAACCCACTCTCGCTCATAGGCCTGTGTGATCCTTTGTGATTTCTTTTTCAATTATCTAAACCCAACAGAGGATCCTACCCTAAATCCCAAGCCCTGGGCAGCCCCTCTACCAGGGACAGTCGGCAGTCCTAGAATCCCCAGACCTCACACTTGGAGAGGAAGAGTAGTTGGAGTGTCAGAGGTGCCCCCCACCCCTATCCCAGGACAGAGAACCAGGATGGGCTCCCGGGGCTGGGGGAGGCTCAGACTATTTCCTGCTGCTTCCACCACCACCTTCCCCACCCCCAGGGCCACCTGAGCCAATCCACGAGTCTGCTCACAAAGTCACATTCATGCCTGATAAAGAATGACCCAGTGCACCAGGACGGGGGACTTTCCAACAGGGGCTTTGGCAGGAGGTGGGGGGGGTGGGCGGGCATTGATTAAAACACTAAATTCTCTGTATACATTTAATTGAACAAATATTTATTAAGCACCTACTTTGTGCTAGGCACCCTCACTGTGTGCTGTCCCCACAGCGCAGTAACCTGTTCAGAAATTAAAACCAAGAAAAGGAACGTTGTCGCAACCTTATAAACTGGAGGGCCGGTAGAAGTGGGCTGAGTGGATGTAGGTGATTCCCCAGCCAGGAAACACCCCCAGGAGACACTTGTCTCCTCTCAGGACAAGTATCTACTAAGTCATTGTTTGAAAGCATCTCTATATATGCTGAGAGGGAAGTTACTATGGCCACACCCCATGCACTGGAGCTGGTGGACATTCAAATACTCTGAGCTCTACTCAAAAAACAAAACAAAAAAAGAGGTGGAAAGGCTATTCCTATTTGGATTAGAAAATACTATTTTTTTTTCCAGTTCATATGGTTGCAACAGCCCTTGAGAAAGATATGAACATCCTTGCCCTGACTGCGTAAACGTTTAAGGTAGGCCTAGTTCTGGATTCCTGAGTCAGAATCGTCCAGTCATCCACGACCTCGCGAGGCCAGAGAAGAAGCGAGGGGGGATTTCTATTCCAGAGAGGAGAGGGTGGACGGCACCCCTGGTTTGGAAACATGACAGACCGCGCCTGCATTGACAGAAGCCACGCGAACGGGAGGAGGTCCTAGCACTACTGCGGGTCACACACACCCTGGGGACTCAGGCGGGACCTAGTTGTCGGCACCCAGCTTGGAGAGGCCCCGGCGGAAGTCGTGGAGGTCGTCAATCTTGCCGTCCAGCACCTCCAAGAAGCTCTTCAGCTCCACCTTCAGGTGGCGCTGTCGGTACTTGCTCTCCTCGATGTCCGTCTTCAGGGACCGCACTTTGTCCTCCAGGTTCTGATTGTCTCTCTCTGCCGCCTGCAGCAAAAGGAGAGAGGGTGGACTGCTGATACAGTGGAGGGGAGTCCGCCTGCCAATGCAGGGGACGCGGGTTTGATCCCAGGTCTGGGAAGATCCCACAGGCCTCAGAGCAACTGAGCCCATGCACCACAACTATTGAGCCTTTGCTCTAGAGCCCGGGAGCCGCAACTAGTGAAGCCCTCATGCTCCGCAACAAGAGAAGCCACTGCAGTGAGGAGCCCATGCTCCTACAACAAAGTGTAGCCCCTGCTCATGACAACTAGAGAAAGCCCCAGCGCAGCCAAAAACAAACAAACAAACAAACAAACAAAATATATATATATTATTATTATTATTTTTTTTTTTTTAAAGAGAGACAGAAAGAAGGGTCTGGGAACAAAGCAGGAGCCCACTGAGACCTGTGATAGTCGGTCAGTCAGTCCCCGCGGTGGGCCTGCCTCTCTGCGGGTGTCAAGTGCCCCCCCCACCCCCGGAAATCAGGTGTGTGCCCCTTCTTCCTGCTGTTTGCCAGCAGAGATCTCATCTTAAAATGATGCCCACAGAGAATGCAGAACTCAGAGTTCTGCCCAAAGCAGCCTGGTGCCAAGCGATGCTTTCATAAAGTGCCTGGCAGAGGAAATCTGACATCCCAGCCCATGGGGTTTTCAGCCCCAGGCCCAGGATTGTCGGCAGGGCCCCCTCTGGGTTCCATTCTGGGGGAGAAACAGCATGAATGGGAGAGTGACTTGTCTCCCCTGAGAAGGCAAGGCCTCCTTGGCCCCAGGCCAGCCGCTGGCCCTCCGTGAGGAAGCACTGGCCGTGCCAGACGAAGGGACGGTGGGTCTGCGCACCGTCTGTCCTGTGGTGTTGCCATGGAGACAGTCAAGCTCCCAATGGCGGGACTGCTGTGAGTCTTTACGTGATCATTCTTCATAGCAAACAAGAGCTTCCATCTTGTGGGGATAAAATGAGGCCTTCTAAAAATGTGTTACAGGAACCAGTTACTAACACTGAGGCTGTGTACCTGAACAAAGTGCTCTGGAAGTGAGGAGACCCTCGGAGGTGAGGGAGGACCTGAAAACACTCCTTCTGTGGATCAGAAATCTGAGGCCAGAAAGGGGTGTGCCCGCTCAAGGTCATATCCAAGGTCACTGGCTGGGGCAGTGGAACAGTCCCTGGTCTGAGGCTCTCCCTTAGCTCTCCCTCAGTCCCCTGCTCCTTCCTGGCCCTCCTGTGGGTCTGCAGGGACTTCTGCCGGCAGGAAGCAGCCACCTGCGCTACAGTTACGCACACGACACCTTTGTGTAAGTGGAAAAACAAAAAGGCAGACTCGGCTGAGTCTTCCCCTGGGGGCAGAGCAGGCATCCAGCAAGTAGTTACACTGGCTGTTTAGGAATCCGAAGTCATTCTTCTTCACCAAGTGAGGCGAGAATGGCAGAGGCCTTGGAGAAATGGGTAACATGACCTATGCCTTCGCACCTGAGTCAAAGTGCATGTGCTCCCCGCTCTTACCTCTAACTTCTCAGAGACGTATTCACACTCTGACATGAGCTGAGGTATGATTTCACTTTGTTTTCGGAGGTCTATCAACTCCTACAGGGGACAGAAATTTGAAGAAGAATATGAGAGCAAGTCAGATAAAATGTATTCTTGAAAATCCCCAACTTTGTGTGTACAGTCATGGAAGCAGCTTTTGGAACCTGTGTTGTTTGTGTAAATAATGGTGATGATGTTATACCTAACACACATCAGGTAATTCTAAAGGCTGAGTATGTCCCGTGAATTAAAGCATGAAGCCTGGATACCACCGTGAAAAGAGAAGTATGATTCCTGTTTTTGTAGGGAAACTGAGGCTGAGAGAGGACTGGTAACTTGCCCACAGTCTCCAGCCTCTGTGGACAGTGAGTCCTCTCCATACGAACCTTCGAGCTGCAAACTTACAAAGATGAGAACGTGCATTCGCATGTCCAGTTGCATAAATCAGTTCACGTGCCTGGTGTACATTGTCACATGCAAGCATCCTCTACAAGTGGGGGAGCTTTTGTGTCCTTTTACTACACAGGACTATACAGAGGACAGCAGTATAGTATCTTTATTTTAAGTCCAGGAGGTCCAGAAGCAAGTGTCAAAGCAGTGGTGAGGTAGTTGATACTTCTGTACTTTTCAAGGTACTAAACTGCAAGATTAAAAATGTTTTATTTTTGGGGTTTGCTTTTTATGTATTATTTGTGTGAAAAGTATGATAAACCTATTACGGCACAGTACTACATAGCTGATTGTGTTAGTTGGGTACCTAGGCTAACTTTGTTGGACTTAGGAACAAACTGGACTTGTGAACACACTCTCGGAATGGGACTCGTTTGTACAGAGGGGAGTCACTGTACTTAGCTGTCCTGTCCCCCCAAGAGAGAAATGACTGTGTGACTGCTGCATTAATTTGACAGCAGAACTCAACTTCTGATGAGGGACCATCTATGAAAGTTTCCAAGAGCGTTTGAAAATGTCCAACTCCTCTTGGATCTGAGACTGACTAAATATAATAAACACAAGGAGGCTGCACAGGGTAATGGTCAGGCCTTTGCTCTGGGCTCTTTGTGCCTTGGTGTGGCTCCTGGCTCTGTCTCTGTGCTGCTGTCTGGGCAGCTGCCAGGGCCAATCACACGTCCCACGGCCACCTGCCGTGTCCCTGGGTGGAGCTCACCCGCCAAGGCCCAGGGGATGTGAGCAGCATGGCTCAGAGCTCTACCACTCACCGTCTCCTTTTCTCGGAGTTCTGATTCTAGCTCCTCAATCCTTCTCTTCAACTGGGTATTCTTCTCCTTCTCTCTGTTGATCTCGCTGCACTGCTCTTCCAGCTCGTCAATCTTTAATAATAAATATCACATGTTAAAGCAGGGGTGCCAGTTTACTTTGGGCTTCTCTGGTGGCTCAGATGGTAAAGAATCCGCCTGCAATGCAGGAGACCAGGGTTTGATCCCTGGGTTGGGAAGATCCCCCGGAGAAGGGGATGGCTACCAACTCCAGTATTCTTCCCTGGAGAATTCCATGGACGGAGAAGCCTGGATGGCTGCAGTCCATGGGGTTTACTTTAATCATTAAACAAGAGATTGCCACAGGTCTTTTAAAATAAACCCTAAATTAACCCACTTACAAATGTTTCCTTGTGGCTACAAATGAACTCTATGGGGCTGCCCCAGGCTGTTTGCTCATACTGGCACAGGGCGCCTCACTTAATACCAGAGAAGCCATGGAAGTCACACAACCTGGCTTCAGGATGCTCCAGGATTCTGGTTTTCTCTTGCGGCCACAGGACAGTAGTTCTAGGTTTGCTTTTAAGGACCTGTCACAAGTAGGAGCCAGATGTCCCATGAATCTGTCTGCTTCTCCCCAGAATGACGTTCACATTATTTTAATCATGCCCTGAATGATTCTGTTGCATCTCCAGAGCTGAGGCCAGCAGGGTAGAGAATCCAGCAGCTCTGTGGGACTCAATGACATTTCCAACACTTTTAAATCAAGATGACCTTTCCCCACTGATGCATGCAGAAGGGGCCTGGCCTGTGGGCCTCTTCCTGGAGAGACGACAGTTGCTAGCTGACCTGGCACATCCTCACAGTGCATCTTTCTCTCCTTCCCCAGCTTGACCCCCCAGAAGGGATGCATAGGCCTGACAACCATGGCACTGCTGTCTGATGCTGGACAATTTCCAGGGGCCAGAGTGTGGGTACAGAGTGGCCAGCAGGAGTGGAACCAAGTAACACAAGAGTGCCAGGTCAGTGGGGCCCCCACTAAGTGGACAGTGGCAGTCCTCGGGGTGAAGGGCAGTGGGTAGTCACCTTGAGGACAGTTCTCAGAGATGACTGCAGCAACCCTCAGGATCTGCACCCCCAGCCTTGGGGGCTGTTGGAGGTCCCCCAACATCCACATCCCACCCTGGAAGTCAGGTTCCCAGGGCTCCCCACGCAGCAAGCAAGTTACACAGCAGGCGCTTCCTCCATATCCCCCCGCACGGCCCTTTGGTTCTTACACTCAGACGTGAAGCGAGAAAACTCAGCTCTTGGCTTGGAAAAAGAGGGCGATCGATCCCTCTGGCAGGCAGATGAGCCCAACCCAGGAGGGAAGGTGCAGAGTCAGCACTTGGCCTGCGCCCCTCACCATCAGCACTTTGTGAAAAAAGGACACGAGGCAGTTTCACGTGCCATCTGCACAAAGTGAGACGTGGAAGGCGAGCGGTCTCCAGGGGATCCGCTCAGAACAGGGTGGGGGGTTACAAACGTGGATGAGGGGAGCCAGTCCCTATCTCAGTGTGATGTGGACCCTCAAATCTGCAAAGCAGACCACAGTCAGCAACTGTGGGGTCAAAGTGCTGACCAGCAAAACAGCATGGCAACCCCAGGACCTCAACTGGGGGCCCCCAAACCTCCAAATCAGTTCAGCCCAATATCAGAGTGTGAGGGACTGATTACAGAGAAGGGCACAGGTGAATCCTGGAAAAAGGTCGAGATGCTCGGATGTTGAGGTAGGAGGGTGGAGGGCACATGAGGGCATTGGCCCCCCACCCCACCCACCACGTCACACTTCCTGTCCTCGCTTCCTAACTCACGTTTTCGAAAATAGTGGTCTGCACAGAAGCAGGGTTTCTGAGCAATCATGCCTCACCGTTTCCCCAGTCTGTTTTCTTCCCTCACCCTCTGGAAGGTCACTGAACCAACAGAAAATACCAAAAGGAGGCTGCCCATGAAAGGCCCACCCGCAGTGCACATGGGAGGGTGCTCTTTGAGAGACAAAGCTGCTGTCTCCCATTGATTCCTCTTCCCCTTGGCAACACAAACTATGAGACTTGGTTCAATAGAAGGATTAAGTCACTTCTGTGCGTGGCTACACTCCCTTTACTAAGGCAGGCGGGAGGTGGTGGCAGGGCGGGGAAGGAGTGGAGGGAAGGTCCCGGCTGCCTTGTCCCATTCTGGCCCCCCACTCCCCGTGGGTTAGGGTCTCAGCTGAGCCCACCTTGTTCCGGAGCCGGTCGTTCTCATCTCGGCACAGGGAGAACTGGCGCTTCCACTGCTCCACGCTGGCTGCCGACTCCTGCAGCGCTGAGGTCAGCCGGGCGTTGCTCTCTCTCAGGGTCTGCAGCTCAATCTCCCACTTCTTCACATTGGCGGCACTGTGGGGTGGGGGCCAGGCGGTGACCGGGTGATGGGTGCCTTCCACTCCACTGCCCCAGGGCGGGGGGACCCAGACACCCCCTCAGCCCAGCCCTCAAGGCCACATCCTCTCCTACCGTGGCCTGGCCACAAGGACCACGGGTCCCGCAGGCCTGGTGCCTCTCTTTAGTGGGAACATATTTGCCCCACTAAAGGGGCACTAATTTGCCCTGCTGGGTGATTTTTCTCAAGGCATCACTTTAGAAAGGACAGAATTCTCAGGGAAGGAAAAGATGAAACTAAGAATGAACTGAGCCATAAAAAAGAACGAAATAATGCCATTGGCAGCAATATGGATGCGACTAGAGATTCTAATGCTAGGTGAAGTAAGTCAGAAAAAGAAAGACAAATATCTATGACATCACTTATATATGGAATCTAAACTATGACACAAATGAACCTATCTCCAAAACAGAAACAGACTCAGAGATGTAGACAGCAGACTTGTGATTGCCAGGGGGGAGGGGGCTGGGGGAGAGATGGACTGAGAGCTTGGGGTTAGTGAGATGCAAACTACTACATACAGAATGGATAGATGACAAGGTCCTCCTATATAGCACAGGGAACTCTGGAGAGAAGGGAACCCTTGAACTATATGCAACATCCTGGGATAAACCATAATAGACAAGAATATAAAAAAGAACTATATACATATACGTATAACTGAGTCACTTTGTTGTATGGCAGAAATTAACACAACAGTGTAAATCAACTCTAATTCAATTAAAAAAAAACTATGAATGAAGCCACACTGTGGTGGAGACCCCCCTGCCTGCTCCCTACTGACTCCTGGCCACAGGAGGGGTCCCTCTTGCCCCATGTCTAGCTCCTTCCTGAAATGAGCCTCAGGGATAAAGGTTCTGAAGTGCTGGGGTGGAGCCCAGGCCCCCTGAGACTCTCATGAAAGCTGTGGATCTTTTCAACAAGCTCCTGATGCCCCACTCTCTGGAGCCCAATGACTCTAGGTTTAAACAGCTAGCCTGATCCAGATTTGACAGCTGAGGACTAGAGGACAGAGGAGACAGGGCTGGGAATCCCCTGAGGGAAGAACTGGGGTTCCAACCACAGTGTGTGTGAGGGAGTCCTGGCCGACCCCATGTCACCTCAGGTCTGAGGGATGCCTCCATGTTATCACCAAACAACATGATAATCTCTGATCCTCTGTGATGAGGGAAGTTTTCAAAAACAAACTGCAGTTAGGTTCCCCTCAAGCTGCTCTGCCCATTCCACACTTCCCTTTGTTTCCTTGCTCTGGAGCCCAGTGTTCACTGCAGCACTATTTACAATAGCCAGGACATGGAAGTGACCTGAATGTCCACCAACGGAGGAATGGATAAATACACCGTGATACATACATACAACGGATACTACTCAGCCATAAAAAGGAGCAAAATAGTGCCATTTTCAGGGATGTGGAGGGACCCAGAGTCTGTCACACAGAGTGAAATAAGTCAGAAAGAGAAAAACAAATACCTGATAATATCACTTACTCATGGAATCTAGAAAGATGGTAGAGGTGAACTTATTTGCAGAGCAGAAACAAAGTCACACGTGCAGAGAACAAACATATGGACACCAAATGAGGAAGCTGGGGGAGGGATGGATTGGGAGATTGGGATTGACATATACCCACTACTATGTATAACATAGATAACTAATGAGAACCTTCTGTATAGCTACTGTGACCCAAATGGGGAGGAAATCTAAAAAGGAAGGGTAGAACTGATTCACTTTGCTGTACAGTAGAAATCACCACAACATTGTAAAGCAGTTATGTGCTTAGTCGCTCAGTTGCGTCTTACTCTTTGTGACCCTATGGATTGTAACCCACCAGGCTCCTCTGTCCATGGGGGTTCTCCAGGCAAAGAACACTGGAGTGGGTTGCCATGGCCTCCTCCAGGGGATCTTCTCAACCCAGGGATCGAATATGCCAATAAAAATTAATTTTTAAAAAACCCAACGCATCAGACTTAGCTACTGAGAAAAAAAAAAGTTTCTGACTTCTAATCTATACTGCCTGGCTGAGGAAAGTTCTGTATCTAAAGTCTTCTTTAAAACAATTTTTTAAAGTAAATACAAATGTATTTTAATAATCTGCATTATCTTTCATCCACCTCAAGGTCCTAGACTGGAAAATATGTACTTTTGGTTTCAAACACCACAGACTGAAAACACAGCAAATACCATCATGTGATTAATTCCAGAGTTGACGAGTGAGAATCTGACCTGATTTAGGGAAATGACTTCACACTCATTCCTGTAATTCACTTGTCAATTAAACTGGAATTAAAAAAAAAAAAACAAAACATTTATTTTTAGGGGTGAAACATTTTCAACCAGGCAGTCCACTGTGACTTAAACAACCAAAAACAGTCCTCACGATTGCCTGATGATTAAGAGAGACTGGTCACAGTTTTGTCCTCTGAAGCACCTGATAAAACCCACAGTACGAAACAGGTGCTGGATCTGTGGATCTCACGTTCCTTCTGGAATTCCCAGGTCAGATCATGGGAACTGAGTTCCAAGCACCGGTCAGGCCGCTGGGGGGCAGAAGCGGGTGCTAACCCGTGGGCTCCAGCTGTGGAGCACGACTGCTGCCCCGGGAGGATTCCTGAAGGCTCCCGCCTTGAGTATAGGCAGGCAGTGTGGAGAATCTACCAGCCGTGTGACCTTGGGCAAGGACTGGCTGTACCACTTGGGCCTCGGTTTCCTTATCTGTGTAAAACGGAGGGATTAATATGACAGAGCTCTTACACAGGGCAGCTCTGAAGAACGCAGCCACAGGGAGGCTGGGGGGAGCTGGCAGAGTTCCCTGCCAGGTGAACAGAATGACCCCAAAGTCAGCGACCCTGAGGGTGCTCATAGGGCCAGCCCACACGATGAGGTCCAGCCTGGCTTTGGGAAAGATGCCACATTCTCGAGATACGAAAACACAAGCATGGTTACTGTAGTCATTAAAAATTAAAATCTTGCTGATATCATTATGGGGACTGCGTTAACTTTATACATCAATTTAAGGGAAATTGATACTTTTTTAAAATATTAAGGCTTCCTACTCCTTTCCAATAGACTTTTTCTATTTGTTAAATTATTCATGTATGGTCCTCAAAATTATTTGAGTTTTCTTCACAAAGATCCTGTACATTTTATAAGTTTATTCCTATGTATTTTATGGTTCATATTATATTTAATAATTCATACTATACAGGAAGGGCTTCCCAGGTGGCTCTAGTGGTAAAGAATGCCTCTGCCAATGCAGAAGATGTAAGAGACTTGGGTTTGATCCCTGGGTCAGGGAAGGCCCCCTGGAGGAGGAAATGGCAACCCACCTCAATATCCTTGCCAGGAGAATCCTACAGACAGAGGAGCCTGGCAGACTACAGTCCATGAAGTCACATTGTTGGACATGATTGAAGAGACTTAGCATACAGGCATTATAAAGGAAATCTCTTCCTCAAATATATAGTCTATGTGATGTTTGCATATAGAAAAGCTACTGATTTTTGTGAGACTTTATATTATTATATAATATAATATATTATATTAAACTATATTAAAGATAGTTTCTTAAGATTTTTATATGTTTCTCTTGGATGTTCTAGACAGTCTGTCATATACAAATAAATGATAAATTTGGCTTCTCAAAAAACAAAACAAAGTGAAACATGATCACCCTGGCAGTCCAGTGGTTAGAACTCCACATTTCCATTGCAGAGGGCCCAGGTTCAATCCCTGCTTGGGGAACTAAGATCCCACATGCTATTTAGTACAGCTGAAGAAAAAAAAGGTCACATCTCTCTTTCACACACACACACACACACACACACAGGCTGATATGGACAGGCAACAGCCACGGAGGCAGCTGGTCTTCCTCTGGCCAGGAGACAAGACTGGCTGTTCTGAGCAGGACCCGGTCTCCTCCCCCAAATTCCTGAAGCCCTGCCCAGTGGGAGAGGCTGCAGGGGAGTGCTGGCCCTGGGCGACAGCACCTGGATTTGCACATGCTCACCTCTGGGTCAGAGCGATCTTCAGCTTGTCATTCTCAGACTTGAGGTGTGTGTCGGCAGGACCCGCACAAGAGGCCTTCTCATCATCTGTCCCATTGACACTGGATGCCTGAGTAGAACAGGGGGTTACCTTCGCAGCTTATCACTTGATCTGACAGCGGCAGGAGCTGTGTGTTTAAGAGTGTGGGAGACCCAATGCCTCCAACCAGAACACGCAACACGAAGACTAATAACAAGACTGGCCCTGGAGAGTCCACACGGAGTGCAGAAAGTCTGTGCCTTTTATTCACAAGACAGCATCTGGGGCCGTTAGGCAGAAACTTTTAAAATCAGACTTTACGGATAAACCTACAAGTCAGGATACCTGGTCTCCTTAAATAAGACAGGACAGAAGCCACAGATTAAAAAGGCAGCAGTGGTGGGGATGGTTATAATAAGAAACAGTGACTGAGTTTGGAGAAGGAAT
Organism: Bos mutus; assembly: GCF_027580195.1. NCBI lineage: Eukaryota > Metazoa > Chordata > Mammalia > Artiodactyla > Bovidae > Bos > Bos mutus. The sequence continues at coordinate 21,853,410 of NC_091637.1, forward strand.
AGCAACCCACTCCAATATTCTGCAATGGGAAATCCCATGGACAGAGAAGCCTGGCAGGCTATGGTCCCTGGGGTCACAAAGGAGTCAGACACGACTTAGCAACCAAATGACAAGAAGAAGCTGAGATAACCTTTTTTATCCTAAGGCTACAGAAAGATTATTTAAAAAAAAAAAAAACCCACCAGGAATCAGATATGGGTGTCTGCTGTCTCCATTACTATTAGCATCATTATGAATATTCTGTAATGCTTTCTGTAATAAGACATACCACATGGAGGTTAATCTCATCTGGTCTCGGATAAGGTCTTAGAAAGACCTTACTTAGTCTCCAAGAAGCATAAAGGCAAAGGGAGGAAGCATAAAGGCAAAGGGAGGAACCATGAAGGGAATGAATTTCTGGCTAAATTTCTACATCACAAAAAAATGCCACGAACTATATTAGAATGTAAACAATAATGTGGGGGAAATATTTGAAGTGGATATGAAAACCAAAATGCCAATACTTATATTTAAAAGAAACTCTTAGACTTCTCAGCTCTTAGAGCGACACTCTGAAATATTTGTGGATGAAATGATTCTGGGATTGGCTTTAAAAAAAAGGTGGAGGGATAGGGTGGGTATAGATGAAATGTGAAGTGAAGTGAAAGTCGCTCAGTCATGTCCAACTCTTTGCCATCCCATGGACTATATAGTCCATGGAATTCTCCAGGCCAGAATACTGGAGTGGGTAGCCTTTCCCTTCTCCAGGGGATCTTCCCAACGCAGGGATCAAACCCATGTCTCCCGCATTGCAGGTGGATTCTTTACCAGCTGAGCCACGATGATTGGTCATAAATTCCTAATTGTTAAAACTGAACTGATGGGCCCATGGGGTTCAGTTACACAATTTTGCCTAGTATTGTATATGTTCAAAACTAGCCATGCTAAAAAATAAAGTTCTTGGAAATGAACATAAAAAAGGGAAAGGATATGCAATTGACATTTACAGTAGAAGACACACATAGACTCAATAAACAAAAAAATTTAATCTTATTAGTAAAGCAATGCAAAATGAAAAAAACAATAAAATACATTTTTCTTTTGTCAAATAAACAAAGCTCTGTGGGTAAGTGTGTGGGAGGAAAAATTTCTCTCATTCACTCCTGGTGGGAGTCAGAATTGTACATTTCTGCAGGGATGTTTGCAGTATGCGTCAAAAGCTCATAAAACCTCCTACCCTTAGTCCAATACTTCCATTTCAAGAATTTATCCTGCAGTATATGTATAACTGAATCACTTAGTTGTAGACCTGAAACTAACACAACATTGTTGTCAACTATACTCTGATGCTGAAGCTGAAACTCCAATACTTTGGCCACCTGATACAAAGAACCAACTCATTGGAAAAGACCCTAATGCTGGGAAAGATTGAAGGCAGGAGAAGGGGACAACAGAGGATGAGATGGTTGGATGGTATTACCGATGTGATGGACATGAGTTTGAATAGGCTCCGGGAGTTGGTGATAGACGGGAAGTCTGGCGTGCTGCAGTGCCTGGGGTCGCAAAGAGTCAGACACAACTGAGCAACTGAACTGAACTGAACTGATACTCCAATATAAAATCAAAAGTTAAAAAAAAAATAATCCTGCGGAAACCATCAAATGCACAAAAAGTACACAAGAACAGCTTATCACGGTGTTATTTCTATTAATGAAAAATTAGAAATAACATCAGTTCAGTTCCATTGCTCAGTTGTGTCTGACTCTTTGTGACCCCATGATCCACAGCATGCCAGGCCTCCCTGTCCATCACCAACTCCCAGAGTTCACCCAAACTCATGTCCATTGTGTCAGTGATACCATCTAACCATCTCATCCTCTGTAGTCCCCTTCTCCTCCTGCCCTCAATCTTTCCCAGCATCAGGGTCTTTTCAGATGAGTCAGCTCTTTGTATCAGGTGGCCAAAGTATTGGAGTTTCAGCTTCAACATCAGTCCTTGCAATGAACATCCAGGACTGATCTCCTTTAGGATGGACTGGTTGGATCTCCTTTCAGTCCAAAGGACTCTCAAGAATCTTCTCCAACACCACAGTTCAAAACCATCAATTCTTCTGTGCTCAGCTTTCTTTATAGTCCAACTCTCACATCCATACATGACTACTGGAAAAACCATAGCCTTGACTAGACAGACCTTTGTTGGCAAAGTAATGTCTCTGCTTTTTAATATGCTGTCTAGGTTGGTCATAACTTTCCTTCCAAGGAGTAAGTGTTTTTTAATTTCATGGCTGCAATCACCATCTGCAGTGATTTTGGAGCCCAGAAAAATAAAGTCAGCCACTGTTTCCACTGTTTCCCCATCTATTTGCCATGAAGTGATGGGACCGGATACCATGATCTTAGTTTTATGAATGTTGAGCTTCAAGCCAACTTTTTCACTGTCCTCTTTCCCTTTCATCAAGATGCGCTTTAGACTTCACTGTCCCAAATTATAGGAGTTTAGTGGAATAAGTTGTGATATAAACAAACACTGGAATTCTATTTATACATTAAAATAGTTTTGAAAAGTGATATTTGAAAACACGAGGAAATGATTATAACAAACATAAGTTTAAAAAAAAGATGAAAAAGAATAATACAAAAATGTACTGGAAAACTATATTGGTAAGAAATAGTTTAAAACATTAAGAAAATGTCTTCGGTAAGAATATAGGTAATTTTTATTCCTTCGTTTATAGTATGGCATATTTTAAATTTCTGCAATAAATATGCATTGCTTTTACATTCAGAAAAAACACATTAAAAATTTTTGTAGTTAGGTTGTTTAAAATCTTCAAGTATTTAGAAAACTTGGCCAAAGTACTCATTCTCTAAGAAATTCAAAAAACCAAGCAACTGTGTGATTTTTAATAAAAAGAAAAATGGACAATGATCTCCATAGTTGGGAAAACATCAGCAAGGGTAAATAAAAACTAAAGCTTAGAAAAGCCATTTATATGTAATTAATATATATCTATATAATAACATTTTCTCTGTACACTTGACTTTTTTCGGTTTAAAATACTTTAGGGGAGAAAATAAACATTAAAGCAAAAACACTATATAAAGAAATTCAGATATTAAAGATATCACTATAACATGACATTTAGAAAAAGATGGTATATCAGAAACTTTGTATCATAAGTTATCGCTTATATGTAGAATCTAAAGTAATAGTGCAAATGAACCTATTTACAAAACAGAAGTTGAGTCATAGAGGTGGAAAACACACTTGTGGTTACCAAGGGGAAAGGGGGCATGGGGGGGATAAATTAGGGGACTGAAACTGACATATACACACTAGTACATATAGAATAAATAGCTAGTAAGAACCTAATGCAGGAGACCCCAGTTGGTTTCTGAGTCGGTAAGATCCCTTGGAGAAGGGATAGGCGATAGGCTACCCACTCAAGTATTCTTGGGCTTCCCTTGTGGCTCAGCTAGTAAAGAATCCACCTGCAATGCGGGATACCTGGGTTCAATCCTTAGGTTGGAAAGATCCCCTGGAGAAGGGAAAGGCTACTCGCTCCAGTATTCTGGCCTGGAGAATTCCATGGACTGTATAGTCCATGGGGTCGCAAAGATTCAGACATGATTGAGCAACTTTCACAAGAACCTACTGAATAGCACAGTGAATTCTGTTCAGTTCTATGTAAAGAATCTAACTCTGTGTGTGTGTGTGTGTGTACGTATACACAACTAAATCATTTTTCGCTATACAGCAGAAAGTAACACAACATTGTAAATCAATTATACTCCAATAAAAATCAATTAAAAGATAGATTTTCCTCTATGTAATAAAATAAAATTTAGCATTCTAAAAAAAAAAAAAAAAAAGAAACTCCTTAGACTATGGACCACTTCAAGTGCCCAATTTTAGAGTTCCTCAGATATTACTCAGTACAGACATTAGTATGCTAAATCAACAGTATCATTTAGATGATATTACAGATTGTTTATAAAGATTCAGGAAAGTTCCTGTCCACTTGGAGTCTAACACACATTCATTTCCATAAGTCCAAAGGGACATCTTTTATATGATCCAGGTTTGGCTATGGGAGATGATCAAGCCTAGGGTGTTGACCTTGGCCACTCAGGATGCCCATGCCTCCTGGTTCTCTTCCAGGAGGTAGGTTCTCATCTTTGCCCCAGAATCCATCCATGGCCATCCCGGCATGGCCATTCTCCATCCCACAGCCTCCTCGCCAGTCTTCCCGCCCTCGGCTGCTCCCTGACTTCCTCACCACCCACACGCAACCATCATGTCAATTCCTGATCAGTGGCCATAAAACACCTCCAGTGTCTTCTCACTATCCAATAATACAAAATTAGGTAAGAAGGGATCCACTAATGCGGAATTATGGGTCCTTCACGGTCTCTCCAAGTGCATCCCTGGTCCTCCCATCGCACTCGTCTCCCCCAGGCCAGTAGACTCGTAGCTTTCACATACATCATGTTTATTCCTAACCCCAGATGCTTGCTCCTCATGTCTCTGTTGCCCTGTCTCTCTACATATAACTCTGTCACAAGGCAAGGCTTCTGCCTACTACTGCATACCCCACTCTAGACATCAGGAAGGCAGGTATTTTATTTCAGGTCCCTTTTAGTCAGTGACCACACTTTCAAGCAGACAGATGACTCAGTTCCTGGCAAAGCCACATTTTCGTTGACTAAACTAGAGCTGTTGAAATACCACCTCCCACCTGACTTTGTTATAATAGGGAAACAGACGGGGAGCCTCTGGCATCGACCAAGTTTTCTCTGTCATGGGCATAGGTACCTGCATTGGCCCATGAGCATGCTTTATGGAGACCTCCCCTCCCAACACAGAAAGAAAACACGTCCCCCTGGCATTGGTATTTAAACAGTGACCAGAGAGAATTCCAGATGAGGGACATGCATTAACTCTCATCTCATCAAATGTTTTCCATCCAAAATATATCACCACATCTTGAAAAATTCAAGTCTCATAAAAACATGTCACATCTTTCTCATTGTGAAAAGGCTAATAGTTGAAAAAGCCTTCAAAATGCCCTACTGTGAAAATTTGTTCTTTCCTGTCAAAAGTGACAGGAACAAAGTCCCAATCACTGATCACACTCATTTATTTTACGGGCAAATTACTTACTTGGGAATGATTGCTCGAAGTTTCAATTTTCTCCTGGGATTTGTCTCTGGCTAGTCTGGCAGCTTCTTTCACTTCCTGGAATTTCTCTGCAAACTGAACATGAAGAAGAATTATTAGAGGTTTCCTTAACCTTATATATGGATGATATTCAGAACCCACCTTTATTATTTTGCATTCATTTGAAGTCAATAAATTCTGTATAAATCCAGGAAAGAGATTTTATTTGAGATTTAAGAGAAGTGAATATAAGAAATGCTTTTTCCTGAACAACAACAACAAAAAAGAAACAAAAAAGCTCAGGTCAGATCTAAATTAATTTCTAAGATACTGAAGCAAGATTTGATGGCAAAATATTAAAAACACACACCTCTAGTTAAGAGTACCTAATACAAATGCAACAAAAGGAATTTAGCTATAGCACAGAAGGAATCCCCTCAAAACTTCATAATCTCTGATGAAAGATCCAAGAACTCTTACAAGTCAATGGTGTGAATAACAAAAACATCCAAAAAGTTCAGGGGAAGGAACATTCTAGATTTTAAAAGCCTAATATGCAAAATGTAACATGTTAGCCTAGGACTAAGTTCTCTTTAAAAGAAATTTTATTTATTTGGCTGTACCAGGTCTTAGCAGCAGCATGTGGGATCTAGTTCCCTCACCAGTGATTAAACGCAGGCCCCCTTCATCGGTAGCTCAGAGCCTTTAGCCACTGGGCCACGAGGGAAGTCTGAGTCCTCTTTTAAACAGACCAATTATAAGATTTCTGGGCAACAACAAGGGATATGTATGGACTGGATAAGATGACACCAAGGAGTTACTGTTTTATTAGTCCTGTTAGAAGTGCTGCTGATGTTGTGGTTATTGGAAAATGTCATTATTTAGAGATAAATACTGAAGGATTTGGGCTTCCCGGGTGGCACAGTGGTAAAGAATCCCCCTGTCAATGTGGGAGATGTGGGTTCAATCTCTGGGTTGGGAAGATCCCCTGGAGAAGGGAACGGCAATCCACTCCAGTATTCTTGCCCAGAAATCCCATGGACAGAGGAGCCTGGTGGGTTACAGTCCATGGGGTCACAGAGGGTTGGACACGACTGAGTGAGTGAGCACGCACATACACTATGAAGTATTTAGGCATGAAATGTCTTTATGTCTGTAATTTAAAGTATTTCAATAACAATAAAAACATGTGAAAGTCACTCAGTCATGTCTGACTCTTTATGACTCCATGGATTATATAGTCCATGGAATTCTCCAGGCCAGAATATTTCTCTTCTCCAGGGGACATTCCAAACCCAGGTCTCCCACATTGCAGGCGGATTCTTTACCAGCTGAACCACAAGGGAAGCCCAAGAATACTTGAGTGGGTAGCCTATCCCTTCTCCAGGGGATCTTCCTGACACAGGAATTGAATCTGGGTCTCTTGCATTGCAGGTGGATGCTTTACCAACTGAGCTACCAGCAAAGCCTGAAAACAGATGAAGAAACATGGCAAAGTGTTCACTATTAAATTTATGTAATGCATCTGTGGGTGTTCATTCTACTATGCTCTCTGCTTAAAGGAATGTTTTAATATTTTATTAAAATTAAAATATTATTAAAATCCCAGAGCAGTCATATAAATCACTGCTTTAGTGTCACTGACAAAGCAACTGATTTTAATTAGCAAATACACTGAACAGAGAACTGCCTGTCATAGCTAATGCTGACATCACACAGCAAGAGAGAGCCCAAAGTGGTTGCTGAGTAGCAAGAAAAAGCCAGCCAGTGCCAATGCCACCGACAATGCTGTGGCTTTCACCAAGAACTCGATTTCTGGGCATAGGCTGCCCCCTGAGTGTCTCACAAGGTCAACGATAGCGGTCTGCTTTGGGAAACCCTGCTGGATGACAGCTGCTGGTAAACCAAGCACCTGGCGGAAGCAGAAAAGGTCAGCCTTGCAATGCTGGCTGGCATTGCTCCTGCAGGCCTGGAAATAAAGCCACTGACACAGGGCTTCATTTAACCAACCCAGAGCTGCCAGTGAAAAATCACATTACCTGTTGCTTAAAAGGTCTGAGGCCCAGAGAGGATGGACGAAGCATCCCCCTTCCTTTTAGGGGCCCCGTAAGTAAAAGCATCAAGTCATGAGTTCCTTGATGGCAGGGCCCATGCTTTTCCCCTTTGTACCTTCCCACGAGACCAGGTGGAAAGCAGGTATAAGTAAGTTTGTTAAGAGAATGAATGAGCTCTGGGTTTTAGATTTGCACATTTCCACCCTCTTGGGAAAAAAAAAAAACATGTCAAAGTACGGCCGAACCTAAGGACCTGGGGAGGTACCATGGTACTGGAGGTACTCACAGGCATGGAAATACTTCACCAGGCTCCCAAACCAAAGGCATTATTTTTTTACAGACCCTTCTTGCACCTGTCAGGGTCTCTTTTTCTCGGGGTCTTATTTGAAGTTGTTTATAAACTAGATTAGAAATGTCATCGCCAGGGTCATGTTTACTCAGTCAACAAACATGGTCTGAGCACCATTCAGGACTTCAGCAAACAAATATGGGGCCGTGGCCTAAGCTAGGTGCTGGGATATGAACATTGTAAGCATCAGAGAGAGCTCCAGATTTGGGTAGCAGGAGAGAGTGGCAAACAAGTCAGTCAATAAAGCCCTGCCAGGTTTTGATAAAACAAGGGGCCTCTGGACGGAGCTTGGGGCTTCCCTCCTGACCCTGACTGTCATGATGACCCTCAGCTCAACTCCTGGAGACTCAGTCCAGAAGGTCCAGTGGTCCCTTCTCTCTTGGTCCCCTGATACCCATCATGCTGGTCCCTCCAGATATCCCACAGTTTTGCCTTGGGTGGGCATAACTATCACCCTCTTCCCCTAGACCCTCAGCAGAGCCACATTTACAAGGCAAGGAGTCTAATGGCTTCTTTTATTAAGTTTTATTTATTTTTTGGCCACGCCTTGCAGGATGTGGGATCTTGGTTCCCCAACGAGAGACTGAACCTGTACCCCCTGCATTAAAAATACAGAAGCTTAACCACTGAACTACCAGGGAAGTCACAGAAATTTAATGACTTTCAATACAAATTCTCCTGTTTGTTACCCTCTATTGGACAGGAATTCTTATTCATAGTTTCCTGATAAGAAAATAGAGTCTTAGAGAGGTTAATATTTGCCCATAGTCACATGGCTAGTAAATAATAAACCTGAACTGGAGCCTAGATCTGATTTCTACATGATCATCTACACATCCCATTACTTTCGTGTGCCTACACGAATGCCAGAGACTTGCACAACAGTTGTTAAACATTTATCGATGGGGTTTTCCATTTGCAAAGAGAATTGTACTTAAAATAGAACTCTACTCACTTCCTCTTTAAAAGAACATTATAAAAGCTTTAATTCCAAGGCAGGTCATGGGAACCTTTAAGGCAAAGATAAGGCCTGAGGATTAGAAAATCAGAGGTTAATGGAGTGAATAGCCCGGGCGACAGCTCTATCATTGCTAAAAATTTTGTGACTTGCTTTACCGCAATATTTGCTTCATTGCTGCTACTGCTAAGTCACTTCAGTCGTGTCTGACTCTGTGTGACCCCGTAGACGGCAGCCTACCAGGCTCCCCCGTCCCTGGGATTCTCCAGGAAAGAACGCTGGAGTGGGTTGCCATTTCCTTCTCCAATGCATGAAAGTGAAAAGTGAAAGGGAAGTCGCTCAGTCATGTCCGACTCTTAGCGACCCCGTGGACTGTAGCCCACCAGGCTCCTCCGTCCATGGGATTTGCCAGGCAAGAGTACTGGAGTGGGGTGCCATGCTTCGTTGCAATGGTCTGGAACCAAATCCACAGTATCTCCGAGGGATGCCTGTGAACAGTAACAGCCTGGAACATCTCAAAAGGATGTCACCTTGAGGTGACAGTGCTATTAAACTGGCACACCGCGCTTTACCGTGTTTCACGGATACCGCGTTTCTTACAGATTGAAACTGGCAGCAACCCTGCACTGAGGAGTCTATCAGTACCATTTTTCCAACAGCATTTACTCACTTTGTGTCTCTGTGTCACATTTTGGTAATTCCCACAGTATGTCAAACTTTCATGGTGATCTGTGATAACTGATCTTTGTTGTCACTACATTCACTGAAGGCTCAGATGACGGTTGGCAATTTCTAGCCATATGGTACTTTTATTTAAGGTATGGTGGTGGTTTAGTCGCTAAGTCATGTCTGACTCTTGCGACCCCATGGACTGTAGCCTGCCAGGCTTCTCTGTCTATGGGATCTCCCAGGCAGGAATACTGGAGTGGTTGCCATTTCCTCCTCCAGGGGATCTTCGCAACTCAGAGCTCGAACCCGGGTCTCCTGCATTGCAGGAATACGAACACTCTTTACCAACTGAGCTGCAAGGGAAGCCACTATGTATTTAAGGTATATACATTATTATTTTGGACATAATCCTAGTGCACACTTAATGGACTACAGTATAGTGCAAATAAGACTGTTATGTGTGCTAGGAAGCTAAAACATTTGTGACTTGCTTTAATGCAATATCTGCTTCATTGCAGTGGTCTGGAACCAAATCCACGGTATCTCCAAGGGATGCCTGTGAACAGTAACAGCCTCAGTTCAGTTCAGTTCAGTTCAGTCTAGAGCATCTCAAAAAGGGCAAAACAGTACATGTATATGCACAGTTATACTATGCACTCCCAGCCACTCTGAGGTCCTCTTACTACTGTCAATATGCAAATGCAGCACAGATGGGTTTCGTAACTGGCCAAGGTCACACTGGGACTGAACACAACCATCTGACGCCAGTGCTGGACACTCCAGGGTCCTGTGATTTACCTACTTAACTGCTACCTTAGCTAAGATGCCCAGCTCTAACCCTTATCCTTCTTTCAAATGCAGGCAAATGAACCACTATACACCTTGCTTTCTTAATCTGTGAAATATGGGTAATAATAATGCAACCTCCATGGATCCCTGGAGGATGAGAGATGGGGCTTTGCGATGGGCATTCAACAAAGGGAAGCACAGCTGCTCACGGCCCTGATTTGACTTAAAACCACGAACTTAGGACTTCCCCGGTGGTCTAGTGGTTAAGACTCTGTGCTTCCAACGTAGGGGACGTGAGTTTGATTCCTGATAGGGGAACTAAGATCCCACATGCCATGAGGGGAAAAAAAGCCACAAATTTTAGTAACAGAGCCCCACAAAAGGGTGAATTCATTCATTCAAAAATATTAACTAGCTCTCTCTAGGTACACTGAAATACTTAAGAAGGACTTAGTTCCTGTCTTCAAAGGAATTCTGGGTCTGTAGAGGACTTTATATTTAAATGGGTGATAATCAAAAGAATTTTTATCAGAAAATAAGCTCAAAATCTCATGAAGTAGGATAAGCCCTATCAGACAAATTTTAGTTAAATAAATAATCACTTATTTATTTTTATTATTATATATTTTTTAAGGTGTGCCATGTGGCATGTAGGATCTTAGCTCCCTGATCAGGGATCGAACCTGTGCCCCTTACATTGGGAGAGTAGTCTTAACCACTGGGCAACCAGGGAAGTCCCTGAATAATCATTTAAAAAGCAGTGGCAGGATGGGCCCTACCATTTATATAAAAATTAGCTATGACAAAGGAGGAATCATAAATTAATGAGGAAAATTATTCAAAATATAATTGCAATAATTTTGGCAAACTGAGGGGAAATGGATTTAAATCCTTACACAAACCAGTAGCATGATAAATTAATGATGAGTTAAAGGTGTAAGTTGTTTTGTGTTTGTAAAATCTGGATCCAAACAGAGTTGAACATTCATCAAACTTCTGCTTGAGGGGTGTGAGGGTAATTTTCTAAACCTGGAAGAAATAAAAGGAAAATCACAAAGTGACAGACTTGCCTGCCTAACAATTTAAAGCTTTTGTATATAAAAAGAAAGAAAATAACTCAGAAGGGAAACTACAGCCTGGGGAAAATATCTCTCTTTAGACTAGTACAATAGAAAAAGGGTCATTATCTTTAGTATAAAAACAGTTTGTACAAATTGACAAGGAAAATATGAAAATCCCAATAGATAAACGGCAAAACTCACAAATAAAAAAATAGAATAAGTAAGCAACTTAAAGAAAAGATCGTTCAGCCTTGTTGGAAATTCAAAAGCAAAATAATGGGGCACCATTCTTGGCCTGCTAAATTAGCGAACACTAAATACAATTATGATACCCTGTGCTGGCAAGGTATTCCTGGCAATGTTGTGACTGTGAAGCCCCTTGGAGAAGCGGTTTGGAACTACTGATCATAAGTGAGAAAAAACATTTATACCCACTGGCCTAGTGGTATCACTTTTGTGAAACTATCTTACAACAATAATTGAGAGAGAAAAAAAAAAAAAGGTCTTCTATACAAAGATGTTAATCCTAGCGTTATCTATCATCATGAAACACTGGAAGCAGTTCAGGGAGCCCTGGGAGAAGGATGGAGAAGGTTTCCACTCAGAGCCTCCAACTGTTGGGACACAAGTAGTTTCACTGTCCTTTGGTGAAAAAGCTCCTCTCTCCAAGTCTTAAGCTTTCTAATATTTCCCCACTTATTATGAAAAAGCACATATGCTTGTACATTTAGTAAGTATAGTTCAGGAAAAATATTTTTTAAAAACGTAGAGTCACATCATCCAGAGATAAGCACTAACCACGTGAATTTTTTTAACTTTTTTCTATCTGTACATATGCATCCATTACACAGATATTTTAAAAAACAGAATGATATTGTATTGGGTTGGCCAAAAGGTTCGTATGTGTTTTTCCATAACATCGTACAGAAAATCCGAATGAACTTTTTGGCCAACCCAACACATCCGCTTTTATCGCTACTTTATTGTCATATTAATATGACAATATTTCCATGTAATTATCTTTTATTACATTATCTGAATTGCTGTACAATATTACCCTGAAGGGTATACTGGAGTTTATTTAACTAATTTCTATAGCTGGACATTTAGGCTGGTGTATTATAACTGATGCCATGAGGAAAATTCTTGTAGCTAATTCTCTGTACGCAGTTACAATTATTTCCTTAGAATAGATTCCTATAAATAAAACCCATGGATCAAAGAATATTCAAACTATAAATATTTCTAAATAGATGCCAAATTCTAATGTCTTTACTCATTAGGATCATTTTCTGTAGTTTTTAAATGTGTGGCAGTAATTTAATAATCAAAATCATCATATTATGATAGAAAGTGAAAAATTATTGTTTTATTTCATTTTTTTTTGGGTGGGGGCCCTGGCCATTGAAGACTCTATGGCAGACATTACCTATTTGCTTATTCAAAATCCATTTCTTCTTTTCTTTTAGCTTAAGAGAATCTTGATTTGTCTAGAACAGAAATTTCCTAGATGGTAGAGAATAAAAACTGATCTAAGATGATCATGGTAAGTCATTTCTCTGCCTCTTTTTTTCTCCCTGAAAGTGGGTATGGGAGGGTGGTCCAGGGACCCAAGACTGACACTGGGTTCCCAAAAGAAATCTGCCACAGGAGTTTACAGGGATGCTGTTGTGGCACCATCCTCCTGCCTCCTCCCTCTTGCTATAAATGCAGATGTGATGGACAGAGCTTGAGAAGCCATTTTATCATCACAAGGAAAAAGGATAAGCAAAGAAACGAAACACACACAGTCCTACACCCAAAATCATGGAGCACTGTACTGATGCCAACTGCTTGCCTCAGGACGCCTTTTCCGTATGAAAAGAATAAGCACCGTGATCTTTGCTACTTGTAGCCACCAAACAGTCTAACTAAAACCTATCAGAAGAATGATCAATATCCTCCACTGAAAGAAAAGTGAGCCTTTTAAATCAGAAAGGTAGGAGATCAGGAAATGTTCTTACAAGGACACTGAGTTAATGAAGGAAGCGTTAAGAATGCAAATTTGAATTAGAGATAACTGAAAAGCAAATGCCACTTAGGGGGCTCAGGGTTTAGCTGGACCAACCACCCAGCGCTAGCAACTCCATCCTGGATCACTGCCCTTTGTGGCAGAATGTGTTTGTTCCAGGCAGCTGACAGTAACCCTCAAACCATTCTGGGCTTCCTGTAAGAACTCTTACTGGAGGAGACCGGGTGACCCAGGGAGACAGGCACTCCTCTTTAATGACAGGACATTTTCTCCTGCCTGGGAAAAAATTAGAAGTGACCTTCCCCAGCACTTTGAGGTTTCCAGCCCTATCACTCTGGATATGAGACACTTGGCAGGGGAGGTATCGCTCCCAGCACCTGCCTTCTCCCACCAGGCGCTTCTTCATGGGGAAAAGGCATGCAGTCCCCACCAGTCTCTTCTGACAGAAGTTCTGGTTAATTATTCTTTCAACAAAGAATAATGGATCAATCACAGCACGAGCAACTCCAACCTGATTACTCCCCTTCGTGGCAGGATGAGACGGAGCCAAAAGTATCAAGGTCAGATGCCAGGAACTGTCTAAACTTGGATGACTGGCTCATTCTTACACTTGGTTCTCCTTCCTCTGATCTCTTCAGAAGGCTTTCTAGTTGTCAGAACAGGCAAGTCCCTTTTCAACACTCTCCAGCAGGCTGAGGCATTACACCCTTTCCAGTGGGTGAACAGCGTTCCAGCTCACCCTTGGGAGTACACAGCTCCTGTTGTTTTGGAAAGCCTGTACAGAGAGCGGAAAGTGTCCCTGTAATACCTTCTGGATTTTGGTATGAAGTGGTCCTTATAACAGGAGCCATGAAGATCAAGGTATCTATTTCCTTCTGGAGGAGTAAAAAAAGAAGTATGTATGAAGTGTTCTTAAATGCTAACATCCACAGTGGAGTTCCTTTTTCCAGGCTAGTTAGAGTGTTTGATTACCAATTCCCCTTTCAGGCCTGTGGGTGGCTGCTCCGTGAAGTTGGGAATATTCAGCCACAGCTGTCCCCTCAGCAACATGCCTCGGGAACCCATTGGGCCCAAGTTCCTCTGTGCTCACTAATTGCCACTTGTCGAGACTGCCGGCCTCACTTCATGGCAATTTATCAGTGCGCGGTTAATCGTTCCCTTCAATGAGAAAGGGGAGAAGTTGATTTGCAACATTCTGAACAAAGCAGGCATCTCAGGGCTTATTTGATAAGTCTTTGTGACAATGGCAGGTCACAGTCACAGAACGGGACTCCAACGCCGCTGGAGGAGCCTGGGTGACTCGGGGTGACAGGGCACTCCTCTTTAATGACAGGATGTTTTCTTCCATCTGGGAAAAATTAGAAGTGGCCACGCCTGGATGCAGGCTCAGCCCAAGGTCTCTTTAGTTCTCAGAGGCACAAAGAATGGAACTTTAACCACTTCTTCTCATTTTTCTTCTGAGTTCTCCCATCTTTCAATTCTTTTCTTTGAAACGTTCCCCCTTTGTCCTTCCTAGCTACTCTGAGTCCTCCAAAGATTGAAGAAGTTATTCTAGGCAGCTGAAGGTAACCCTCAAAGCTTCTGTGGAGAACTCCAGCCCTGGGTGGGATCAGGGGCTGGTGAGCCAAGGAGGAGGCCCCAGACAGGACTCCATCTCTGACAGAAGCCACCCTATCGGCCCCTCCCCAGCATCGTGAGGTTTCCAGCCCTCTCAGCCTGGATACGAGTCACTCAGCAGGGCAGGCGTTGCTCCGCCACCCCACTTCTCTCCACCAGGCACTTTTTCAGAGGGAAAAGGCATGCAATCCCTACCAGCCACTTCCGACAGACGTTCTGGTTAATGATTCTTTCAACAAATCACCATCAGACTTGCTTCCACTTTACAGAAATTTTCTCACATCCTCACAGCACCTGTTCCTCTGCCTCATTTCAGAAAATGGCATCACATCGTCCATCCATCACTACCCCACAGACTCTGCCTCCCACATCCTCTCACCAAATTCTGCCACTTTAGCTCCTCAATATTTCTTAAATCTCTCCAGCTCTTATGCAAGCCCTCCTCATCTCTGATCTGGATGAAAACAAGCTAATCTGTCTTGAAGTCAGAAAAAAAAAATCTACCTAAAGTGCAAATCTGATCATTTTCTTTCTTAGCTTAAAGTCTTTCACAGGCCGTGAGATAAAGTCCAGAGACTCCGGCATGGCACAGAAGGCCCTTTCAAGAGCTGGCCTCTAATCAGCCTTGCCCACCCCCGAAACCCGGGCGCCCTATCAACAGTGAACTGTTTGCAGCTTCCCTTACACAGCGTCAGGATTTTGCTCGTGTTCCTTCTGCTATCTGGAGGATGGAGGGAAAGGGAAATGCTCCCTGTGGCATGATCTGAACATCTCATTGCCTGGTGTGCACAGCAGAGGTGGCCTGGAGTTGGGAACTACACTGAGCCCTGGGGACACGGTTGAGGGCCAAGTTGCATGGGAGGGATTGGGAAGAAACCAAGCTGAAGGGTTAGTGACAAAGAGATTTGGGAAATGGCTATAACAGTGGGTCCAAGTGGAGCCAGAGGCTGGAGATATTCACCTTCCCCATGAATGCCTGCAATGAATGGACTGAAAGTCCGTGTTCTCCCTCAAAATTGTAGGTGGAAATCCTAAATGCCAGTGTGATGATTAGGAGGCGGGGCCTTTGAGAGGTGACTGGGGCACAGGATGGAGTCTCCATGAATGGGAAGAGTGCCCTTAAAAATGAGACCTCAGAGAGCGGAACTGACCTCCTTCCAATGAGAAGCTGACAGTCTGCAACCCAGAAGAGGGCCTTCACCTCACCCTGACCATGCTGGCACCTTGATCTCAGACCCCAGCCTCTAAGACTGTGAGAAGCTGCTGTTTAAACACCCATCTATAGTATTTTGTTATAATAGACTGAACGGACTAAGACCATGCTTTTCTGAAGCCTCCACCCTTTAGCAAAGAGAATCCTGAGAACTAGGGACAGGAAAGATGCTCTATGGACACCCAGTCACTCTCTTCCCCAGGCACTTGCTCAGAAGGTTATGGACACACTGGCCTTGGTACCAGGGATAGAACTGTGGCTTTGACAACACCTCCTCCTCCCATGGCCTCTCTGACTTCTGGCCCTGCCGAGTGTCAACTGCCAACAACAGGGACCCACCCTGAGGCCTAGATTCTGCCAAGTGACCAGGAAGTGACCAGGAAGCGCCCTGGGGAAAGCTGACTGCACCAGGCCCTTCCTCCAGAGCACATAGCGATTTATCCTCAGAAAACAGACATGGACTGTGAACCATCAGGTCTCCCGGCCCCGCCACCCTTAGACTGACTTAATGCCTTCCATACCACACAGCACCACCTCCAAACAACCAACCAGCTTCTCTGCAAGGTCTACACACCACAGGATTCTCGATCCTCCCACAAACCCTATCAGCCCAAGCAGCAGGCCTTCCAGAACTCTGCCGTGCTGCCTGTTAGAACACAGGCATCACGCAGGCCCCTGGGATGGGATGCGTCTCCTCAGGGCCATGGTCAGAGACTGAGGGACCAGAGATGGAGATGGCACCTCCCACGTTTACACCCCGAGCTACCCTTCGGGTTTCTGCTTCCTGCCCCATGATGCTGAGCCCTGGAGATCTGGAGACTTTAGTACCCAGGAGAGAACGTGTCTATGAGGGGCTGGAATAAGAGAATGCGCAGAGTGCTACTAGGCCATCTGGGGTTTGGGTTTCGAGGGGCAGCGTCCTCAGTAGCTGGGACGCAGAGCAACACGGTCTGTGGTGTGCCCTTCATCAGGGGGCTCGTTTGTGGCTGGGTGCAGGTGCTGGGTTTGGATGCCTCCTTAGAAAGTGCAGGTGTGTATATGTGGTGTTCACACACACATACACACGCACACACTGGACAAATGAAAGGTGCATGTAGCAAGTCCTTTCACAGTGGCTTCCTGACTCATCTCAGTCCCGCTCTGTGAAAGTCCCTCTCAGTGTGCACAGGGCACCCAAGCAGCCCAGTCTGCACTAAAAGCTCCGTGAGTTCCCCAGGCATCTGGGACTCTAAGGGGCACGGGCACAGGACACCCGCTCTGCATCCTCGGGGCCCAGCTCCGTGTCGGCACAGCAGGAGCTCACTGAACACCTGCCCAGCAGCCAGTCAGATGGTCAAGGAAATGGATGAGAAACAAGTTCGGGAGCTGAGCTGCCCAAAGCCAGCCTGGCTCTAGCCCTTCTCAGATTTTCAACTCTCTCTTGGGTTCTCTGGATACTCTGATATTCTTCCAGTAAATTCTTGTGTCACACAAACTAAGCAGTCTTGCTTTTTGTTTTGTTTTGTTCCTTTTTGGCCATATTGCAGCATGTGGAATCTTGGTTCCCTGGTCAGGGATAGAACCCGTGTCCCTTGAAGTGGAAGCGTGGAGTCCTAACCACTGGACCACCAGGGAAGTCCCTAGGCAGTCTTGCTTTTAACCAGTACATTCTCAACACCTACACAGGGCTCTCCACCATCCTACAGGCAAACCTGTTCTCCTAAAACAAGCTGCTGGCCCTTCAATCGGCTAGGGGAGGCCTCTTAGAGTGGTCAGTTTGTTCCCTCAGTCCTCACTGTTCTGTTTGTGGTCAGCCTGCTCGGCTCCTCAACACCTTTCTAACCATCCACAGTCAGTGCCCCAGACCCCTTGGGCCACCAAAGCAAAGCTATGAACCCTTTCCCTAGAAAAAACAGCAACACACACACAGAACGTTGGGTGACATTTGAAGGGTTGTGGGGACTTCAGGTTAAGAGCTTGTGACATTGTGACATATAAGAAATGCACATATTGGTCTTCCTCCACGGGCTCCTGGGCAGTGAGAGCATCTTTTGTCGTATTTGGTTTCTTGTCCTCAGTTCTGAGTTCAGAGCCATAGGGGAGAAATGGGTGTCTTGTGATTTAGAACAACCCCCTTTCCATCAAAACCGGGTTTATGTTAATGAGGTGACTTCTGGAAAGGACCTAAGGATGGGGGCTGTTTGCCAGGGGGACCAATCATGAATACAGGTGGAGGTGGTGGGGGACTTTTAGTCCCTCTGGGGAGGGGAGAGGGCTGGAGGCTGAACCAACCACCAAAGGTGGATGATGTAATCAATCATGACTAGTTAATAAAGCTTCCATAAAACTCCAAAAGGATGGTGTTTGGAGAGCTTCTGGGTGGGTGAACACGGAGAGGTATGGGAAGAGGGGCATACTTCAGAGAGGGTGTGGAAGCTCCGTCCTTCCCCCGCACCTCGCCCTGAACATCTCTTTCAACCAGCTGTTCCTGACATATACCCTTTTAAAAACTGGTAACCTGAGCAACTGAGTGAACTGAACCTAGTAAGCAAAACGCTTCTCTGAGTTCTATAAGAAGCTCTGGTGCTGGTGCTGGTTTAGTTGCTAATCCGTGACTGACTATTGCGACCCATGGACTGTAGCCCACCAGGCTCCTCTGTCCATTGGATTCTCCAGGCAAGAATACTGGAGTGGGTTGCCATTTCCTTCTCCAGGGGATTTTACCCACCCAGCAGTCGAACCTGAGTCTCCCACATTGCAGGCAGATTATTTACTGACTGAGCTATGCTGCTGCTGCTGCTAAATCACTTCAGTCGTGTCCGACTCTGTGCGACCCCATAGACGGCAGCCCACCAGGCTCCCCCGTCCCTGGGATTCTCCAGGCAAGAACACTGGAGTGGGTTGCCATTTCCTTCTCCAATGCATGAAAGTGAAAAGTCAAAGTGAAGTCGCTCAGTCGTGTCCGACTCTTCGAGACCCCATGGACTGCAGCCCACCAGGCTCCTCCGTCCATGGGATTTTCCAGGCAAGAGTACTGGAGTGGGGTGCCATTGCCTTCTCTGGACTGAGCTATGAGGGAATCCCTATAAGCAGCTCTAGCAAATTAATTAAACCTTAGGAAGGGGATCAGTCAGTTAGAAACACAGGTGACAGTTGGGAGTCTGAAGTAGGGGGGATCTCGTAGGACTGAGTCCTAAACCTGTGGGAGCAGACACTACTTCCAGGTAAACAGTGTCAAATTGAGGTGCATTGCAGGACACCCCACAGGGGGCTGAGAACTGTTTGGTGCTGTAGGAAACACCCCCGCCACCTGCATGCATGTTGGAAATTGGGAGCCGAAACTTTTCAAAACTCTTACCGAGCATCACCTTGCTCCCTTTCTCTGAGGGCTCCAACCATAGAGTCACTGACATTGCTGGCTGTCAGACAAACCCTGGGTGCAGGGAGCTGGGGTGGTGGGGGGTTGTGGACACTAGGCAAAGCTAGTCCTGAGGCTGGGATGCAGCATTTTTAGAGACGTTTTCCCTCTCCAAACTACATCTCCATTTTTAAGGAACCTGGTGATTTCTAAAAGGTCATCTGGTCTGGCAGCCCTGCAGTTCCACAAGGGGAGAGGCTGAAGGCCACAGAGGAACCTGCTCACCAGTGGCAGTGCTGGATCCCTTGACAGGCAACTACGCATCGGACAGCGGCACTCATGGTGCTGTGGGGAGGACCACCTGATTACCTTTGTCAGCTGTTGCTCCGAGGAAAACCCCAAACCAAACACCGTGTTGGCTCTGCTGTCCGCCCACTGCCCAAACTTCTGTGACGTTTTGGTGAAAGTCATATTGGGCGTGATTGTGCTGTTGATGATCACCTGCAGAGAAATAGCCCAAAGAGTTGATGCTGAAACACTGAATTAGACACCCAAGGGAGTCCTTAAAAACACCCTCTGTTGGCAAAGCTCGTATGTAAAGCCTACCTCCCCCACTGTTTCATGTGGTCCTGAGTTCTTCCTCTTCTGGCTCATCCCACACTGAGTCATACACACACCACCATGATAAGGGGCAATTTTAGAGACTTAAAAACAGGCAGTTGGCCTAAAATAAGATTTCACAAGTTATCAGTGGGAGAGAGTCTCTCCTAAGGACAGAATAGTTTCCAGAACTGCTATTTATTATCCCAAAGCTGTTGTGCATCCGATTGTCCTGAATGCCTAGCCGTGTCACAAATCCTCTGAAGAACACAGCTGCTCACCATTCTAAGTGCCTGGAGCCCCGGGGCCCACCTCAAATCACTTAAAATCTTCATGAGCAGTGGGGGCTTGCTGCTTTCCCACAGGAAAGTAAAGGTACACTCCGATTGGGATAATTGGTGGAGAGTTGATTGACAGATTAATTAGGCAGGTGTGAGCTGGGTGCATGGAGACTGTAAGGACAGTGCAGGGATCCGGGGCTAGCTGTTGCTGCTGCCCTTTGGCTTTAAAGGATGAGGAGGTGTGGGAATTTCCTGGTGGTCCGGTGGTGAAGACTCCATGCTTCCACTGTAGGGGGCATGGGTTCCACCCCTGGTCAGGGAACCAATATCCCACATGCCTCACAGTGCATTCCCCAAATTAAAAATAATTAATAAAATAAAGGATGAGGGAGTGAAGAGGCTGTGGGACGTGGAAGGAGACAGTCATGGAGCACAGGCTGTGTTAACAAGAGAGGTGACCTTCTGCTGAGGGCCACACCAGCACATGGTGAGCCCCCAGGAGAGGAAGCCCACAGGACAAATGCCCTCAACTCTGCCATTCTGATTTCCCACCACCCACCAGAGCCAACCAGAAGCCAGTGGCCCCGCAAGCCCTCCAATGTCATCAACAGGGCAGCCCCCTGGGGACCAGAGCGAGTGAAGAAGAGTAGAGGATGAATGCGGAGGTGATCACTCATTCCACAAGCGCTCACTGAACATTCACTGTGTGCCTGGGATTCTGCTGGCCAAGGCACAAACAGGAAGGAGTCCAGAGTCCTGGCCTTGAGACTTCCCTGGTAGTCCAGTGGCTAAGGCCCTGCACTTTCACTGCAGGCAATCAGGGTTCAATCCCTGGTCAGGGAAACAAGATTCCACATGCCTTGCGCTGTGGCCAAAAAAGAAAAAAAAAAAAAAAGATTAAAGCACAACGTTTAATGTGGACTCCTGACCCCTATGCCTACTCCTTTCTTTTTCTGTGAATTCTCTCTGAAACTTTCATGGAGGAAAAAAAGAGACTCCTTGGTAAAGACTCAATTCCTGCAGAGCCCTGAAATCAACTTTTCAGAAAATGCACAGAACACATGCCATTAAGAGGTACTTGGAAGAAGCAAAAAAGCTAAGTGCCTCCAGTCTCCCGTCTGGCTCCAGACTTCAGAGGAGGCTGCTTGTCGCAAAATGTGAGGCAGGTCCCGTGGATTCCTTTTCAAGGCAAGTTTTCCTCAATCCAAGGAGAGAGAAGCTGGAAGGACTTAGAAATTTTCCACAAGAGGCTGGGAGTGACTTATAGCAATTAAAAGACCTGGTGCCTGCTTCCAGAAAAGGTATGAATAGACTATTTTCAAAAACATTTAAAAAAAATATGTTGGCCACGGTGCATGGCATGTGGGATCTTAGTTCCCTGACCAAGGATCAAACCCGTGCCCCCTACATTAGAAATGTAGAGTCTTAACCACTGGACCACCAGGGAATTCCTATCAATAGATGCTTTTATTATTTTTTATTTTTAAAAAGTCAGGAAAGAAAAGAAACCAACATTCACTGAAATCCTACTATGTGCTGAGAACCTTTCCTATGTTTGCTCCCTTAATAGAAAGTGGTCTATATTGATTCAAAAGAGGAAACTATAATGTGAGAGTTGGACCATAAAGAAGGCTGAGCACCCAAGAATTGATGCTTTTGAATTGTGGTGCTGGAGAGGACTCTTGAGAGTCCTTTGGACTGCAAGGAGATCAAACAAGTCAGTGCTATAGAAAATCAACTCTGAATATTCATTGGAAGGACTGATGCTGAAGTGGAGGCTCCAATACTTTGGTCACCTGATGCGAAGAGTGAACTCATTGGAAAAGACCCCGATGCTGGGAAAGATTGAGGGCAAGAGGAAAAGGGGGTGACAGAGGATGAGATGGTTGGATGGCACCACTGACTCAATGGACATGAGCTTGAGCAAACTCTGGGAGATAGTAAAAGACAGGGGAGCCTGGCATACCGTGGTCCATGAGGTTGCAAAGAGTTGGACATGACTTAGTGACTGAACAACAACAACAATCATAATAATGGGTGGAGAAGGGGACCCTGACTGTGTTCTTGAAAGCAATTTCCATTCCTAGAAGAAAACACCAAACAAGTCAGGGTTTCAGGGCTTGTATCTTCTGAACATTGGTGATCATGCAGAACATAGCAGGTGCTGCTAAATATTTCTAGACTGGATGACCTCTATGGTCTCTTCCGATACAGGCTTCCGTGATTCTATAAATAACTGAGAACCAAGGGCAGGAGAGCCATCCAGAGCCCCTGGGAGAAACACCTGCTCCAGGCAGATCCTGTCCACGGGTGCAGGCAATTTCTCATAAGGATGGCAATGATTAACGCTGTCTGCAAAGAGTGCCAACAGCACAATGAAATCAAGCGCTTCGATGGCTCAATTAACAAATGCTCTGGGAACGGAGTTCCTCTATAATGGAGTTGGCGGTTCTGGGCAGAAGCTCGCCATCACTCACACAGCTGTTGGTTGTGGCTGTGGGTGATATGACGGCTTGTATTAGGGCTCCGGGAAGCTGAGAGGTGGGAGGTAGCCTCACGTGGCTCTCCTCTGTCTATGCGCAGGGCTGACCTGGGGTGATATGCTGAGGTTTCCATCCTGGCTCCGTCTTGGTGGTGACCCTCCTCTTGGCCTGTGGACATGGCACACCTCCTGCAGGCCTGACCCCATCCGCCACCACATCTATGGCGTCGCCCACTCTAGCTTGGTGCTGGGACCCCACAGGTAAGCCAGGCCTGCTCCTCCAAGAGCACAGTCTCCTGGAAGCCCTCCCTCCCAGAAATGGATCCACAGAGCCCCCAGGCAGCGCTGGAGCTATGTATTCCCACCAACATATGCCTTGAGGGGCAACTGTGACTGAGATGTGAAATACTCTCCCTGGAAGAAGCAAGCACCTCAGTGTTTCAGGAAGGAGGAGACACAGGTCTGAGCATAGGTTTCTCCTATGATAAGCAGCACCCACAGCTCTCAGGGGAAGGAGGGGGCCTCCTGGCAGCCTTCCCCAAGGACAGCACGGCAAGTGATGGAGAGGGCAGAGGGGCCGCTGTGCCCACTGCAAACAACAGCTGTGACAGCTGCTGCTGCACCTCCTCACTTCACGGGGAGCCCTGCTCTGCAGGGTGCCCATGGTGGGCTCCACGGCTGTGGCCTTTGCTCACCACAACCTTCGAGTCCTGTTCACACCGGCAGCCTGTCCCTGAAGCAAATGCACTCCTTCATCTGGGAGGGGCAGAGCAGGCTTCCCCTCCAGCCCGCAGCAGCAGAGGGACAGCTGGCCCAGCAGCATCAAGCATAAGACCTGATATGGCCAGGCCAGGAGAGAGAGGCAGGACAGGAGGCCCAAGGTCAGAGCTGCAGCCTGTGGGCCAAGACACAGCCCCCAAGGCTCAAAGCACCTGACCATCTGTCATCGCAGTTCAGATAACACTTGGAAGCAAAAGCCTAAAACAAAGCGGAGTTGTCCCAACGTGGTGGGACACAGAGCTGGGGAGCTGGAAGCAGGGGTGGGATGCAGATGGGCAGTGGACAAGAGTGGCACGACCCTGGCTCAGGTCAGCACACTGTGCCCCGCTCCAGTCCCTGGGAAGAAAGGAAGGAGATCCATCTGGATCACTGGAGCAGGGTGGAGGCTGGGGCTGTGGAGCTAAGGAATTCAGCCACGGGTTGGGAGGAGGAAGGTGCATAAGACTGGGTGGTGGCCATCGCCATGCTGGGGTCCTTCTCCATGTCTCACCTGATGTGTGGAGCAGCTGGAGGTGCAGGAGCTGACCTAGAACTGGCCGAGCAGCTCCAGGAAAGGTCCGGCAGGGCCGAGGTGGCCTGGGGATCCCTATCTGGTATCCTGTGCTCCAGCTCTCAGGACAGGACACTCATCCCCTACCCTCAGCCCCAAGTGCCATTCACAGTCACTGAACAACTAAGGCCAGCCCCTCCCACTACCTGGGCCTTCTGCTCCATCACAGGACACTCCCTTTTTGTAGAACAAGGCCCAGTCACAGTGCATGTGCCCTGCTGCTTAGGCAGAAGCTCTAGGTGGGCCCCTGGAACTCCGGGTGGTTGGGCATCATAGGAGGGGTGGCTGGAGATCCTTGGGCTCTCCAGTGCTGGATTCCAGGGGCACCCCACAGCCTGAGTTCCCCATTCTCACTTTCTTTTTGGCAGCACTAGGTCTTAGCTGTGGCACTCATGATCTTCGATCTTCATTGGGGCACATAAAGAAGGGATCTTCGTTAGTTCCATGACCAGGGATCGAACTCAGGAGTGCTGAGTGCAGCATCTTAGCCACTGGACCATGAAGGAAGTGCCCCCTTTCCCACTTTTTAAGTGACTCCTAACTTGATGGAGGCCCCACACTGAGCCTGAACTAACTCTGTTCTGTAGTGGGGGCCCTCCACCCATCCGATTGCTCAGAGTTGGCTCCTCTGGCTCTGACCCCACCACTGTCACAGCTTCAGGAGCTGCAGAGCTGTGCGCTGCAGTGGCTGACACGCTGACACATTACTCAGAGCCCAGCTAATAGGACTAAAACACTTTCTCTAGGAAAGTCATTTGATCTGTATTTAAGCCCACTCTATCCTTGGATAACTCAGCTGACAAAAGTGCAAACCCATCTCAAGGGATGGAGGATGAACTGACAGGATCTACAGATAAAAGAAAGCAAGACAGCTTGACTCACCACCCTGAGCAGAACATCCTGGCAAGAGTCTAGGAGATTCCAGTCCAAAAGCACAGAGAAGGAAAGCGGTAACACAACGGCATTATCACCATGTTTCCCAGAGGAAGGAAAAAAAATAAAAGCACCTTCCAGATACTCAATCCTCAGACACAAGGTGCCTACCTACTATGCGCCAGGCACTTGCACACTCCCTTAGTGCTCACCGGATCCCTGCCACACCTGATCACCCAGCTTGCAGCGGGAAGTGTGCCCTAACTCAGAGAGCTGGGAGCTGGTATCTGAGGACCTGGGCACAGGCAGCAGTCTGTCAAGCCTCAACAGCAGGGTGAACTCAGTGTAAAATATGAGTAAGGGCTGTGGCAACCTGAAGGAAGAGAGAGGACTGCGAGGCCAAGCTCCTCTATCTGCAACCTCAGCAGTGCTGAGAGTACAAAGGAGGCCTTTAGAGAACTTAAGCTGAAGGGAGAATTTGCCTGAAGACGGGAGCCTCATCAAAAGATCCAGGGTACCACGAGCTCTCAGAATGTTCCTGGGGGATCCTCAATGGAGGCTTCCTGCTCCATGGTCGTGGAGGTCATGGAGGGAGGAGCCCACAGCCAGGCCCCATTCTGCAACCAGTCTGCACCCAAAACTCCCCTGCTTCCAACTGCCTAGGAGCACTGACCAGACACACTGCAGGCAGGAGGAGGCCAGTCAGAAGGCTACTGCAACAGTCTGAGCAAGACTGTACCAGGACAAGAGTTATGGCCTTGAAATCTAGAACGAGGCATAAACGTGAGTCCGGCTTTCATTTGATCAACTAAAAGGGAACTGACCCTGCGCTTTTCCATTTGCTTTCTTTTTAAAAATATTTTCTGGCAACAAATGACTGGGAAAATGGAGAGGTGGTTTAGAGGACAAATAAGGGTATTCAGCTTCAGATACACTGAATTTCTGGTGACAGCAGATAATCCATGTGAAAATGTCCATCAGGATGAACACAGATTAAAGACACAGAAAAAACTATGAAGCATCGAGTCTAGCTCTTTTCTTTTGTAAACTTGGTGATATGTCTATTGATAACCCTCCTTTACTCTGCTCCCATAATAATATGGCAAAATACTGAGGAAGGGATTTCCCTGGGGGTCCAGTGGCTAAGACTCTGAGCTCCCAACATAAGAGACTTGGGCTCAATCACTGGTTAGGGAACTAGAACCTAAATGCCACAGCTAAGATCTGGTGCAGTGAAATAAAGAAATAAATATCTTTTAAAATATTGAGGAAGACGGCAGAATAATGAAAACACCAGGAAAAAATTTTTTCAAGAAATACTCTAAAACCACTTAATAAAATTCAACTCCCATAGCTAATAACACCAAAACCAAACAAGATCTTATACCTAAGGCTGGCGAGGATGCAATAAACTGGCATTCTTATACAGGCTGGAGGACAGAACTCTTTGGAAACCCACTTGGCAATATTCATCAAGAGCCATAAAGTGTTAATATCTTGACCTATAATATTACTTCCAGGAATCTGTTCTAAGGAATTATCCAAAAGAAAGCAATAGGCATGGGACTTCCGTGGTGGTCCAGTGGCTAAGACTCCATGCTTCCAATATAGGGGGCCCAGGTTTGATCCCTGGTCAGGGAACTAGATCCCATGGCTGCAATGAAGAGTTCACATGCAGAAACTAAGACCCGGAGCAGCCAAATTCTTTATTTATTTAAAAAAGCAATAAGCACAATGAACAAACAAGGGTTATCTGTTTCATGAAGATGCTCATTATCTATAATAGTGAAAAAACTGAAAGCCACTTCAGTATCTAACCATAATGGGAGAGGTTAAGGACATTATAGGTCCTTGGTAGAATTATCAAAATGGAATTATAATGCTCCTTATGAAGACAATGTGCTAACAAGGAAATCTATTCTTTTAAATGTCATACAGAATGAAGTAAGTCAGAAAGAGAAAAACAAATATCGTATATTAATGCATATATGTGGAATCTAGAAAAATGGTACAGATGAACTTATTTGCAGGGCAGAAATAGAGACACAGGTAGAGAAATGTATGGACACCAAGAGGGAAAAAGCGGGGTGGCATGAATTGGGAGATTGGGATTGACAGACATATATTACTATGTATAAAATACAGAACCTGCTGTACAGCACAGAGGGGAAAAAGAAGGTACAATCTGTTTGCAAGACATATTACTGGAGAAGGGAGTGGCTACCCACTCCAGTATTCTTGCCTGGAGAATTTCACGGGCAGAGGAGCCCGGCGGCTACAGTCCGTGGGGTCACAAAGAGTTGGATACGTTTGTAGGACGTACAGTAAGTGAACCTTAAAAATATATCATATTGCTTTTGATGAAAAATAAGTGACTGGGAAGGTTCAAATGAGCCAGTGAAATGGTACCTTGGCTCCATCCACACTGATGATCCGATAGCTGTTTCTTGTGACATCGTAGAAGTAGGAGACGGTGACAGCCTGCTTGCTTGCAGGCACCCAGTTCTTCTTGGTGTTGGGGTCGATCTGGAAGACATGCGCTCGGGTAGTGAAGATGGGCTGTTCTCTGCAAGAGGAGAGACAGGCCCGTGAGTTGATGGAACATGGCTTCATGTATGATTTATGATTTCTAAGCCACCTAAGATTTTAATCATTTATGGGGAAAGATACATATGCATGAGAACAATGAAAACAAGAAAAGGGAAGAGAGGAGGTAAAAAAGACACCTGAGGAGTGGTTACTGAAACCCAACACCCTGAGGCTGAGGGGCAATTGGCTTAATGAGCAATTTGCTTAAAAGGCAACTCCTGGTGCTGTGTTTTTACATCCTGGTCAAGGGTCCTGTTCTTTTTCTGATATCCTCTTGGCAGTTTTTAGGGCTTTGCAACAAATGTATTGG
Source organism: Bos mutus (assembly GCF_027580195.1). Lineage (NCBI taxonomy): Eukaryota > Metazoa > Chordata > Mammalia > Artiodactyla > Bovidae > Bos > Bos mutus. The sequence continues at coordinate 21,881,072 of NC_091637.1, forward strand.
CAGGTAGGGACTCTGCAACAGTTTTAAGATTTTGCAAACCATTTGTGACTTCATACTATATTTCTATGGGCTTCCCAGGTGGCTCAGTGGTAAAGAATCCATCTGCCAAGCAGGAGATGCAGGTTCAATCCCTGGGTTGGGAAGATCCCCTGGAGGGGCAAATGGCAGCCCACTCCAGTATTCTTGCCTGGGAAATCCCATGGACAGAGGAGCCTGGTGGGCTACAGTCCATGTAATTGTGTCCCCTACAGTTATGGGGACATGACTTACCAACTAAGCAACAACTGTATTTCTACTAAATACTACTGATATTTGCAGCATTTTATGAATGATGCATTCATTCATAATTGACTGGGCCTTAAAGTTTTATGTTTCCAACTTACAAATCTTTGGGTTTTATACAGTATTCATTAAATCTCTTTTGCTATTCTTGTCTCTGCATTGTTGCTTTTTCACTCAGACGCCTGTAAACTCTTAATGTGATTATTAACCAAATTAGCACGGTGTCTATGTTTCTATTAAGTTAGGAATTAATTAGATCTTGACAATAGCATTAATAAGGCAGATGAATAAAAATTATAATGGATTTCACTGCATTTCATATTTTAATGTGTCTGCTTCACAAAGTAGCACAAAATAAATCACAGACTCATTACAAAATATAATTTCTTAAAATATAATTATTTTTGAAGAAAGGTAATTCAGGTTAACTGGCTGGAAAATCCTTTCCGAATAAGACAAAATGGGGGTCGGGGGAAGCCACAACACCAGGATGTAAAAATAATCCTCTCATTCATAAAATGCTATCGATTTAGTAAGCACTTATGAGAGACAAAAATTAAATTAAAATTAGAAAAATTAATTTTTTTAATCCTCACAATTCAAAGAGACAACATAAAAGAATGGGACACCCAAGTGGAAACAGAAGATAAAATCAAAAGGAAAAAGTGAATTTTAGGTGCTCTGGTCTCTGAAAGGAGTGGTTTTAGGTAAAGTCATCTCTGAACCCATCCTGACTAAACAAGGCTCACTATTGGAAAGGAAACCCTTTCTTAAGAGAGAAACTGTATCCTAGAAAAGCAATTTACTAGGCATTTGCACCCCATGCAAGAGATACTGAATAACACCACGAATACCAGCATTAGCCATCAACTGTGACTGTAGATAATGCAGAAACTTCCTCATGACTATTTCTCTGAATGAATAAAAGCCAAGGGCACGCTCTTCCTGCTACTTCAATGCAGCTGTTTCTAGAGTTCAGCTTTCCAGAAGGGACAGAGCTCAGCACTCCTAGCCCCCTGAAACATTCCCCTGTAGGTCCCAGGAGCAGTTTAAGAGTCTCCGGGGTGTGGATCATAAGGACGCTTGTCTTCCTGCCACAGTGACCAGGTTCACCCACCCACTCAGTCCCAAACTGACAGGCTTCTGGCCACAGGATGACAGCTGTGGAAACAAAGGAATATTCTCACTGTAGTGTTCTGCATCTGTTGTTGAGAGGGGGACCAGCCGTTGGGGAGCATGTGTGTGCCCGTGAATACCCGCCCGCCTAATCAATCCACACGGGAAAGCCTTGCATCTGTACACTCGGTGCCACGTTCTGCTAACCATACAAGTACAACACCAGAAAGGAAAACACTTGCTCACCTGGAGTTCTGTATGTTTAAGAGGAGGGAGCGACTGAAAGGGCAGGAATACAGAAAATCTTTTTAAAAGGATCGAATTATGCAAAGTATACAAATACCAAATCGTTGTTGTCTACTGAAACTAACAATGTTACATGTCAATTATACCTCAATTTAAAAAAGAGAATTAAGCTAAAATCTCTGCTTCCTTTGCACAGAGCACTAACAAGCTGGGCAGGGACCCACGGTCAGGCAGGAGCCCTCCCAGGGGAGGGGGTCAGGCTTTCCCTTGTGTCCTCCACACTGGGGAGGATGGATTGGGTCTGGGTTTAGCACCCTTAGACTAGTGTTTCCTAAATCTCTGATAGGAATTAGCTGCGGCACTCAGTAAAAATACAAGTTCCTGGGCCCCAACTTAGCCCCATGGGAACCTGGCTGTGCAGGGAAGGGGCCTTCATAGTTCTATCTTTTAAATTAATTAATTTTTGGTTGTGGGTCTTTGTCGCTGCACTTGGGCTTTCTCGAGTTGCAGCGAGCGGGGGCTACTCTCCAGTTTCCATGCATGGGCTTCTCACTGTGGCGGTTTCTCTTGTTATGGAGCACAGGCTCTAGAGTCAGGGATCAGTGGTTGTGGCAGAGCATGGGCTTAGTTGCCCCATGACATGTGGCATCTTTCTGGACCAGGGATTGAACACACATTCCCTGCATTGGAAGGAGGATTCTTAACTGCTGGATAACCAGGGAAGTTCCAGCTCTATTTTTTAACAAGAGCTCCAGGTGATTTTTATCCTTAGGAAGCTCGCATTAGACATTATCAGATGATCTAGAAACAGTGGAAAAAGTCACCACTGCAGCCAGCACCTCTCCTCCAGAATGACAAAAGCAACTCCAAAACACCCTCCCACAGCTTGAAGAGGACAACAGAGGGGCCAAGGACAGGATCTTTGGCTGCAAAGGATGGGGGAGGGGGATGGAAAGGCAGAGGTGCTCTGGTCAGGACAGAGGGCAGCCTCTGGTGGTCCAGCTGTGACCTTCTGAGAGTGACTGAACAACAACAACACACAACCAGAGATGCAGGGATGTTGGGAGAGCACAGTGGGTGGGCTCAGCTGGCCACACCCTCGGTGGCTGCAGCCCTGGTCTCCATGGTCAGACCTCTGCCAAGGAAGCGGCTGTTCCGGCTCAGACGGAGCACGGTGACCCAGGAAGGGAGCTGCAGGGAGACCCACTGACCCTATTCTGAGAGAGGGCCCCACAGGAGTTGCCACAGCTCTTCAAAGACCTGCGATCTCGGGCCTGGGGCTAGACAGGGTCAGTGTGGCACAGCTTTGAGCCCAGGAAACTACCCACAGTACTGGGATTTCTACATGAATAACCAAGTCCTTGGCTTCTGGGGGAGTTCTGTTTCATTTTTCTAAAATTATAAAAATAGTGGTATTTAGGGACTTCCCTGGTGGTCCAGTGGCTAAGACTCTGTGCTGCCAATGCAGGGGACCCAGGTTCCATCCCTGGTCAGGGAGCTAGATCCTGCATGCCTCAACTAAGACCCGGCACAGACAAATAAATAAATAAATTATAGTTATATTTTTTAAAAGTACAAGAAAAAAATCTAATGGTATTTAAAGAAAAAGAAGAAAAGACAGGATGGAAAGGAAAGTCAGTTAATATTTAGCTGGTATATGTTGTATATGTTCTCATTCAACCTTCTGGACAGAGCTATGAATGGGTAGCATTTTCTATATAGAAAGAAGGTAGGGACTTCCCTGGAGGTTGAGTGGCTAAGACTCTGTGTTCCTACTGCAGGCGACCTGGGTTTTATCCCTGGTCACTGAACTAGATCCCACAGGCCACAACTAAGACCCAGTAAAGTCAAAAAAATACTTAAAAGAAAAAAAAAGAAATTGAGAGTTGCAGGATGATTTCAGGCAACATGGACAGCAAACCTTTACATCTTCACAGGCAAAATCAGAGCACAAACCTTACCACAAAATCCAGAAAAGCAGACTCCAACTCTGAAAGAGCACCGTGCCCTGCCCTACCGGAGAAAGTAAGAGCTGGAACTAGGACACAGAAGTCAGTTCCTGTAAGTGTGCAAATCAGTATAAATAGAAAAACCCAAAGGAAACACAACTGTCCATGCCAGGAGGCCACCTTTCCTTCCCAGCAGGGAAACGCTGAAGAGTGTATATCAGAGAACAGAAACTACCTTCATACCCAATTTTATTCTCCTTTCTTTGGTGTTTGATGCTTAGGGAGTATATTTGAAATATACTCCCATTCCTTCTTCAGTGCTTTAAATAGAAAGCAGATGTTTCCGGATGGCAAACCGTTCCTTTAGGCAGACAATATAACCTACTGTTCCCTTGCACAGTCTTTTTAGAGCTGAATAAACACCAATTGCTGCTCATTGAACACATTTGGGAACCTGACAGTAATTGTCCCCAAGAATAATTAGACACTGCGAAACATATGTATGTTTGGAATATGAAAACCGCTCAGCAGAAAGGCCACTCCTGCAATGAACGATTTCTGGCTCCATGCGAAATGATTCTGCAAAGAACTGGCATGACTACTTTTTGCAGGAAAAAAAAGTCAAGTGATATTTTATTATAATCTCTCACTTGCAACTAGGCTTTTCCTGATATGAACTTGTAAAACCTCATGATTCTTATTATTCTGACTTCTGTCTGATGTGAATGAAAACAAACCATTTAGTCATTATCTTACAGTCCTTTAAACATGTTCCAAAGTCTCCTAGGATGCCCTCATTAGTTTATCTTCCTTGGGTCTTAGATCCTTGTGCACATCATTCACACAGCTCCAAGAGAAGTGTTCGGCCCAAACCTCAATGGGTCTGGCACTGTCCACCCAGCTTTGAGGACCCTCCCTGGCTCTGTGCCACACAGGACCAGCTCCAGATGCATCAGAATGATCCATGGGTACTGAGCACCAGACAGGCTCTGTGCTTTTCTGCTAACACCTCCAAACCAAAGCACCTGCATTTTCACAGGACCATGCATGTGCCCTTCACCGGGGCTAAAGCATCCTCCCCTTTGACTGGCCTTCCACTAGTACTTTGAGTCCTACTATAGCATATTAAAAAAAAATTTTTTTTAATTAAAAAAATATTTATTTACTTTTGGTTGTGCTGGGTCTTCATTGCTATGCTGGCTTTCTCTAGTTGGGGCGGGCAGGGGCTACTCCTTGTGACAGCGTGCAGGCTTCTCACTGTGGTGACTTTTCTTGTTGAGGCTCGGTAGTTGTGGTGCACGGGCTTCAGTTGTTCAGCAGCATGTGGGATCTTACGGGACCAGGGATCTGAATTTGTTTCCCCTGCCTCGGCAGGCAGATTCTTAACCACTAGATAACTAGGGAAGTCCCCACCACAGCATTGTGAGACATCTAACTCGTGCTCTGAAGATACAGGCCCTGCACTGAGCACCTGGCATGTGGGAACAGAAGCTGGCTCACCAAGCTCTCTGCCCTCAATCTACGTCTAGGCCAACAGGCCCTTGCTGGCAGGGTTGAGGCCCCAAGCCTAGGAAAAAGATCTGGTGGAAAAAGGAAATAATGGACAAAAGGTTCTAGCATATTCTTTCATAAAAAGAACCTACCAAACTGACGAGTATCTTGTAATTCTACTTTCATACAAAATCCCCATAATAAAGTTATCATTATTTGCAGATAACGGATCACACATCTGGAACACCCAAAAAAATCAACTGAAAAAGTAACTATGAATAATAAAATCCAGTAAGGTGACTAAGTAAAAAATTACCAAAGAAAAATAAAATCAGTAGCCTTTCCAGATAGACATTATAATAGATTTTAAAAGATCCCATTTAGGACTTCCCTGGTGGTCCAAGAATTCACCATCCAATGCAGGGAGTGCAGGTTCCATCCCTGGTCAGGGAACTAGGATCCCACATGCTGAATGGTATGGCCAAAAAATAAAAATAAATAAAAGATTCCATTTACAGTAGCAGTAAAAAAGATCCAATTTCTAGGAATATATTTAAGAAGCCAGATCTGTTCTGAAAAAATAAAGATAACTTCTCAGGCAAACAAAAGAAAACCTTAATAAGTAAGACATCATGTTCTTACAAGGGAAGGTCAATATGAAGACGTCAATTATCCCTAAATTATATATACATCTTAAAAATGCCAGTATCAACAGAATTATTTTTAGAACTAGACAGAGTTATTCATGTGGAAGACTTAATATGAGAGGATAGCCAAGAAAATTCTGAAGATGAAGAGCAACGAGGAGGTTTAGCCATAATTTAGCCAGATATTGAAATATATTATTATAAGGTTCCAGCAAATGAAATAAGAGGTATGAGCAAATAACAGACAGACTAATGGAACAGAACAGAATCTAGAAACAGAAGTCCAGGGAATTAAGTATACAATGCAGGCAGTACTAACCATCAGTGGGGACCCGGAAATCATTCCCTAAACCCTCTTAGAACAACAGAGTGGCACCTCCCTGGATAAAACTTGCACCTGGCCAACCTTAGCCAGAATCTGTGTCCTTGCCCAGTCTCAGCCCCTTTAAGTGGGTCACAGCAGACCCATTCTGTTAAAGGGATTTCCACCTGCCCCCAAACTGCCCAGATTAACAAACCTGATAAATGAGAGCTATCACATAAGTCACATTTGTCACAAACTTCCTACTCCACTGACTGGGGATCCCCCTTTCGGGTCACATTTACGTCAGGGAACAGAATGAAGCAAGCATCCTGATGAACGCTGACAGGCTTCCTTGATGATGCTAGCTCTATGGGAGAGGGTCTGACAGTTTCTCAGGAGCTCTCAGCCCACGTCCTCCTGTGGGTCTCCTGTGATGTGGGTCTGACAGAGCTCAGGGGCTGGTTCATAGGCTGAGGGCTGCCCTGGAGGGCCCACAGGTCTATTACCATGTGCTCTGGGAAAGGCTCTGCACCGTCCGAAAGGGGTGCTGGGCCCAGAGCACTGGGAGAGGATCCCAGTCATGGGAAGAGGGAGAGGCAGAATCTCAGAAGAGCAAATCTGTGATGGAAGGCGAATATCTGCATGGGGGTGGGTTTACCTATCTTGGATGCTGGATAGGTAAACATATGATGGGAGGATGAGACCAAGGACAGGATCAAGGGAGAAAATAAAACAAAACTCATCAGCAACACCTCAATACCAGGACTTCCCTGGTATTCCAGCGTTAAGACTCCACCCTCCCCAGGAATAGAGACGCAGACTTAGAGGATGGTCCTTTGGACACAGTGGGGAAAGGATAGGGTGAGACGAACCGAGAGAGTAGCGCTGATGTGCACACACCGTCATGTGTAGACAGGCAGCTAGTGGGCGGCTGCTGCACAGCACAGGGAGCTCAGCTCAATGCTCGTGATGATCTCAAGGGGTAGGATGGGGCAGGGGTGGGAGGGAGGCCTAAGGGGAAGGGGATACATTTATACACAGGGCTGATTCACGGTGTTATACAGCAGAAACTAACAGTACGTTGTAATTATCCTCCAGTTTTTTTTTTTTTAAAAGACCCAATTCTCAAGATATTTTTTATTTAAAATGTCAACTATCACAACACATTGTACAATAAATAAAGACCTTAGAATCACACACTCATACACGCACACACACAAAAGACTCTGCCCTCCCAATGCAGGGGGCCCAGTTCAATCTATGGTTGGGGAACTAGACCCCATATGCCACAGCTAAGACCCAGCAAAGTCAAACAAATAAATACTTAAAACAAAAAAACCAGAAACACTGCAATCCCATCTTGTGTTCAAATGGCACCCTGCTACTCCTGCATAGAAACCCCTCTCCCTCCTCCAAACCCCGCCTCTAACCCAGCCCAGAATCCAGGAAATCATTGGGGTTTAGCATGTGAGGGGGACATGACTGCAGATGTGACAGGTGTGCTCAGAGACTGGCAAGCACCACTCAGGGATACCGGAAGGGCAGGGAAGAGACGAGGCCTTGAGGGTGGGCTGAAGCCAGGGGAACACTGAATGACCCACCTAAGGAAATCGGTTTTTCTCTTAGGGGCCACCGTCTCCAACTGTGCTCCGTGGCCAATTTATGTCAAAGCTATTTTCTCTTCCAAATACATTCCAAGAAATATATATGTAGGAAAAATGTTAAATGCACTTGGATAGTTGTTCTCACAATTATGGGATATCATCATTTAGAGATTGTGTTCTCTACCCAAGGCTTCAGAGAAATCACCAACGCCTGTCTTTTGAGCCTCATACACGTGTGTGACCTGCACTTACAAAGCAGCCACTGCACCAGCAGGCACCTTCTATGCATGATGTTTCATCTGTGGAAGGCATCTTATTTTTAGGATTTCAACATACATTTGTGATGTATTCTATACGCAGCATATTGAACAGTTACACTAAAGAACTCACTCCTCTGGAATCTATGGTGAAAGATGGGAGTTTTAAACCTCAAAGCAGAATTTTATGATTCACGTGCTGTGAACCCCAAAAGCCAAGAATTAGAAAACATCCAAGGGATGATTTCTAAAAAGCCAGGTGTTGAGCCGCCAAGCCATAATGATGAATGATTCCTGGGACAGCTAATTCAAGAGAGTGCAAAACACTGCCCAAGAAGCAGTCGGCATTGTTCCTGGTGCTGTAGCATGTCTGTGCCTGGAGGTTTTCCTGTTACGCTAGATAAAAACAAAATACAGAAGACTTCATGCCATGTCTGTTTTGAAGACATGACTCATCAACATCATTCCATATACTAAGAAGATATTATTTTCTTACAGGACTGAACAAATAATGTTCTCAATTTTAAGTGTTGAGGGCTTTTGTACTCATCTATAGTAAACATAAAGTGGGGAGAATGGGGAGTGACTGATAATAATAAGTTCTGGGCTTCTTGGAGGAGGAAAAAATGTTCTAGAGTGAGATGGTTTTGATGATTGTACAAACAATGAATTGTATATTTTATATAAGTAAATTGTATGATGTATGAGTTATAGCTCAGTAAAGCTGTTTTTGTTTGTTTGTTAGTAAGATCAAGTGTGGAAAAGGATAAGAGAGGAAAAAGAACCACGTTTTCTGGCTTGGGCAATTGAGAGGAAATATGAGTCCTGAACAGTGGACCTTGTTTATGAACCATCTAGAGATGTTAGAAGGCAACTGGGACCCTACTTGGAGTGACTGCAAGGTTAGGAGACTAGACTGGGAAACTCACTGCAACAGCTGAATAAAAATCAGGGGTGGAGGACTTCCCTGGTGGTCCAGTGGCTAAGACACCATGCTCCCAATGCAGGGGGCCCTGGGTTTGATCCCTGGTCAGGGAACTAGATCCCACATGCCACAACTAAAGATCCTGCATGCCACAAGGAAGACTGAAGATCCTGCATGTGTCATAGCTAAAGACCTGGAACAGCCAAATATATACATAAATAAAAAAAAATAATCACAGGTAAATGAAACCACTCAGGGAGAGTCCCCAGGGAGAGAGGAGAAAATGGACCACCCAGCTGAGAGGCACCCACAACAGGGGCAGGAAGAGAAGCCATCCTCAGAGATGAAGGACCAGGGCAGGAAAACAGCAGGGGAGCAGGAAAAAGCATTGAAGCAGGGTCTTTCAGGCTGACTAAGCTTTGCAAAAATCCACTTGGTTGCATATCATCCTGAAAGCCCACCACATAACAGTCCAACCTTTATCAGGAAAGGAAAACAGAGTGATGGACCTCTGAAATATATACTGAAATGACTTGACAGTGACCATTTTGTGTCAAGAACATAACAGGGTTTGGGTTTTTTTTTAACAGTATGTTTTTAATTGGAGTATAATTGCTGTACAATTGGTTTCTGCTGTACAACAATGTGAATCAGCTCCATGTATACATGTGACCCTTCCCTCTTGGACCCATTCCCACTCACCCCTCCATCCCACCTCTAGGTCCTCACAGAGCACCAGGCTGAGCCCCCTGTGTTATACAGCAATTTCCCACTAGCTATCTATTTTACACACGATAGTGTATGTATATCAACACTACTCTTGAAATTTGTACCCCTTCTCCTTCCCCCTCTGTGTCCACAAGACCACGCTCTACCCCTGTGTCTCTATTCTTGCCCTGCAAATAAGTTCATCAGTACTATCTTTCTAGATTCTAGATTCTGTATGAATAATATCTGATATTTGTTTTTTTCTTTTTGACTTACTTCACTCTGGGCTTCCCTGGTGGTTCAGAGGTTAAAGCATCTGCCTGCAATGCAGGAGACCTGGGTTCGATCCCTGGGTTGGGAAGATCCCCTGGAGAAGGAAATGGCAACCCACTCCAGTATTCTTGCCTGGAGAATCCCATGGGCAGAGGAGCCTGGTGGGATACAGTCCACCGGGTTGCAAAGAGTCGGACACGACTGAGCGACTTCACTCACTCACTCACTCACTGTGTATAATAGGATCTAGGTTCACCCACCTCATTCCAACTGACTCAAATCCGTTCCTTTTTATGGGTTTGGTTTTAATTCTAGTTCCTTTCATGGCTCTGTCTACCTGTCAGAGACACAGCTGAAGAGGAAGAGGGCTGCTTCTCTTCATTAAGAATAAAGGGAAAATTGGTTCAGGAACAGTACATGCACCCAAGGAGGACCTGTTCACCTGTATGACCTTGGTCAAGTCACTTCCCTTGACCTTAACATAAGCCAGGTCTGCTCTCAGATTAAATGTGATAATGTCTGCAAAGCTCTTTTTTGTTCGTAATAGCAGCCTGTTAAAGGAATATTGTGATATGTTAATTATAGGCGTGAGACATCACTGTGGGGAAGATAATCCCCTTCTCCACCTTAGACAGCTCCACACCGCCAAAGAGAACTAGTGCTCTCTCCCTGTTATCATCAGCAAATTAAACAGAAAAGAATCTTCAAAAAGAACACCTGTGCACTTTCATAATTAACAAAAATTTTTCATAGCTTAAAAAGTTTGTTTATAAGCCTTTGTTATTGTTGTTCAGTCAATAGTCGTGTCTAACTCTTTGTGACCCCCTTGACTGCAGCACACCAGGCTCCCGTGTCCTTCACTATCTCCGGGAGCTTGCTCAGATTCATGTCCATCGGAGTCTGTGATGCCATCTAACCATCTCATCCTCTTTCATCCACTTCTCCTCCTGCCCTTGTTCTTTCCCAGCATCTGGGTCTTTTCCAGTGTTGGCTCTTCGCATCAGGTGGCCAAAGTATTGGAGCTTCAGCATCAGTCCTTCCAATGAACATTCAGGGTTCATTTCCACCTGGGACTTGTTTTTTCCTCTCCTGCAAAGAGTACTATGGCAAACTGGTTTTGCAGTTCATTTTTTTCTTTTGGGTTCCCCAGGCAGCAGCAACAGGGATCCTGGTGCCAGTTCTAGAAGCCATGCGTGTGTGTAAGTCACTTTAGTCATATCCGACTATGTGACTCCATGGCCTGTAGCCTGCCAGACTCCTCTGTCCATGAGATTCTCCAGGCAAGAATAGTGGAGTGGGTTGCCATTTCCTTCTCTAGGGGTTCTTCCCAACCCAGGGGTCAAACCCAAGTCTCTTACATCTCCTGCACTGTCAAGCACGTTCTTTACCACTAGCACCATCTGGGAAGCCAACCCTGGTTAAATATACACCTTACCACTCTGAATTTGGGTTCAGGGGGGAAAGTTCTTTTTGTTTTCCTAGGAACCTCTTGTTTAAAATTAGAATCACACGGTGTCAACAGGCTGGTAACTTGCCAAGTCAACTGCAAAAGTGTAAAATACAAAACCAAAGGTGCAGACATACCTCAAAAGAGCATTTGTGTTGTATTCATTTACACTATCAGCCTGTCTCTCAGACTAGTAGACATTTCATGTGTGTACTACAATAATACGTTATCTACAAAAAGTAGGTGGCAAGGATAGTTGCCAGATTTGGCACACGCACACACACACACACACAAATACAGAACTGGCAAAATTTTAATTTTATGGATATTTTCAAATTATTTTTATGGAGCTATAAATCAGGTAACATAAAACTCATCCTGTCCAGTTCAGGGACTTCCCTGGTTAGGACTCCGTGCTCCCAGCGTAGGGGATCTTGGTTCAACCTCTGGTCAGGGAACTAGATCCTGCATGACGCAACTAAGACTTGGTTCAGCCAAATAAATTATTTTTTTTTAAAGTGTACAGTTTTGTGGTTTGTAGTTTATCCAGAGAATTGTACTCTGAATAAGTAAATAAATAAATAAAATCACCACTATTTAATTTCAGAGCATTTTCATCACCCCTAAACCCCATGCTCATTAGCATTCACTCCCATTCTTCCCTCCTTTAGCCCCAGGCAACGCCGATCTCCCTTCCATCTCTATGGATCTGCCTGTTCTAGACATTTCATATACATAGAATCACAATATGTGGCTTTCTGTGTGTCTGGCTTTTTTTACTGAGCACAAGGTCTTCAAGATTTATCCATGATGTAGCATGTATTAGTACTTCATCCCTTTCTATGGCTGAGCTATTAGTCCACTGTATGGATATACTACATTCTGTCTCTCCATTCATCAGCTGATGGACATTTGTATTGTATCCATCTTTTGGCTGTTATAAATAATACTGCTACGACTATCTGTGTACTAGATTTATGTGGACATGTTTTCTTGGCTCTTGGGGTTTATACCTAGGCGTGGTATAGTCATATGGTCATATGGTGACTCTATGTGTAACTTTTTGAGGAACTGCCAGGCGTATTTCCAAAGAGGCTGCACCATTCTGTCCCCTCATCAGTGCTGGATGAGTGTTCCAATGTGCTGCATCCTTGCCAGTATCTGTTACTGTCTTTTTCATTACAGCCTTCCCAGTGGGCGTGCAATGGAGGGCAATGGATACTTAGCATATCTCCAGGGGAACGTGATGTACCTGACTGAAGGTGACCTACTCCCCAGGCAGACAGAATGCGTGCCCACTTGGGGCCTCCATTGTCTTTCCTGGGTCACTGCTGTCCCAGGGAGGAACCCACCTCATGCTAGGCTGCCTATTTTACTGTCTCTTTTCTTTCTTTCTTTCTATCAATCATTTGATAGATTGATTGATCGATCGCACCATGCAGCCTGCAGGATCTTAGTTCCCCAACGAGGGATTGACCCCACGCCCCCTGCAGTAGATGCCCAGAGTTTTAACCACTTGGACCACCAGGGAAGTCCCTCTCAGGGTCTTTTATTTACAGGAGGATTTTTTTAATGCTTTCATAAATACTGAAAACACAGAAAATGGGGGTTTAGAAAGGGGCAAGAAAGGATTTCAGTGAATACCAAAGCAAATGGTTTTTTTTTTACAGAAGGCAACCTTGAGAGATACAAGCAAACCTGCAGATGGTGGGCGGGCCATATTTCAAAGACTAGGAAGATGCTCTATGGGGCTCTGCCATGCTCCACATGTGCAGAGTGGCCTGGGCAGAGCTGAAGCTCAGCACCCCTGTGGCTGGGGGAGAGGTGGTTACAGAAGTGCCCGGTGCCTCAGGAGCATGTCCACAGTTCTTACTTTGCTTCCAGGCCACCGTGACCATCTCACACAGGCTTGAGTTACAAGAAGAGAGCACTAGATCCTTCCAAAATTTCTCGCATGAAGCTGGAAGCCCCCTGGCCTCTCCTGGCCAATGGTGCCTGCTGGTAGAGATGGAGAGCCTGACCTGGTACTGATAGCCCAAGGAACCCACCTTCCTGCCCACCATGTCTCCGTCACTGTTCTTGCTTCTGTGGTTTCACCTGAACAGCAGCCCTCTCTCTGGCTACCTACCTTAAAGCTGCAGAAGCCACTGCTTAGAAGAGTAAACTATTAACACGACAGGTGGACGGTGATCACACAGTAAAGCTCTGTATGCCTTAGGAAATGGTTCTCATCCCACTCTGCTTGGACCCTTTTCTCTGGACTCCTAGGTCCAGGCTCCCTGCACGGTGCTGGGACTGTGGAAAGCAGTTTGGCAGTTACTCAAAAAGTTAAACACAATTACTGTATGATCCGACTATTCCATTTTTAGGTATATACCCCCAAAGAACTGAAATTCAAGGCTCAAATAAATACTTATCCATTAATCTTCAGAGCAGCACTATGCACAGGGGCCAAAAGACAGAAACAACTCAAATGTCCACCAGCAGGTGAATGGATAAACTGAATGTGTTACACACATATAATGGAATGTACTATTCAGGCATTAAAAGGAATGGAATTTTGACATATACTACAATACAGAGGAACCCTGAAAATTATGATGCTAAGTGAAATAAGCCAGACACAAAAGGATAAATACTGTATGATTCCACATACAGGAATCAAACCATCAAAAGCAGAGACTGAGAGTAGAATGGTGATTTCCAGGGTTTGAGGGCAGGAGAGAATGAGTGTTACTGCTTAATGAGCTCAGAGCCTCAGTTTGGGTGAATGAAGAAGTTCTGGAGCTGGGCGGCAGTGACAGGTACACAACACTTTGAATGGTCTATATGCTGATGAATTGTGAAAACACTTAGAAGGGGTTCAAGTGCTAAACTTACATTCTGTATATTTTCCAACAACAGTAGCAGAGTGTGCTGCTGAAATGGGAGGGAAGAGGGCAGGGCACAATCTTTAAAAGAATGACATGGCCTCAGGACATGACAAAGACTGGTGAGAACCAACTGGATCCAAGATGGCAGAAGAGTCAACTTTCGGTGGACCCCGAGCCTCTTCACGTTCACCCTAACACATCAGCATAAGCTAGGTGACACGCCCACCAGCCCCATGACAGTTCTGAGGCCAGCTATCAAAGGCCAAAACGTGGGCACTGGCCCAATCCCTAGAAATCCTCACTCCTTCCCACAAATAACTGGAATAATCCTCCCACACATTAGCCTATGAATGATCCAGCCCATGAAAGCTAACTGCACCATATTTCAGGGCCTCTTGCCTTTTGAGATGGCCCACACTCTGCCTGTGGAATGTGTTTCTCTCTAAATAAATCCAATTCTTACTATCACTTTGTCTCCAAATTATTTTGAGATGAGGCAAGAACCTTAAATTCACCGGGAACAGCTCCTAGGGAGTATTGATGGAGAGGGCCTAAGGTGGATGAGGCAGGAAAGGGCAACCTTGAAGAACAGCTCAAAGGCATGGGAGAGAAAACTGCAAATAGTAGGCACTGAAAAGGCAGGTGGAGCAGAGGTGGGCAAGCTGGGCAAGAGGGGGCAGCAAAGCCGGCCAGTACCAAGGCTGGGGGTGCGGAGCTCCACGGAGGGAGCTGTCCGGAGCCTCAGGCAGCTCTGACCATGCGGAGGACTGCAGTGCAGAGACACCCAGTGTCCATAGCACCTGACCACAAGCTGCACCTTCTCAGTAAAAAAAGAACAGTGAGCTAAAACACTGAGAAGCTTTCCAGCATCAAATTGTACAGACTAAAAAAAAAAACAAAAAAACAAAAAAAAACGCACTTCTCTGCTGACAAAGTTCGGAGATGGACGCGGTGACGGCTGCACAGCAATGTGAAAGCGCTCAAGGCCAGTGAAGCGCACACTTAAATGTGGTCACGATGGCGCATCGTATGTTGTGTGCATTTTACCACAATACCAAAAAAGGATTAAAAAAATATCCAGCCTACTAGAGTGGAATGCATCTGTCTCTTTTACACTACTAATGGGGTGTGACTTGAGAGAATGCTCTGGGAGGCAATTTATTATCGTGAATCAAAAGCCTTACAACTGCATTCTCCTGAGACTCCTAGTGGCCCAGGGATTAAGAGTCTGTGCTTCCACTGTAGCCAGCACAGGTTTGAATCCTGGTCAGGGAACTAAGATCCCACATGCTGCGTGGTGCAGCCAAAAAAAAAAAAAAAACACGACTGCATTCTCTTAAAGCCAGCAACTCCACTTCTAGTATCTATTCAAGGGCAATAAATAAGGATGTGTACAGTATACAGGCAAATGGACAGTCACTGAAGAGCTGTTTATTACACACACGCATACCCCTTTTAAATAATCTAAATGTTCCAAAGTGAGGGATTGTTTAAATTAAGTATAATAGACCCATCAAGACATACCATTCATCCTTTAAAAACTGTAGTATTTAATAAGATGGAAGGGTGTTCTTTTTTTCTTTATCCATTGTGATATACTCTCAACTTCATTAAACTATAGTTCAATGACTTACATCCAGAAGCTACTGAATAAGGAGGCTAATAGGTGTTGCTGAGTCCAGTCTGTGTCCTCTATCCTTCTGAACAGAGCTAGCTAGACCCTGAAGGGCTCCGGTGTCACTCAAAATCTCTTTATTCGGAGAAAACAAAGCTTGGAGCTGGTGCACTGGGATGACCCAGAGGGATGGTACGGGGAGGGAGGAGGCAGAGGGGTTCGGGATGAGGAACACGTGTATACCTGTGGCGGATTCATGTTGATGTATGGCAAAGCCAATACAATATTGTAAAGTAATTAACCTCTAATTAAAATAAATAAATTTATTTAAAAAAACAAACAAAAAGAACCCAGATGTTCCAGAATTCCAACCAAAGCTAGCCAACACTAACACTACAGATGTTAATAAGAATATACAGTATTAAAGTGAAAAGAGATTACAGGAAAGCATTATTCTATGATCTCATTCTTATAAAGGTGTACACTAGTATATATATTAAGTTAGCAATCATCTATTCTGCAGTTATATAGGAACACCCCAGTAACAAGACGCCCATGGCCTCTGCCTCAGAATCCAGGGCACTCTGGACCTACCTGAGTGCACAAGAAAGACCATGGAATGGTGACCACAGTGCCAGGGTTGTCTCCGGCAAGAGAGACACTAGGGTTACTGAATGCATGCAAGGTAAAGACAGTGAGCCTTGCTACAACCTGAAATCGTGTCTGGGCAAGAGAGGCCAGTTGCTTGCTTTCCAATCTAAAGGTCAAGTGTAGAACTACCCAGACCAAATAAGACAGATGTGACAGGACCCCAAACACCATGGTTGACAGAGGGAGAGGGATAGGTGCTCTTAGAACTTCATACAGGGACTTCCCTGGTGGTCAGCCAAAAAAACCCACCAAACTCTGACCAGCATGGTGCCAGCAATTAATATTATATTGTACACTTACGATTTTGCAAAGAGTAGATCTTCTGTTAAGTGTTCTTATCACAAATACACAAATAAGCAAGAAGGCCACGAGGAAGCTTTTGAAGGAATGGGTGTCTTTACGGTGTAGGCTGTGGTGATGGTTTCACAGGGTGTTCTTATCTCCAAACTCACCAAGTTGTGTACATCAATTATGTACAGATGGTATGCCATCTCAGGCAGCTCAGTGGTAAAGAATCTGCCTGCCAATGCAGGAGACGCAGGTTCGATCCCTGGGTCAGGAAGATCCCCTGGAGGAGGAAATGGCAGCCCACTCCAGTATTCTTGCCTGGGAAACGCCATGGACAGCGGAGCCTGGACAGCTACAGTTCATGGGGTCGCAAAGAGTTGGAGGCAACTGAGTACTCAAGAGTACACTTCAGTAAACT
Organism: Bos mutus; assembly: GCF_027580195.1. NCBI lineage: Eukaryota > Metazoa > Chordata > Mammalia > Artiodactyla > Bovidae > Bos > Bos mutus. The sequence goes on from NC_091637.1 coordinate 21,898,166, forward strand.
GTTTTTCCTTAAAAAGTTTAGATCACAAGGGAACAGAAATGACTGAAGCTGGATGGGGATTTGGCACCAATAGAACTGAAATCCCAAGGGGCCCTCTGAGCTTGGCTGGGTATTTCCAAACCACCAGCTACCCCAGAAAGAGTCAGAATCCTCGGGTTTAGTGGTTGTTTGGGCTTGTTTCTAACTCAAAGTTAACCACTTCCAACCTAGTGAACCAAGTAGTCACTTATTATTCATATCATCCTTGTGGACCCCATTTATGGAGAGATTTTAACCTTCCAGGCAGTATTTATGAAAGAGTAATTTGTTTTCTCACTTCTTTATGGACTGAAATCACATGTAACTGCCAGAGAGCTTTCTAATCAGCAGGATTTCACAAAGGTGCTCTCAAGAATTGTTAGGATTCCAGCCAAAAAGGAAAGTGCATTAGTTACCTGCCAAAGGAGCCTAAAGCAGAACAACTGCCCTTTGTCTTGGGGAAATAATGAAATAGCTGGGGCATGGTTCCTACTCGGCATGGTTCCTACCCTCCCAGCCCCTGGGTGGGAGTTGCTGGACAGTTCTTTGCACCCATGGACACTGCACATGACACCAAAGACACAAGCAGGGAGGACCTGCCCCTGTGGGGACAGCAACAAGTCCCAGCACCAAGTAAGGGAGAAGTGACATGTTTAGTATAATATTATGAGGCTGAAACACTGTGTGTCTTAAGAGAAGGAAACCTAGTAAATAATAATAAATCCATTGTTCTTAAGCCACAGTGAGTTCACTCTGACATGCACTAGCAATGCACCTCTCTCCTGTGTGCACAATTGTGGTTGCTGTTCACTTTGCTAAGTCATATCCAACTCTTTGCGACCCCATGGACTGTAGCACTACACACTTCTCTGTCCTTCACTATCTCCCAGAGTTTGTTCAGATTCATGTCCATTGAGTCGTTGATGCTATCTAACCATCTCATCCTCTGCCTCCTTCTTCTCCTTTTGCCTTCAATATTTCCCAGCACCAGGGTCTTTTCAGATGAGTCAGCTCTTCGCATCAGGTGGCCAAAGTATTGGAGCTTCAGCTTCAGCATCAGTCCTCCCAGTGAATATTCAGGGTTGATCACCTTTAGGATTGACTGGTTTGATCTCCTTGGTGTCCAATGGACTCTCAAGAGTCTTCTCCAGCACCACAGTTCGAAAGCACCATTTCTTTGGTGCTCAGCCTCCTTTATGGTCCAACTCTCACACCTGTACATGACTACTGGGAAAAACCATAGCTTTGACTCCATGGACCTTTGTCGGCAAAGTGATGTCTCTGCTTTTTAATACGTGTCAGGTTTGTCAGAGCTTTCCTTCCAGGCAGCAAGCATCTTTCACTTTCATGGCTGCACTCACCATGAAACTGGTTTGGATGCACAATGTAAGTCCAAAATATTTGCTAAACTAAATTATTTGGCTTTGATGCAATGTGGAAATCATATGAGATGTGCCCAAGAAAGCAAAAGTTCCTTTCTAGTATTTCCCACAATGCCAAGGGCAAAACTATAACCAGCTCACCTGGTCCAAGAGCTCAGATGTGGGGGCCCCAAAGCAGGCCTCCTTCAGTTCTGGGGAGCGTTCCTGGGACAGCTGCCGAGGCCGAGGACTGGACCCTACACTCCTCACAGCCGCTCAGAGTTGGGGTTGTGGAGAACACTGGGGCAGTAGATTCCCAAGGCCACCTGGGGCAGAGAGCAGGCTGGGTTGCTGGAGCCCTTCATCGCCCAAGCACCCAAGTCCAGACCTCTATCTGCACTCTTAAAAGTCCTTCAGAAATCTAACGCTCGGGGGACTTCCCTGGTTGCCCAGTGGTTAAGAATCTGCTTTGTAATGCACAGGACATGGGTTCAATCCCTGGTCAGGGAACTAAGATCCCATATGCCGTAGGGCAACTAACACTACATGCTGCAACTACTGACCTGAATGCCTAGAGCCTGAGCTCTGAAACAAGAAAAGCCACCGCAATGATACGCCCACACATGGCTACAAACAGTAGTCCCACCTACTGCAATCAGAGAAAGCCCAAGACCAGCAACAGAGACCTAGTGCAGCAAAAATAATAATAAAAAAAGTTAAAAATAAATCACATAAAATTATTTTAAAAAATCTAACTCCTGGCCCTAGGGACAGACAGACAGATGAATGGAACACTGTGCCAGACAGCACACCCTGGCAGTGACACCGAGTGAACACTGGTGGAGAATGCCAGCACCCGAGGGTGCAGAGCTGAGGGCTCAGGTATGGCAGCCAGGGGTCGCTGCCTGGGATCCCTGACCAGGCTGGGTCGTTGCCCATGAGCCACGGTACAGGATATCACAGTGCTCAGATTCCCCTCCCACGGGAAGCTCATTTCTATGTTCTACTTGAATATCAGGCCCTATCTTAGCAGAGGCGTGGGATGGACCTCAGGGCCTTATTTGCTTGTTCTCCTGAGTTCTTCTCTGTGGAGCGCTCACACACACTCACGTCCACATCTTCAAGTACCATTGCTGTATGACGATGCTCAGATGTCTGCCCCCAGATGCTTCCCCGGGTTATCTCTCCTGGGCTTGGCGCCCACATCTGACCTCCCTGCAGCCCTATTTCAGGTGTTCCCACCTTCAGATCTGTCAGAAGAGCAGAACCCCAGGAGTCTCATGCCAGCAGATGGCAAGAACATCTCCAGCCTCCGTCTGCCCCCTAGCAGTTCAGGCCCTTAGCCATCTTCCTAGCAGCATCCTCAATTGGGCCACAGGTATGCTGAGCCACAGGTTCACACAGCACAGAACCCAGAGGGCCTCTGTTCATCACCTTGCTCATAAAAGGTTGGCACACTGACTCTGTCTACTGCCTGGCAGAGTGGGTGTCCGGAAGCTGTCTTGGAAAAGAACTACCTTCCTTCTCATTTGTACAAAGATGTCACTGGGTTGAGAGGAAGTGGCTTGTTGACAAGGAGATCTCCTCAACCCTTGGGGGCAGAGCAGACCCTGGGGTGACTGGAGGGCCTGGATGGGTCACTTCTGACTGTGAACAGTCTTATGCATTTATCCGTGAGCTGTACAAATATTTTCTGTGTGTGCATGACATCAAGAAGATTGGGCAATTCTGACCTTGCTAACAACAATAGCTCTCTTTGTTTCTGGTGCCTTTCGTTAGCATATGAACAAGCTCAGGTTTCTCCCACAGGCACCAAACCTTTAAGACCATGTACCTGCCCCCGCTTCTGCCCACAGGCCGCTGTTCAGAAGCAGCACCAGGCTGCTCTCCAAGACAGGATCCAGTAGGACCAAGGCCCAGTCATGGGGACAGTCTCAATGAGTCCAGTAACCACCTCCCTCCTGAATCTCGAAGTCACACTTACACCCAGGACACCTCCCCTCATTGTATGTAATTACACATTACCTGACAATTCAGTTCTTCAGTTCTTCCCACAAAGAGGCTTCATGGGTCAAACTGACCACAGACTCCAGCATTAGTTACCAAAAAAAAAAAAAAAATAGTCAAAGGCAAGCAGGAATTAAATGGAATATCCAGCACCAGGAAGAGTGCAGTCAACATATGAACACAATAGAGCACTACATCACCATTTAAAAAGAGAGCATGACTGTGACTATATAAATACTGCGCCCTGCAGAGCCAAGAAATGCACTGGGGTTCTATTTCCTTCTGTACAGTTCAAAGTCAGGAGTCAAGCACTCCTCAGAGGGAAAAGTTCCCAGCATCCAGGTCAAACAGCAGCTTCTTGGGACTTCCCTGGTGGTCCAGGGACTAAGACTGTGTGCTCCTAATGCATGGACTTGGGTTTGATCGCTGGTTGGGGAACTAAGATCCTAAGTCGCTTCAGTCATGTCCGACTATTTGTGACCCTATGAACTGTAGCCTGCCAGGCTCCTTTGTCCATGGGATTCTTCAGGCAAGAATACTGGAGTGGGTTGCCATTTCCTCCTCCAGGGGATCTCCCTGACCCAGGGATCAAACCTGCGTCTCCCGTGGCTCCTGCATTGCAGGCAGATTCTTTGCTGCTGAGCTACTGAGGAGGCCCCAACTAAGAGTTCACATGCTTCAGCTAAAGATCCTAAAGCTAAGGCTGGGAACAGCCAAATAAATAAGTAAATTTATTTTTTAAAGAGAAGCATTTCCTTGCCAGCATGCTCCCCACTGTTCAAGGCAGGTGGTATCTCAGTGTGCTTCACATTTGGATCACAACATGCTCGCAATTGTTTTTTATTTTTTGTGGAGTTTTTCTACTGCCTTCTTTTTCCTATTGAGAAAAGAAACAGCCCATCTTCCTATAACCCTCGTGTCTTCCAGCTTCTTGTTCTCTCTGAACGTTTCCTGGAACCCATTCCAGTCTCTGTCCTGGAGATATTATTCTTGGAGCCAATGGCTTCCAGTTCTAATTTGGACTGGGTGCTTCTGAGGCCCACTCACAGCCGTCTGTCTGGAAGTTCTTTTCTTCAGGCTCCTGGAAGCCATCCATTCTCTTTCTGCCCCCAGCTGCCTCCTTACTAGGCTTCACCCTTGTATGGCTGGCACAGACCATCAGAATGAATGGGAATAAACCTTAAGTCCTTGTATACCTATAACTGACTTCACTCTCCCCTGACACTGGATGAGACTGGCTCAGTGTATTTGCTTCCTGGGGCTGCAAACTACAACTAACTGGGTGGCTTAAAAGTACAGGGTCTTGGGACTTCCTTGGTGGCACAATAGATAAGAATTTGCCTGTCAATACAGGGGACAAGGGTTTGATCCCTGGTCCAGGAAGATACCACACACTGAGGAGCAACTAAACCTGTGTGCCACAACTACTGAAGCCCACCTGCCCCAGTGCCCACACTCCACAACAAGGGAAGCCACTGCAATGAGAAGCCCATACACTGCAGCAAGGAGTGGCCCCCACTCGCCGCAACCAGAGAAAGCCTGCACGCAGCAGCGAAGACCAACCAAGACCAAGACCAAAAGAAAAAACTACAGCATTTGGGAACTTCTCTGGTGGTCCAGTGGCTGGGACTCCGTGCTCCCAATGCAGGGGTCTGGGGGTTCGATCCCTGGTCAGGGCACTAGATTCCACTGCTGCTGCTGCTAAGTCACTTCAGTCGTGTCCGACTCTGTGCGACCCCATAGACGGCAGCTCAACAGGCTCCCCTGTCCCTGGGATTCTCCAGGCAAGAACACTGGAGTGGGTTGCCATTTCCTTCTCCAATGCATGAAAGTGAAAAGTGAAAGTGAAGTTGCTCAGTCATGTCCGACTCTTAGCGACCCTATGGACTGCAGCCCACCAGGCTCCTCCGTCAATGGGATTTTCCAGGCAAGAGTACTGGAGTGGGGTGCCATTGCCTTCTCCAGATTCCACTAGATTGCCGAATTGATGCTTTTGAACTGTGGTGTTGGAGAAGACTCTTGAGAGTCCCTTGGACTGCAAGGAGATCCAACCAGTCCATTCTGAAGGAGATCAGCCCTGGGATTTCTTTGGAAGGAATGATGCTAAAGCTGAAACTCCAGTACTTTGGCCACCTCATGCGAAGAGTTGACTCATTGGAAAAGACTCTGATGCTGGGAGGGATTGGTGGCAGGAGGAGAAGGGGACGACAGAGGATGAGATGGCTGGGTGGCATCACTGACTTGATGGATGTGAGTCTGGGTGAACTCTGGGAGTTGGTGATGGACAGGGAGGCCTGGCGTGCTGCGATTCATGGGGTCGCAAAGAGTCGGACACGACTGAGCAACTGAACTGAACTGAAGAGTTTGCACGCTGCAACTAAAGATCAAAGATCCTGCATGCTACAACTAAGACCCGGCGCAGCCAAATAAATAAATATTTCTTAAAAACTAAAGGATCTTATCATCTCCCAGCTTGGAGGTAGGAAGTCCAAAATCACCTTCACTGCTAAAACCAAGGTGTGAGGAGGCTCTCTTCACAGGCTCCAGGGGAGAATCCGAACGCCTGGCCTTCTCTAGCTGCTAGGGCTACCATGACCTGTCCCTCCACCTTCAGATCTCCCTCTGCTGAGCTCACGGCCCCATCTCTCTTCTGTGTGCAGTAAAATCTCTTGTGGCCTCTCCCTCATAAGGATGCGTGTGATTGCATCAGGCTCACAGGGATAATCCACACTGAGCTCCTCATCTCAAGACCCTTCCATTAATGGCCTCCAGAGACCCTTTCATTAGGTAACACTACAGGTTCCAGTGATCAGGGCCTGACATCTGCGGGAGACAGTGGATACAAAATTTTTTTTTCAATGGTGAAAAAATTATTCTCCCTCAGAGCCTTGAAGGCCCAGCTTTACTATCTATTGTCCTGTGCCCACGTTGTCTGATTAGACATTTATTTTGCTGGCTCTTCCTCTTTCTGGCTCCTCAGTGAGAGCACTCCACGTTCCCTCCCTAGCTGACCTAACCAATGCCATCCATTGACCCCAGATCCACGCAGGACCAAGGAAGGCTTTATTCCTTTTTTTTTTTATATTAGAAGATAACTGCTTTACAGTGTTGGTTTCTGCTGTACAATAACGTGAATCAGCCACAAGCTACACATACGTCCCCCCTCTCTGGCGCCTCCCTCCCAACCCTACCCATCCCACCCCTCCAGGTGCAAGGCTTTATTCTATTGATAGAATGCCAGTACCCACACCCCAGCCTTGCCTCTGCCAACGAAGTCCACCTGTCCTCATCTTCTCCTGAGACCGTCCATTAAAGTTTTAGCTTTTAGGACTTTCCAGGTGGTCCAGTGGTTAAGACTCTGAGCTTCTAATGCAGGAGGTGCAGTTCAATCCTTGGTTGAGGAACTGAGTTCCCAAATGTCTTGAGGCCAAAACAACCCAAAACATTAAAAAAAACTTTTTTAAAGCAATATTGTAACAAATTCAATAAAGACATTAAAAATGGTCTATATGAAAAAAAATCAAAAGAAAAAAAAAAAAAAGGAAAAACATCCCAGCTTTCAGCACCATGTCTCGTTCCTGCTCTGGGATGGACTCACAGGCTTGGTCAGGAGGCTCTCTGGGGTTCTGCGGGGCAGATCGGCCCCTCTTCTTGGGCCCACTGGGCTCTGGGTGTCTCTACAACATTTGTAACATGGCCATGCCTCTACCTGCCTTCTATCACCCAGAAATTTGTTCCGGTCTCTCAGCTGCTGATCATTCCCTCCCATTCACTTCACTGTCATAGGATTATACTTTTAATAATCTCTTTATTATCATTTTAATGGGTTCTGGGGAGGAAAGGTAGAAAGAAGCACTGTGCTGAGTCCTCCATCTTGAACTCTATGTTAATCTCATTAATTTTTCAGTTATAACTTGCATATGCTTAAAAGATAACAGACGGTCTCTTCTAAGCCCCTTGTCCTCAGGCTCTTACAGGAGGGAAGTGAGGGTGGTGATGGCAAGGGTCAGGCTGGCGTCCCAGCTTGTCACCTCCCACCCGCCTCCAATACACACAGACCCTCCTTGTCGGAGCACCACTGCGCCTGACACAGATCTGCCAGCGTGAGTTACAGGACTGGCGACCTGTATGCAGGTTTCCTCTTTCCAGGAATTTTTTTTTTTTTTAAAGCAAATTACTTCTGTGACCTTCCCTGTAAGGCTCGCATACATGCACCAGGACACTAAATGAAGAGAAGGGACAACTTTAGATGGGGATCATCTTTTGCAGTTTCCATCAGCCCAAGGGGACCTTTTTTACTCAAAAGCAGAGCTGGCATGATACATCCCTGCCTTACAAAGCCTCAAGTTTAAAAATAAACACGGGCATTTGAAGGAGCACAGAAATAGTTTGTGCCCGCAGCTCCACAGACCCCCCAGCCCTAGATGTCTGCTGGCCCAGGAGGAGCTGAGGCCATGTTCAAAGTCAGCCCTGAGGACCTCAAACGAGCGATACGTGAGTCAAGAAAGCCTTTTCGTGCTGGATTCTCTTGTACTACACGGAGTCAGCTGCACTCCATTCAGACTAAGCACAGGTGGCCGCCCTGCCTGGCTCTTCACACAGGGGCTGTGAAGGCAGTGTGCTGCGTCCCACCAGGGCCCAAACCCACGACCTCAGCTGGCCTCTGTCTCCTCCTCCCCATCAATCCCTGTGCCAGCCTACAGGACTAACAAAACAGAAGCTTCTGCTTGTCCCTCCCTGTGCCTTCTCCCTGGAATGCCTCTTATTCATGGCCATCCCCCCACCACTTAGGCCACCCCCACTAGTCAGAACCCTGTCACCTTTCAAAGCAAAGCGCAACTGGTCGCCTCTTCTGTCAGGGGCACCCGGGTCCACTGCCAGCCCGGAGTCCCTCCCTGGAGCCCAGCTTTCTGGGTCTCCCTTGTGGCCCTCACGTGGTTCTGCTTTGTCTCTGGTGGCTGCAGGTGTGCTGTACCCCCCACATTGGACTGTGAGCCCCCTTGACCAGGAATCAGGTTATTTCCAGAACCCCTGTAGACCCTGGTAGAGGAGGTACCTGAAGTTGTGGCCCAAATTTTCACTGAACCCATGTCACAGAGGGCCCGCCGTGTCTGGCCGCTGGCTGGCGAGCATGACCCTATGAAATTCCACAGGGCAGAGAAGCAGATCGCTTCTGGACAGCAGTGAGACCCCCTCCCCACAGGAGAACTGCTAGGGACTGTCTTCCTCCCAGCACACACACACACACAAGTGCACATGTACACGGTGCATGCACACATACGCACACACACAGAGGTGTGCAGCAAGGCACTGACCCTCTCGCTCCAGGCTGCACCAGGTCAGCAGAAGGCCCAGCCTGTGGCTCCCACCAGCAACTCTGTCCTTTATCCCAGGTGCTGTGCAGATGACCTTTCCAGGCGCCCTGCCTGGCCAGAAAGCACAGCCCTACTGGGGTAAGTGCAAGGGCCAGGACTACATCTGATGTGCTGTGTCACACCCAGAGCCTGGCACCCAGAAAACATGCCTTAACTCATTACTGACCAGGGGAAACTAAGGCCTATGGCTGGCGGTTTTTATTTTGGCCAGCCAAAATATTAATTCTGTTATTTCACCAACACTTTGCAGGCTAGTACATTCAAAAGTTATACCTGAGACACCTGTAAAGTCTAATTTTTGTGAAATGTTGTCTTCGATTGTAGAGGCAAAGGAGCCATCTCTAGCACTGTTTCATGTTCACTGTCCATATCAGAATCAATCGCTAAGGTAAGTTTTGTCTTTTTGTTGGTCTAATATTCTCATCATCTGAATAACTGTATTCTGAAGAACTATCATCTTCTGAGGCACTAGTATATATACATCACTTGGACAATCAGAGAAAATACCTGCATAAAATTCGCTGAAAGTTTTTCTTCACTCAAAATTTCATGATGCATCATTTTTTAAAATTTTATGATAATAAACTTGCATTTTAATCTACATGAGGTTGGAATGAAAACCTGACACAGCAAAATGTGAATGATAATGACAATCATGAGATATATGATGAACCCTCGATCAACTTTAAGCTCTAACAAGTTCACACAGTGATGTTAATCATATCACCCTCTAAAAACATATTAATATATCTCTGGTCAATAATGTGTAAACAAATGGATGAGGGACTTCCCTGGCAGTCCAGTGGTTAGGACTTAGCATTTTCACTGCCATAGCCCAGGCAGTGAAAACAAACAAACAAACAAACAAAAAAACAGAAAGGGCTGAGAGAGAAGGTACACAGAGACAGAGAACAAAAGCGTTGGAGCAAACAGTCAAGTTCCACTTATACTTCTTCAGGTTTGGAAGGGAATGTACAGAGCGTTGGTGGGTCTTCAGTAGACAGAAAGAAGTGACTGTTAGAAGAACGACGTGTTTTCCTATCCCTCTGTGCTCTGCTCTGATGAATCAGATGGGCGCAATTTATCAGACTGGATCTTCTACAGGTTCTTCCCCTTTTTGGAAAAAGTCTGATACTCGACTTCCAGCAGAAACAGGCAGCCAGCAGGTGTCTAGACAGTTGGGGCCTACGTGTGCCCAGAGTCTGGCCCAGAACAGCCGTACTACTTCCCATGTGCCAAGGACACACTGCCCGTCCCCTCTGAAGGCCCAGATGGCCTGTGTGTAGACCTCTCCCTGCTCCATTTTTATCCACTTCAGGATTCCATCCTCAGATCTGCAGGCGTCCGTGCACATTCATGGGCTTCCCAGGTGGTAAAGAACCTGTCTGCCAATGCAGGAGACACAAGAGACACAGGTTCAATCCCTGGGTCAGGAAGATCTCCTGGAGGAGGGCATGACAACCCACTGCAGTAATTGTTGCCTGGGAAATCCATGGACAGAGGAGCCTGGCAGTCTACAATCCATGGGGTTGCAAAGAGTTGGACACGACTGAAATGACTTAGCACAGCACACAAGCACATTCACATCTTTAGTGCAATTCGTGTTCCTCTCCTAAAGGATCTGGCTTTTAAATAGGAGATACCTTTCCGTGTCCTGCAGCAATGCTGAGATCCACACCACCAGCAGTATCAGAAGTACCTCGGAAAAGGTATTTCCCAGAGGTTCTGGTGTGTATTGATCATCTGTGGTTGTCTGGCACTGTTCTGGGCACTGACAAACACAGCTCACCTCCTTTTCCCAACAACCTTGACAGTCAGTGCCTGTGTCTTCATTTTAACAGAGGAAAACAGGAAGAAAAGATGAAGTAACTTACTCAAGGGCACATACAGCTATAAGCTGGGAGTCACCTGGAACATCTAAGCCCAACACGCCCCTCTGGATCCCTTCCCGAGTGCATGCCCAGTGAGGCCCTGCACCTGTGTTCCCTGACCCTCCTACCCAGGCCACCATGTTAAGGCAGAAGCCTTCTTGAGGGCCTTGATGGGTCTCTGGGCAAATACATTCATCCTTATACATCTCTCTTTTTAAAAAATATTCATGTATGTATGTATTGTTCCTTGGAAGAAAAGCTATGACAAAACTAGACAGTGTATTAAAAAGCAGAGACATTACTTTTCTAACAAAGGTCCCTATAGTCAAAGCTATGATTTTTCCAGTAGTCATGAATGGATATGAGATTTGGACCATAAAGAAGGCTGAATACTGAAGAATTGGTGCTTTTGAACTGTGGTGCTAGAGAAGACTTCTGAGAGTCCACTGGACAACAAGGAGATCAAACCAGTTAATCCTAAAGGAACTCAACCCTGAACATTCATTGGAAGGACTGATGCTGAAGCTGAAGCTCCAATACTTTGACCACCTGATGTGAATAGCCAACTCATTGGAAAAGATCCTGATGCTGCGAAAGACTGAGGGCAGGAGGAAAAGAGCAACAGAGAATGAGATGGTTGGATGGCATCACCAACTCAGTGGACATGAGTTTGAGCAGACTCCGGCAGTTGGTGAAGGACAGAGAAGCCTGGGGTGCTACAGTCCACAGGGTTGCAAAGAGTCAAGACACGACTGAGCAACTGAATGACAACAATCACGTAGTTGGGTCCCCATACTTAGGTGCTTTCCAAAAGTCACCTTCTCAACCTAACAAGACACTTTTAGAGCTCTCTTCACAGGAATTTCCAAGGGTTTCAGGAGCTCTGTGACAGGAACAGGACGAAGACCAATTATCTACTTCTTATCATAAATCACAATATCACAGGAGCCTTGCTGAGCCTCTCTCTTCCCGGCCAGACACCCCTATGATCCACCCTCAGGGGACCCGGCACCTCTCCTGCAGGCATTTTTCACAGCTGATCACCAGCTCCTTGTTGCCTACTCCAGGTGATTCTCTTCCCTCTTCCCTCCAACTCCCCAGTCTTCAATCTCTTGTCATCAGGCCCTGTCATCCTCTACCCTTCACTGCTGCTGTCAAACACCATCCTCCGTGTCACTCCTCCTCATTTCTTGATGATTTTAGCTCCTGGATAACCGGCCATCTCTCCTACACGACTCCTGTCCTGATTCTCAGTCACTTCAATACACACACACATACACATGATCCCTCCAACTGGCCTGCCAGTTGCTTGCACTGCCTTCAGCCCCTCCAACTCCTTGTCAAGACCTGACAGTTATCACTAACTCCAAACCCATCTATAATCTTCATTTCATGCACCCCACTCTCTGCAACTGGCACCCACTCACCCACCCCACCCAGTTACTACTCCCAATCATCTTTCCCTGCTCTATTGCTCACAGTATTTATCACCTCTAATATGCTACATAATTTACTTGTTTTCATTTGATTTATCATGCATCTCATTCGAATGCAAGGGCCAGTAAGGCAGAGACTTTTGTCTTTCTGGTTCCTGCATGTAGCACCACAAGTAGAACCTGGTACACCAGAAACTCACAAACTTACTGAATGAATGAATGAATTTTAATCATTTGTGTAATTATTCAATATCCATTTCCTCTGCTATACTGTAAGCTTTACAAGGACAAAGGCCAAGATCCATCTTAGTCACCCCTGGAAGCACTCAGTAAATATTACTTAATTGAGGAAATGGAGGAGCAAAGTTCAGATTTAAGAAATCCATTGCTGGGCTAAATTGGCTGCTTGCAAGGGTCACCTCCTCCCGGACTGCCCGGATCTGGCTCTGTCCCCACTGACTGGCACCTGAATACAGGTGACCTAAATAAAGCTGTTGATTCTGATAAGCCCAAGCACGAAGCATCAGAAGCCCTCAGACACAGAGATCTGAGCGCATACAGCGCTTTCTGATGCCACTGTGCAAATATTTGATCCCGTGGATGGAGGGGGGGCACTCACTTTACCTGTCATCAAGAATAGTTTCAGTGGCTACCTGAAAAACTTCATTCCAAAAGCATGATGGAGAGGACCTTCAATCATGAACTTCCTCTCAGGAAAAAACAGTTAACAAGATCCTAACTGGGTTTTTTAAAAAGTGTTTTTATTTATTTTGGCTGCCCTGTGTCTTACCTGTGGCATGCAGGGTATTTTAGTTGCAGCATGCAAACTCTCAGCTGTGGCATGCAGACTCTTAGTTGCAGCATATGGGAGCTAGTTCCGTGACCGGGGATCAAATCCGGGTCCCCTGCATTGGGAGCGCAGAGTCAGCCTCTGGACTGCCAGAGAAGTGTCCTATCTGGGTGTCAGATTACAACTTCAGTTTGTGACTTCCTCTTCAAGCTGTACTCATGGCTCACTAGGTTAGTTTTGCCATTCATGGGTAAGAGATTTGCTCCAGGAAAAAAGACACATAAATAAACCAAGCACTTTTTGTAAAAGGCACAAAGAGAACCAAATTTCACTACTTCAGACTTAGTCTGACCTCTCACCCAGGATGGAGGAGCTTGAAAATCCCCTTCTTCTACAGAGATAAAGTGCTGCCAGGGAAACCAGTCCTGAAAATCACATCATTCAAGTACCTTGCTTCTCAGGTTCCTGACAGGCGGGTCCTTCAATTCCAGTCAGGAGAACCTCAGCTGCAACAAAGCAGCCACAACACCTGGGGAAACAGAAGTTCTTGTGCATCTCTGAGACAAGCAATGCAGGCAATCAACTAAGACCTGAACCCCTGGCAAATATGAGAAAGATCCTGATTCACAGCCAAAAAGCAGGTAAGAACAGTGTGGGCTTTGGTGATCTTACCACCCTGCCCTGTGTCAAGATTAATATCAAAGTAAGTCATCAGATACAGACCCAGCCTAACAGGTTTACTTATTGGGGACTTGGACTCCTATTACGTGATCTGAACAACGTCTTAATAGATGTCGATTGCAACATACAACTCAACAAGGGTGAAGAATTAAGTCATTCTGAGAACCTCTACTGAGATCTGAGGAAAAGGGCCAAGAGAAACTGGGAGAGAAGGATGAGAAAAGGAAGACCAAGGAATGGCTCAGTAGATTCAGGGTGAAAGACATCTGTAGAAAACTTGGCTGTGTTCTGGTGGTGACGACTTCCCCACCAGAATGTGCCTTTCACAAACGATCCCCTCCATCCCTCTCCAGAAGAGGAGAAGAGGACACATAAGAAGCGCCTGGTGTGGAGCCCCAGTTCCCATCTCATGGATGTGAAGTGCCCAAGATACTACAACCATCTCTAGCCAGGAACAAACAGCTTTGTGTGCTGGCTGCTCTACTGTCCTCAGCCAGCCTACAGAGGAAAAGCCAGGCTTGCAGACAGATGCTCTTTCAGATGGAAGCAGCATTAAAAGCACCCTGAATCCAGATGAGTGGGAAACCATCACAAAAAGCACATTTTGGATTTAAAAAAGAAAGAGTGATTTTCCTGGTGGCCCAGTGGTTAAGAATCCACCAATACAGGGGACACAGGTTTGATTCCCGGTCCAGGGAGATCCTACATGTTGCGAAGCAACTAAGCCTGTGCACCACAACTACTGAGCCCAAGCTCCTAGATCCTGTGCTCTGCAAGAAGAGACGCCACCGCCATGAGAAGCCTGCAGACCGCAACTAGGGAGTAGACCCCCACTTGCCTCAACTAGAGAAGAGCCCACACACAGCAATGAAGACCCAGTGCAGCTATAAATAGATAAATAAGTAAACAAATTTTAAAAATAAAGAAAACTCAGCTGTGTGAATGGCTTTGTGCTCACACCAGACTAAAGATACCTGCTCTTAACCCCTGCTGTTTGGAAGGTGTGCTAACAGAGCTTCCTTAAACATATCTCTTCTTTTAGACCTCAAGTTTATACTTTTGAAACAAAGAGTGTTTTTCATTTCTTCTGGAACTGTACAAGTCTCAGAGTCAGATAACATACATAACCACCAGCCCACTCAATGTGCTGGCTGTGTGACATTCGCCAAGTAACTTAACCTCTCTGAAATCATTTCCTTATCCATAAAACATGAAGCTTAAATGAAATAATACCTATAGATAATCAACAAATATGCCTTCCTTTCCTCCCAGCAAAACTCAGTCTTCCACAGAACTCAAGTAAGACACCACATTGACCATCTGACACAACCTCTGTCTGTCCAGCACACCATTCTGTGGCCTCACAGATAAAGAGCCTGTGTAATTATGGAACAGGAAGACAGCCAGGAAATAATCGGCCAGTTCCGAGATGCTACCATGGCTCCTGAGGGGAGGGTCATCTGCTAGAAGATAAAATAGCCTTCTCTTGCCCTCACAGAGTCTCCAGAAATTTCCACCAAGTACACAGAGAAACCAATGTCAATACTACAGTGGCTGGGAGATGGGGGATATGGCCCAAGGCCATGGACACCTTACATGGGCAGTGATGTGGCAGCGAAGGGACAAGAAAGACCAACCAAGACCTCACAGGGCCTGTGCGAACAGCTGCTGGACGGCAGCACCTCAGGGAAAACATGTGCCGTATCACGTGACACCTGCATCCGATTCCGCGACACTGCCAGGGTTGTGCCAACCTTACCCACTGCTTGAAAGACAGCTGTTTGCAGCTGCATCCATCTCTCTGCGAGGAGGACCTCCTCGGGCTCCCGCTGAGCTCCCCACTTGAGGAGGAGGCTCCCAGAGGAACGGTGTGCCTGGGCCTATGCTGTCCCGCCAACCCCAGTGTGCTCTATTTAATTATTCAAGGGATGAGGCGTTGCTGCCTTTGTGGGCAAAGCTTTCAGAATACTTAAAATTCATGGGAGAAGCCAAGGAGTGGCTTTTTAAAGCTCCCTCCCTTGAAGCCAGTGATAGGGCTTTCAGTCAGGTGGTGGAATTCCAATTTTCCAGAATTTTCCATCCTTGGTGAAACATGCCTGCTTTAAAAAAAAAAAAGAAAGAAAAAAACTGAGAAGGGAAAAAAAAAGAGGAAGCTCTGACAAAAGTCAAACTTGATTAATCATCAGTTTTGTCCCAAGGGAGTCGCTTTCAGACTTAGCAGATCAGATGCTGTGGGTGCCAAAGTCAGGTGGGAGGCCAGGAACCTCTTGGGAGCCTGCTGGGTGTGGGGAGGGAGGGGGCCCCTGAGCTAGTATACTCTGCTCCACCCCAGGGCCGATTCAGAGATCGTCTCACCCAACTCCACATGCTGGAAGAGATGCACAGGCCACCAAGGTGGGCGCCTGAGGGCCCACGAAGGTGGGCTCACAGCCCTGGCTGAGATGTGGGCTAGGGCTAGGCAGCCCTCAAGTCTGCGCCCAGGGAACACTCAGCACACCACATCACAGAGGGGCCCACTGAGGATGGGCGAGGGGCCTGCACCCTGAGAGGACACTGTCTGAGGAAAGGCAGGCAGGCTTCTGGGGGCCTCAGCGTTCACTGAGCTGCACTGAGCCACCGCAGGGCCTTCACGTCTCCCAGTGAAGCTCAGCCCACGACACCACATCCTCACCCTATAGGAAAGCCTGGCAGAGCCCAGAGCTTTTTGCTTCTCAGAACAAGGTCTGGACAACGGTTTCACAGCCATCACAGGCCACCTCTTTCTGTCCCTGCCCTGTGTACCCCTCACCTGTGTACACCCAGGTCACTCAGGCCCCCTCAGCCCCCATGGAGCCAAACCCTCTGCCTGAGCCTCCCTCCCTCTGGTTCTAGTCCCTCCAGATGTGTCCACAGGAGCAAACCGCCTCCTCCAAATGGCAGTGGTCCTCTACATGGAAGCCACTCTCTCCTGCCTCTGCCTCTTGGCCCAAATTCTCTCTTCTCTCAGCTGAACATGCCCACATCCTTTCAACAGGCGATTCTCATCTCTTTAGGGTCAAGGACTGCTTTGAAAATCTGATAAAAAACTACAGCCATCCTCCCTAGAAAATGAACTCAGCACCCAGAACCACACACAATATTCTGGACGTCACATGCAGCAGACCCCTCACCGCCAGCTATTTCATACTTCGGCTAAGAGCTTCAAAGTTTTAGCCGGCCACATCACTGGAGCTGACTCACAGGGAACCCACCACCAACTCAAATCCCCAGGTCTTTCACATGCTTGGAAAGATCCGTCTCACTTCTCATCCCTCTACCTGGGAGACAGCCAGGGGACCACACCCTCCCAGTCACCCAGCATCATCCAGGCTCTTGGTCCTCCCTGCTAAATTGGAGCCAGTCTTTCCCTCCTCCCTACACTCTCAAATCTCCTAAAGTCCTTGAAACCTGTGGGACCAGCTGTCCAGCCAGAATACCCCCTTCACCTTCACACCGTAACTGACACAAAGCTAGTCCATGAGGACATACACAGCCATACACAGCCGGTCCACTCCTCTCACCCTCCACAAAAGCGGAACCCAAGGGGAGACGGGTGGCTGGTGTCCTCGCGGCCCCCAGAGTGTGGCTCTCTCTGTGCCCTTGGAGGCGAGGCCATTCCAGTCACCTGCCCCTGCCACACCCACGCCGGCCTCCAAGTGTTTCCTGCCACTGATGGGGGCTTCAGCTCCGAGCCCGCCTCATCCTCCGTCCACCTCCTGTCACCACCCACACCCACAGGACAAACGCCTCGCCCTGGACTCAGCTTCTCCCACCCAGTGCCTTCTTCCCCATGCCCTCAGTGAGTTCACTTTCTTCCATCACTGTTCCCCGCCCTGTGGGAATTCCTTGCCTCCCAACCTGATGCACTCTGCCATCTGCCTCCTCTGCGCCCACACCCAAGCAACCGGGTGGACAAAACTGGGTGGACGTGTTTCACTTTAAATGCATGTTCTCTGACCTCAAACTGTCGCTCTGCAATGGCCCACAAAGCCTAGGTTTCTCTGGGAGGCTGGCCATCCAGTCCCAGACAATTTCACTCTGTTTTCTTCTCCTCAGATTCCCAACCCCAGTCCTCCACCCTTGCTCTGAGCTAATGAGCCTGCCTCATACATCCTGGCAAGAAACAAGAGCCCTGGACTAGAACTCAAGCACCTTCCACCACACCCAGACCTGCCTCCATCTGCTCCTACTGTGGCCTCCTTTCCTCCTTCCCTCTCTGCTCCAAGGGACAGTCTTCCCCCGATGCTCTGAACCCCACTCCTGTCACCATAAGGCCTGGCTCCTGGGTCACCCTGCTTCTCTCGGGCAGCATTCCTGCCAGCATCCACACATGCTGATCTTAATACCTATCTTAAATACCTTCTCCCTTTACCCACAGCCTCTCATGTGGTTGTCTCATGACTCCGTTCCCTCCACTGTCAACTCCACTCACTCGTTCATTCGTTTGGCTGCACAGGGTCTTAGTTGCGGCATGCAGGGTCTTTTAGTTTCAGCGTGTGAACTCTTAGGGACTTCCCTTGTGGCTCAGATGTAACCAGTCTGCCTGCCATGTGGGAGACGCGAGTTTGATCCCTGGGTTGGGAAGATGACCTGGAGGAGGGCATGGGAATCCACTGCAGTATTCTTGCCTGGAGAATCCCATGGACAGAGGAGCCTGGCGAGCTATGGTCCATGGGGTTGCACAAAGTCTGACACGACTGAGTGACTAACACACACATGCAAACTCTTAGTTGCGGCATGTGGGATCTAGTTCCCTGACCAGTGATCGAAACCGGGTCCCCTGCATCGGGAGTATGGAGTCTGAGCCACTGGACCAGCAGGGAAGTTCCAGTCAACTTCCTGAGAAAGTGGTCCACACATCCTTCACACAACCCCCGTCCCAGCCTCCCATTCATCTTCCGGCCCGCCTGGTGCCTGGCCCCACCTGATTCGCCTCTGTCTGGATTCAGGTCAGGGCCACCACCAGCCACCACGCCACTCAGCCCTAGGCCACTTGTGCAGCACCCTACACTGACATCCAAGCCCCCTGCTGAGACACAGCCCCTCCCTTCCTGCCTCCCTGGGCTCTCCTCCTCTATCTTTCTTGCTGGCTCTGCCTGCTCTACCGCCACCTGGAAAATGGATGCTTCTGAGCCCTCTCCTCCTCTGCCTTCCTTCTCAATCCATCAAGAAGTCGCCCAATCTCTTCCAGTCTGACCTCTGCTGAACCCAAGCTACATTAAGTCCCTGCCTTCTGCCCAGCTCCACACACCCCCTCAAGCTTAAGATGATGTGGCCATTTGACCTTGAGTCTCCCACTCCACCCCTCACCTTCTGCTCCTCCAGGCTTCCCTACACCTTATTGTTGTTCAGTCACTTAGTCGTGTCCAACTCTTTGCAACCCCATGGACTGCAGCACACCAAGCTTCCCTGTCCATCACCAACTCCCAGAGCTTGCTCAAACTCATGCCCATTGTGTCAGTGATGCCATCCAACCATTTCATCCTCTGTTGTCCCCTTCTCCTGCCCTCAATCTTTCCCAGCATCAGGGTCTTTTCCAATGAGTCGGGTCTTCGCATCAAGTGGCCACCACTTGCTTCAACCCCAAACCAAAGGGATCCTTCTCATTCCTTCCCTCCCCCTTATTCCTATCTTATAACCAATCTCTCTGAAAGCTCTAACAAATTTTCCCCCAAACCATCTGCAGTCTGCTCACTTCTCTCCTTCCCTCTGTGACCTTCTCAGGCTCAGCCAGCATCCTCTTTGAACTAGAACACAGGAACCCTGTCACTTCTCCTCGCTTCAGGTCTTATCCCCTTTCATCCATTCTGCATAGAGCACCAGAGAAGTCTTCTTAAAATGAAGGAAGGGCTGTGTCACAGGCCTATTAAAACCTTTCTGTCTTTTTGTTTGTTTGTTTGTTTTTGGCAGCATCCCTTGGCATGTGGGATCTTGGTTCCCTGACCAGGGATCAAACCCACATCCACTGCACTGGAAGTATAGAATCTTAACCACCCGCAGGTCTGTCCTAACCCTTCAGTCTTATCTGCTCTCAGAGAATTTCAAATATAAGCCATCATCCATGCCACAGCCTATGAGATCTGGTGTGCCCTCATGCCTAGCTACTCTCCAACCCCAGCCTGGGCCCCCCTCCCTCCCTCACTGCCAGCCAGCCCCGCAGGTCTGATTTCAGTTTCTGAAACATTCTGGGCAGCCCCTTCCCATACTGGGTCTTTAACCCCGCCCCTCCCTCCACCTAAAACGATCTGCTCCTGCTCCTCATGTGATAGAGCAGCTTAAATGTCACCTCTTCGGAGGCAGCCCATAAACATAAGGCCTCAAGCTGGGCTCAGCCCCTGCTTCCTTCCCTCATGGCACTGAGCACAACTTGCAGCTATTTCATTTGTGGATGCTTGCAGAGGGAGGAGAGGGCTGGGAGTGGGCAGAGACAGGTGGAATCTGTCTCCCTCACTAGAACGAGAATTCCATGGAAATAAGAGGGCCATGTCTGACTTAAATTGTTAAATGTTAAAAATAATAATATTTATTTATATATTTGGTTAAAATATGTTAGAATTAACAAATGCAGTATATTAATGCATATAGGTGGAACCTAGAAAAATGATACTGATCAACCTATCTGCAGGGCAGGAATAGAGATGCAGATGTAGAGAATGGGCATGTGGGCACGGAGGGTGGGGGACGGGTGAGTGGGATGAACTGGGAGATTAGGACTGACAAGATATACACTACTGGGGCTTCCCAGGTGGCTCAGTGGCAAAGAGTCCACCTGCCAATGCAGGAGAAACAGGAGACATGGGTTTAATCCCTGGATCACAAAGATCCCCTGGAGAAGGAAATGGCAACCTCCTCCAGTATTCTTGTCTGGGAAATCCCATGGACAGAGCAAGCTGGGGGGCTGCAGTCCACGGGGTCACAGAAGAGTTGGACATGACTTAGTGACTAAACAACAACATATGCACACCACCATGTGTAAAATAGTAAGCTAGTGGGGACCTGCTATATATAGCACAGGGAGCACAGTACTCTGATGACCTAGATGGGTAGGATGGGGTGGGAGGAAAGTCCGAGAGGGAGGGGATATATGTATACCTATAGCTGATTCACTTTGTTGTGCAGCAGAAACTAACACAACATTGTGAAGCAATTATATTCCAATAAATAAATAAATAATATACATTAAAATTCATTTCACTTGTTTCTTTTGCTTTTTTTAATGGAAACTAGAACATGTAAAATTACATTTGTGGCTTCATATTTCTATGGGACTGTGCTGGTCTAGTTAGCAAGGGTGGGAAGAAGCAGTTGATATAACACTGTATTATAATCAACTGCTTTATGTGATAAACAATATAGAGAGGCACAGGCGAAGCATTCAGGTACACAGAAGGCAGGTAGGTCAGACGAGGTTAGAACAGACCTGAAACACCAAACTAATGAGGATGAAGTCATGGATTGCTGCTACTTAGCTGAACGCCCTGCAAGTAGCTTATGCCAACTATCCAATACGTGTGCAGATTTGAAGGCTGCCACTGGAACAACAGAGGATGTGTTTCAACACGGTCACATAGCACATGTCCTAAAGCCCTTCCCAACTCCAGTGGGTTCCTGGGCCTCTAAGAACAGACCTACTGTCTAGATATTCTTGTCTGCATACAACTCAGTGCTCTCCTGGCCAACCTTCCCCTCCTCATACTTAGAGAATTAGACTCATCCAAAGAAACAAGGGGACTTCCCTGGTGGTTCAGTGGTTAAGAATCTGCTTTCCAATGCAGGGGATGGAGGTTTGACATCTGGTTGGGAAACCAGGATCCCACATGCCGCAGGGCAACTGAGACTGAGTGCCACAACTAGAGAAGCCCAAACACCACAAGGAAGACCCAGCACAGCAAAACATGGAAGAAAGGAAGGAAAGAAATGAGGTCTTGCTATGTTGGTTTCTCTGTCTCAACTTCGGGCCACTGCAAGACTCAGAGTGGGACCAAGGAGAGGGCTATGCAGAAGTGCCCAGCCCACCTTCCATGGGGCACATGCCACGTCAGCTGATGGGGGCAAGGGCACAAGATGAGCCATCCCCACAGAAAAGCCTGAGCCCTCAGGTGTTGAGCTGACCCTCTGGGTCACCACATTAATGTTCATTCCCTCCAAGAGATTATCTGCTTCCATGGAGCAAGGAAATCTACTTCTCACAGAGGTTAATAAACTTACAGATCTCATTATTCAAAGAGGTCATGCTGGCAAAAATTTTAATGCATTTTTTAGGAAAGGTCTGGAAGATTATTAACAACAGAAAAATGGCTGGCTATTCGGAGAAGCGAGGGCAGAGAGGTGACTGATGGAGACGAAGCAGGCTCTCTCCTCCTCCACACAGCATCCCCAGGGCTGCGGAAGGTAAAGCACTTGGAGTCCAACTGGGCTGCCCATATCTGACTGCCCACCCTCTGGGTCTGGGGCTGCTTGCCTCTGTTCCTGCCCCCAGGTCACCTCGCACGTTGGCAACTAGCACATTTACCAACATATTCCTTAGTCTCCAATGGACACTGCAAGGCTGCTCACAAATCTGTATTTGCCCACAGTCAGCTGTATCAAACCATTTCTTCTCTTCCTAATCTACCCCCTGGTTCTCAGATCAATTCCTTAGCTTACACAGAGAAAGAAAAGCCAGGCGACCCAGCTCCCTCATTCCCCTTTCCACCTCAGCCTCAAAATGCCACCATACCTGCACCTTGCCTAGTCTCTAAGGGCGATCCTCCCAGCATAAAGCTCTTGTTCTAGTTCCTTCCTGCCATCCACTTCCCTGTGCCAACCACACTGCCTGTCATCTTTCTCTAATATCTTCAATCTCCACTTCTATTTCCCCCTCAGCCTCCCAACATGCTCAACTGATGAAATGAAAATCAGCCTTCCTTCTACCCTGACTCATCCTCAAGCTCAGCCTGACTTCTTTATTCCCCTGCCGTACACTCACTCCTTAAACCACTGCAGATGGATTTGTGCCTTCACACTTGGCTGAAGCTGCTCTTAAAATCCATCAGTGCTCTAACTCTCCCACCCCTACAGAGGGATTTAACAGCACGCACCTTGGGTCCCCATCCAGCTTCCCAAGGCCTTCACTCATGTTGAATACACCTCCCTTTCAGCCTCTTGTCTCCTGGCTTTCACAACACTGCTCTCCTCCAGCCTTCCTCCAGTATCATCACCTCTAAATCTCACTCACTGGCTTTTCCTTCTCTTCAACTGGTGTCCTTTCCCAGAGTTCCATCTTCATCTTTTAAAAGTATTAAAAAAAATTTTTTTATTATTCTTATTGTTATTTTATTTATTTTTATTTTTCGGCTGTGCTGTGCAGCATGTGGGATCTTAGTTCCCCACACCCCCTGCACTGGAAGCGCAGAGTCTTAACCACTGGATGGCCAGGGAAGACTCCCATCTTCATCTTCTTGATCCACTCTCTCCTTGGGTGATCAAGTCCATCTCAGAGGTGATGGCTCTCAAATCTGTACCTCTGATTCTACCCTAATTGCTGAGTGCTAGAGCTGAATTAGGAGAAGGCAATGGTACCCCACTCCAGTATTCTTGCCTGGAAAATCCCATGGATGGAGGAGCCTGGTAGGCTGTAGTCCATGGGGTCGCTAAGAGTCAGACATGACTAAGTTACTTCCCTTTCACTTTTCACTTCCATGCATTTGAGAAGGAAATGGTTACCCACTCCAGTTTTCTTGCCTGGAGAATCCCAGGGACGGGGGAGTCTGGTGGGCTTCCATCTATGGGGTTGCACAGAGTCGGACACGACTGAAGCGACTTAGCAGCAGCAGCAGAGCTGAATTTCTATTGATAGAGGCCACTACACATGACCCACTACAAGTGGAAATTCACCACATTCACCCAGACTAAACTCTCATCAACTCTCTCCCCTAAATTGCATCTCCTCTTGTGTTCTTAATCTCAGTCAATGGCACCACCATCCACTCAGTCAAGCAGTCTAGAAATACCCAAATTGCTGGCAGCTCCACCTCTCCCTTTCTCCCGTTACAACAATCAAGAGCTGTGGGTTCACCTCCCACATGACTCTCAGGGTGCCTTTGGCCTCTAGAAAATGCATCTTAAGAACATGAATTCTGCTCTCAAATAGGCGAGAGCTTGGTTTCCTGGATGTGAGTATGAACAGATTACTAAATCTCTCAAGCCCAGTTTCTCCAACTATGAAAGTGAGGGTTGTTGTGAGAATTAAATGAGATATTGTATAGACACACTGCATACTAACTCAAACCCACTAAGTTCTCATTAAGTAATAGTTTAGTTTGTGTCCTGATTTAGCAACTCTATAGGAAAGACATTCAAGCTTTCACTCTCTCATCTCTGGCAAGGTGTCTTACATATATTTTTCTGCTTTATTGTATTATACATACTCCTAGAAGCTGCCACAGATCCAGAACAGAACAGGGCATGGTTTACATATATAAATCTGTGCCATACATGCTCTCTGCTCTCAACACTTCTTGCCTGGACTGTGGCTAGTTTCTATGAGGTCCCTTTCCTCCAGTCTCTCAACTTTCTGCACTACCCTTCATTATCATCTCTGGAATAATTTTCCTAACACGAGTAATGTTTTTCTCCTCAAAACTGAGTGTTCCCTCATTACCTATAGACTGAAGTCAAAATTCCATAGGACATAGCATGTTTCTGCCTCCTAACGCAAGTTACCTCATCCTCTCTGAGCCCACTGCCTGCTACTGCCTGGAACTCAGGCCTCATTCTTAGGTACCAAGGCGAACTGCTCCTCTCACCTCCAGCCTCACCCATGGCTGGCTCCCCCTGCCACCTATGGGATAAAGTCTCTAACATGTAGCACAAAGGCCTTTCCTTCATGTCTGTACGTTCCTGACCCCTTCGCCACCCTCACCACGCACTTCACATTCTTTCTCACCTCCCTGCCCACTGCTAACAGCTAACGCACATCACAGCATGTGCTTCGTTTAATCCTCACAACCACACTATGATGGTGGTACTATCATCAGTCCCATTTCACATATAAGGAAAGTGAAGTTCACAAAGGTCAGTATCTTGCTCCAAGCCGTATAGCCAGCGAATGGCCAGCCCAGGCCTGAGTCCGAGGTCTCTGTTCTTGACCTGAACACTCTACTGCCTCCTGTGGGCAGCTCTCTCCATCTCAATGCTTCCCTTTGCCCTACAGTTCTGTCTGCCTCGGAAACTCCTCCTTATCCTTCAAAACTCAGTTTCAAAGTCACCTTTTTCAAGAAGCCTTCTGCAACTTCTCAAAGAGTTAGGAATTTTATCCTTAAGGACATTTCAATAAAAGGCTATTTCATTGTCCTAATTAGCTACCCACCATCCATCTCCCTTGGGAGGGCAGGAACCCTGTCCCAACAGCCTCTGTCATCCTGTCGCCTGGCCCAGAGAAGGTGCACAAAAGCTAAGGGATGGCCAAGAAAGTTACAGGAGGGACTTCCCTGGTGGTCCACTGGTTTAGACTCTGTGCTTTCAATGCAGGGGACACAGGTTCAACCCCTGGCTGGGGAACTAAGGTCCTACATGCCCTGTGGTGCAGCCAAAAAATTTGAAAATAAATAAATAACTTTTAAAAAGAAAGTTACCAGAGCTGATGAACAGATGAAGGGTGATCAGAAAGGAGTTCAGATCCATATAAGTGGGTGGGAATCAGAGATATGAGACCCTGAAACCAATTACTGTCTAGTCCACATAGGCCCTGGCCCCATATCAGTATCTCCCATGTTAGTTCATTAGGTAACATTTGTTTGACGTCTACCTCCCCTACTAGACTGAAAGCATCATGGGGCCATCACTGTGATTGTTCACAGCACGTAAGGTAGATGGCCATGATTTGTTGAATGAATAAGTGAATGAATATACAATGAAGGGCTCCCTAACCAGCAGCACAAACCACTAGTCTGATGCCCACAATAGGGAGATACTGATTTTTGGTTTTTATTTTTGGTCCACGCTTGTACCTCCCCAAGAAAGCAACTGGCTGGTAGACTGGTTTTCTTGTGAAGATAGGTGGGTCAGCTCCCTGACCTTTCTTGTCCACTAGCTAGTAACATTTCTCCACCCACACGAACTGAGAGGCTTAGTGATATGAGCGGAAGCTTCAGAAGGCAAACTGCATATCCTCTGGGTCACATGATGACAAAGAACCAACTCTGACAATACTCAGGACTGGGAGAGAGCAGCTGAGGACTTGAGGAGGGCCCAAGAATGGACCATGTCCAACCGTGTATCCCCGAAAGGCACATCGGGAGCCACCTGCAGACCTTCCATCCAAGGCAGAAATGACCATGATAATCTTAGTGAACTTGGTCACCACTGATGAAATATTTATGTCAGTGAAGTATACGTGTGTGCTCAGTCATGTCCAACTCTTTGCGACCCCATGGACAGTAGCCCACCAGGCTCCTCTGTCCATGGGATTCTCCAGGCAAGAATACTGGAGTGGGTTGCCATTTCCTTCTCCAGGGGATCTTCTCGACCCAGGGATCAAATCCTCATCTCTTGCATCTCCTGCATTGGCAGATGAGTTCTTTACTACTAGTGCCACCTGGGAAGCCATTTATGTGTCAAAACAGTGTTCTAAACGTTATGTACTCATTTTACTCGTCAGTTGTCTCAGTCCTTTGATAGATGCAGATGGTGAAGCTAGAGAGATAAAATGACTTGTCCAAGTTCACACAGCCAGCCAGGAGGGCTGGGATCTGTACTCAGCATCCTCTCCAGTCTCCAGACAGGTGGACTTCCATGACAACAGACTCATCTTGCTGAGATAGCCAGTTCTAGTTCCAGTCTGCCTGGAGGGGTTAGAGAGTTCGTCCTCAGACCAACTGAGCTGAAATCAGCCATGTCTACCAGGAGCTCCTTCTCCTGCCCTTCAGAGCCTCCCAGCACAGGAGGACCTGTTCTTCATCCCCAAGAGGACCTTCTCCATCACCCCTCTCCCACAGGACAACAGACACCAAAGCAACCCTCCCATTCTCCATTATCTGAACAACTCCAATTAAAAGCTTTCCCAATTAAAAATCCCAAAAGGGATCCAATGCCAGGGCAGCAGGGTCTGCAATATGTCTCACTAATTGGATCCCTGTGGACAACCCCTACCCTGTAACCCGCAGAAAAGACATCCCCCAGTGCACAAGGGGAGGAAGGAGGACAAAGGCTGGTTGGATGGTCCTACTCATCACCCAAGAGCTGGACCAAGACCTCCTAGAACAAGGCAACTGAAAAGGACTGGGCAGAGCCTTGCCGGCAGCTGGGATGCAGCCTCCACTTGGCTGGGAGGTACCTGGGTATTTAGCACTGTTTAGGAGGTCTGTTAGGCTTCCCAGGTGGCTCTGTGGTGAAGAATCCGCCTGCCAGTACAGGAGACTCAGTTGGAGCCTTGGGTCAAGAAGATCCCCTGGAGGAGGGCATTGCAACCCACTCCAGTATTCTTGCCAGAATTCCACGGACAGAGGAGCCTGGTGGGCTACAGTCCATGTGGTTGTAAATCAGTCAGATACAACTTAGCCACTAAACAGCAACAACTACTGGGGTCTCTTAATGCACAGCTCTTAAGCTAATTGCTTCGGCTGGTGGCAATGCTTTATCCTAAGCTTTTCTGCACAGGGTGGAGGATGTCATGATCCCCAATTCCTTAGAAGAAGATGACGACTATCAACCAGGCTTGTGAATAAAAATTAAAAAAAAAAAATCTCCAGTCGTTGACAAATGTCTAAATGTGTTCCCCACATGCATATTTTTATTCTAACAAGCTAATTTGAAATATAATTTAAATAAATTCTACCAGAATGATACCATATGACTAACAGCCCCCGGCGGCAGAACTACTGGAGGGAGGCTTCATCGTACATTCAGCAGAGGTTCCCAACCTGACACTCTTCCCACACAACGCACACCCCGCTAGGAAGCCGGCTCTGGCTGCCAACATGCACCTCCAAGCCTATAAATATGACTGGAGGTGTGGGGCAGGCCACGCGTGCAATACCTAGAAGTGCAGGCAGAGAACATGCAGGGCTTGGGGACCCAAGGATCCAAACCCATGCAAATCAGCAGCTCTTGGCCCCAACTCCTCTTGAGGCTCCTTTGTGCCTAATTTATTTTCATATTAGAAAAAAAAAAAAAAGTCTAACTCTCAAGATCCATAAGGTCAGGACCCAGCACACCTGAGAGTTCTAATATTCTGAAGAATGCTTTTTCTCTATTGTAACTCTGTTTGGGGGTGCTGTTCACTTTTGACAAAGGTGCAGGGAATTTTTCTTTTCAAAGGGAAAAGGAGATCCCATCCCCACTCCATATACCAAAAGAAGTCTTTCCCCAAAAAGTTTTAGGTGCCAATGCTGGCAGAGGTAATCTGTCACAGGATTTATCCAGATTTTTTTTTTTAAATTGCCTGACAACTGAAGCAGGGACTGTACTGACCTCCCTGACTGTGCGTTCTTGTCAATCCCCTCACCAAGGGAAGCCTCTCTGCAGGAGGGGCCTAATGCCCAGCAGACACAGGGCTTTGCAGAGGAAGATGTCTAAGGGGTGGGCATGGGTGCTTTCAGCTTGTAGGCAGCCTTCTCTTCTAGGTCTTTCAGCAGAATTACTCTGCCCTAATATTTCCAAACAAGCAGAGACAGTTTGAGCAGCTGGGTCCTCGTCCACCAGCCACCCTTAGCAACCACGACGGATCCTCGGTGTTCCTACCAGGATTCACTAAGGAGCGGTGACTCATCCAAAATTACACAGTCTCCGCAAATTACCTAATGTTAATTGTGATCTTGGTCTCCTCTACCATTTCTTTCCTTCAGTAATTCATTTAAAAGATTATCAAAATGTGGCTTTTATTTTTTAATTTACACCCTGCCTTGCTCTAGAAAAGGATTTCAGCAGAGATGTATAAAATTCAGCAAAATGATAAATCAGAAGTAGGTTTGGAGTTGAATGATGGTGTATATTTATAGTAACTGTCAGGGAAAGATGTCCATTCAAGGTATTTTAAGTTGAAAAACTTAGGTTACAAAAGAGATGTGTGACATGATTCCATTTTGATAAAAATATCCAATTTTTTGATACTGCTTGCTCTACATAAACGTCTATCTAGACACTGAGACATGTATACATGGAAAAGAGTCTGCAAAGATGGACATCTGATTGCTGATGGAGGTTATCCTTGCAATGTGGGATGACAAGTAATTTTCACTTTCTTCTTTACACCGTTATTTTTTTAGTATGAACATGTAATACTTTTATAATTAGAAAAAAACAAAGCTATTTCTGTTTTTTTTTTTTCTTCTTATTCTTTTTTACTTAGTGAAAGAGTGAAGGCAAACCAAGGACAGGGTCAAAAAACTGAGTGAAGATAGTGGTAAAGGATGAGATCTCATCAATGTGATAAGGTCACCACACATCTGTCTCCTAAGTTCCCGAGAAGCCACTGCAGAAAGGAAATCTAATAATTTACACAAACCACTGAGCCCATCAGACAAAAAACAAAGCCCCTTTCTGTTCTAGGTCACCCTTCAGGGAATTGTGCACAAGCAGCAAACATGCCCTCAAGTCCATCCTAAAACCAAGTCAGGAGTTTCAGGACTGTTTCCAGTAAGCATGACAGCATTTTCCCAAAGTGAAAGTCAACCCAAAATGAGTCATTCATTCATTCGGCACATATCTACTTGTTATCTACCCCATGCCAAGCACTGTGTATTTTTCCAGCTCTGACACGAAGGGTGACACTAAGGACTGTCTAAACAATGAGGATGATCCGACATGTTAAGGGTCTCCCTAAGCATTTCTGCCTAGTGTACTGGGGAATCTTTCTTATGTTCCCCCGATAGTTCCTCTGACACCCTATGGATTACAGCATTTTGTTTAAACTCACACATATAGTTGGCACTTGTGTATGTGGCTTATGTTTTCCTTCTAAAGTATAAACTCCACAAGGGCAGCAACCAACTGGTAGGTCTGCTCATCCTGGATCCTCAACAGATTCTCCAACTGCCTTACAGACGACGAGCTTGAGACCTCAGGAAGTCAAGTTTAAAAAACCCACAAGAAGGCATTCCTGGTGGTCCAGTGGTTAAGAATCTGCCTTGCCTACCAAAGCAGATGACACAGGTTTGATCCCTGGTCTGGGAAGATCCCAAATGCCGTGAGGCAGCTAAGCCTGTGCACCATGGAGCCCGTGCTTCACAGAGAAGCCACTACAATGCAAAGCCCATGCCCAGCAACTAGACAGTAGCCCCTGCTAGCCACAACTAGAGAAAGCCCTAGAGCAGCGGCAAAGTTACCAGCCAAAGATAAATTAAAAAAATTAAAACAAAAACAAAAAAACCCACAACAGATTAATTTCCTGGTAGTCCAATGATTAGGATTCTGCACTTGTACTGCCATGGGCTGGGGTTCAATCCCTGGTCGGGGAAGTGAGATCCTGCAAGCCATGGTGTGTGGCCAAAACACACACACACACACACACACACACACACACACACACACACACAAAGAAACCCATAACAGAACCAAGGGAAGACAAGTGTCCTCAATATATTCGAGAGCCTGTTATTTATTTTAGTCAACACAAACCTCCCCCTCCACAAAAGTCTCTAACTTGCAAGAACTATGAAATTAGGTGTGATTCAAGAGGAGTGGAAAACTAAAGGAGAAGGAATGATCATCAGAAGAAAGCAAACCAGTATAGATTACCAAGCGAAGGCCCCCGGTGTTAGATAACCAAGTGCAACGTAATCTTGGCTGAACAAAACAAATGAGTGTAAATTGAAGCCAAACAGAAATACAGTAGATGTTGTTTGTAAACACTGACAAAATCATCCCAAAGTCACAACAGCACACAAGCTGGCTTTTCTCTTAGCCTTCTGCAGGCAGGTAGAAAGACAATTTACAACCCCAATGCTCGGGTGACAGCCGACAGCCTGAAAATTAACCCAAGTCACAATAAAAGCTAAACAGTGTGCTTCAGCATTAAAAGAAAACTGTCTCCAAATGTGATTTCCTTCTCTCTTGGCCCTTGCAACTCTCAATTAAGCATGCTATATAAAAGGTAATCCAGAAATTATCACGACTTCTAGGCTGGCATCCAGGCAAGGCTGCCCACCACTTCAAGCATTGACTCAATCAAAAAATTTATTGGAAGCCTATTAGGGGCAAGACATGGTGCTAGGTGTTGGGATTCACTGGTGAAGAACGTAATACCTTATCCTCTCGGGATACTATTGGGGAAGGCAGATGATAAACAAGCACAAAGAACCCAAACAACAGCAGGTGTGGTGAACAATGGTGGGAACAAAGTGTAGCCACCTCATCAGGTGACAGGGGTGGTTAGAAAAGACCCTGAGCAGGTGATCTCGATGCCCAAATGCCAAGGATGAGAAGGAGGAAGGTTTCTGCAGAGCCGGGGCAAAAGCATTCCAGATGGAGGGAAGAACGAATTCAAAGCCCTCCCAGGCAGGGCAAGAAAAGAAAGGAGGCCAGGGTCAGCAGAAGGCAGGGAGGGAGGCCAGAGGGGCTGGGAGGAGAGGGCACAGGACAACCTCTTGTCAGCAGGCAGAGGCTTAAGGCAAAGAGGGGTATGACCTGATTGAAAAGTGGCGTGACTCATCACCTGGGCTCCTGTGTGCAGAGTGGACCGGAGACACCCCAGAGTGGATGCTGGGGGTACCTGTGAGGAAGTTAGTCCAGGATGGAGGTGAATGGCCAGGGGTAGGGTAGGAGCTGTGATTCTAGGGAGAGGTGAATGCACCCCCAGATAATATCCCAGGAGCAGAACCCCGGGGACCCACTGACAGCCTGTATATCAGGGGTGAGAAAGAGAAGAATCAAGGATGACTCTTACAAGTGGGTGGACGGTGGGGCCAAGGACTGGGGATGGAAGAGACAGAGGGAAGGAGAGGTTTGGGGAGCTCTGTGCATGAACAATAGCAGGAAGCCCTGGGAAAGGGCTGTACTTCCCTGGTGGTCCAGTGGTTAACACTCCAAGCTCCCAATGCAGGGGGCCTGGGTTCAACCCCTAGTCAGGAAACTAGATCCCTGATCTAGTGCCACAACTAAAAATCCTACATGCTGCAACGACAATGGAGGATCACAAGAGCTGTAACTAAGACCTGGCACAGCCAAGTAAATAAAATAAACATTAAAAAAAAGAAAGAAATATAAATATGGGAGTTGCCAGCATATAGATAGTACTGAAAGCCATGGAGGGATGGGATAACATCACCAAGGAAGAGAGTGTGGACAGCAAAAAGGAACCAGGACCAGGACCTAAGCAACCCCATCACTCTGAGGTCAGACAGAGGAGCAACCAGCAGGGAGACTGAAGAGGAGTCATCAGGACCGGAAGGGAAACCCAAGAGAGTGTGGAGGGGAGGGGGAGGGAGTGGCCACAGGGGAGGAACACTACTGAGGAGGGGAGGAAGACAAGGACAGAGGTCTGACAACATGCAGCTCATCAGTGGCCTGGCAGTTCAGAAGCCAGACTACAAGCTATGAAGGGCTGACAAATGGCAGGCAGAGGAGATGAATGGAGACGGTGGTTTCGGGCTTCTCTTTTGAGATGTTCTCAGGTAAAGGGGAGCAAAGAAGTGGAACAGAAGAAGGACAGGGATGTATCAGGTTGGCCAAGAATTTTGTTCAGGTTTTTCCATGAGATGGTATAGAAAAACCCAAATGAACTTTTTGGCCAACCCAATAAAATGAGAGACGCTAAGCTGTGCTATCTAACATGGTGGCTCCACTAGCCACGTGTGGCTATTCAAACTTAAAAAATTTAGGTCTCAGTCACCCTAGCCACATTTCAAGTGCCCCACAGCTGCAGGTAGCTGGTGACCACCGTACAGGACCATGCAGATAAGAATGTTTCCATCAGTGTGGAAAGTTCCATGGGACAGCACTGGACCAAAGCATGTTTGTACAGATAGGAAAGACCCTAGAGACAGATGGAGGGGAGAAAACAAGAAATGTTCCCTGACAAGGTGAAAGGGGATGTGATGGCTGGTCGTCCAGGAGGGGAGAGCCTCTGGCAGGACAACAGGTAGGAGGGAAAACACGGGGGTGGCCACACACGGGACTGTAGGCGTGAGGGTGGGGAGTGTTGGTGAGGCACTTCTTGGACTGTGGCTGTCTTTTGTCAATGAAAAGGGAAGCAAGATGTGTGTGGCGGGAGAAGAGGGAGATCTGAGGAAGGAAGAAAGTAGGAAACAACTTCCTTGGGGAGTGAAAACACAACTTTCCTGGAGAAACAGACACACAATGCACAATACTTCTCAGAAGCGAAGCGGGAAATAGCAGTGAACTTCTGAATGAGGAAAAGCATCTTAAGTGGGGGAGAGAGAAACTCAGGCTTGATTCCTCTCCCCCACCTTTTAAATTTTGGTCATGTCTACACAGTAGAGCTGTGACAAAGCTGTAAAATCACAGCAAGCTTTTCTACTGGCTGCCCTTTCTTAGTTCATCCCCCTCCATCCTACTCAACTCTCGGAAAGGATGACATTGGTTCTATTTTTGGTGAAAATGGCTCCCTCCTCTGTGTGAATAGCTTACCCAGCCCTTAGCTCCATCTCAATTTACAGCCATGGTTTGTATGTTCACATAAATTATAGAAGAGGTGGATATATTAAAAATGGCAGAAGTAGGTAGGAGTTACCAACCAACCCTTACCTACGAGAAGTGAGTAACAGACATTTATCAGATGATGTTAAAATTACATGAAAGACATATTCAGTATTTAAACAAAATCCCCAAGCTACTCCTCCGGCTTCTCTACAAACAAAAATTATTTTCTGACATTTTCTTTAAGCTTTTATGAGTAAACATTTTCATTTCCACAGAACCATTTGATCTCAACCACGGAGCTTCAATATTTGTTTTTGATCCCACCAGTGTGTTGGGTTGGTTTTTGTGTTGGCTGGGAGTGGGGGCGGGGGGCAGGGGGTGTACAGAGAGAGTTAAAATTACCAGGTTCCTTTTATCTTCCATCTTGAGACCTACATTTGCCAACTCCTTCTTTCTATACATTTTTTTTTTAAGTATGAAATATGAGAACCTCAAAGGTTCCCACTGCACAAAGAGCAGCCATTTCATAGCCAACCAAGAGGTCACTGGAAATGTTACAGGAAAACAGCTTCCCAGCCAGGGTGCCTCTGGTAAAAACCACTCACAGCTTCCTCCGTGTGAAATCTGGATCAGCACCAGTGTCTTCAGCAAATCTCCAGGCTCCTCTCTGCACCCCGCCCCCCGCCCCCAACCTGCTCACGTCGGTCTGGAGTTCTCACACTTCTCTTCTCAAAATTCATTTCAGCTTCCCTCTGGTTCCTCCAAACACTTTACAGACCCTAGAGGTAAAAATTCACTGGGTAAAATGACTCCACAAACTGGTAAGGACTAAGGCACAATGAAGCCACGGGGGGAGCCCGGTCAGACCACCAGGAGGCCCCTTCCCCTTTCTGCTGCTCACCAATCCTGCCCAGGAAAGTAAGCTCTCTAGACCTACCACCCCGCAGAAGTCTTTAGGTCTTGAGGAATGTGTGAAGGGCGCTCAGTTCAGCAGCAGGGGACACAGAGATTCAGGAACTCCCCTTCAGGTACACACCACCCACCCACCCCAAGCCCACTGTCAGGCTGCGCTGGCAGTCTGCCCCTGCGCTCAGGGGTCATTCTACAAACACTCATCCGCTGCCTGCTCAACCTGGGAGAAGTCACCCAACCACTTCAGGCCTCTGCTGCCTTATCTGTAAAATGGGAATAAAAACCACTCCCAGAACCTGCACAGCACATCATCAATATGTGCTTACATCGGGTGAGCAGATGCACGGAGTTAATTGTGTTATTAACGCAGCGGCTCCCTGACTCACAGCGCCTACTGCTCAGAGAGACGCCAAGGAGAAATCAACCCTGCTTTTTAAATTACTTTATATACTCGGATGCATTAGTCACTTCGACACAGTGCTTCAACTTCTCTCCTGAGCATCTACTCAGTTGTTCAAAGATTGAAGCCTTACCTACACATCCTCCGTCATATCAAAGCATAAAGTCCACTATTCCT
Source organism: Bos mutus (assembly GCF_027580195.1). Classification (NCBI taxonomy): domain Eukaryota; kingdom Metazoa; phylum Chordata; class Mammalia; order Artiodactyla; family Bovidae; genus Bos; species Bos mutus. Next base: position 21,932,790 of record NC_091637.1, read on the forward strand.
ATGCAGGGGGTTATTGTTATCTGGCGTGTTCCCTTTCCAGGAAAACTTCGATTTCCATTTTGTACGTAATAAATCCCAACTGTGGAGACAGACAAACTGCTTCTTAGACTCCCAAACACAGGCCCTGGAGTTGATCGCGCCTGGAGCGAAGGGACCGCAGCGGAATGGCAGAAGCAGGGAGGCCGGCCAGTGTGCTTGTCCCCGCCCGGTGCCCCCGCGCCCGGGCTGCCTTAGAGGGCGAAGGCCACGCGCGCTGCGCGGAAAGTACGCGCCCAGGCCGGGGTGCCCCTGCCCGGTGTCCGCGCTCCGGGGCGGAGAGCGCGGGGTCGGGCGGCCCCAGGCTCTCCGGAGCTGGCTGCGCGCTGGCTCCAGGCTCCCGGTGCTGGGAGTAGAGGCCGGTTCGCCCAGGGGGGCTTCGAGCCTAGGGACGCGAGCCGGGGCACCGCAGCCCCTCGGGGTGCCACGCGGGGCGCGCGCGGCGCGGGCTCACTCACCCCATCTCCGGCGCTGCTCCGGCGGCCGCTCCGACGGGGCCTCTCGCGTTCGCTCTCCGCCGGCTCTGCAGCCGCTCCCCGCGCAGCACATGCGGCGGCCCCTGCGCGCCCGGCTCAGCCCCGGCGCCGCTCCATTCCGCGGGGCTGCGCGGCTGCCACTACCGCCGCCGCCGCCACCAGGCGCGGGCGGGCTGGAGGGCGGGGGCTGGGCCGCCGGGGGCTGGGCGGTCGCGCTCGGGCGGCGCCCGCCCCGCCCCGCTCCCCCCGCCCGGCTCCTTACGTAACCTTGTGGCCCCCGGGACTCGGCGCCCAGCCAAGGGGTGGGGGGCACAGCGGGGTGTGCGGTGTCCCCGGGCGCCGCCCCGCGGTCGCCACCCGCCTCCCGGGCTCCCCACCCCTTTCCCTCGGAGACCCGGCACTGGCACTCTCCCGCCCCGTGCCCACCGAGGGGCTTGGCGCAGTGCCAGAGCAAGCATTCAGCCTGTGGGACTGAGAGGACTTGGGCGACCCTTCGTTTGCAGTTGCAGGAACGAGGCCCCAGGAGAGGAAGTGACTTGCCCAAGGACATACATTCAGCTTTGAGCCCAAAGTCTTCAGAATCTGCGATAGGCACGGCCGTGTGCCGCCCTGAAGCCCCCTTTCATCTTGCGGGTCCACTCCAGGGGTTTGGCTCAGGGCACCCCCACCATGAAATTCCGGATCCTACACCCGCCGCAGGTGTTCTGGGCTCTTCTGTGGGCAAAGATGGGTTGGGGTCTCCCGATTACAGCATAATCGCTTTTCAGGAGGCTTAAACTTGGCTTGCTGCTGCTGCTAAGTCGCTTCAGTCGTGTCCGACTCTATGCGACCCCATAGACAGCAGCCCACCAGGCTCCCCAGGTCCCTGGGATTCTCCAAGCAAGAACACTGGAGTGGGTTGCCATTTCCTTCTCCAATGCATGAAACTGAAAAGTGAAAGTGAAGTCGCTCAGTCGTGTCCGAATCTTAGCGACCCCATGGACTGCAGCCCGCCAGACTCCTCTGTCCATGGGATTTTCCAGGCAAGAGTACTGGAGTGGGGTGCTTAGAGCAAAGGAAATTGAGATCGTACGGGTGGAGCTTCAAGAAGAGCGATCGCTGAGTCCTCTGTCTACGTCAGGTCCTGATCCCCTACTAAAGGCGGCACCGGACTAACCTAACCTTCATCTCCACTCTGGGCCCTTCACAGGATCATTTTCTCCTGAGAACATGCTGCCCACCTGAGCCTGGTCAGTATTTCTTTACTCAGGACAGTAAACAAAAGTCGAGGGACAAGCATATGAAGCAGGGCCACCACCCAAAGCCTACCCTCCTGTTTCCTGGAACCACAGCTTTACCTGGGAACCCTCAAGGTCTCCTCCTGGGACTGGTGACCCGCTATGAGTAATTGTCTCAATTACAGACCTGATCCTATCTCCTTCACACCATCCTTAGGATGAAGACAAGATACTGAATGTGCTCAAAGGCCTGGCCTCAGGGTGCCTCCATCTCCCTCTCCTTGCATTCTGTCCCCTTGCTTCCTGTGCAGCAGCCAACTGGCCATCCTCCCTTCAGCCCCTGCTGTTCTTAGTCTGAGAAGATACTTTCCTCTCTTGTCTCTGACACCCCAACCCCTTTGCCTTGTCAATTCCTACTCATTTTCAAATCTCAGTTAAACTGTCCCTTCCTTGTGTAATCTTTTTCTAATGCCCCAAACAAGACTGTGAACCCCTGTACTTTTTCTTCATTGTACTCACTGTGTGTAATGTCTGTAAAATTAATAATTCAACCATCTCCCAGGCACATCTGCACACTCTATGAAGCTGTTATAAATTTTGCTCATCACTGCATCTCCAGCGCCTAAAGTCCTCCATAAAACATTTGTTGAATGAATGAATGAGTGAATAGGCTAGGCCACAGATAAACAGAATTGGCCAGGGTCTGTAAGCACAAGTAAGTCTGTTCCCAGGTGGCGCTAGTAGTAAAGAACCCGCTACCAATGCAGGAGACATAAGAGACCCACATTCGATTCCTGGGTCAGGAAGATCCCCTGGAGGCGGGCATGGCAACCCATGCCAGTATTCTTGCTTGGAGAATCCTATGGACAGAGGAGCCTGGTGGGCTACAGTCCACAATGTCACAAAGAGTCATACACAACTGAAGCAACTTAGTACACAACACACAGAGCCAGGACTGGATAAGCATTTGATCCTGGAGGAAACTCATCACCAGCTGAATTCCAAAGGCCAGGTGAAGCTGGTAGGGTTGGGGGTGGGGGTGGGAGTTCCCAGCAGTATCAAAGGGAGGAGTCAGGAAAGAGGACTAGAAGCCTGCTGAACTGGAGTAGGAGGATTGGAGAATAGACTCATGGTGCACTGGACCAAGCAGTGTCCCCAACCCTGAGTGGGAGTTTCCTTTGGCTCCACCAGTGGAAAGGGCAACACCCAAGTTAGCTTGGGAAGAGGTACTGAGGCCATTACAGGTGCTGAATCACCTGGGCTGCTTCACACAGTCAGCAAAAAGCAGGACGGTGCGGGAGGTATAAGCCCGGTAAGGTTAAATACGCTGGGATTAAAGTGACCGTGACCAAAGCTTCCCTATAGGAAAGGGTGGATCAGACAAGAGTGGGAAATGGATGTCCCTCCTTCCGACCAGTTTCAGGCTGCTGTCCCTGGGGGACACTCCTCTCCTTCACCCCCAACTCCAGGCCTAGGTTGGGAGCTGCCTCTCAGGAGCTTTCCCAGATGCCCAGAGCCTTGTCTAAGCTTCCAGTTCTTGCCAGCAGTATTTCATCATCTTGGAATTTTCCCTAGAAAGAGGCCATTTAATTTCCCTATTAGTGCCTCCTCCCTCCATTGAAGCCAACACAGTAACCCTTTTTCTGTGAAATATTGCCCATCAACATGGTCTTTGTGGCCCCAGTCCTTCCTGTTCAAGAGTCTCACAGTTGAGACGCCTAGCGGTCCAGTGACTAAGATGGAGTTCCCCATGCATGGGGCCCAGGGATTAGGGATCTAGGTCCCATATGCCTCAAGAATTCGCAACAAAGACCTGATGCAGCCAAATAAATAAATGAATATTTTTTTTAAAAAGTCCTATAGTCAAAGGGAGAGATTCCATGCTGACTGGATGTTGAGGTGAGGCCAAGGAGAGTCTTTTTAGGCCAAGAGACTTCAGGATTCTTTTAGGTTGAGCAAGAGGAGTCAGTGATGCAGGACAAGACTGAAGATGTGAAAAGGGGCAGTCCTGGGGAAAGCAGGCGGATGGGGTCCAGGCCAGGCAGAGGCGCTGGCCTTGGAGAGGGGTGGAGGGTCTAGAGGGGAAGGTGAGAGAGGTGGAGGGAACCCTTGCCTGGTGGGCTCTTTTTTCTTTTAGTTGTTTTTTTTTTTTTAATGTGGACCATTTTAAAAGTCTTTATTGAATTTGTTACAATATTGCTTCTGTTTTATGTTTTGTTTCTTTGGCCATGAGGCACGTGGGATCTTAGCTCCCTCCCCCACCAAGGGCCAAACCTGCACACCCCGCACTGGAAGGTGAAGTCTGGATCACTGCACCTCCAGGGAAGTCCGTCCCATGGGCTCTTTTTCTAAGGAAAGAAAGGACACTTACTGAATGTGCACGAGAGAGAGGAGGCGGGGTAGAAGGCAAACTTGATAGCCTTGGGAAAATAAAAACTAGTGTTTTAACAGGCCCAGAGTTGGAAATGAGCAGGGCAGAGATGCAGAAGTCTGGGAGGCCATGTCTTGACCTGCACAACCTCAGGGACCTGGAATTCCTGCCATTCTGTGTGGGCAGCAGAGGCTCCGGAATCTGATAGGTGGCACGGGAAGGACACCCTGGCCTCCAACAGGGGCAAACTGGATAACTGTTGATTGCTCACCAGAGAGCTACATGAACCTGCGAAATTAAGGAAAACAGAGAGCAGCTCCACGTGTGCCCTTCCTCTGTACTGCAAATGAATTCTCCCAGGCATCCTGGGCAGCTCCTGTGCCTAAGAGGTTTGTGGTCCACATCTCTGGCTTCTTGTCTCCCAAAAGCTAGCTCCTGGAGAAATGGCTGATAGTAGTCTAAGGCAGGAAAAATGAAAACCAGCACAGAGCATCTTGTAGTACCACAAAGTAAGGAGATACAAAACAAAACAAAAAACAACCCAAGGGCTGGGTGTGTGCTGAAGGGATACAGGAGCTAACTGAAAGAGCTTCCAATGGCCAAAGCTGGAAAAATTTTGGCAATATGATAAATAACACTGTATAGGATTATAATGCAAAATGTAACATAAATACACACGAATCCATGCTGATGTAAATTATTAAATAAGTGGGAAGAAACCAATCTTCTCTACAGAAGAATCTCAAATAATATGTGTAGGTACTCTCCCCTCCAGGAGGTAGCGGTTAACACTCCCCTCCTCTACCTCCTGAAGAGTAAGCTGGTCTTAGCATCTTAGTGCTTTGTTTCTAAAGAAGAGAGAATGGGAAGGGAAAAACAGCGACTTCACAGTGGAGAAACCGGATAGACACTACCTTGACCGGGTGATCCAGGTTAACATTGCCGGTGACAAGCCATGTTGGAATCGCATACCCTCTGATGGGATGTGAAGAGAAGAAGACTTCACCTGTATGTTATTTTTCCCTAAGCCCATAACCTAATCGTGAAAGGGTCACTTCCCTGATGGCTCAGTGGTAAAGAATCCACCTGCCAAGGCAAGAGATTCGGGTTCAGTCACTGGGTTGGGACGATCCCCGGGAGAAGGGAATGGCAATCCATTCCAGTATTCTTGTCTGGGAAATCCCATGGACAGAGGAGCCTGGCAGGCTTGCAGGGGTCTCGAAAGAACAGGACACGACTTAGAAACTGAACAACAACAATCATGATAAACACACCAGACAAATCCACACTGAGGGACATTCTAGAAAATTCCTGATCAGTACTCTGCCAAACTGTCAAGGTCATGATAAGCAAGAAAAGACTGAGAAACTGTCACAGACCAGAAGAAACTAAGGTGACATGAGTTAGTATTTGGCTGCTGAGTGTTAGTCACTCAGTTGTATCTGCCTCTTTGCAACCCCATGGGGGTCATAGCCCACCAGGCTCCTCTGTCCATGGGATTTCCCAGGCAGGAATACTAGAGTGGGTTGCCAGTCCCTTCTCCAGGGGATCTTCCTGTCTTCCTGACCCAGGGATCAAACCCAGGTCTCCTGCATTGCAGGCAGATTCTTTACCGTCTGAGCTACCAGGGAAGCCCCAACGTGATGACATGATGATTTACTAAATACTGTATTTAGATCCTGGAAGAGAAAGAAGAAAAAATTTTGAAATCCAAATAAAATCTGGAATTTAGTTAATAGTAATGTATCAGTGTTGGTTTCTTCCTTATGCCACACATTCCATGGTAAGGTAAGATGTTAACAATAGGGACGGACGTCCCTCATGGTTTAGCGGTTAAGACTTCACCCTTCCAATGCAGGGGGTGTGGGTTTGATCTTTGGTTGGGAAACTAAGATCCCACATGCTGTGTAGTGCAGCCAAAAAGATTTTTTTTAAATTTTCAATGGGGGAAAACTGGGGATACATAGGAACTCCCTATACTGTCTTTGCAACCTTTCTGTAAATCTAAAATTGGTACCAAATAAAAGAAAGTAGCCTTGGGAGTTTCCTGTATACTAGAATCCTGCAAGTAGTCCAGTCACTGGTCATCTCAGAAAGGTGAACGTGTGGAACACTGAACAAGAACCTCACCAGGGAATGTCTGGGACTTGAAATTGTCTGCATAACTCCAAAAGCAATGCATCAAAATCTTGCTTTTCCATTTTTTAAAAAAAATTGCAACCTACAGTAAGAAACAGATTTTACACTGTGGCCAGGCAGGTACTTCCACTTTATCTACAGTTATACCTAGACAAAATGGAAACAAAAATTATATATGTAAGTGAAAGTTACACAAAGCAATTCTCACCTGCAAAGCATTCAGACATTTTCCATTCTGTTCTATTTTTAAAAGCAATGCTGTTGATTGATTTCAGAACCTGTAATCCATGTATGTTTCTTCTTTCAACAGCAAAATTAGGCTCACGGTGCATATGTATAATATTAGTGTGTTCAGATTTCTGGTATTGCTAATCCAGGGACTTCACCTTTTTTGTCTTCTAACCCTTCTCTCCACTACATATGAAACAAGTGTCTTATTAAAGTCATTAATTAAACAGGTAATGATCAGGTATATTTTACAGCTATTAAGATTATATCTGTGATATAATTTGTACTATATTTCTAGATAGTAACATAGAAAAATATTCTTTCAAGAAATATTAATCATCTCCTATGTGCCTGGTACTGTGATGAGTTTTAGGGATAAAGTGCTCAGCAAAAGAGACAAAGTACTTCTATAATATCATGGAACTATAAGAGTGGGTGGAAATATTAAAAAATCAGAAACATTTATCTGTTATCTGATAAAAACTGTTATCTGTGTGAATAAAATGGTCCTAATGTAGGTTGAGAGGGGTTGTCAGGAATAGCCTCTTTGAGGAAGCATTTAAGAACAGGCCTGGGAATTTACCTGGGGGTCCAGTGGTTAAGACTTAGCCTTCCAGAGCAGGGGATATGGGTTCTGATCCCTGGTTGGGGAGCTAAGATCCAACATGCCTCTTGGCCAAAAAAACAAAACATAAAACACAGAAGCAATACTGTAACAAATTCAACAAAGACTTAAAAAAATGGTCACATTAAAAAAAAACGGCCTAAAGAACAAAGGGCAGGATATGGTGGAGGGAAGAGGTCCTAGACAGAGGAGCACAGAGGTGAAGAAGGCTGGGAAATTCTGCAGGGTTAGTGTAGTTAGAGTGCACGGAGTTTAGCAAGGCAGGAGATGAGATGGGAGCGGTCCCCAGGGCCCTGATGAAGGGTTAACGGCATTTATCCAACCACACTGACAGGTTGGAGAATGGTCTGGTTTACATTTTTTGAAGCTCACTCTGGCTACTGGGAGGAGAAGAGATAAGGACGAGACAAGAGTGAAAGTAGGGAGACCAGTTAAGAGGCTCTAGCAGAAACCCAGACAGAAGACAAGGGCTGAGAGGAAGGGAAGTGGATTATAGATCAGTGTATTTTGGAGGGAGACTTGACAGGACTTGGTGATGGACTGGGTGTGTATTGTGATATAAAGTTAAATTCAGAAAATCATCCATGTTATTATATTCACTGTGCTGTAGCTATAATTAGGTAAAAGCTACTAGTCTGCATGGACAAGGCTTGGAAGTATAGAAAACGAAAAGTCTGATTTGTTGGGATAGCAGAAGGAACACAGGGTAGAAGCACAAACACTGGAGTCAGACAGACTTGGCCTGTGTCTCAGCCCTGCCACTGACTGTCTCTGTGATGCTTAGCAAGCTGTTCAACCTCTCTGAGCCTCAGTTCTCTCACCTGTAAAATGGGGATACCTCACTGGACTGGAAGATGAAATGAGAAAACATGTAAAGTGCTTAGCTGAGTTCCTTGGTATTTGTTATTGCCGTTCAGTCACCACGTCATGTCCGACTCTTTACGACCCCACGGACGGCAGCATGCCAGGCTCCTCTGTCCTCCACTATTTCCCAGAGTTTGTTCAAATTCATGTCCATTGAATATACTGTACATTCTGAATACATTTCAAGTATTATTATTATGACTGGTTATCACGGGGGACCAGGGTAAACTTTTCATTCTTTATTGTGACTGAATTAATACTGTTATAATGGTATTTATAGAGTTGGTAATTTAAAGTTTAGTAGAGTTGGTTTGAAGATTCTGAAACTGTATGGAAACAGCTCATGCATTTCCTGCCCAGTAACATGTTGCCAACCTGTGTCCAAAGCTCTTCATAGCTTCAGGGTGTCCCTGAAGGGCACCTAAGGGTCAGAGAAGACTATGGGCCATCTCTTTAAGATGCCAGCTCCAGCACCTACTTCTGATCTAGCCAAGGATCTGCTCTTGGAGAGACAAGCTCTGAATGGTTTCCAACATTGCTACTTGTTCTCTCCTCTTCCTATTTGGGTAAGTCTATCTGTTCTAGATGCCTCAGGATTCTGACAACACTCATTCATTCATTCGTTTAACCTTAGCCCCTATTCTGACATAGATCAGACAATCTGACAATCTATGTGCTCAAACAATCTAATAAGTAAAATGTAATGTAACCAAGGTATGAATAAAGTCCCATGAGATACTGGCTTTATCTGGGGAAGGCTTCAAAAAGGGGACACCTGAACTGGATCTTAACGGCTGTATGGGAGAGAAGGTCAATTCCTGCAAATAGACCAGCACTTGCTAAGTCACAGGGACATTAAAGAGTATGACTCATACAGGGAATGTCCACGTGTTTAGCTCAATAGTGTGTGGTAAGAAGTGGCTTCCCAGATGGCTCAGTGGTAAAGAATCCGCCTGCCAATACAGGAGATGTGGATTTTGGGGAAGATGCCCAGGAGAAGGAAATGGCAACCTACTCCAGTATACTTGCCTGGGAAATCCCATGCACAAAGAAGCCTGGTGGGCTACAGTCCATAGGGTCACAAAGAGTCAGACACAACTTAACGACTAAGCAGTAACAACAAGAAGGAAGTGGCCAGGCAGGAGAGGTGGGTTGGTACTACCTTGTGAAAGACCTCAGGGGAATGTTAAGGAGTTTGGACCTGATTCTGACAGCCACAGGGAGCATGTGAGAGTTTTGAAATAGGAGGCTGGTGTGATCAGATTAGCATCTTACAGTCTCTGGCAGCAGTAGGGAGCATGGTCCAGAGGGGCCGAGACTGGAGGCAAGAAGAGTCTGTTAGGAGAATCTAGGCAAGGTTCCAGCCAAGGCCAGAAAAAGAGAGGAAGGGTCTCTATTAGCCTCCAGTAAGGGATGGGAGCCTGAATGAGGCGGGAGGACCAGGGATCTCCTGTGATGCAGGGCCCTGGGAAGCTCAGCTGCTGAGCAGAGAGATCAAGCATCCAACAATCCAGCCTCCAGGAGAGGCTGGACCTCACTGGCTGCCTCCACGAAGAATTTAAGGAGGCAAAACCAGAAATGGATAGGGGAGATGAATGGGGAGATTGGGACTGACATATATGCACTACTGTGTATAAAATAGACAGCTAATGAGAACCTACTGTACAGCACAGGGAGCTCTACTCAATCCTCTTTGGTGACCTAAATGGGAGGAAATCCCAAAGAGAGGGGATATATGTATACATACGGCTGATTCACTTTGCTGTACAGCAGAAACTAACACAACACTGCAAAGCAACTTTACTCAAATAAAAATTAATGAAAAAAATAGACACACTGCTGTATATATGCTCTTGCCTGGGAAATCCCATGGACGGAGGAGCCCGGTGGGCCGCAGTCCATGAGGTCGCTAAGAGTTGCACACGACTGAGCGACTTCACTTTCACTTTTCACTTTCATGCATTGGAGAAGGAAATGGCGGCCCACTCCAGTGTTCTTGCCTGGAGAATCCCAGGGACAGGGGAGCCTGGTGGGCTGCCATCTCTGGGGTCGCACAGAGTTGGACACGACTGACATGACTTAGCAGCAGCAGCAGCTGTATATAAGACATATCCAACAAGGACCTACTCAATCCTCTGTAATAACCTATATGGAAAAAGAATCTGAAGAAGAATGGTGGTAGTGCTGGTTTAGTTGCTAAGTCGGTGTCTGACTCTTGCGATCCCACGCACTGTAGCCTGCCAGGCTCCTCTGTCCATTGGATTCTCCAGGCAAGGATACTGAAGTGGGTTTCCATTTCCTTTTCCAGGGGATTTTTCCCACTCAGGGATTGAACTCGGGTCTCCCGCATTGCAGGCAGATTCTTTATTGGCTGAGCTACGAGGGAATCCCCACGTGGATACATATGTACAACTGAACCACTTTCGTGTACACCTGAAACCAACACAAGATTGTAAATTAACTACACTCTAATATAAAAGAAACATTAAATTTTCAAAATGGGAATGACCATATGAGCAGCTTGGCCACTACCAGCACCCCCCAGGGACATTCAAGTCCTGCTGCTCCACCTCCCTGAGCCAGCTCCCTGACTTCCCCTTCACTGCTCCTTTGGGACTTGTCAACAGGTGAGCCTCTGCCACTAGATGGTGACCTTCAAGGGCAGAATCCCTCCCTGGGTCTTCCTTGCTCTGCCCAGGCTCATCCTCAGACAAGCTCTCTTCTTGGCTCTAGTCTCACATTTATAAGCAGCAGGAAATGAGAAAATTCCCAACCAGTTCAAACCAAAGTCTCAGGATTGAGTTGCACTGTGCCTGACTGGCCTGGCTTGGGGCATGGGCCCATCCCTGAGCCAGTTGCTGTGGCCAGAAGGATGAAATGCCCTTACTGCCTTAGTCTGGGTCATATGCAGCCCTGGGGTGAGCTTTTCACAGGACGGCATGAACCGGGAGTAGGACCAGAGCAGACACTCCAAGGAAACGCAAGAGTTGGGAAAATCAAAGTGCACGGATACAGGATGGTGCCCTCACATAATAGATGCCCACTCTGAGTATATAGTTATATTCGTTTCCCTGTGCCAGGTACAGAGGAGATGGGTGAATTGTTGGATGAACAATAATCAAGAACGTAGAAGTGTCATTCCAAGTTCCTGGAAAAGAACTTGAAAGGGTCAGGCTGGAGAGCTGGAGAATGGGCATAATTTTGAGACCCCAGGACAGAGAAAGTGGAAATAGATGCTTTAAATCAGTCATTCGAAACCTTGGCTGAGGATTAAAATCACCCAGAGGGCCATGACAAGATGCCAGTGCCGAGGTCCCACCTCCAGAGAGAATGATTTAATTGGTTTGGTTGGTGGCCAGGCATCAGCAACCCTCCCCAGGTAGTTCCAATGCTCATCCAGGGTTGCCAGCCACTGCTGTAAGCCTCCTGGTGCCCAACAGAAGTGGATGTGAGACTCAGAGCCCCAGGAGCTTGGGAACTGGTAGGAACACACTCGCTGGCTAGGCTTTCTGGAGACTTAGGACTCCGGAGGAGAACCAAAAACCCAAGAAATTTTTTGAGCCAAGGAGGAGCTGTACTTCCTCTGAGCACAGGGCAGAAAGAATTCTAAAGCCTGCTAGAGCTCTCTGAGAGGGGCGGGAGCTGTGTGGATGAATTGCCTCTGACTAGCAGCAGCTGTAGAACAGGGAGCTACCTGTTTGTACCTGGAATAGATGGGATGGGGCAGGTTCGGAGAGGTGAGGCAAGATTCCAGAGTCACGTCTGGGGTAAACACGAGACTGAGGATGAGTTAAGAAGATGGTGCAGTCATGTGTGGCACTGAGGTCCAATTTGAGATGTTGTTCACACAAAGACACATCTCAAGGGTATGTGGACTCCTGGAGGGGAGCGCAGCAGTGGGTCAGAGTGGAGAGGTGATGAGTTCAGTTTTGTTTTTTGGCTGCATCATGTGGCATGTGGAACTTCCCCAACAAGGGATCAAACCTGTGCCTCTACAGTGGAGGCGTGGAGTCTTAACCACTGGGTCACCAGGGAAGTCTGATGAGTGCAGCTCTGGACATGCTGAGATGCAAATACTGAGGAATAAACAAGATATGTCCAGTAGGCAGTTAGACATGGTAGGCATGGAGCTGGGAAAGGAAGCTTGGGAGCCATTAGAAAGACAATATCTGAACACAGGAAGAGCCTGTCCTAGGAGCAGAGGTGGGGTACAGGAAGGCATAGGGGAGGAAAGGGAGCCTGTGAGGATGAAAGAGTGGCCATTAGCAGCGCCCAGGAGGCCATTCTGTTCTAGATGTGGATCTACCCCCTTTTAGCCTAATTTAGCTGAATCAAATATCTTCTCTTTACAAAAATGTAGTAACTCTTCACTAGAAAACTAAGGGCAAAACAAAAACAAACACACAAAAAGCAAATAGTACAGAACAGAAACAAGTGGGTTTTCAATTCATTTTAATGTAGCAAATATTTACCGAACGCCTACTATGTGCCAGCCCTGCCCCAGATGGCTCAGCTGGCATGCGGAGCTTATCAGACACAGCCCCTCTCCCACTCTCTTCCCAGCCCCATCTGGAGGCCACCGTGGCTTGGGTTCCTAGCATCTCCACCTCCCATCAAGCTCAGCTCATCTGCCAATTGTTCTAAGTGAGGTCCCCCTACAAATCTGGGGTCCTCCTCATAAACAACATCTTTTCTGAAAGCCACCTGTTTTGTAACAGCTGCCCAGCAGGATTGTGGTTCTGTCTGTTCCACAAATCCCTTGACTGTGCTGGGCTTCCCGCTAAGAGTTGGGTTCTGCTTGGAAGCCCACCACCAGCCCCTTCCCAGCTCCTGCACATGGCAGAGATACATGATTGGGTAGTGGGTCCAGAATTGAGTACACCTCTTCTGGCCATTTCTAACCATCTCTCCAACATCTCACCCCTCAGCGCTCTACAGGAGTTTCATTTTGGTAACTTCACAGTAATACTACCAGAATACTTAGCAGAAAATCACTCTGAATCAAGACAATATGTCTTGGGACTTCCCTAGTGGTTCAGTGGCTAAAACTCTATGCTCCCAATGCAGGGGATCTGGGTTTGATCCCTGGTCAGTGAACTAGATCCCACATGCTGCAACTAAGGATCCCGCATACTGCAATGAAGATCAAAGATCCCGTGTGCTGCAACTAACACCCGGAAATCCAAATAAATTAACTCACTCAAAGTACAGTCACCAGCCACCTGTGGAGATTTCTTTCACTGCTTTCTCTGCAATTTCTCATCACCTCATCCCCCCAGAGGACACTTCCTATGCCCAGGGTGGCTGGTAGTGTGAGGGCTGCCTCTTTGACAGACCTTTCCCTTTAGACACTTGCTTTCCACTAGATTTGATCTATTGTTCTCCTTGTACATGCCACATCTTTCATTGTTTTAAGTCTCCAATCTACCAATTCTTTACCTCCTTCAAAACTAGCGCAAAAGCTGTTTCAGTATTTGGTCTACTTCAGGAGAAGGCAATGGCACCCCACTCCAGTACTCTTGCCTGGAAAATCCCATGGATGGAGGAGCCTGGTAGGCTGCAGTCCATGGGGTAGCTAAGAGTCGGACACGACTGAGCAACTTCACTTTGACTTTTCACTTTCCTGCATTGGAGAAGGAAATGGCAACCCACTCCAGTGTTCTTGCCTGGAGAATCCCAGGGATGGGGGAGCCTGGTGGGCTGCCGTTTATGGGGTCGCACAGAGTCGGAAATGACTGAAGCAACTTAGCAGCAGCAGCAGCAGGCCAGTATCCCTTTAAATCACATGCTCCTTCACATTTACTGGCTTATCACTTCGTAAATGTCTTCTTCAGTTGGTTTTAGGGTGTATTTTTGTCTGAACAAGATTTTTTTACCCAATTATGATAAAATATACACAATATAAAATTTACCATTTTCATAATTTTTTATTGTAGTTGGTTTACAATATTCTGTTTATTTCAGGTATACAGCAAAATGATTCAGTGATACATGTTTATATATGTATATGTATATATGTATATTTTCTTTTCCATTATAGGTTATTACAACATATTGAATATAGTTCTCTGTGCTATATAGTAAATCCTTGTTATTTATCTATTTTATATATGGTAATGTATATGTTAATCCCATGCTCCTAATTTATCCCCACTCTTCCCCTTTGGTAACCATAAGTTTGTTTTCTATGTCTGTGAGTCTGTTTTCTATGTCTGTAAGTCTGTTTTGTAAATAAGTTTATCTGTACAATTTTTTATATTCCACATATAAGTGATATCATGTAATATTTGTCTTTCTCTGACTTAGTATGATAATCTCTAGATTCATCCATTCTGCTACAAATGGCATTATTTAACCCTTTTATGGCTGAGTAATATTCCATTGTGTGTGTATGTATATATATATATACATACACACATACATACATATACATACACACATATATACACACATATACCACATCCTCTTTATCCATTTATCTGTCTATGGACATTTAGTTTCCATGTTTTGGCTATTATAAATAGTGCTAATGAACACTGAGTGTCTGTATCTTTTCATATTAGAGTTTTCGTCTTCTCCAGATATATGCCCAGAAGTGGGACTTCTGGGTCACATGGCAACTCTATTTTTAGTTTTTTTAAGAAATGTCCATACTGTTTTCCATAGTGGCTATACCCATTTACATTCCCACCAGCAGTACAAGAGGGGTCCTTTTCCTCCATACCCTCTCTAGCATTTGTTATTTGGAGACTTTTTGATGATGGCCATTTTGACTGGTGTGAGGGGATGCCTCATTTAAGTGTACAGTTCAGTAGAATTATGTACATTAACACTGCTGTGCAACCATTACCACCATCCATTTCCAGCATTTTTTTCTTTATCTCAAATCCAAACATGTCCCAGAAAGTAGAGACATTTTTAATTCATTTTTTATTCCTAGTTCTGCACATAGTATGTGTTCCAAAAATCCTCCTGGCTAATCAGAGATAATATAAAAGAACAGGTTTAATATAAAAGGCACCAAAAGGGCACCAATAGTCCACTCAACCACCTCTTCTAAAATGATTCTTACTAAAACAAGCGGGGGAACAATAACCCAAGAAAAGGGAGAAAACATAAACTTATTCTAGCTGGAGGCTGAGCCACAGGCCTCAGTCAGAGGGGCTAGAAGTCCAAAGCCCCTGAAGAAGATGAGGATGAGGAGGGTAAGGTCCTCGCCATTTCTTCTGATAGAACACAAGACCCTCATGGGATCCCAAGACAGACCAAACAATGAATTGACAGTATAGGGACAGAAAGTTTTTCCCTCCTTCCCCTCTAGCTTCTTTGGCTGGTCTAATGTTTGTTGTTGTTCAGTCACTCAGTCATGTCTGACTCTTTGCAACCCCATGGACTGCAGCATGCCAGGCTTCCCTGACCTTCACCATCTCCTGGAGCTTGCTCAAACTCATGTCCATTGAGTTGGTGATGCCATCCAACCATCTCATCCTCTATTGCTCCCTTCTCCTCCTGCCTTCAATCTTTCCCAGAATCAGGGTCTTCTCTAATGTGTTGGCTCTTCGAATCAGGTGGCCAAAGAATTGGAGCTTCAGCTTCAGCAATAGTCCTTCCAATGAATATTCAGGGTTCATTTCCTTTAGGGTTGACTGGTTTGATCTCCTTGCTGTCCAAGGGGCTCTCAAGAATCTTCTCCAGCACCACAATTTGAAAGCATCAATTTTTCAGCTCTCAGCCTTCTTTATGGTTCAAGTTTCATATACGTACACACTACTGGAAAAACTGTAGCTTTGACTACATGGATCTTTCTCGACAAAGGGAGGTCTCTGCTTTTTAATATGTTGTCTAGGTTTGTCTTCCTGGTACATGCCCTCTATTTAAATTCTTTTAGTCAGGTAAGGGAAGGTAAAAAGCTCTTTGTGAGTCTCTTGGGTCCTGACTGTTCTCAGCTCAAAATAATCCACATGCCAAAGTGGAATACTCTGGGGTGGCATCTTCTGTTCCTCCTCAACAGGAAACAAAAGTACTTGGAGGAATGGACTGAGCCTGGAATAACTAGGGTAGTGTTTCCCAAACTCATCATATAGATCACTCAGGATATTTATTAAATGGACCAATTTAGCATTTCAGGGGTGGGGTGTGGAAAGCTGCATGTTTAGTGCCTGGAGTAATTCCTATGAAAGGCAAATTTGGGAAGAAAGTTCCATCAGCAAGGGTTGTGGTGGGGGGAGGAGGAAACTCCTGCCTGCGACTGTGTAGGTGAAGGCTTTCAGCCAGACTGACTTCCTGTTTCTAGAAGCTACTCAGACTACTTTCCTAAACGCTTGCAAGTCCAGTAGGCCCCAGGACTCCCATAGGCCTTCTGTACACGAGGCCCACATGCTGCCTCTTACTTCTATTCTACTGCCGAAGACCTCGGATGATCCCAAATTTCTGGCAGCTCTGGCCCTGTGCCCTGGCTTGGTTCCCCACAGTTGAGGGATAACAGTGACATGCAGTCCCAACTTAGAACAAAGAGTCAGGTAGTCATTGGCCAGGTATTAATTAGGGAGTGACTACAGATAGCTGGTGACATCATAGCCTATCTTTAGAGCCAGCTGGGTCATTGTATGGAAATAAGTTGGGAAGTTTATATCTACCAAATCCAAGGTCAGGGTTTACAGAGGGAGACACTGGATACTAACTACACTGTGTGAGCTGAAATTTCACCTTGAGGCCCTTGTGATACAAGCCTGGGAGGCTCATTCACATTTGGGTGGCTCCAGTGGGCCCCTGCCTACAAAATATGAGCCCTCCCCCCGGCCCCCGCAATCCCCAACAACTACCTCATGGCACAAGGAATCATTACAAAGGTTGGTATAGTGAAAGCTATGATTTTTCCAGTAGTCATGTAAGGATGTGGGAGTTGGACTCTGAAGAAGCCTGAGTACCAAAGAATTGATGCTTTTGAATTGTGGTGCTGAAGGAGACTCTTGAGAGTCCCATGGACTACAAGGAGATCAAACGAGACAATCCTAAAGGAAATCAACCCTGAATATTCACTGGAAGGACTGATGCTCAAGCTGAAACTCCAATACTTTGGCCACCTGATGCGAAGAGCTGACTCACTGCAAAAAGACCCTGGGGCTGGGAAAGACTGAGGGCAAGAGGAGAAGGGAGTAACAGAAAATGAGATGGTTGTATGGTATCACCAACTGAATGGACAGAAGTTTGAGCAAACTCTGGGAGATAGTGAAGGACAGGGAAGCCTGGCATGCCGACCCCAGTTCATGGAGTCACAAAGAGTTGGACATGACTTAAGAGACTGAACAACAACAAAAACGAGCCAGAGAGGTTTTGATAAAAAAAAGGCTAGAAACTCAGAAATGTCATCCTCTTAATGAAGCCAGTGAAACTTTAATGAAAATACAGTTTCTGAGACAGCTCCTTGTTATCATCCCGTCAGAAAGTTACATATAGCAGTGTTTCATGGAATGTCAACAGGTGTTAAGCATCAGAGAAAGGTTCCATATTCCATAGGTTTGGGAAATACTGGGCTAAACAAACTGAAATAGGTTTCTTTACTGGTGCTTTTTAAAATATTTATTTGGCTGCACTGGGTCTTAGTCATGGCATGTAGGTAGGATCTAGTTCCCTGACCAGGGATCGAACCCAGGCCCGCTGCATTGGGAGTGCAGAATCTTAGCCACTGGACCACCAGGGATATCCTTGGCTTTTTTTTTTTTTTTTTTAAAGAACTTTTAATATGTCAATGTAGACTCAGGAAACTCTAATAAGTGAATATAGTGCACTGTACTTCCTAAATTAAAGGAACTTAAAAATGAAACTTTAAGTAGTTTTCCAAAGGACACATTTTGGGGAAATGTTAAAATAAAGGATCATGTCAGAATAGACAGAAAACAAACTTATGGTTACCAAAGGGGAAAAGGAGTGGAGAGGAATAAATTAGGAATTTGGGACTTATATACACACACTACTATACATAAAATAACCAACAAGAACCTATTGTATAGCACAGGGAACTCTGCTCAGTGATCTGTGATGACCAATATGGAAAAGAATCTTTAAAAGAGTGGCTATATGTATATGTATAAATGATTTACTTTGCTGTACACCTGAAACTAACACAACATTGTAAATTGACTATATGCCCATAAAAAATTATTTAAAAAAGCAAATAAACCTTCAAACAGGTCATACAGAAATATGTACTTCTGTGGGTTAATCAATGCATTATAAACACACACAAAAAGAGAAGACAGTGGAGGAGGAGAAACAAAAGAGTCAAACCTCAGTTTTCTTTAACACAGTGCTGGCTGTAACATATGATCCCCTAGGGTAGGTACCCCATCAGCACTTGACCCTCTGATACTAGTTTGGACAATGTGGAAAACTAAAGGAGTCTCCAGAGAGAGAAGGAGGGTCACCCAGAATTCTATTAAATAAAGATATGAATGGGCTTCCTTGATAGCTCAGTTGGTAAAGAATCTGCCTGCAATGCAGGAGACCCTGGTTCGATTCCTGGGTCGGGACAATCTGGTGGAGAAGAGATAGGCTACCCACTCCAGTATTCTTGGGATTCCCCTGTGGCTCAGCCTTTTCCTTCTTCAGGGGATCTTCCCACCCAGGGATCGAACCCAGGTCTCCCCTAGATTCCTTAGCAGGCAGATTGCAGGCAGATTCTTTACCAGCTGAGCCACAAGGGAAACCCAAGAACACTTGAGTGGGTAGCCTAGCCCCTCTCCAGTGAATCTTCCTGACCCAGGAATAGAACCAGGGTCTCCGGCATTGCAGGAGGACTCTTTACCAACTAAGCTATCAGGCAAGCCCATGATATCAGGTCATGGTGGAGAATTCTGACAAAACGTGGTCCACTGGGGAAGGGAATGACAAACCACTTCAGTATTCTTGCCTTGAGAACCCCATGAACAGTATGAAAAGGCAGAGATATGACACTGAAAAAATGGACTCCCCAGACAGTAGATACCCAATATGCTACTGGAGAAGAGTGGAAAAATAGGTCCAGAAAGAATGAAGAGGCTGAGCCAAAACGAAAACAATACCAGCTGTGGATGTGACAGGTGATAGAAGTAAATTCTGATGCTGTAAAGACCAAGATTGCATAGGAACCTGGAATGTTAGGTCCATGAATCAAGGTAAATTGGAAGTGGGCAAGCAGGAGATGTCAAGAGTGAACATTGACATTTTAGGAATCAGTGAACTAAATAGACTGGAAAGGGTGAATTTAATTCACATGACCTTTATATCTATGACTGTGGGCAAGAATCCTTTAGAAGAAATGGAGTAGCCCTCATAGTCAACAAAAGAGTCCAGAATGTAGTACTTGGGTGCAATATCAAAAGTGACAGAATGATCTCTTTTTGTTTCCAAGGCAAACCATTCAATATCACAGTAATCCAAGTCTATGCCTCAACCATTAATGCCAAAGAAGCTGAAGTTGAACGGTTCTATGATGACCTACAAGACCTTCTAGGACTAACACCAAAAAAAGATGTCCTTTTCATCATAAGGTACTGGAATGCAAAAGTAGGAAGTCAAGAGATACCGCGAGTAACTGGCAAATTTGGCTTTGGAGTACAAAATGAAGCAGGGGAAAGGCTAACAGAGTTTTGCAAGAGAACACACTGATCATAACACCCTGTTCCAACAACACAAGAGAAGACTCTACACATAGACATCACCAGATGTCAATACCAAAATCAGATTGATTATATTCTTTGCAGCCAAAGATGGAGAAGCTCTGTACAGTCAGCAAAAACAAGACCTATAGCTGACTGTGGCTCCAATCATGAACTCCTTATTGCCAAATTCAGACTTAAATTGAAGAAAGTAGGGAAAACCACTAGACCATTCAAGTATGACCTAAATTAAATCCCTTACGGTTATGCAGGAAGTGACAAATAGATTCAAGGGATTATATCTGATAGAGTGCCTGAAGAACTATGGACAGAGGTTCGTGACATTGTACAAGAGACAGTGATCAAGACCATCCCCAATAAAAATGCAAAAAGGCAAAATGGTTGTCTGAGAAGGCCTTATGAATAGCTGAGAAAAGGAGGGAAGTGAAAGGCAAAGGAGATAAGGAAAGATACACCCATCTGAATGCACAGTTCCAAAGAAAAGCAAGGAGAAATACGAAAGCCTTCCTCAGTGCTCAGTGAAAAGAAATAGGGGAAAACAATAGAATGGGAAAGACTAGAGATCTCTTCAAGAAAATTAGAGATACCAAGGGAATATTTCATGCAAAGATGGGCACAATAAAGGACAGCAATGGTATGGACCTAACACAAGCAGAAGATATTAAGAAGAGGTGGCAAGGATACATAGAAGAACTGTACAGAAAAGATCTTCATGACCCAGATAACCACAATGGTGTGATCACTCACCTACAGCCAGACATCCTGGAGTCTGAAGTCAAGTGGGCCTTAGGAAGCATAACGATGAACAAAGCTAGTGGAGGTGATGGAATTCCAACTGAGCTATTTCAAATCCTAAAAGATGATATTGCGAAAGTGCTGCACTCAATATGCCAGTGGCCACAGGACTGGAAAAGGTCAGTTTTCATTCCAATCCCAAAGAAAGGCAATGTCAGAAAATGTTCAAACTACTGCACAATTGTACTCATCTTCCACGCTAGCAAAGTAATGCTCAAAATTCTCCAAGTGAAGCATCAACAGTATGTGAACTTAGAGCTTCCAGATGTTCAAGCTGGATTTAGAAAAGGCAGAGGAACCAGACATCAGATTGCCAATATCCGCTGGATCATAGAAAGCAAGAGAGTTCCAGAAAAACATCTACTTCTGCTTTATTGACTATGCCAAGCCTTTGACTGTGTGCATCACAACAAACTGTGAAAAATTCTTAGAGATGGGACCAGACCATCTTACCTGCCTCCTGAGAAAGCTGTATATGGGTCAAGAAGCAACAATTAAAACTGGACATGGAACAATGGACTGGTTCCAAATTGGGAAAGGAGTACGTCAAGGCTGTATATTGTCACCCTGCTTATTTAACTTATATACAGAGTACATCATGCAAAATGCAGGGCTGGATGAAGCACAAGTGGAATCAAGATTGCTGGGAGAAATATCAATAACCTCAGAGATGCAGATGACACCACCCTTATGGCACAAAGCAAAGAGTAACTGAGGAGCCACCTGATGAAAGTGAAAGGGGAGAATGTAAAAGCTGGCTTAAAACTCAACATTCAAAAAATGAAGATCATGGCATCCAGTCCCAGATTTCCTGGCAAAATAGATGGGAAAACAACGGAAACAGTGACAGACTGTATTTTCTTCGGCTCTAGAATCACTGCAGATGGTGACTGCAGCCATGAAATTAAAAGACGTTTGCTCCTTGGAAGAAAAGCTATGACCAACCTAGATAGCATATTAAAAAGCAGACATTACTTTGCCGACAAAGGTCCATCTAGTCAAAGCTATGGTTTTTCCAGTAGTCATGTATGGATGGGAGAGTTGGACCATAAAGATAGCTGAGTGCCAAAGAATTGATGGTTTTGAAGTGTGGTGTTGGAGAAGACTCTTGAGAGTCCCTTGGACTGCAAGGAGATCAAGTCAGTCAATCCTAAAGGAAATCAGTCCTGAATATTCATTGGAAGGACATGCTGAACTTGAAACTCCAATACTTTGGCCATCTGATGTGAAGAACTGACTCATTAGAAAAGACCCTGATGCTGGGAAAGATTGAAGGCAGGAGGAGAGGGGGATGACAAAGAATGAGTTGGTTGGATGGCATCACCAACTTGATGGACATGAGTTTGAGCAAGCTCTGGGAGTTGGTGATGGACAGGGAAGCCTGGCGTGCTGCAGTCCATGGGGTTGCAAAGAGTTGTACATGGCTGAGTCACTGAACTGAACTGTGGCTCAGCTGGTAAAGAATCTGCCTGCAATGCAGAAGACCTGGGTTCAATCCCTGGTTTGGGAAGATTCCCTGGAGAAGGGAACAGCTACCCACTTCAGTATTCTGGCCTGGAGAATTCCATGGTCTGTATAGTCCATGTGGTCGCAACGTGTCAGACACACAACTGAGCAGCTTTCACTTGCACTTTCAGTTCAGTCGCTCAGTCATGTCGGACTCCTTGCAACCCCATGAACCGCAGCACGCCAGGCCTCCCTGTCCATCACCTCCCTGTCATCTCCCGGAGTCCACCCAAACCCATGTCCATTGAGTCAGTGATGCCATCTAACCATCCCATCCTCTGTTGTCCCCTTCTCCTCCTGTTCCCAATCCCTCCCAGCATCAGGGTCTTTTCAAATGAGTCAGCTCTTCACATCAGGTGGCCAAAGTATTGGAGTTTCAGCTTCAAAATCAGTCCTACCAATGAACACCCAGGACTGCTCTCATTTAGGACGGACTGGTTGGATCTCCTTGCAGTCCAAGGGACTCTCAAGAGTCTTCTCCAACACCACACTTCAAAACCATCAATTCTTTGGCGCTCAGCTTTCTTTATAGTCCAACTCTCACATCCATACATGACCACTGGAAAAACCACAGCCTTGACTAGATGGACCTTTGTTGACAAAGTAATGTCTCTGCTTTTTAATATGCTGTCTAGGTTGGTCATAACTTTTCTTCCAAGGAGCAAGTGTCTTTTTATTTCATGGCTGCAGTCACCATCTGAAGTGATTTTGGAGCCCCAAAAAATAAAGTCAGCCACTGTTTCCACTGTTTCCCCACCTATTTGCCATGAAGTGATGGGACCAGATGCAATGATCTTAGTTTTATGATTGTTGAGCTTTAAGCCAACTTTTCCACTCTCCTCTTTCACTTTCATCAAGAGGCTCTTTAGTTCTTCTTCACTTTCTGCCATAAGGGTGGTGTCATCTGCATCTCTGAGGTTATTGATATTTCTCCCGGCAATTCTGATTCCAGCTTGTTTTTCTTCCAGCCCAGTGATTCTCATGATGTACTCTGCATATAAGTTAAATAAGGACCACAGCCTTGTCTAACTTAATGAAACTAAGGCATGCCGTGTGTGGCCACCCACGATGGATGGGTCATGGTGGAGAGGTCTGACAGAATGTGGTCCACTGGAGAAGGGAATGGCAAACCACTTTAGTATTCTTGCCTTGACAACCCCATGAACAGTATGAAAAGGCAAAAAGATAGGACATTGAATGATGAACTCCCCAGGCTGGTAGGTGCCCAATATGCTACTGGTGATCAGTGGAGAAATAACTCCAGAAAGAATGAAGGGATACAGCCAAAGTAAAAACAACACCCAGTTGTGGATGGGACTGGTGATGGAAGCAAGGTTTGATGCTGTAAAGAGCAATATTCTACAGGAAGCTGAAATGTTAGGTCCGTGAATCAAGACAAACTGGAAGTGGTCCAACAGGAGACGGCAAGAGTGAACATGGACATTCTAGGAATCAACGAACTAAGATGGACTGGAATGGGTGAATTTAACTCAGATACCATTATATCTACTACTGTGGGCAGGAACCTTTAGGAGAAATGAAGTAGCCATCATAGTCAACAAAAGAGTCCAAAATGCAGTACTTGGATGCAATCTCAAAAACAACAGAATGATCTTTTTGTTTCCAAGGCAAACCATTCAATATCATGGTAATCCAAGCCTATGCCCCAACCAGCAACGCTGAAGAAGCTCAACAGTTCTGTGAAGACCTGCAAGACCTTCTAGAACTAACACCCAAAAAAGATGTCCTTTTCATTATAGGGGACTGGAATGCAAAAGTAGGAAGTCAAGAAACACCTGGAGTAACAGGCAAATTTGGCCTTGGAGTACAGAATGAAGCAGGGCAAAGGCAAATAGAGGACTGCCAAGAGAACTTACTGGTCATAGCAAACTTGCACTTTCAGGAATGGTTAAGTTACTAATCAAGAGGGAGAATAAAGAGGTTCTTGCTGGTGAGTTCCAGTGCCGAACTGGGGCCTCTCAAATTCGGATTTCAATCATTACATTGGCATTTCATGACTGACATCTGCTGCCATACAGCACTATGGGCCCTAGCAGGCAAAAGAGCTCATCAGAAACTCTTTAGAAAATGTTTGGGTAGAAGTAGAACTTTAATAGCATCTTGTCCAACTTCAAGATGTTCAGATAAGAAACTTTAAATTCCTCCAGATCTCATTATGGCTAAGAATGAGCTGACCCGGTCAGTTCTGGGAAAAGGAGATTGGTCACTTTAAAACCTTAGAGCAACAAGTCAGCCCTAAGGAAGATGTTTGTGAGGCAATCTAGGAAACATAAACACTGCTGTTTGATGACATTAGGGAATAACTTAATTTTTTTAGGTTGATAATGCACTGTAAGCTTTTTTTTTTTTTTTAAAGAGTCAATAGCTTTTATGAGATGCATACTGAAATATGTACAATTTGCTTCAAAATAATCTAGTAGGTATGGAGGACAAGTGTTTGGGTATAAATGGAGTCAGATTTGCCATGAATTGCTAACTGTTGAAGCTGAGTGCTAGGTAAGTGGGGTCCATGACACTGTCCTACTTTTGTGTACATTTGGAATTTTCCAGTAAAAACTTCACAAAGCAGAGATACCTCATCACACAGATATCTCATTGATACCTAATATAAATCTGTAAATAGGCATTTTTCATTCATTCACTCATCAAGAATATATATACACACACATATATATGGGCTGAAGTGACTTAAGTGACTTAGCATATATATGAAATTATGGTAAAATTCCTGTAACACAATTCAGCACTTTAACCACTTTAAAGTGTACAATGCATTTTGTACATTCATAATGTTGTGCAACTATGACCATTATTCAGTTGCAGAGTAATTTTGTTATTCTGAAAGGAAAACCCAGACCCAATTAAACCATCCCTCTCCGTTCCCTCTTCCTCCTAGCTCCTGGCTGACATTAATCTGCTTTCTCTCTGCATATTTGCCTATTCTGGATATTTCAAATACATTCAACATATTTTTTAAAAATTAAATTTTACTTATTTTTTATCATGAAAAATTCAACAGGGTTAGATTTCAAAAGGTACAAAAGGGTTTACCGTGAAGTTTCCCTCCAACCATTCTTCCTCCAGTGCACAGTCCCCTTTTCAGAGGCATTCCAGTTCTCATACATCCTTTCAAAGAGTGAAAGTTCCTTTTCACCGTCTTTACTTAAATGGAGTACTCTATACTCGCTGATTTGCAGTCAGCCTTTTTTTCGTCTTAGAACAGAACAGAAAGACCTTCCTCCTTCTTCTACAACTGCATGCTCTTCTACTATTTGGGGTTACAGAAATGAATGGTTCTTTTCTCAGGCAGCTCACAGTCTTAAAAGTACTCTGTTTGGAGAAGGGGAGAAAGGCAAATTAAAGGTTCAACTTCAAGGCAGCTCTCGTCACAGCCGTGCACTTGGAAGGGAGAGGAGAGAACGAAACTGAAGGGTTCTGAGAAATCTTTGGTGATTCACTAGGTGTGGCTGGAAGGTGACAACAAACTGCTATCTCTCTTCCACTTTCCCCTGCGAGACATAACTGATCATCTCACTCCCTTACTTCTTTCCTGATTAGAAAACAAAGGGCTTCTCCTTGAGGGAGTTAAGAAAGTGAATAGAGAAGCAGTAATTATCCATAGTTGTTTGTAAGCATTTTAAATAGAGGGGAAAAGCTGCACTGCATTGACACATTGCAACTTACTAAATTATCTCCCCATTGACTTCTGCATTTTAGAGATTCAGAAACCAAAGCCACAGCAGTTGTTTAAGGACCCAAAGGGACATCTAAGTGCATACATTAAATGAGACAGGTAAGATAGCTGGAATCAGATATGGATATTTGAAAATTATCTCTATGGAATTGAAACTGTACTAACGAATAATCTTAGGGAGGATGCAGGAGAGAAAGAGAACAGTAGCTGATAGCTAAGACTTCAGGGATTACTACAACGATTGGATAGTTTAAAGAACCCTGCAAATTAATTAGACGAATATTTGCTTAAATAGAAAGGAACCTCGGTATCCTCAACAACTACAGAACTCTGCCAAACATATGCAGTAAATGTTGAACTGAACTGAACAGGCAGCCTGATGAAAAGGGATATGGGATATCCAATGAGGGATGGAAGAGGATTCGTGCACAGAATATACTGATGTCTAAATACAGTCAGAACCATACACCATAACTGAGGGTCAAGGGTACCAGCAATACAAGGGGCAGCGGAAGCCACAGGAATAAATACAATTCACATGAAGAGCACGCATGGAGAATGAGAGGAGGTCAAGGGCTGAGTCCTGGACACACTGACCTCAGAGAGAGGTCATGGCAGCCAAGAGTTTTGAACAAAACCTCCTGAACTTCAGATCAGAAACTCTGCCTGCTGGAGGAAAGGGGAGGACAGAGCTGTCACATGGGTATGGAAACCTTTAAGAGTATTTATTAATATATCAGGGGCTTCCCTGCTGGCTCATATGGTATATAATCTGCCTGTAATGCAGGAGACCCGGGTTCAATCCCTCAGTCAGGAAGATCCCTGGAAAAGGAAATGGCAACTCACTCCAGTATTCTTGCCTAGAGAATTCCATGGACAGAGGAGCCTGGCGGGCTATAGTTCATGGCGTCTGTAGAACCAAGAAAAGGGAAAGCCTGTTTGGGGGTCTGAGAAGAGGTCCTTATCCCCAGGGACCTGAGTGACAGGGCTTTACAAATGGACAGGACTCTTCTTTTCAACAATATAATTTTCCTTGAAAATGGATCTAATAATGTGCCTTGTGCTTCCATCAAGACTAAATTGGACTCCACTGACTCATAAGTCTTTTTGTGTCTTCAGCTCCGATCCTTGCTTCCCGTAGCACTCACTAAATGACAGCGCTGTTGTTCTTTCTACCCGAGAATCTATTTCAGGGACACAGTGGACAGTCTATAGTTGCCTGTGCTATTATTACCTGGGGCACAGTGGGATCCTTTATTGCATTCATTTTGGATGTGAAGGAAAAGAGGAAACGCAAAATGAAGTAGAATGATATCTTGCTAGGTAAATCCCCTGAGATGAATGTTCTTTATGATGAAGTCAGCTGTGTGGAGAAAAAAAAATTAAAAATGGCTACTTCATAAATCTTGCCTTGCAGTATTTGCAAGGATCTTTGTGGCTCAGAAACAACATTTGACTAAACTAATATGTGGGGTAAAAATATCTCTAGTCTGTTTGAGTAAAAATGGCTGAAGATACACACATCTTATCCCTGGCAAAATTCAATTCAGTCTGGCAAATATTTATGGAGCACCAACTGTGTTCCAGGGATGCAGAGGTGCAAGGCCAGAGACCATGGCCCCAAGTGGTGCCCAGATACTGAGACACCGGGGAAGGGGCACCCTGAGTCACTGATGGAAAGGAAGGTGTATTTCTCATTGTGAATTAACAAGCTGGTATCTGATCTAACGAGAAACCAGTATGGTGGTTTGGTTAAATAAGCTTGGTTAACAGAGCCAATCCTTGGTGAGCAACTCTGATTTCTGGATTTTTCGGCTGAGGCCTGAGCTCAGGATCACACTGCAGGTGCAGGTAATTAAAATCATTCTGGGAGGGGAGAGGGAGCTCGAGTGCTTCCTCCTGCTGTGCCAGCTTCCTAAAGGGCACCAGGGCATGGTTCCTGTTTCTAATGCTGGGGATTCCTGTCCTTCGGCTCTTTAAGAATTCTGAACTAGGTGAGGGAAGAAGTGGTGGTCAGAGGCAGGAGGGACAAGGGAGCGGGGTGGAGGAGAGAAAGCAGGAGACAGAGAGACAAACAGACACACATACACATACAGAGAGAAAGAGAGGGGGAGGGGATGGATAGAGGCTGTTGGGAAGGCAAAACCACTAAAGGTATCATTTTTTTTTTTTTACTTTGACACCATTTTTAAATAAATGTCAGTAATTCTGGCACCGAGAACCCTGAGCCTGGTGGCTAGCCAGCCTACACCTGACAGTTTAAATGCAACAACTTGCTGTGCGGAATTTATTTTAAAATTCAAATAGACTGTAAAGCGTTCCTGGAATGAAAAACTGATGGCTCTTGCTGTTAAACTGGCTCTGTCAGTGCAGGTCTGAACCAGTGCCTGAAAACCCACTCTATTCTGTGGAAGGGGACTGATACGAGGGCGACAGAGCCAGCTGTTCCTGCATAGCCACTATTCATGTCAGGACTGCCGCCTTTCCCAGGGGTACGTCAAGCAGGCAGATTACCCAGAGTTAGGTGTTTGGACACAGAGATTTTAATTATTCACTCCTACTCCTCACATTTTCTAGGCCGAAATCTTCTCTTCTGTGCTCCATGGCCAGTTACCCCAGGTCTTCACTGAAGTGCTAGCCATATATTCAAGCAGGTTCAAAGCTGCTTTCATCATTTCTCTTCCTCCCCCCCCCCCTCCCCCCACATAACTGACATATCACAAGAGTCACTTTTTGTAAGAGTACGATTCATGACTGTTAGCAACGATTCACGACTTTTAGCAACTTTTGGTGCCACTGAACATCTGCATTCTACTCTCTCCTCACAGAGCCTGTCACACAGCTACTTCTCAAAGAAACACTCTGGCTCAAATATGTCGTTCTTCAAGTTCTCTGGTGTTCCTTCTATGGAAATAGGAGAGTTGAGGTCAAACCTCATTTCTTGTTTGCTTGTGTAGCCTTGGACAAATTATCTGTCATCTCTAAGCCTTGTTTTTTTTTTTTTAAAGAAGATAGGGACTTCTCTTGTGGTCCACTGGTTAAGACACTGTGCTTCAACTATAGGGAGCACAGGTTCAATTCCTGGTAGGGGAACTAAGATCTCACAAGCTACACAGCAAAAAAATAAATATGTAATAAAAATTTTTAAAAAGAGATATCTACCTTGGTATGTTATTGTGAGGATAAAATGAGGTAACATCAAAGTGTTGCCCAGCTGGTTGGCCTGTAGTAAACGCTCAATAAATAGTAGCAGTAGAGGTGTCCACAGTTTGACAGGGCTGTTTTACCAGGACTATTGTGAAATGTTTGCATCAGAACCTCTTCCTACTATTCAAATCAGCCAAGTCAGAGTGTTCTCCTTTGGTCTGGAAAAGTGATGAAAAAATGACATTTGTTCATTCTTACATTGTAGGTGGTGGAAATGATTATCATAATTGCATTTTAGAAATTAGGAAACTGAACCTCTCTCTTGGCTAGTCTCCCCACCTGCAGATGCTGATGACTTCTGTGGAGGTGCCCACCCACCTGTGGGTGGGGGCCGACTCCTGTTTGTCAGTCCTTGCAATGTCTAACTGGAACATGCAAAATTCTGAAGGAAATACATGTCTTTCCCCAATACATGTATTGGAATACATGTATTTCCCCAAGTGAGCCAGGATCACAACTCATACCCCAAATATGACAGTGGGTCAGGGGTCCCCCGAGAGGACTTGGGAGAGAGGAGTAGTACGAGGTGGCTTGAAGGGGGAGATGGAGCAGTCTCAGAGTCTTTCTCTGAAAAGCATTCGACAGAAGGATGGCCAGTCTCCATCCTCTCTACCCCTCAAATCCAAATTACACACAGGTGCTACTGCCGGCAATGCTTATACTCTGTGTGTTTCTGTGCTTATTGGAGATTCACCACCTTCAGTAAATTTCTCCTGGTTGATTTCCCTTTGAGCTGATAGTCTCTACTCTGAGGCCTCTCGTACTTGGATATCCAGTTGGAATTACCTTTTCCTGCCCTCCATCAGGTTACTATGCGCGCTTTTACATTATGCCTATCTACATCCATATCCTCTGCTCGATTCTTCAATTAGATCTTAAGATTTGTATTTTACATTTAAAAAAATCTTTTCACTCCCCCAACATTGAGCCTAGAATTATATCTTGGGTGTTAATAAATGCTTGTGGAGTGAAAAAATAAGTTGCAAATCTTAAGAGTCTTTAGGGATTTTTCCTAGAGTTCTAACTGAACAGAAACAAATATTAAATAAATGAGTAAAGTTTGTGTTTAGTTTACAAAAATGAGCAAATTAAAATGCTGAAGAAAAAAATTAATTTTTGTTCCAGAGAAATAACACGCTTTCAGCTCATTTCTAGCCCCTGGGGTTTAGTCATCAGTAGGTTGTCACCCACCCTCCTGAGAAGCTCTCAAGGCATATGTGTCACACGCCTTGAGAGGAACATATGGAACCCACCATCAGATGCAAAGGGGGTGCTTGTGACTACATGGAGACACTGTTTTGCCAATGTTCTCACTCCTTTTGGAGGATTCACCTTCATTCTGACTCACTTTCTTAAATGTTTACCTTTGTATTTGCCAACTGTTTGAATTGGTGTTTCAACTGTTCTGACCATCTGCTAGGAGAAAACTTTGAGATTATGTCAGTTTTTGTGTCAAACTGTATAGGTTTGGAGTTGGAGAACTTGAAGCTCAGCAAGTCTGACTCCTTCATTCATACAGTCGCAAGGCTTCTTCACTCCCTCGTGTGTGTCAGTCTCGGGGCTAGGTGTTGGCAAGGCAGAGACTCCCGGCACTGATACTCACAGGGAAGATGGACATGAAAACAGACTCAATGAGGTGATGCAGGTGCTGTGATAATCGGGTGTCTGGGGAACATGTGCTATGCTCAGGAGGTGAGCTGAGTCTTTATCTAGGTAGAGTGTGTACTAAGAGGGAAGGAAGTAGGAAAAGATTAGTCTAACATACAATGGAGAAGAAGGTAGGGGCAGGACCAATAAACATTTATTGAACATCATTCATAAAATGTTCATATATATGGGCTGCCAGATTCTTTTTTTTGGGGGGGCTGCCAGATTCTATGTTAAAGACGTGAAAGATACAGCCTTCCTCTCAAGGAGCTTATCATTTAAGTGCACATAAACAAATTATACATTGTGATAAATGCACTGACTATATGTGGGGACCAGTTAGAGGCCATCACCTGGTCTTCATGAGAAGGGATGAGGGTCAGAACTAACAGAATGATGGAAGAAAAAAGGAGTGAATAAATAGAAGAGATGGTCAGGAGCTGAAGTCCACCGGACTTGGGGAAGGCCTGGGTGGGTAGGATGGGAGAGAAGGAGAAGTCCTGAGTGACTTCCAGGTTTCTGATGTGGGTAACTGGAAAGAATCATTCTCTGAAAACAGAGATAGAGGCAGATGAACAGGTTCAGGAAGAAAGAAGAATTCACATTAAGATACATGCTGGAGATGTCTGCTGGACATCCAGATAGAAATTTCCAACATGCAGCAATACTTCCAAGTCTAGAGCTCAGATATGATGGATGTCTGGGGATATCCATTGTTGAGTCATCAGCACAGAGCGGGAAGCTGAAGTCATAGAAGAGTCTGAGTCTCCAAGGGCAACACCAGGAGAGCAGAGTTGGGGCCATGGGTAGGGGAATGAGGGGTCAGCCGAGGAGAAAGAAACAGCAATCCAGGGCAGAGAAGAATCATGAGAAATCTGAAAACAGAGTGAGAAGAAGGTTTAAGGGAGGGAGGAGATAAAAGTGTCAAATGCTTCCCAGATCTTAAATAAACTGAAGATTTTAAACCAACAGCAGCTGAACTTGGCCCTAGGTCAACTTTGTCTGGGGAACTTTGCCAGTGTGGTTTCAGTGGCGTTGTCTGTGGGCAGAAACCTGACTACAGTGGACAGAAAAGAGGGGAGGGTAGAATGCTGAGGCTGTGGGCACTCTTTGTAAGATGTGCCCCATGAGGGGGAAAGGAGATCCGAGATCTTTATAGGAGGACACAGGATTGAGGCAGGGTATCAGTTTTGTTTTGAGACTGGAGAAACTTGAGCAAGTTTACATGGTGTGGTGGGGGTGGGAGGAGCCCTTACAGAAGGAGAGTTGAAAACAGAGAAGAGAAGGAATAACTATAGGAGTGATGTTCAGCAGAGCTGAAGGGGACACTGATCAAAGATGCAGCAGCAAGAGACTGGAAGACAAAAGGTGAAAGGGGGCAGAAAGAGGTCACCCTGCAGCAGAGGTCTTTCCCTGTGAGATTTGGAAATCAAGGGAATTGATATTGAAGCCTCAATATTATCTGCAAAATAAGAAAATGAGAAAACCAAGGCCCAGAGAGGTGGTGATCTGCATGATAATCTACAGAGTAATAGTTTGATTTAGTCAAGTTTCTTGACTCCTTGCCTGGTCCTCTTTCTACTCCCTAGAATTAACTCACTTGTTTTGAAGACATTTGCATTGCCTGAACATGTGTTTGAAAATGGGGATTTTTTGTACCTTTCTTTTGAAAGATGACCAGGCAAGGCTGGCTTCACAAAATGGAAGACTATGCCACCTGTCACCAAGGACAGTGAGCCTACCAAAACCCAGGAATGGGACCTAGAGATTTTCCCTCTTGAAATGAGTAAGGGACTTTCCTGGTGGTCCCATGGCTAGGACTCCATACTCTGGGTTCAGTCCCTGGTCAGGGAGCTAGATCCCATATGCTGCAATTAAAGAATCTGTATGCCACAACTAAAGATTCCATGCGCTGCAATGAAGACCCGGCACAGCCAAATAAATAAATGTTAAAAAAAAATTTTTTTTTTTTTTAATGGGTAAGATAGCAGCAGTTCACCCTCGGACAGAGATCCTGACTTACTCATGCCTCTTTCCAGTGCTTGGAAAATGCATTGAACACTCAAACTGTGAGCATCACTTCACTGGAAAACATTCTAGAAAAGTACCTGGAGGGAGAGTATGGTGTTATGGGGGAAGGAGTGGCTGACAGTAAATTGTGGACAAGCCTCTTGGCCTTTTCACACACTTTCAAGGTCCTTTCTAAGGGTAATACACACATCTGAGGAAGAGGTGGACAGGACCAAGCACTGATGACCAGAGCTAGATGGTGGAGCACACAGAGAAAACAGTCACCAAAAATACAAAGGAAGGATAATGAAGATTAGAGCCATCATTTAGCCGTGGATGGGCCTGTCAAATGGAATAGAAATAGGCAGAAATTATGTCTACTTGGAAAACATAGCTTGTATCCTAACTCATATAACATTAGGGAAAAGGAGGAAAAAACACCTTCATATCACAATCACACACTTTAGAACTGGAAAAGACTTTAAGTCCAACCTACTAAGACCAATTCATAGTTCTGTCATCCCCAAGATTGCTTCTCTCTCCTTCTTGTGTGATTTATTTAACAATATCAACTGGCTTCTAGGGTAATTAGAAATACTCAGATAGCTAGCAAACTTGCAACAAACACTGGGTTGCTTTCTGCAGTGTCCTGAATAAAAGCCCCTAGACAAAGGACTCTGGATGTGGGAGGCCGACCCTGAGGTGGAGAACTGGATTAAGATCCTATAATCTCTGATCAAAACCATTCCATGTAATTAAAGCCACAGGAGTACAAATGTGGCTCTAAACCAATGCCTCCTATAACTTGAAATGTTTCCCTTTTGGAGATTAAACCTTTATGTAACATATAATAACTTTATCATTATAATTTACATAGCATCTTTCTTCACTGGCACCTAAAGTGCTTTATACACGCAATGATTAATTCTTACAAGAATCTTACAAAGCAGACAATCAGCAAAGGTTATTATTCCCATTTTGCAGAAGATAAAATCAGAGCAGGGAAACATGATGAGATTTTCTGCAGGTCAGAAAAAATGAGTGGAAGATTATCATTTTTAAATTCTCTTTTGGGAACTTATTTATTGAGTTCAACCCTTGTGCTCTGGTGTGTTTGTGATGCAGTAGAGTGGGTGGGGTGGAAAGGGGGAATGGGTTTGAATAACACAATATAAAGACAAAAGAACATTTAGGAGCCCGTAATTCCAACTCGAGCTATAGAAACAGAAGTTAAATTGTGCCACTGGGCACAGTCTATGAAACTACAAACTCAGCAAATCTGCCTTGCCCCAGAAATGAGAGAGAGATTTTTTTACTCCCTTGTGAATGGTATGGATGTTAAAAATAAACAAAGTATTCAGTTTTTACATTCATGATAGGAGAGAAAAGAGGGACTCCACCATATAAGGAAATGGGCTGAGATGAAAATTATCACGCACACACTCCCTGACTATGCTAACCAAAGTGGCAGCCTGTTACCCTCTGTGTTCTTACTGTGCTTAACTACTCTTCATAGCACATACATATTCATTTTTTTAATTGTCTATCTCCCCCACTAGAAATAGAAGCTCCATGAGGGCAGGGCTTTTATCCTTATTCATTGATGTTTTCAGGGCCTAGAACAGTACCTGGCTTCTAACACTCAAAAAGATGTCAAACTAATGAAGAATGCCTGTAGGTTATAGGTCTAGTTCTGTCATTGATCAATTCTGTGACCTTGGAGAAGTCATTTAATCTCTTGGGGGTGTTTATTAAGAGGAAAAAAAAAAAGCATTCAACCAGATGATCCTTTCACCACTTCAATATTGTGATTTTATATACATATATATAATGAACCATAATACAAGGCAAAGTGTGATTAAGCTAAAGTGAATAAATGTCACATTTCTGGACTGCCCAGCATCTTTTGAATATCTTTCTGTTCAGACAATTTACTACCTGATGAGCACTCTCTCTCCAAGGATGATACTAGAAGTTCACTGGCCGAGTCTTCCTTTAAGCCAGGGACAAGCCATTTGACTTGGGTTCTGCTTATGAAATACAACTTCAAGAGATTTTTTTTTTTTTTTTTTTAAGGTAAGCAATGTGAGGAAACAGGTACCATGTGGAGTTAGTTCACTTTTTGGTGGGGAGGTTGCAGGAGTTCCTGTTTTCTGGAGCTCCACATCAACCGTGGAGAGGAAGAGTCCGGGTTGTGTTGCAGCAGCAAAGTTGTTTAATGTGGCTCGAGACTTGTACAGTAGAGAATGAAAAGGAGAAAACAGTGTTTCACTAAGGAAAAAGCAAGGCCTTCTTAAGTATCACAGACTTGATCCAAATCCTGTTCTGCCACTTACTGGCTGTTCCTTTGAATAAATTATATTGCCTCTTCAGCTCCAGTTTAATCATTTAAGAAATGATTATTGTCTTAAATTCACTCACAGCCTCAGAAAACTCTTTGCTGCCACAATTGCCCCTGGGACTTCTGCTAAAGCGTTTGCCTCTAGATCTCTGGGTCAAAGTGAAGCTTCAAATTAGGTCAATCTATAAAGCTATGAGAAGATAAAATACTGAGCTACAACAGTAATAACAGAAACAGCAAAGTCAACTAATAAAAGGTAATTTTTTCCATAGGTATTAACAGGCCCAAAACACATTACTACCCAGCAGAAAAGAATTGTTATTACTTTTGTTATTTAGTTGTTAAGTCGTGTCTGACTCTTTGTGACCCCACGGACTGTAGTCAGGCTCCTCTGACCACTGGGATTTTCTAGGCAAGAATACTGGAATGGGTTGCTATTTCCTTCTACATAGGATCTTTCATGACTCAGGGATTGAACTCTTACCTCTTGCACTGGTAGGTGGATTCTTTACCACTGAGCCACTGGGCAAGCAGCTGATGCTGTAACAATTATCCTTAATTGCCAAGCAAAGATTAAATTATGGCCCACTTACTCTGGTTACGGTACAGAAGTAAGTACTATATTTTACGTATATTTCTAGAAAAGTGGTTCCAGTGAACGTAAGTACTATATTTTACGTATATTTCTAGAG
Organism: Bos mutus; assembly: GCF_027580195.1. NCBI lineage: Eukaryota > Metazoa > Chordata > Mammalia > Artiodactyla > Bovidae > Bos > Bos mutus. Next base: position 21,968,316 of record NC_091637.1, read on the forward strand.
AAGTGGTTCCAGTGAACAAGTTTTGATACTTAAAGGCTGTCAGTTAACTGGAAAATTCCCTTTCATGGAACAGATTATTTCTCAGTGATGCCAGAAAGTGAAATATAGTAACTGACAAGATACCAGAATATGAGAAAATATTATGTGCATAAATAGTTTCATTTTAAAATTGGCTGGCATCCCCAGTTTTTCACAGAAACTCTCTGAAGCCTAGGAGCTCCTAAGTGCAGTTTTGGAATTTAAAGAAAAGAAATATACTCTTTTCTATGTAAATTCTCATTACCTGGAAATAACACTATAATAAAGTCACAAGGAAATCAGAAAGCTGGACTCAAAAACTGATTTCCCAAATATCGTCTCTGACTGCTGATACCAACCAGGCAAGCATTTGCCTGAGTTTTTCAACTATTACATTGCTACCCATCTTTATTCCAATTTCCCCTTCAAGTTTATTATTTCCTATTCCCCCTTCCTAAATATGGGTTATTTCCTGAGCTGTAGGTTTTGGCCTTCTGCTTTTCTCTATAAATACTTTCTCCTTCGGAAAGATCATATACCCTAATGTTTTCAACTGTTGTTTCTTCACGGATGACTCACACATTTACCTATTTAGGTATAGCTTCTCTTTCATCAGCTTTAGTCCTGTATTTCTAAAACCCCCCTAAGATTTTTCTTCTGAATATTTCACTACTATTTCAAATTTTAAAAATCTTTTTTGAGCTCTGAGCTCATTTTTGTTTTAAAACCAACACATGCTATGCACCTCCCTTCTCAGTTACAATTTCCAAGACTTAAAGAATTGGAGTCTTTTCTGATTCCTCCTGATCTTTTCTCCCATCATCCACTTGCCTACTATACCAATCAATTATTGTAATCTTGGTCTTTTTGCTTTCACCTTTATTACCCAACACCAAGACTATCCTATCTTCCCATTCATACTATCTTTCACACTTGAGCTAGGGTAATGTCTCTAAAACGTAGATTGGAACATTCACAGTTCATCATTCATTCCACAAACACTTACTGAGTGCTTATTTTATACAAAGCACTACGTTACACACTCAGGATGCAGAAATGAATGGTTATGGTCTAGAAGGGAGAAAAGACTTGTACACAAATAGAAGTTCCAACTGAGAAACTGGTACTGAATGAACAGATTAAGAATGGTTTCCAAAGCATAATGAACATTCAGTAGAAGGAAAACTTATTTCTAGATGGAGCTATTATTTCATTCAGCTTTAATTAAAGGATAGAATTTCAACATCCCAAGATAGAGACATGAGCCTCTACAGAGCCTCCCCTGAATTTCTTGTCACTAGTCAATTTCTATTGCTTGAGAAAGGCCAAAAACGCTGGTCAGTATCCATGGGGAAAACAGAAATGGCATCAAATTGAAACATTGATGTTTCCAAGCTGGAAACTCATGAGAGTATTAAAGAAATGAGGGAGCCACTCTGGAAAGCAATTTGGGAGGAAGGAGGCCAAAATACTCTGCGGAATAGTCAGCGTTTATACACCTACGATGGAGAAGGCAATGGCACCCCACTCCAGTACTCTTGCTTGGAAAACCCCATGGACGGAGGAGCCTGTTAGGCTGCAATCCATGGGGTCGCTAAGAGTCGGACACGACTGAGCGGCTTCACTTTCACTTTTCACTTTCATGCATTGAAGGAAATGGCAGCCCACTCCAGTGTTCTTGCCTGGAGAATCCCAGGGACGGGGGAGCCTGGTGGGCTGCCGTCTCTGGGGTCGCACAGAGTCGGACACGACTTAAGTGACTTAGCATAGCATAGCATAGCATAGCATACACCTACGAACATTACAGAAGAAACGGACAAGACTCCCGAAGGGAGCTGGGTACTGACGACTTAAGCTGGAGCAGAGCGGGGCCGTGTTTCGGTAAAAACAGGTACAAAACGGACTAGAGAAATCTTACTACTGAGGTTCGCCTGAGCAGGAGTGAAGGGTGTAGTATCGCTGAAGGGATCCCCTCGCGCCTACTCGGCCGGCAATCGCCTCAAATTCCTCACGCAGACTCGGCGCAGGCGGCCGAAGGCAGCTTTTCCCGCCCTTCTCAGCTGAGAAGTTCCAGAACTTTCGTCCCTAGCCGTCGCCGGCTCCAAATCAAGAGGGCTCAAAATACAGCGATGCGTCTCTTCCTACCAGTCACCAGGCCAGTTGGAAGCGCACGGAAAGCATCAACACTTTTAGCCCGACCTAACTACTCTCGCCGGAGAAGGCAATGGCAACCCACTCCAGTACTCTTGCCTGGAAAATCTCATGGGCGGAGGAGCCTGGTAGGCTGCAGTCCATGGGGTCGTGAAGAGTCGGACACGACTGAGCGACTTCACTTTCACTTTTCACTTTCATGCATTGGAGAAGGAAACGGCAACCCACTCCAGTGTTTTTGCCTGGAGAATCCCAGGGACGGGGGAGCCTGGTGGGCTGCCGTCTCTGGGGTTGCACAGAGTGGGACACGACTGAAGCGACTTAGCAGGAGCAGCAAGTACTCCCGCAGAGCCCCGCACAAGCCATCAGCATTGAGAAAACTGGGAAAAATGCACAGGGAGATCTGAAGATCCCGCGAGACTTCACAGGCCTGCCTCGGCCTCAGCGCGCCGGAAGCGGAAGTCAGGAGGCGGTCGGATTCTGGCCGAAGTGGCTCTGTTACCTGGGAGAGCTGAAGGAGTGTACACAGAGGTACTGTGCCAGCGCCCTGGACCGGAGGTAGGTTTACGTGCGCATCCGGAGCCCTGAGCGGGATAGACACAGTCCTGGGTGGAGGAGTCCTTTCGGGCCGCAGGGAGGAGGGAGTCGGGCGGGCAGGCCGAACTGAGTGGCCGGCGAGGTGTCCTCGGGCTCTGCAGTTTTGGGACCGGACTTTTTGGCGAAACCAGAAGCCGCTTCCCCCTCTTGGCCTCTGATTTCCCTCGCGCCTGGGGCCGAGGTGTTTTAGAAGGAGCCCAGCAGTCAAAGCTGCGAGAGAGAACTGAGAAACGCAGCGGTTCTCAGTCGGTGTCTTCGTCGGTTAATTCTCTGGGTTCATCTCTCAGGGCATGATTGCCCATTCTGGGTAGTCCTTTCCGAGGTCAGTGACCCACAGCGAAAGTTCCGTGTGGTTTTATTTAGGGCCTAAAAACTAGCCGTCCTCGAGTACACATCTACCTTGTTTGTTGTTGTGTTTGTTTTTAACAGAAAAGAACATACTTTGTCTAGTTATTATTCACGCTCGGATTGATTTTGAAGGCCCGGAGGACAAGTCTTGTAGCTCTTCGGTAGCACTTTAAGCTCCAATTTCCTGTTTCAAATTAGCGTCGGAAGTCTTTTAATCCTACCACTTAATTAACTAAAGATCCTTACGGTTCCCGTCCCCGCGGCACACACCATTTGAGGGTTTCTTTCAAGGGAGTAAAGTTTATTGTTTTTCTTCCCACAGATCTACACAATCTAAACATTAAACAGAACAGTCGCTTCAAATCCCTGAGGTGAGTAAAGCATGGATCAATGAAAATCCTTTCATCCTCACCAGTAATGATAAAGGTGATAAACATTTGCTTATTTGTGGGAACGGGATCCTGGGCGAACATTAAATACAATAGCACATTTGCCTTGCCTTATGATTTTTATCACCTCTCTGGTTAGGTATGGGTCATCTTTCTGGTGATTCCAGTGTTTCCTAAAGAAACTGAGGCACGGTTTTAATTTGCTGAATCTATCTTAAACTGTACCTTGGATTTGAGAATTTGACAGCTATTTGCCAATCTCAGACACATTAGTATTTAATAAGACATACTCTAATGTCTAGAAGTTAAAACATCTAGATACTGTTTCTTTAATCCAAATAATAATCTTTGTTTAATTTCGTTGGGACAACAGTAGTATTATAAATATTCGCATGAGTTTTGAGGAGTTTGGAGGAAAGACAAACTAATGAAAAAGCTGTCTTCTACTATCACATCTCTTTGACAAAAGCTTTTTATTATAACTGAATTGATAAAGGAAGAAAAATAATTCTAGGATGTCAAATAAGAGAGATTTGGTTTTAAAGTTTTAACATGATGTCATATATACCCCACATCATAAAACAAGTCTTGAGGCAAAGAATAGAAAGATAGGGTTTAGGTTAGGAAAGGTAGGGGATGGGACTGCATCAAGAAAGGACTGGACATTGAGTGAAGTGAAAGTGAAAGTTGCTCAGTCCTGTCCAACTCGTTGCAACCCCATGGACTATACAGTCCATGGAATTCTCCAGGCTAGAATATTGGAGTGGGTAGCCTTTCTCTTCTCCAAGGGATCTTCCTGACCCAGGAATCAAACCGGGGTCTCCTGCATTGCAGGTGGACTCTTTACCAGCTGAGCTATCAGGGAAGCCCCAGGGCATCTGGGGCTACCTCCAAAATACTTCCAGGGCTGGCTTCCAGATCTTGGTTGAAGATAAAAAGAAGTGAACTCTTTCTTCCTTGATTCCTCAAGGATTAGGCCTTCTGCAGCCTAAGTCAAATCTTTTCTCAGAGGTAGGGAGCTCTCTGAAAATTTGGGTAAATACGGCTTCAAATGTGAATCCATAATTGCCCTGGAAAACTCAGCTGAAAAAAATTTGTTTTCATAGCCATTACATAATATTTATAGTACTTCTTTTCATGTGTCAGAACACCTAGAATAAGAATGTATTAGAGAAAAAGAGAAAATATATTAGATACCATTCTATAGTAATTACCTTCGGCTTTAATAGCTCTGTGTTTAAAGGCCTTTTTGTCTGTCTTTCCAGAGACTTCCCTGGTGGCTTAGAGGGTAAAAGCATCTGCCTACAATGCGGGAGACCTGGGTTTGATCCCCTGGAGAAGGAAATGGCAATCCACTCCAGTATTCTTGCCTGGAAAATCCCATGGACAGAGGAGCCTGGCAGGCTACGGTCCATGGGGTCGCAAAGAGTTGGACATGACTGAGTGACTTCACTTCATTTCACTGTATTTTCAGTCTTTTTCTTTCTTTGTTGGCTCTTCTTATATTTTCCTGTCACCAACCATCAGGTGTTTTAGTCTGGGGAAAAAGGGATAATCTTCCAGTAAGCCCTTAGCTACTGCCCTTTGTGTGTGTCTCCAGCCAGGCCTCTTGAAAGCTTAGTATAGACTAATGGGTGTAGATTTCTATTTCCTTACTTTCCAATTACTTCTTAATTAATTGTAGTCCTGCTTTAATCCCTGCTACTCTAATCAGCTCCTAATGGCTAAATCGAATTAATTTTCTCTTGGTTCTTTCCAGTTACTATTCAACACTAATGACCTTTCACTCTTTAATCTCTTGCCTTCTATGATAATCTCTTGGGTTCTCCTCTTAGCCCTTCTTTATCGTCTTTATACGGTGATGTTCTCTAGGATTGTTTTTTGATACTCTTTCTTTTTCCATAGCCTTCCTGAGGAGTCTCATTCTCACAGCATTATCCACCAGCAAAACTGATGTATCCCATTGCATTCATTGTCCACCCAGTTCTCTGTCCCAGATATTTAAACTGTGAACTGACTCTTCATGTGGATATACATATCATAACTAACTTAACTCAGTGTGGATCTTCACCGACCTTCACTTTCTAGTTCCTGTGATACCATAACCTGACCAATTATTTGGCCACAAACCTAGGAGTTATCCTTTATCCCCTCCTCTCTTCATAACATCTACTCAGTGACTGATTCCTTTTGGAATTCTTTTAAAACTATTTTCACAGTCTGTGCCTTGGATTAAATCCTCACCATGTCACCTATGTTATTGCAGTAATCTGCCCTTAAATTCACTAATCTGTTCTCTACAGTGTTATTAATAGAAAAGTGATCCTTCTAAATGGTAAATTTGCACTTGAGACTTTCCTGCTTAAACCACCCCTTTGCCTCAGAAAAAGCAGAGTTGTTTACATTAAATACAAAGATTTCACTATTTGACTTTTGCTCACTTTTAGAGCTTCATTTCTTGACATTTGCTGCTCTTCCCTTTATATTTATACCACGGCTGTCTATTCTACCAGACCTCAGGCTCTTTGTGGGCAAGGTTCATGATATATTGTTCATCTTTGTATCCCAGGCTCCTAGTTAGCACAGTGCCTCTGTTATAGTAGTGAAGAAAGACTGAATTGAATCTAGCCTGTCTTAGGTTTAAAGGTACACAAGGGCTTTACGCATACTCTGCCTAAAAGTGTTTACTTCCTATTTTCTATCTGGTAAAGATGGTGTTACTTAAAAAAATTCTAATAGAGACATATTAAAAACCTGTACAGAATTTCAGAATGACTGACACTTCTGAAGCTGTTCCAAATTTTGAAGAGATGTTTGCCAGTAGATTCACAGAAGATGACAAAGAATACCAAGAATACTTAAAACGCCCTCCTGAGTCCCCTCCGATTGTTGAGGAATGGAATAGCAGAGCTGGTGGCAGCCTGAGAAATAGAGGCAATCGGTATGTATTACTTCTGAAGAGTAAATGCAGATGGCTGATCTGGGAGAGGACAGCTCGAATCATCTAGCCCCCAAGGCCCGTGAGGGCAGGCATCAGTGTTTTTGTTCAGTGTGCTATACTGAGTGCCTAGTAACTGCTTAAGTCCCTGATAAATTTTTGCTTTAATATTTTGTCAGCACCATATTTTTTTTCCCCTTGCTATGCAGCCATGTGTATGTGTATTTTAATGGTTTTTTTTTTTTTTTTAATATTCTTTCTCTGGACTAATATTTTCTTGGCAATTATGCTTTAAAAACCTAGGGTCTTCTACAAAACGTTTACATTAAATTCCATAAAGAAGGTATTGTTTTGGTTTCCATTTAGAAAGAAGTTTATACAATGGAAATTACTTCCATTTAATACCTCAAAATAGATAAAAGGAATATTACCATACTGCTTTTGAACAACTGAATAGGTTTAGTTTGCTTCAGAACCATCCTATTGTTTTGAGTTTGCAGCTATAGTTTACCTCTTCTCTGCAAAGTCTATCCAGTATAATACTGGATCTGAATTTTAGGAAAGTTTTGAATACCTGGTGCAATAACACTCTAAAGAGAACTGGTTTTTACTGTTTTGTTTACTGAGTATTAGATTGAGAAACGAAATGCACCAGGCTAGATTTCTCATGTGTTTTTATTCTTAAGGGAAGTATAAAAATATTTCTGTTTTGTTGTTGTAGGTTGCAAGATAACAGACAGTTTAGAGGTAGGGATAGCAGACGGGGGTGGCCAAGTGACAATCGATCCAATCAATGGCATGGACGATCCTGGGGTAACAATTACCCGCAGCACAGACAAGAACCTTACTACCCCCATCAATATGGACACTATGGTTACAACCAAAGGCCTCCCTATGGCTACTACTGATAGAAGTGTCACCAACTTTTAGTAAAATTATTTACTCTGTTAACATGACAAAAGTTCACATTGTGTCTTTTGTTGGTCATAGTTTTACATCTGATTGTAGAAAATGGATTGTTAATTTTTTGGAACTTGGGACTTTAAAAAAATTTGCTCTTACTGGAGAGACATGATGGTTGCTGGAAATAAATACTCCCCTAAAAAGGTTGTGGGTTATATTGCTTGACTTCTACCTCAGATTCATCTTTGTTTCATGACTTAATAGTGTTTTGAATGTTGTATATAATTTTCCTTGTTAGACCTTCAGGAGTTGTCTTTGTTTTACACAGAAATAAAAATTTTATGTAGAAAATGCTTGCTTTTAATTTGTAAGATGAAATATCCCTACGCTCGGATGTGTGCATTCCTCAAATTTTACACAGGGAGTACAGTCAGCTCCTGAATGCACCACTATGCCTACTTATGATGTGTTGTACCCAGTAGTAATTGAAAGGTAAAACAACTGCAGTATATTTCATTTGGCTTTTGTTGTTATGTGAATGTGGAACTTTGTAGTTACTCTATAGGTATGAGTCATCTTCACAATCATTTTCGTCTCTTTTTAGAGGGATATCAAGAATAAAGCTATAAAATCAGGAAGGAATCAGTCTCAGTTTCAGTGTCTTATTTATAAATCTAGTGGTGGGTGGGATTAAGGCACACAGTCATTTTACACAAACTCTAAGGCTTTTGCTTACATAAACATTACACGTTATGCAAAAGTTTAACTCTGTAATGTTCCCTTTCTTCTCAGTTATATGTAAATAATGCTGTATTTTGACTCTATTTACTTTTATGGTATTTAATGTAGGTTGAGTTTACAATGTTATTTCACCTCCAGATGTGCATTTTTGCTGCCTCCTCTTCTGTAAATCCAGTGATGCTGAAACTTCCTTTCAGAATGAGCACCATATTTCCCATCATTTTAATGGCCATTATAATGGTTTTATTCAAATAAAATACTTGTAAGTATTTTCCCTCAAATTTTGGTAGTTAGTCCATTGATCAATACGGTGAGATGAGCTTTATTGCTCTGTCCTCATATCTCTTGAAAAAAGTTCATTTGGTTTAAGAGTAATATTAAGAGCACAAGTTTCATGATAGGTCAAAGATATTAAAAGGCAACTTCCTGAATCTGCCTTCTGCTGCCTTCTTTCTTAGCAATCTGCTCTAGAGGTTGACATCTCCAGATACGCTTCTCCTATATGCTCTGGATCTAACTCTCTCCTCCACACCCACTTCCTGCAAAGCCATCCTTTCAGGTAACTGTTTTATTACAAAAGATTTGATAAACCAAGTACTCATGCTCAGCTATAAATAAAACGTTAACAATAAGATAAGGGTTTTCCCCATACCCCTCTTCATTACATCAGTAGGAAACAAGCCAGTGCTGGTATACTAAGATAAGTCTTTATACTACAGAGTACTTAGCCCAGAGAGTTAAGAATGGCTTGGCTATATCCGAAGATCCTTTCTGAAAGCAGGTACGAAAGTGAAGTGTGAAAGTGTTAGTCACTCAGTTGTGTCCAACTCTTTGTCAGCCCGTGTGTTACAATTCGCCAGCCACCTCCATCCAAGGAATTCTCCAGGCAAGAATCCTGGAGTGGGTAGCCATTCCCTTCTCCAGGGGATCTTCCTGACCCAAGGATCAAACCTGGGTCTCCCACATTGCAGGCAGATTTTTTACCATCTGAGCCACCAGGGAACCCCAAAAGCAGATGGGTTATTAAAAATACCTGTCAACTGATAAAGCACAGCCACTGACCTGTTGGGCCACACCTCTGGAGCAGGGTCCTGGAGGCTGTCTGCTGTGCCAGCTATTGACACTAGTTAGATCTCTGGATCGGAGAAGGCAATGGCACCCCACTCCAGTACTCTTGCCTGGAAAATCCCATGGATGGAGGAGCCTGGAAGGCTGCAGTCCATGGGGTCGATGAGGGTCGGACATGACTGAGCAACTTCACTTTCACTTTTTCATTATCATGCATTGGAGAAGGAAATGGCAACCCACTCCAGTGTTCTTGCCTGGAGAATCCCAGGGACGGGGGAGCCTGGTGGGCTGCCGTCTATGGGGTCGCACAGAGTCGGATGCGACTGAAGTGACTTAGCAGCAGCAGATCTCTGGATCCAAGGGACCAGGGAGGATGCCTCTCAGAAAGCTTGGAAGAAAAGTGTTTTCCAACAGTACTTAAATATTTTCACACTGCTACAATAGGGCATATATGGTCTGAGTATCAACTCTTCTTGGAAATATGATGAGTCCTCCTTTTAACATGGGTTATTTTTGCATTCAGCATGGGTAATTTATGTGGTGGTGGGTTTTTTTTTTTTTGTAAATAGTGGTTATATCAGACTGCTCCCTGTGTATTTAAAATCAGGAAAAAATAAAAGACATGGTTTCTGCTTCATGTGGGAGAGACAGAAAAGAACATCAAAGCAACTTAAGGATCATTGAAAAGTAGAGAAGAAAAAAATAAGTGTCAAGTGAAATTCCTCTCAAATAGGTAGTCTCTTGTAATAGCATATAGACTAAGCATAAGGAATCTTGGCTCCAAGTTTGTCTTACAAGGTATCCGACCTTGAGAAAAGCAAGCACTTAAACTTTGAGCTTATTTGTTCACCTGCAAAAATGGGGATACACTTGTCGCTCTCACAGGGTTATCATAAAAACAAGTGACCAGACATATAAGAGCTTGAGAATGGAAATGAAAGCCTGTGACCATTAAAACCTCAGTTGTATATAATTGGTGCTGCATAAGTATTTGTTTAATTAGTGAGAGGGAAGGATTTGATAAACTGTAAAGCATGAAATTAAAAGATGCTTACTCCTTGGAAGAAAAGTTATGACCCACCTAGATAGCATATTAAAAAGCAGAGACATTACTTTGCCAACAAAGGTCTGTCTAGTCAAGGCTATGGTTTTTCCAGTGGTCATGTATGGATGTGAGATGGACTGTGAAGAAAGCTGAGTGCCAAAGAATTGATGCTTTTGAACTGTGGTGTTGGAGAAGACTCTTGAGAGTCCCTTGGACTGCAAGGAGATCTAACCAGTTCATTCTAAAGATCAGTCCTGGGTGTTCATTGGAAAAACTGATGCTAAAGCTGAAACTCCAATACTTTGGCCACCTCATGCGAAGAGTTGACTCATTGGAAAAGACCCTGATGCTGGGAGGGATTGGGGGCAGGAGGAGAAGGAGACGACAGAGGATGAGATGGCTGGATGGCATCACCAACTCGATGGACATGAGTTTGAGTGAACTCTGGGAGTTGGTGATGGACAGGGAGGCCTGGCGTGCTGCAATTCATGGGGTCGAAAATAGTTGGACATGACTGAGCGACTGAACTGAATTGAACTGAAAGCATAGTATTGATATAAAGGATGTGGTAGTGGTTCAGTCGCTCAGTTGTGTTTGACTCTTGCAACCCAGTGGACTGTAGCCCACCAGGCTTCTCTGTTCATGGGATTCTCCAGGCAAGAATACTGGAGTATGTTGCCATTTCCCTCTCCAGGGGTTCTTTCCCACCCAGGAATTGAACCCAGTGCTCCTGCATTATAGGTGGATTCTTTACTAACTAAACTACAAGGGAATCCCAAATGAGGTAGGCAGATTGAGAACTAAAGATGTGTGATTGTTTCCTTAGGTGTATTATTATACAGATTAGCAAAAGAACAAAACATTGTATCCTTCAGAAAATAAACGCTTCAAATATGGAAGACAGAGAGGAATTCCCTGGCAATCCAGTAGTTAGGACTAGGTAAATGGCTTGGGTGTAGTCCCTGGTTAGGGAACTGAGATCCCACGGTGTGGCCAAAAAGAAGAAAGAAAGTTTATATCAAAGTTGAACCAAAATTACTGGCATTTGTTGTTTGGAAATTGACACTGGCTTTACAATGTTGATTATGGAACACATCAAATTAGTATCCTTTGAGATCAGTTTACTAGAGATTTAAGACAGGAAAAAAAAATTTTTTTTTCTTGAGTGCTAGAAGGATTTGCCCTGGAGGAGGAAATGGCAACCCATTCCAGTATTCTTGCCTAGGAAATACCATGGACAGAGAAGCCTGGCAGGCTACAGTCCATGGGGTCACAAAGAGTCAGACACGACTGAGCAATTAAGCACAGCCAGAGTATAATAACTGTGGGTTACTGCTCTAAGAATAGTTTTTAGGTTCTTGAAACCATATAAGAAAAAGCCAGTAAGAATCCCAGCATAGTTTTGGTTTCCAAAGCTACATTCCTTATAACATAATGCTCAACAGACAAGGATGTAATGTTCCCTTTGTATTTTATTCCCCTAAAGGAAATATAAAACTTTATGACACTTAAGGGTAATGAAATGTCAGTTTTAAGTTTAGAATCCCAAAAAGCAAGGAAATGATCTTTTACCCGGAAGATTACTGATATCACTAATTTTGAACTCTACTGAAAGCACTACCCTTTGTTTCTAAATAGTTTTTAACACCTTAAAAAATTCCCTAGACTTTGTATTCTGTTTGATTCAGTCAACTCAAACACAGATTTCGCTATGTATTGAAATCTATGCTCTGGACCTTTGACTTCTTTTAATTAGCACTACTGTTTGTAGTGAAAGGGAATTTTTGTTCTTGTTAGGAAATAAATACTCCCAGTTTGAGGTGGCTTGTTAGAAAACTTCAGTTAGCTGGAAATGCTATGTGTGAAAGCACTGACTCTGGTAATGTTAGATAAATTGACATATTATATATATATTTATATATTTTATATATATATATAAATTCACTGAAAAGTTTCTTTGGGTTTTTTCTTTCACTGTCCTGTGTTTTAACCAAAGAAGCTTATTTGATATCAGTTCAATCACTCAGTCGTGTCTGACTCTGTAACCCCATGGACTGCTGCATGCCAGGCTTCTCTATCACCCACTCCCGGAGCTTGCTCAAACTCATGTCCATCAACTTGGTGATGCCGTCCAACCATCTCATCCTCTATTGTCCCCATCTCCTCCTGCCTTTAATCTTTCCCAGCATCAGGGTCTTTTCTAAGGAGTCAGTTCTTTGCATCAGGTGGCCAAAGTATTGGGGCTTCAGCATCAGTCCTTCCAATGAATATTCAGGACTGATTTCCTTTAGGATTGACTGCTTTGATCTCCTTGCAGTCGAAGGGACTGTCAAGAGTCTTCTCCAGCACAATAGTTCAAAAGCATCAATTCTTCAGCACTCAGCTTTATGGTCCATACATGGACCATACATGACTACTGGAAAAACCAGAGCTTTGACAAGACGGACCTTTGTCTGCAAAGTAATGTCTCTGCTTTTTAATACGCTCTCTAGGTTTGTCATAGCTTTTCTCCCAAGGAGTAAGCATCTTTTAATTTCATGGCTGCAGTCACCATCTGCAGTGATTTTGGAGCCCAATAAAATACATATTAAATACATATATTTGATAAATAATATATATAAATGGGAACTTTGAAATACATCAGGCTTTGGTTAATTCTGTGTGAAAAATCTAATTATATAGGTCACTCAGAGAATGTTTCCTCTGTTTAGATTTATAAACTTAGATATTTTAAAAAATTTTCCAGTTTTGAGCTTAGAATGAATTAAGACCAACAGTAGTAAATATTCTTGACATCTGTAGAAATTAATGATATTAATTTTTAGATTAATGCTTAAGAATTCAGACCTATTCGGTTTGACATGCTGTAATAGCTAAACATATTTTCCTGGGTCTTGCTACATCAAATTATTTTGGGGCCTGTTCTTGACTGGAGAACCCCAGGGATGGGGGAGCCTAGTGGGCTGCTGTCTATGGGGTTGCACAGTCGCCGAAGAATTGATGGTAGACTATACCATTCAGCTGTAAGGTAACCTTCTAGTCTGACACCTTTACTGGGACCAGCTCTTGGGGAAAATAGGGATGGTAGCAGAGATCCCATGAGCTGTGGAGATGGCAGGGGAGGGCCATGCTGGCTGCATGGGTCTCAGTCAGTTGGACTGCTGAGAATATACCAGGGTTGAAGAGGAAGTGACCTCAGCAGCTGGTAACACTGCTGAGGCCTGCATGTGCCAGAGACACATGCTTATCTGAGTAGTTCGTTATCAGTGCTGTCAGACTGGAAAATGGGATGAGCTGTGGATAACACCCCTCAGATTTTAAGATTTATGGGATGGCATGGGAGGAGGTTAATGAGGACAAGTTGTTCCTCATCAAAATTGCTCATAAGTGATTTGATCACCCCCTTGAAGGATTAAGTGAAAGCATTTGTGCAAAGTAAACATCAATGGGTGGGGCACAGACTCAGTGCCCAGTCAGCATCAGGTTTGTGCCTCCAGAAATAGAGTGGGTACCTCGGCCGACGTGATTACATAAAGTGCAGCTCACAGATCTCCAGTGTCTCTGTGTACTCATGGGCTAATTCAGTTGTTTTCACTCCTGGCCCCAGGGGGTATGGAGAGCCCCATGTATTAATTACCAGTTAGGTTTTCTCCGGGTTTCAGTGACTTCTGAGATGCCTTGAGGGGACGATGTGATGATGATCTCATGGTTTTTTTATACTGTGCTTTTAACTCACTAAAGGATCTCCTGCCTCTTTGAAAGAGGTAAATAAAACTGCTCTAACTGCTAAAGTCCAGAGCTTTTTTTGTGTTTGTGTTTCTCTTTTTAAAGTTTCCTTCACTAATATGTTTTGTGTGTATACAAAATAATACTGTAAAAAGTAAAACTAGACAAATGAATAATCTGCACCTAACCAGTGATTCTGCCCTGTTGTGAATGCTTCTGTCTCTTTTACCAGGCCCACACAAATTTATATAAATTTGGTCTATATGTTTTTCCTTTATTAAACTGAGGTTTTTATATATATATATAAATTCACACGTGTGTATAATTCTTTGTTCATACAACAGATTATAACAGCCATCACTCCAGGTAAGTAGCCATAGATTAAAAATTAATGACTTAATTTTAATAACATGACATGGTATGGTATGGATATACCATTGATTATATGACCATTCTCCAATAGGTAGACACTTCGGTTTCCTTTTTTGCCTCTACTATGCCATGTTGCTTTTATCCATATATCCCCTGACGCTCTTGTGTGTTCTGTTGGGGTGGTCTCAAAAATAGAACTGTTGGGTTAAAAAAACCTGTATTATTTCATTTTAATAAATACTGCATTTCCTAAAGAAGTGTAGAAATTTACATTCCCATCAGCAACATGTGAGTTTGCAGGTATGTTTTCTCTCTTCCTCCCTGTGACTTCAACTTTTTATCTGGATGGCCACAGGCTTTTGTACCTTCAGAGAACTTTACTGGGTTGTGTTTCATTGCTGATCACTGTCATATTTCACCTGGAACACCTTCGTTCTGTAAAATAATCTTATTTATCCAATATTTTGATTGTATCTTCAAATCTTTGTTCCATTTCTTCGGTTCTCTCCTCCTGCTATGTGTTGGTTTTCCTGTGTCTGACTTCTGGATCTCTCATTTTCCTTTCTTTGCTCACTTTTATCCTGCCCTCTAAACTCCATGTCATATTTTCAGCCTCTTCTCTGTTGTGTTGTTTTCAATAGGACCTTTATTTCTGTGATGCTTTTTAGATTTTATTAGCCACACTTCAGGGGCTCAGGATCCACATGTGACTAGCAGCAACTGTCCTGGCATCACAGTTCTATAATCGGACTAAAGGCTTGGGGTTCTGTGGACTTGACTTGCTCCCTTATCCTCCACAGTGCTCCAATTCCTCAGGTATGTCTGGGGAAACCTAAGGCTCTGAAGAGATTTCCCAGAGGGACAGAAGGTACTCACTAGAGGATCCCACTACACAGTCTATTTGGCAGGTGTGTTCTTCACTCCAGTTAATAAACTGGCATCCTTTTAATTCCTTGTCAGTTGTCCAGCCCAATTCTGTTTTCAAAGACAGTGACTAGATGGGATATCTGAAAGCTGCAAAGTTAAGGGAGGCACTTGGGACCTTGCTGGCTCCACCAAAGCGCTGACCCACCCTCTCGAGTACTCAGCCGGCCCTGGTTAATAATGCCAACACTCTGGTCTGTGCTAAACCCAGAATGTGAGGGGATTAAGTCTAAGGAATGTCTCTGAGGAGACCAGACAAGAAGGACCAGAGATTCTGATATTGGTAGTCAGGCACAACAGAAAGGGATTCCTAAGAGTACTCATTTCAGAAGGAATTGAGAATCCATTCCCTTCTTTAAACTGTGTGTGGGTTTCTGCTGTTGCGTTATGGTGCCACCTTTTGGATGTAAACTGAAAATCTAGCCTTATAAACTTTGTCTCTAGTCACAGGCATTAAGAAAGTCTGAAGTAGGGGCCCATGATGGGTTCTAACATTTCTGTTCTACTTTATGGTTAAGGAACTACCTAACTGAATGTCCAGAATGTAAGAGAGGGATGCTGGCGGCCTGAAGCCCAGAGAAGTACTGCCTCCTAAAGTGAGTCTTTCAGTTCAGTTGTTCAGTTGTGTCCGACTCTTTGTAACCCCATGAACCGCAGCACTCCAGGCCTCCCTGTCCATCACCAACTCCTGGAGTTTACCCAAACTCATGTCCATTGAGTCAGTGATGCCATCTAACCATCTCATCCTCTGTCACCCCCTTTTCCTCCTGCCTTCAATCTTTCCCAACATCAGGGTCTTTTCAAATTAGTCAGCTCTTCGCATGAGGTGGCCAAAATACTGGAGTTTCAGCTTTAACATTAGTCCTTCCAATGAACCCCCAGGACCGATTTCCCTTAGGACGGACTGGTTGGATTTCCTTGCAGTCCAAGGGACTCTCAAGAGTCTTCTCCAACACCACAGTTTAAAAGCATCAATTCTTCAGTGCTCAGCCCTCTTTATGGTCCAACTCTCACATCCATACATGACCACTGGAAAAACCATAGCCTTGCCTAGACAGACCTTTGTTGACAAAGTAATATGTCTCTGCCTTTTAATATGCTGTCTAGGTTGGTCATAATCTTCCTTCCAAGGAGTAACCGTTTTTTAATTTCATGGTTGTAATCACCATCTGCAGTGATTTTGGAGCCCCCGAAAATAAAGTTAGCCACTGTTTCCCCATCTATTTTCCATGAAGTGATGGGACCAGATGCCATGATCTTAGTTTTCTGAATGTTGAGCTTTAAGCCAACTTTTTCACTCTCCTCTTTCACCTTTATCAAGAGGCTCTTTAGTGAGTCTTTAGCTGTTCGGAATTTTAAGCACTGTAAAGGTGCCACCCGCATGCTCTGGTTCTCTCCATCCCCCAGCTGGCAAACTAGTGAGGAGGAGCTCACGGCCATCGGGAGTTCAAGCTCCCTGTTTCTGCCTCCAATTTGGTCAGTGTAGTGTAGACAAAGCACCTAGCAGTGTCTGGCAAGCAGCAGGCACCGAAGTTATTAATTTACTATTCTTAATTAAATCATTTTTGCAAGAGTAATTATCATGTATTAAAGTGAAGATGATAGATTACATATGCACTGCTAGACCACCACCATATTATCATCACCAGAGTTGGATAAGTATCTTTCAGACCTTGTTCATGGGCTGCCTGAAAGGCTGGACCCTCAGGACAACAGATACGACAAGAAACACAGCAGTCACTTAAATTTAATGGGGGGAAGGCAGAGCTATAATCATATTATCTGACACATGTTATAGGGGTGGGGGTTTTGTATCCTTGTCCTAGGTCACTGGGCCTGTCTTAATGTTCTTGGAGGAAGAACAGGGTCCAGCTGAAGAAAGCTGCATTAACTACACTTTCACATCAGGTCAAGGTACCCAGGCCTTAGCTGTGATT
Source organism: Bos mutus (assembly GCF_027580195.1). Classification (NCBI taxonomy): domain Eukaryota; kingdom Metazoa; phylum Chordata; class Mammalia; order Artiodactyla; family Bovidae; genus Bos; species Bos mutus. Next base: position 21,985,473 of record NC_091637.1, read on the forward strand.
GTTATTAATGGGGAACAGCCCTCCTGTGCAGGTCAGGAGAGCACAGACTGCTAAAAGGCAACCTTGTTCGCTGAGGAAGAAAGGGAAATCATGTCCCCAGATACAGCTCCTGGACCAGTTACTACCTCTGGCAACTGCTTTTGATGACTGGATGTTCTTTTTTCAAAAGATACAGTGCGTTTCTCAAAAAAAAAGTGACTAGGCAAAAACGTTCCTATGTTAAAATATGGCTATTTAAATAGATGATTGTGGTAGATATCTGTTACTCCTATCCAGACTCCTATTTCTGTAAGTTTTCCTAATTTGTATTCAAGTACTTCCCCTTCTCTGCTCTCTCCTGTTTCTGTTTAGGCTGAGCCCATCTCCAGCTCTAGGATGGACCCTGATTAGTGTAAAACAGTGAGAGTAACTCTCCTCATTAGTCACTGGTTTAGGCACCTTGTGTTACAACCTGGCATTCTCTGACAATAGGGGCTGGTTTAGAAACTTCGTGTGACCTGATCTGGGCCAAGATACAAGGAGAAGCTGATGGAGAGCTTTTGGAAAAGAAATACCAAAGCTCTTATGAGGCCCTTTTTCCAACTGGATAGGTGGATGAGAAGCCCAAAACTGCTGCCTTTTTGCCTCCAGGAAGGAAGTGGGCCTGAGGGTAAAGCTGGCACTGCTGAAGTAAGTCAGGAAGGAAAGTAGGTGGGTCCTTTATGACATCACTGAACTGCTGATGAGCCAAACCAACCCCTAAGTAAACCCTGCCTCTGAGACTTTTCAGGTATGTGAGCTAATAAATCCCTTCACTGCTTAAGCCAGATGAGTTAGGTTTCTGTTACTTATCAGGGAAAGCATCCTAACAAACAAGGATTCATGTAAAGACCACAAGTAAAAAAATGCCTGTAGCGCACACACCAGAATAGTGTTGAAAAAGAACAGAAAGGATTCTGAAGCCAAGACCACGTAAAGCAGAGCACATCTGGCGGCAGACGGCGTAAGAGAAGGGAGCTGAGTGCAACCTGTGCTCTGCCCTTTACTCTGATTTCGGATGAGCCGCCGCACTGATTGTCCTTGGTTCCTCTCAACAAAATAAGTTGTACCGGACAAGTGGCTCCCAGTTCTTTTACCATCCATCATTTTTATTATTGGTCCTTTTAGTGGATTTTATATTTTTAAAAACTTTTGTCTATCAGGTTTTTCTCATGTACTTATTAGACAAAGCAGACAACTGCAAATCAACTCTTCCATCAGCAAAGTTAGTAATTATTTAGATTACCTTAATTACTATAGTTTGTATTGAACATTTAAAAACAAGATACTTATTATTAGTTTTTGAAGCCTCAATATAGATATGACTTCTGACAGGACAGGCTTTCACAAGTATTGAAAATAGTTTCCAGATCGTCTGTCTTCTTTTGAAGATCTTAGGAGATTCATAAGGACAACAGATTTGATGACTGGAGTTACCATCCAAGAGGAATATTAACATGAAATTACAAATCTTTTTTTTTTTTCTTTGCTTGGTAGTGTTCCGCTCATGAGATCTGAGTTTCCTGACCCGGGATTGAGCCTGGGCCGTGGCAGTGAAAGTGCTGAGTCCTAACCACTGGACTGCCAGGGAACTCTCTAAATTGCAAGTCTTGATTGTTCTTTTTAACAAAATGCTCAACAGAATTTTAAAAAGACAAAAAAATGCTGCATTTACATAAAAGTGAAAGTCGCTCAATCGTGTTTGACTCTTTGTGACCCCATGAACTACACAATGCATGGAATTCTCTAGGCCAGAATACTGGAGTGGGTAGCTGTTCCCTTCTCCAGGGTATCTTCCCAACCCAGGGATCGAACCCAGGTCTCCTGCATTGCAGGCGGATTCTTTACCAGCTGAGCCACCAGGGAAGCCCAAGAATACTGGAGTGGGTAGCCTATCCCTTCTTCAGTGGATCTTCCTGACCCAGGAATTGAACCAGGGTCTCCTGCATTGTAGGTGGATTCTTGACCAGCTAAGATACCAGGGAAGCCATTTACATAAGCATTTTAAAATATAAAGTGACACTACGAAGCAGTGTGACAGGTTTCCTCTGTCACTTTTAAACTGGATTAGAAGGCAGTCCCCAGAATTCCAGTAATTGCTGTGGAAATATTACCATTTTAATTTACAACCAGGATAAACTGCATTCAGCTAGAAGCCAAAGGATCTAAGTTCTAGTTGCCATCTTGCACCAAGTGATCCTGAATACTCTCAACTTCTGAAGTCAGAAGCCTCATCACAAAATGAAAGGGGCTGAATCAGGTCATCCTAAATATCCTTTCCAGTTCTGTACTCTGTAATTCTGTGAAAACAGAGTAACATGTCCCGAGCTGTTTGGGATCAGGGATTTGAGAACCTAAGTTCCATGTCCAGTACTTTTAATCTTCATACTTCTTTTTTGAGTCCTGTTCTTATAAAATATATTTACACATTCTGTGTATTTAAGTGTATTTTAACAGTCTCTCCATCATTAGCAATAAAAAAAGTTTTTCAAGGACGTACTTTTCATTTCTTGCTTTTATTTCTTTTCAACTTGCTTTTTCAATTTCTCCAAGATCTCTTCCGGAGGTGTGGAGGCCAAAAGCTTCACCACTTTTTCACGAGATTTACCACCCTGGACCAAAAGGAAAAATCGGTGTCAGGACAACACACTAAACTTTCTAATGCTATTAGTGACAGCAGACTTCAGTTGCTGAGGATACACCACCGTGTCCTTGTGGGGCTGTCACAGGTGGGCTAGTTTTCCTGGTAGCTTAGTGCTGCTTTCTCCTAGCCATTTCTGGTCTATCCAAAGACAGATTCCGGTTCAGTACTTTTTTTCTTTTTCTTTTACAATTCCCCAGAGGTTTTACCTTCATACATCAATTCTGTAGTAATAAAAATTAGGCATTTTCAAAATGAGTATGGAATCTGGACGTACAATATTCTGTTTTCAAGTAATACTTTTGTTTAAATTACCAAAACAAACATTGCAATTTAATATAAACTTTGATTAAAAATAATTCTTAATATAGGATTGCTATTCTCTATACTGTTACACATTTCTGAAAAATTCCAAACAAAAAGTGACCACATATCCAAGTGCTATGATCCCACAACCGATTAAGACAACTATAAGAAGGATTTGTTTAGAAACATCCTTTAAAGAAAGTAAATTCTGAGCAGGTATTTATCTAGATGGGTAGAAGCTGCACAGGTGGAAGCATGGGGAGGGCTTTTAGGCAGATGTTAGGGCATGCGCGCTGGCAGAAAATCAGAAACGACCTGCTGTGGAGGAGATGCGGAGGGGCATGGCCTGATCATATGGATGCTTAGGTGTTGGTGTTCGTCGCTCAGTCGTGCCCGACTCTTTGCGACCCCATGGACTGCAGCCCACCAGGCTCCTCTGTCCATGAGATTTTCCAGGCAAGGATACTGGAGTGGGTTGCCATTTCCTGCTTAGGGGAAGCCTACTAATCAATGACTCAGTGCCCACTGGATCCTGGATGGGAGCTACAGAATATAGCACTGGAAAACAAGCAGAGTTGTAAGAAATATAAGCTTGAGTGGGTCTTACTCCTGCAGATTCTATTTGAGTAAGCCTGAGGTAATGCCCAGGAACCCGTGTTTTAGAAATCATTCCCAGGTGATTTTGATCACCACCTCTAGTGCAGACCCTTGTAGTGCAGAAGTATTAATGACTTTGTATGAGCCATCTCTTTAATGAGTGTCTCCCAGTGAGCAAGTACATGCTGGACCAGATGTGCTTGATGGACTCACTAATGGAGATTACAAACAACAGGAAGCATTTTAGATGTTTCTACTAAGGTGATGAGGGAAGAGACAAGCAAGTTTAATCTGACAGAGCAGGTACAGGCATGAACTCAGAAGGACTAAGGCATTTGGGAGGAAGGGGAGTAGGAAGAATTATAGATTTTTGGTGATTAAATGTATACGAGAGTTAAAAACAACTGGTTTTTCAATTATTTTGAAAAGAAAAAAATTGGTGTTTTAAAAGTAATGACTGATGTAGTACTCAAAGATGTTGAGAGAAAGAGAGGCCTACCTTATCCAAAACCACATCACTCTTCCTGAGTTCTAAGACTTTGGAAAGATAGCGACACAGCTCCGCGTTAGCCTCTCCCTCTGTCGGAGGTGCGGCAATGGCTACACTCACAGCCTCGGTTGTCACGTCTGGAATGAGAACAGATCCTCATAGAGTTCCTTTTCTTCATGAAGTGGGGATATTTTGTAAAAGCATTTGCATTTGTCTGGCATACAGTAGGGATTCAGTGAATAACTGCTGAATGAAGAATGATGAAGCTCATCAGTTAAAGAAACATAAACATGCTACTTCCATTATAGAAACCCAGAGAAGAAAATTGGTTTTCACCTGCTGACCAAGGTGGGCCCACAGAGTCCTGAGCAATAATCTGGAATTAGGAGCTGGAAACTGCTCCTGGTCTGATAGGAAGAGCCCCAGGCAAGGAGTCAGGGGAGCTGGGCTTTAGCCCAGCAGTCACTGAGAAATGAGTGAATGAGGTAGCTCACAGATTGTACAGGGCTGTTCAGAGTTTCCTCATTAGGGAAGTGGCAGCACTGCATTAGGTTCACCTCAGTGAAATGCCTCTCTGATGTTTTTAAAATGTATTTATTTAGTTAACAGCTACATAGCACTTACACCAAGTTTAAGGGCACACAAACATATTTTAAGGGCTTTACCAATAATAACTTCATTCCTATAGTTTATCATCTCCATTTTACAAATGAGGAAACTGGAACCGAGAAGTAATGTGTTCAGGGTCACATAGCTACAAAGTGATGTTGTGATTCAAAAATAAACTTGAATTCATGCTTTGAAATCCAGGGACAATGAACACTGCTTTCTGAAGTGGTTCAGGCTTCCTCATCAATACAGCCTTCATAAAGAGCAACCTGCCTGCAGTCCTCCATGTCATTTCTGAGAGGAGTATATATTCAAAGCAGTTTGCAAATGAGCTTGAGCTAGTCCTACATTTGGGGTTACCCAGGCATTTCCATACTCATTCATCTCGCCTGTGTAAACATGGCCACAGTCCACAGAAATGAGACAGTAGAACAACCCTTCTCCTATCCTGTCACTGATTTTATGATGCAGTTTTCCAATTTTAGTATCTTTGAAATCCAGGTGTTAGATGGGAAAGAAAACGTTTAGTTGATGTGGATTTTGTCTGTCTTACTGGTACATAAAGTACCGTGTGTACCTTACAGTTGATGGCCAATTATATCTGATGAAACATGGTATTCCAACAGTATGCAGAGACAGTGTCCACAGTGACTACTTAGAAAATGCTGGCTAAGGAGGGGACAGCCAACACACAGCCACGCTAACATGGCCATAAGCACAAACCAGGCCCAGCACCCCAATTCTGAGGTCTTGTTTTCAAAATATTAAAAAAATTGGAATACAGAGCTTTAGTGGGTGACAAAGACAATCAAGACTACTCAGATCAATGCTTTTCAAACTTTTTCCCCCACTCAGAATCCCCTACCTCCACTCAATTTCCCCTGAAATTCCAACATTTAAAGCAAATGTCAACAGTTCTCAAGAGTCCTCTCTGCTTACCTCACCTGTGCCCACCACAGAGAACCCTGAGGCAATTTTGGGGGTCCAGGGAATAGCTTAAAAGCTTCTAACAGGCCAACTATCTCATCTGACAGATGAAAGAACTGGGCCCAGAAATATTTTGCATAGCCTGGACTGAAAAGCTCACACAGGTGTTGATCATCAGGTTCTCTCCCTCCTTGGACCAATGATCATTAAAAAATAACCGAAACATCTTTCTCTGAACATTTCTACTTTTGGAATAGGACAAACTAAGAATCATCTAGGCCACATATGTTTCTGTATAAGTTCTTTCTAAAATACCTTTTTTAAAACTGAGGTATGATTGACATATAACAGCTGTACAACATAATGATTCAATATTTGTATTTTGAACTGATCACCACAATACTGGCTAATAAAATATTAAAAAAGACAGTGTTCAGTGGTTTTTCATCTAACTTGGTATGCTTTAAATATATACGTATTCAGTTTTAAGCACTAGATTATACCTTTAAATTAGAATTCAGAGTTTAAAAACGGAGGAGCCTCTAACTGCAGACGTGAAAAATACACTTGACCATACAGGATAAATTTTCAGCAAACTAAGGCAAAAGAAGGATGGAGCAGGGGACAGCTGAGTCCTTCATACAAGATCCCTACCCCAGGGTCCAAGTATACCTGTCACAGCATTTTGTTTGGAACCCGGTTTGGCATGGATGGCTATGCTGACACCGCCTTTAGGATCAACTGTCACAGGACCTAAGGGAGGAAGTGGTCTCTCTGGTTCCTTGCTCTGGTTTTTACCCTAAAACGACAAGAACAATCACAGTACAGCTTCACAGTTTACAAAACACTTTCCCACGCATTTGATCCTGCCAGGATTCCTTTTCACCCTTAACCAAGGCAAATTAGGCTGATTAGTCATGTCCAAGGATTTCTGGTCATCTAGAATGGTCTTCCAACATCTTTCACGGCTCAAATCAATTATTCCACAAAGCCTCCCCATCAACTCCACTGTTTTTTTCCTGCCTTGGTAAACCTTAGAGCCGGTTCCTTTGCATTTCCCATTCCTCAGGGGCAGCGACTATTCACTATTTATCTTTGTATTTTAAGCAGCACAAGTTGAACGTTTGTGAACAACCACGGCTGGACGTGTTTATAAGAGGGGAGGGGTGGAGAAAAAAGGAACAACAGTGGTATTTAAAGGACTTATTGTTATTTAGCCGCTAAGTCGTGTCTGACTCTTTCCTACCGCAGGGACTGTAGCCCGCCAGGCTCCTCTGTTCATAGGATTTCCCAGGCTAGAATACTGGAGTGGGTTGCCACTTCTTCCTAAAGGGGATCTTCCCAACCCAGGGATCGGATCTCTGTCTCCTGCACTGGCAGGCGAACTCGTCGCCGCTGAGCCACCCGGGAAGCTGATTTAAAGAACTACTATGTGTCAGAAGCTGTACTAGGAACTTTCCACTCAACAAACATAAACTGCGCACCAGGGGGGTGTGGAGGCAAAGGATGAGTAAAGATTGAATAAGGACACATGGCCCTTGCCCTCAAGGAGCCCGGACTGTGGACTGGTACACTGTGCTAGGAGCGCCGACCACACACCCACGGGGCATCACCGCGCAGCGAAGGAGGAGGCAGTTCGGCCTCGGGACGACGGGGAAGCTCCCAGCAGGAAGCAAATTTAGAGCCGAGTCTTAGGAACCAACCGAAATCGGCCCTGCAGAGACAGTGAAAGGGAAATGGGAAGTGGTGGGTTCCCGACGGAGGGGTGGGAAGACAGTCGAGGGAAGGAAAGGGGACTGAACGCTGGCGAGAGCCTCCCAGGGAAGTACAGGCCACACCGCGCTGCCGGAACACGAATCGCGAGCCTGGGAGTGCGAGAGCGAGGCCGGAGGGGCGGCAGTCACCGCTCGGGGAGAGGCACGCGCGACGCCGGCCCAGGTGCTCGACCTCTCCGGGTGGCCTGCGGCGCAGCCGAGTCGGGTGGGGAGAAGGAGGCCTGGGACTCGGAGACAACAAGCGGTTAGCGGAGCTTCTACCCACCCGCGTGTCCCGCTTCTCTCCCGCGCTCCTCAACCAGCATTCCTGCGGCCCACCCTCCCACGGCCACGGGAATTGCCACTGGCCTTGTTCGTCGCACCACATTTCTTAGGCATGTCGCCCAAAGGGAGCCGGGTGACAGCCCGAGAACCAGATCCAGCTTCAAGCAGCCTCAACCCGTAGCCTAACAGCTGCATCCCAGCCAGGCGACGGAAGAGCCCTCTGCGCCTGCGCATGCAGCAGCGGAGCGTGGCCCGGTTGGCCTGAGCCTCCGCTAGGGCACGAGGGCGACGCCTTCTGGCTGGCCGGAGCACGACTCCTTCTTCCTGGAAAGACCTGAAGAACTACTGCATGCATGCTCAGTCGTTAAGTCGTGTCCGACTCTTCGGAGAGCCCACGGACTGTAGCCCGCCAGGTTCCACAGTCCACGCAGTTTTCTAGGCAAGAGTGGAGTGGGTTACCATTTCATCTTCCAAGGGATCTTCCCCACCCAGGAATCGAACCCATGACTCTTGGGTCTCCTGTATTGGCAGGCAGATTATTTACCACTGTACTTCCTGGGAAGCCGTGAAGAGATACTGCAAATGGTTAAAAAAAAAAAGAGGGGGGTGGTCTATGATCCAAATGGCAGGAAACCCATTATTAATGTTTATACTTGTTCCTATTTTCTCTTTAATTTCTTTCAGGTTTTAGTAAAGTTGAATTTAAAAACTCAATGTTGTCTTAGCTTTTGCCAATGGAGAAGATGGAAAATGGATTTTTCAAGTGTACAAAGTAGGCAAGAGTAATGAGCCGTGTAGCTTTTGGAGCTAGGATACTATAGCACCATGCTGTCTTAGGAATGATGCATTGTCTAGTTCAAGGGACAGTTTTCAGGTTTTGAATCTCAATGACTGGAACAGGGAAGCAAAAAGGAGATGGTTTGGAGCAGATAGGACTTGAAAGGGAAAAGATTTGTCTAAAACATACTGCATTTGAAGATCCGGCTCTTTAATATCCTATAAGGTTGTCTATTTCCAGGTAAAGTTTTTTCTTGCAAATTAAAGTACTACTTATGTGGGCCTAAAAGAAGGACCATTTGATAACGCAAATAAATTATCACAATTTGTTGGACAGATACTGGAGTAATTACACTTAAAAAAATAGAAAATTCTCATATTTTGCAGTAAATACAGATTGGCAAAGTATCTTTCAGGGTCTTATTGTAAAGTTTGAAAATGGTGACATGTTATTTTGGGACCCAGCAAAATAGTTTCCCAACTTTATAGCTTGGGAGATAGACCTGGGTTTAAATTTGACTTCCCACTACTTACTGACCTTTTAAAACATGAATTTCTTGGCCTGTGAAATGGGTCTTATAATAGTACTTTTCTCATATGATGTCGTGATAAGCAAATGAGAATGTGTGGCAACTGTTGGTGGGAATGCAAACTAGTATAGCCACTATGGAGAACAGTGTGGAGATTCCTTAAAAACTGGAAATAGAACTGCCATACGACCCAGCAATCCCACTGCTGGGCATACACACTGAGGAAACCAGAATTGAAAGAGACACGTGTACCCCAATGTTCATCGCAGCACTGTTTATAATAGCCAGGACATGGAAGCAACCTAGATGTCCATCAGCAGATGAATGGATAAGAAAGCTGTGGTACATATACACAATGGAGTATTACTCAGCCATTAAAAAGAATACATTTGAATCAGTTCTAATGAGGTAGATGAAACTGGAGCCTATTACACAGAGTGAAGTAAGCCAGAAAGAAAAACACCAATACAGTATAATAACGCATATATATGGAATTTAGAAAGATGGTAACAATAACCCTGTATGCAAGACAGCAAAAGAGACACAGATGTATAGAACAGTCTTTTGGACTCTGTGGGAGAGGGCGAGGGTGGGATGATTTGGGAGAATGGCATTGAAACATGTATATTATCATATGTGATAATATATGATATGATAATATATGATATAATATATGATAATCATATATTATCATCGCCAGTCCAGGTTCGATGCATAATACAGGGTGCTCAGGGCTGGTGCACTGGGATGACCCAGAGGGAGGGTATGGGGAGAGAGGTGGGAGAAGGGATCAGGATGGGGAACACATGTACACCCATGGCAGATTCATGTCAATGTATGGCAAAACCACTATAATATTGTAAAGTAATTAGCCTCCAATTAAAATAAATAAATTTGTATTAAAAAAAAAAAAGAGAATGTGTGTCAAGTGCTCAGTGCAGATCCTGGTGTACAGGAGTCACTCAGGCAGCTCTTTTAATAGGAAATGATAGCGTGACGTTCCTTACCCTCTATCAGAGGAAATAACAAAAATAGTTCTCTCTCACCTACCGAGAGCAGTGGAGAAAAACCCAAGACTGCAAAAAACTGGTGAAGCAGCAGATGGCAGCACTTGTTTTCCACTGTAGATGTTTAAGTTGAGTTGCATTATGTCCATAAACAAAAAGAGCTTCCCGAGTGGCGCCTGCCTGCCAATGCAGGAGAGACAGGAGAAGTGGGTTTGATCCTTGGGTCAGGAATATCCCACGGACAGAGGAGCCTGGCGGGCTACAAACCATGGGGTCACAAAGAATCGGACACGACTGAGCGTCTAACACACCTAAATAAAAATAAAGCTACTAGAAGATCTTGCAGAACCAATCCAAGGAATTTTTGAGAAGAAAACATTTTGAAATACATGTGCAACCAAGCATGCACTGGACTGCACTTTACAACAGCCAAAAAGTGGAAATAAACATATTGATGGGGAGATAAATGGATAAAGAAAAAGAGACCTATGTACACAATGGAACATGACCCTGACAGAAGAAAATGACATAATGTGATTCTCAGGAATATTGATAAAACTAGGGATGATCAAACAACATGAAGAAACTCAAAATCAGAAAAAGATATATATCTTTAGATATCATTTATAGCTGGAATTGATAAACACCCACCAATTTATTCACTGAGAAACATGAAGACTCAGAGACCTAGAAAACAATCTTCTGATTATTAAGGAGAAAGCAAGTGGAAAGGGATAAAATAGAAGGTTAGAGTAAGCAAATATAATCATTGCATGTAAAAAAAGTAATCATCAAAGACCTAGGTATAACAAAGGATTTCTGTGAACACACTGTAATGAATTCCATGGGGAAAAATGCAAATATGAATATATATATATATATATATGTAAAACTGAAAACACATTCAGTTCACCTGCCACTCACAACACACTGTATATCACTGTTACTACAATATAGAATAAGGATTAATTTAAAAAAGAAAGCTAGGGAAGAACACACAAGCTTTTGGATATTTGTTCAGGTACGTTCCACACTAAATTACAGCCTTGAATGAAAACTCTCATAAAGCTTTCATTTCCAGAGTAACCACAGTTGGGCACTAGAAAATCCAGCAGCCTTGTGGCCATTCCCAGCAACAGTTACATTAAAAGTTTTGCTTATGAGTACCATGTTGTTCAGTCGCTAAGATGTGTTCAACTATTTGCAAACCCATGGACTGTAGCACGCCAGGCATCTCTATCCTTCACTATCTCCCAGAGTTTGCTCAGATTCGTGTCCACTGAGTCAGTAATGCTATCTAACCATCTCTTCCACTGCCGCCTCCTTCTCCTTTTCCCTTCAGTTTTTCCCAGCATCAGGGTCTTTTTTATGAGTCAGCTCTTCACATCAGGTGGCCAAAGTAATGGAGCTTCAGCTTTAGCAACAGTCCTTCCAGTGAATATTCAGGGTTGATTTTCTTTAGGATTGACTGGTTTGATATCCTTGCTGTCCGATGGACTCTCAAGAGTCTTCTCCAGCACCACAATTTCAAAACATTAATTCTTCGATGCTCTGCCTTCTTTACTATCCAGCTCTCACACCCATACATGACTACTGAAAAGATCATCAGTTCACTTCAGTCACTCAGTCGTGTCTGACTCTTTGCAACCCCATGAACCTCAGTATGCCAGGCCTCCCTGTCCATCACCAACTCCTGGAGTCCACCCAAAACCATGTCCATCGAGTCGGTGATGCCATCCAACCATCTCATCCTCTGTCATCCCCTTCTCCTGCCCCAATCTTTCCCAGCATCAGGGTCTTTTCAAATGAGTCAGCTCTTCGCATGAGGTGGCCAAAGTGTTGGAGTTTCAGCTTCAACATCAGTCCTTCCAATGAACACCCAGGACTGATCTCCTTTAGGATGGACTGGTTGGATTTCCTTGCAGTCCAAGGGACTCTCAAGAGTCTTCTCCAACACTACAGTTCAAAAGCAATTATTCGGTGCTCAGCTTTCTTCACAGTCCAACTCTCACATCCATACATGACCACTGGAAAAACCACAGCCTTGACTAGACAGACCTTTGTTGGCAAAGTAATGTCTCTGCTTTTTAATATGCTATCTAGGTTGGTCATAACTTTCCTTCCAAGGAGTAAGCGTCTTTTAATTTCATGGCTGCAATCACCATCTGCAGTGATTTTGGAGCCCCCAAAAATAAAGTCAGCCACTGTTTCCACTGTTTCCCCATCTATTTGCCGTGAAGTGATGGGACTGGAAGCCATGATCTTAGTTTTCTGAATGTTGAGCTTTAAGCCAACTTTTTCACTCTCTTTCACTTTCATCAAAAGGCTCTTTAGTTCCTCTTCACTTTCTGCCATAAGGGTGGTGTCATCTGCATATCTGAGGTTATTGATATTTCTCTCAGCAATCTTGATTCCAGCTTGTGCTTCTTCCAGCCTAGCTTTTCTCATGATGTACTCTGCATATAAGTTAAATAAGCAGGGTGACAATATGCAGCCTTGATGTACTTCTTTTCCTATTTGAAACCAGTCTGTTGTTCCATGTCCAGTTCTAACTGTTGCTTCCTGACCTGCATACAGATTTCTCAAGAGGCAGGTCAGCTGGTCTGGTATTCCCATCTCTTTCAGAATTTTCCACAGTTTATTGTGATTCACACAAAGGCTTTGGCATAGTCAATAAAGCAGAAATAGATGTTTTTCTGGAACTCTCTGGCTTTTTCCATGATCCAGCGGATGTTGGCAATTTGATCTCTGGTTCCTCTGCCTTTTCTAAAACCAGCTTGAACATCTGGAAGTTCACGGTTCACGTATTGCTGAAGCCTGGCTTGGAGAATTTTGAGCATTACTTTACTAGCATGTGAGATGAATGCAATTGTGTGGTAGTTTGAGCATTCTTTGGCATTGCCTTTCTTTGGGATTGGAATGAAAACTGACCTTTTCCAGTCCTGTGGCCACTGCTGAGTTTTCCAAATATGCTGGCATATTGTGGCACTTTCACAGCATCATCTTTTAGGATTTGAAATAACTCAACTGGAATTCCATCACCTCCACTAGCTTTGTTTGTAGTGATACTTCCTAAGGCCCACTTGACTTCACATTCCAGGATGTCTGGAATTGACATCCTGGAATGGAAAAGATCATAGCCTTGTCTATATGGACCTTTGTCGGCAAGGTGATATCTTTGCTTTTTAATACACTGTCTAGGTTTCTCATAGCTTTCCTGCCCAGAAGCAATTGTCTTCTAATTTTATGGCTGCAGTCACCATCTGGAGTGATTTTAGAGCCCAAGAAGAGGAAATCTGTCACTGCTTTCACCTTTTCCCCTTCTATTTGTCATGAAGTAATGCGATCGGATGCCATGATCTTTGTTGTTGTTCAGTTGCTCAGTCGTGTCCGACTTTGTGACCCCATGGACTGTAGCACACCAGGCTTCCATGTCTTTCACCATCTCCCAGAGCTCACTCAAACTCATGTCCATTGAGTCAGTGATGCCATCCAACCATCTCTTCCTCTGTCATCCTCTTCTCCTCCTGTCTTCTATTTTTCCCATCATCAGGGTCCTTTCCAGTGACTTGGGTTTCTGCATCAGATGACCAAAGTATTGGAGGTTCAGCTTCAGCTTCTGTTCTTCCAATGAATATTCAGTGTTGATTTCCTTAGGATTGACTGGTTTGTTCTTTTCGCAGTCCAAGGGACTCTCAAGTCTTCTCCAGCACTACCGTTTGAAAGCATCAATTCCTCGGGGCTCAGCCTTCATTATGGTCCAACTATCATATCCATATGTGACTATAGGAAAAACCATAGCTTTGACTACATGAACCTTTGTCAGCAAAGTAATGTCTCTGCTTTCTAATATGCTGTCTAGGTTTTTCATAGCTTTTCTTTCAAGGAGCAAGGATCTTTCATTTCACGGCTACAATCACTGTGATCTTTTTTTTTTTTTTTTTTAAATGTTGAGTTTTAAGCTGGCTTTTCCACTTTTCTCCTTCACTCTTATCAAGAGGCTCTTTAGTTCCTCTTTGCTTTCTGCCATTAGAGTGGTATCATCTGCATATCTGAGGTTGTTTATATTTCTCCCAGCAATCTTGACTCCAGCTTATAACTCATCCAGCCTGGCATTTTCCACAATGTGCTCAGAATATAGGTTAAATAAACAAGGTGACAGCAGACAGCTGTGTGGTACCTCATTCTCAATCCTGAACCAATCAGTTGTTCCCTATAGTGTTCTAACTGTTGCTTCTTGACCCACATACAGGTTTCTCAGGAGACAGGTAAGGCGGTCTGGTATTCTCATCTCTTTAAGAATTTTCCACAGTTTGTTATGATCCACACAGTCAAAGGCTCTAGCATAGTCAATAAAACAGAAGTAGATGTTTTTCTGGAATTCCCTTGCTTTCTCTATGATCCAGCAAATGTTGGCAATTTGATTTCTGGTTCCCCTGCCTTTTCTAAACCCAGCTTGAATACCTGGAAGTTCTTGGTTTGTCTACTGCTGAAGCCTAGCTTGGAGGATTTTGAGCATAACCTTACTAGCATGGGAGATGAGTGCAATTGTTCAGTGGTTTGAAAATTCCTTAGTACTGCCCTTCTTGGGGATTGGGATGAGGATTGACCTTTGCCAGTCCTGTGGCCTCTGCTAGGTTTTCCAAATTTGCTGACATATTGAGCGCAGCACTTTAATAGCATCATCTTTTAGGATTTTAAATAACTCGCTGGAATTCCATTCCCTCCACTAGATTTATCGGCTGCATTGTTTCCTAAGGCCCACTTGACTTCACACTCCAGGATGCCTGACTCTGAATGAGAGACTACACCATTGTGGTTATCCAGATCATTAAGATCTTTTTTGTACAGTTCTTCAGTGTATTCCTTCCATCTCTTCTTGATCTCTTCTGCTTCTATTAGGTCATTACCAGTTCTGTCTGTCCTTTATTGTGCGCATCTTTGAATGAAATGTTCCTTTGATATTTCCAATTTTCTATGGCTACCGACTTTAAAAAAAATTACCTATCTATGCACCCACTAGATGAGGCACCAAGTCTGCCACAAAACTTCCTGTTCATAATCCAGCACTAGCCCCTAAAATAAGGAAATTGTGAACATGCGCTGCTGCAGAAGAACAAAAATTCTGAGGTAAAGACTCCTTATCCTTAAATAGTTTGCGCTAAACAAACTCTCCATAACATCCTTAGGAAGCCCTTGTCCCAGATACGTGGCCATGCAGCTGTCAGGTGTCCTCTATGGCTCCATCCCGCACCCCCTTCCACACAGCAGACACACTGTACCCAATCACCCCATTTCAGAACAGGAATAATTTGTTTCTATGAATATGATTTTAATAATATTCCATAAGTATTCAGTAATCAAAGTTTTCTCCAAATCAAGAAAAAATCCAAAGTAATCAGCAAATATTTTGTGTGTATATATATGTATATATACACATATAATTTTTTTAAAAAATCCCTTTCCGTAATTTAGTTCTGACTTCTCAGTGACGGAAGCAGGGAAGGACTCAGTGTCAAAGCACACTGTGATAAGACTTTTTCAGGGCAATCAGTTTCTTGTGAATTATTCATCAGGCTTGCTCCAATTCCACAAGGACTCTACCACAGTCACTAGGATGGAGAAAGATCATTGGTTTTCTATGTGCTCCTATTTTGGCCTCTTCACTTAGAATACAAATCTTTTCTTTCCAATCCAACACAGCTGCATTTATATTATCCACCCTAAGAAAAGGAAATAAACAAGAACACATCTGAAATCATAAAAACACCAAATTATAGTATCGTAAGACTTAGAAGAAACTTTGCAAACTCATGTGTCTGACTCCTCTGCCTTTGGGCAGAACCATTCTTTAACCATCACAAAAATAAGCTTAATACTTCTAGAAACCAAAAAGGAGGTTGCTAAATTTTCCTAGGTGAGAACCACATGCTTAAGAATTTTCTCCATTAGTAAACATTTCTCCTTAGGGCCTAAATGATGTTTTCTCCACTTCATAGTATGTTCTTGTGGCAACACTATTGATGATTCCTCACAAATTATTTTTTCTAAGAGCCTTGGGTTCCTCATTTATAAGAGGGAGATGAGGCCTGCCATATAAATGGCCAAGAGAGCAAAATGAGATAACAGATAAGCAGCTCTTAGCACAGTTTACAGAAGGTACTCAACAAATATGAGTGCTTCCCTGATCTCCAAACCTCCCATCTGCCAAACTGTCTGGTTATTACTTTTATTTTGGCCATGCAGTGTGGCATGTGGGATCTTAGTTCCCCGACCAGGGAACTGTGAGCATTTCCAGGGAGTTACTGAGCATGAGGGTGGGTTTGTGCTGTTCTATGCTTAGTCACTCAGTCATGTCCAGCTCTTTGTGACCCCATGGACGGCAACATGCCAGACTTCCTTGCCCTTCACTGTCTCCCAGGGTTTGCTCAAACTCATGTCCACTGAGTCAATGATGCCATCTAACCATCTCATCCTTTGTTGTCCCTTCTCCTCCTGCCTTCAATCTTACCCAGCATCAGGTTCTTTTTTCAGCGAGTCAGCTCTTGACATCAGGTGGCCAAAGTGTTGGAACTTTAGCTTCTTCCAATGAATATTCAGGGTTGATTTCCTTTAAGATTGACTGGTTTGATCTCCTTTCAGTCCAGTTGACTCTCAAGAGTCTTCTCCAGCACCACAATTTGCAAACATCAATTCTCCGGTGATGGCTGGCTCTAAATTGTGCAGTCTGACTAATAGGCATATCAATTAAAGTTTATATATATATATATACATGCTAAGTCACTTCACTCGTGTCCGACTCTTTGCGACCCTATGGGCTGTAGCCTGCCAGGCTCCTCAGTCCATGGGATTCTCCAGGCAAGAGTATTAGAGTGGGTTGCCATGCCCTCCTCCACATATGTATATATACACATACACATACATTGTGTGTGTGTATAGGTGCATATGATGTCAACTGTATGCATTACTTGTATTTGCTTTTTTATTTAAGATGTCTTAGCAATTTTTCCATGTCAGTACATAGAGGTCAACAATTTTTAACCGACTACATAGCATCCTAAACAATTATTTCATAGAAATACAAAAGGTGATCTAATACTTCCCATAGTAATAAGCATTTGGACTATAAGAAGGGAAGTGGGCTCTTCTCAATGGTTTGGTGATAAACTATGCATCTCTAGTGTTGTCTGTTGAACAAAAGAGTTTGGTGCAAGTTTGTGGACACCACTCCACTGGCATCTGAAGCCACATGCACACAGCAGGGACAGGCGGAGACAGATACAAATATTCTAGAGTGAAACTAAGAGATATGGAGGACAGCTTCATATATTCTAACAAACCTGAGCTAAAGAAAAAGAGATCAGCTGGAGTAAGAGTAGAAATATGTGAAGAGATATCTGATAATTCTACATAATTGAAGAGAGAGATGAGTTCTCAAATTAAAAATAAATAAATAAATAAAAATATTTATTTTATATTGTTATTGACAGGACACAATCCTGTTTGATGACATTTGACATAAAAATTGAACTGAACAGTGGTCTGATTAGAACAGCAAATAATATGGGTCTAATTAGCCCTTATTCCCGATGACAGACTTGGTCAGTTGCCAGATATTTATACTTTCTTTTCACTTGACTCTTGCTGAAATATTGCCTCTAGTAGGGCTGCTTACTGTGCTATAAATAGATGACTTGGTAAGAAGCCAGAAACCCACTGATGGGTGAGACGTGGGTAAAAATTATTGGAAAACCTCCTCCTTGCTAGGAGTCACTATTTCTTCATTTCACACTTGAAGGTCCTTTCTACAGATCCCACTCTTAATTTGTTTTTGTTTTTGTTTTTTTGGTTGGATGAGGTAACTTGGCCTAAAGGCTTAAGGAAATCTGCGTAATATCAAGTGGAGTCCCTTGCTTCAGTTTATTAGATGTCAGGGTTTCCTGCATAAACTCTCCTGGCCTCTAATGTAGAACTCACCTATGAAGTCCTGTCTGACTTGAACTTTTCTGTATGTCAACAGGATGTGGTTTTGTTTGTTTGCTTGCTTGTTTTCGATTAAAATATTAAAGTGTTGGCTTTACAAAAGAACTTTACAAAATGCAGAGACACAAATACGAAAGAAGTAAAATAGCTCAGCATCCTTCCACCTAGAGGTAGCGGCTGCTAACATTTTAATTAACCTCTGATTCCCTTCTTAGGCATGGACACACTTACCTGTATTAAATGTGGTAAGGCTTACATTCTTCTCTAATTATTGCCTTTTACCCCCAAATTTTTAAAAAGAAATTTCAAAATCCATAGAAATTCAGAGAAAGCTAACATCCATTCTGACTTCATCACCACCTGACTTCACCAAATTGAATGTTTTGTCATGTTTGTGTCAGATTTTTTTATGGGAGGGGTGGGAGGAGAATAAAATGTTCCGTTGGTGTTCCTTTTGTGTGTTTCCCTAACAGCCTTCACTCCTCGTCTTGTTCCCTCCATCCTTAGAGGCACTTTGGTGGGTTTTCTTCCAGCCCATACGCTTGTGCTTTTTATTGCCGCATTTTTGTGTGGCTATCCACGTTTGTTGGTGGTGTTTAGTCAGTAAGTCATGTCTGACTCTTTGCAACTGCATGGACTGTAGCCTGCCAGGCTCTGTCCATGGGATTTCGCAGGCAAGACTATTGGAGTGAGTAGCCATTTCCTTCTTTAAGGGATGTTCCTGAGCCAGGGATAGAAACGGCCTCTCTTATGTCTCCTGCATTGGCAGGCAGATTCTTTACCACTAGTGCCACCTGGGAAGCCTGGATATTCACACACTTATCACTTTATCTATAGGTGAGATAGAAAATGCTATGTGTGTTTCTATTTTAATGTAATTAAATCTGTCAGTCTTTTCCTTTAGGATTTCTACCTTGGTTGATGTATCTAGGACACTCTTCGTTGCATCAAGTCTGTGTGACTTTTAATCTATAACTTTTTTTTACTATTTTACAGTGGTCAAACAACTCCATTTAGAAAAATTATTTCCAGAAGATACGTCTTTTCCATGGTTTTAAAAAAAGAAACAAATGGGCATTTACAAGATATATGATTTTCTAACTTGACTTTATCATACTTCAGCAACCTCTTCGTATCTAGAAGGCCTAGATATAGCGTGAGTTTCCTTTTGCAAGGTTGAGTGAAAAATTGAGAGCAGCTTTTTCATATTATAGACATAGGCCTTCTATAAATGGACAGGAAGTCTTCCCAAAGGGCGATGGTTAGTTCCTATTGGCTGCATGCGGTAAGTTATTCCACCATTTCTATTAATGTCTTTCGACGTCAAGGTCTTGGCAGAACCACCACCAACTGCCGAACCGTTAATTTCTACCCGTTGCCCACCGCGGCTCAGCTCACCTTCCGAGCCGTTAAGGTCTTCGTCAGTCTCCACGCGTAAGCGGTCACCTCAGGTACCGGATCCGCGCGGGTCCAAGGCGTCCACACCCACCCGTGAGGGCCTGGCGGAGGCTTGGCCTAAGCCATGCAGCCTTGGGCCAAGAAACCGCGTGGGTTGGTCAGCGAGATCCGGGCTCTCAGCGGCCGCCGACATTAGGCTGCAGAGGTGAGGGTGAGGGTGAGGGTGAGGTTTGCTGCGGCTTCCAGTGGGTGGCGGTGGTGAGAGCTCTGGGGCACCGCAAGACACAGCCCAAGCTGTCCCAGTGAGTGCGCCCCCAGTTCACCTACCCACCGCGGGTCCCGGCCCCCGGCTCGCCCGCCCGCAGGAGGTCCAGGCCTGGGGACTCCTAATTCACCTGCCCACCGGAGGCCAGAGGACCTCCGGGTTGAAGGCCGCCATCCGCTTCTCACCGCACTCCCTGCCGGAACTGTATGTAATATTCTTGAAATGCAAAGATTATAGACATGTAGAACAGACCAGCAATTGCCTGATATTAAAGAAGAAGTGGGGGTGGGTGGAAAGGAAATACGACTGTAAAAGGCAACTTGAGAGATCTTTGTGATAGAAGTGTTCTGTATTGACTGAATTAATGTCAACCATACCGCAATTTTGGAGAAGGCAATGGCACCCCACTCCAGTGTTCTTGCCTGGAGAATCCCAGGGACAGGGGAGCCTGGTGGGCTGCCGTCTGTGGGGTCGCACAGAGTCGGACACGACTGAAGTGACTTAGCAGCAGCAGCATACCGCAATTTAAAAATTGGTGGAGAAAGGATGAACATTCAATACATGGGGTTCAAATATGATTATTAATATCCAAAGGGAAAATATTAGAAAATATCAACCCATTAAAGAATAAATTCCAGGTGGATTAAAATCTATTTATGAAAAGTAAATCTTAAAGCATTTAGAAAAAGAATATATAGAATATCTGTATGATCTCTGGGTGATGTTTGTGTCCTTAACTAAGATACAAAGGGCATAAGTTACAAAGGAAAATATTTATAAATTCAAGCAGGTTAAGCAAACACCTTTGTATCATACAAATGTATATACTATGGGGACTTACCCTGGCGGTCCAGTGGTTAAGACACTGCGCTTCACTGCAGGAGTCGGGGTTTGATCCCTCGTGGGGGAACTAGGATCCTGCATGCATGCCCTGTGGTGTAAGCAAAAAAAAAAAGGAAAAGTATAGAGTGGGAGAAAATCTTAATAATAAATATAACCAATAAGGAATTAGTGTATGAGATATTGAAATACAATAAAACAAAGGCAAAGTGAACTAATAGAAGAATGGGAAAAGGATATGAACAGGAAGTTCACAAAGAGGAAACTGCATAGTCTAAAACATGAAAATATTAACTTCACTAACAAAAATGCAAAAAATACAAAAATATTTCATATTCTTCAGAGTGGGAAATTTTTTAGTTAAAAAATGCCAAATATTGGCCTTGATGTGTAAAAACAAGAACTTTTCTGCACTACTAAAGGGAATGAAAATTGGTATTCCACCTTAAAATGACAGTTTGTCATTATCTGGTACTAGTGAAGCTCTCAATGTCCACAACAGAGCAGTCTCACTAGAGTGCGTATCCCAGAAAATGAGTGCAAATGTACCCTTTGTTGGAGTTGTTCAGTCACTCAGTTGAGTCCGACTCTGCAACTCCATGGACTGTGGCCTACCAGGCTCCTCTGTCCATGGATTTCCCAGTCTAGAATGCTGGAGTGGGTTGCCGTTTCCTTTGGGAATCTTCCTGACCCAGAGATTGAACCATGTCTCCTGCATTACAAATGGATTCTTTAACACTGAGCCACCGTGGAAGCCTGGAATTCTAGTACTATAGGTGACAATATAAGATTGCTCATTGCAGAACCAATGTAAATCTTCATAGGCTTTTAAGAAAATTGATCAATAAAAAAATGAAAAGAATTGATGAATCAGGCTATATTTATAAATTGGATTACTCTGGAGTCATAAGAGTGAATGGGTTAGAATTGCATGTATCAACATGGATATTTTCAGTAACATGGTGTTGAGACAAAAAAATCCCGCTGTGAAAGGTTAGGCAAACTATGATACTGATTACTTTGTTACTTCTTACCAAGGGGAGGGAGGCAGGGAATAGGACTGAGGAGGTTTGGCAGGGGGCTTCCACCATGTTTGTAATGACACATTTCTTAAATACAAAGAAAACTTTTAAGAAATGATGAAGCTTACTGGTGTGTACAAGAGTTTGCATTGTCCTCCTGACCTTTTTTGGATCTAAAATATTTCACAGTAAAGTAATTATAGGGGCCCCAAAACAGGTCTGTCCTAAATATTGCTACTGTATTTAGAGTCACCATTCCTGAAGTAGTCCCTTTTTTATTTTTTTATTTTTTTTTGGTATTTATGCAGTATTATTTAGTCTGTTTTGTCCATATTTTAATCTATATTTTAAAATTTACTTTTGGGCCCAAGAATCTCCAAATTTTTTCTTGCTCCCTGAGCTCATCTAATTCAAATACATATTTGAAGATAGGGAAGATTCCATACCAAATACAAGAAAAAAAATTAAATGAGTGTGTAGTGTGTTCTGAGGTATTTACAGGAAAACAAGTGTGATGATCTATGTTCTCAGCTTAGCTCTTGATACAAGGTCAGGCCTGTGATACACCCTCTCTTTCCATGATTCTGATAAGAAACAGGGACAGTAATATTTTTTCTCTGCACAAAAATTAGATTATTTCAGAGGAAAGGCATCAAGATCATTAATAATTCTCTCATCCCTGCTCCACATCTTTTATGCAGCCCCAGGCCTTACGTACCCACTCCCATATTGAGATGTTTCACTGTAACTTGGGAAGTACTCTGAGATTATTAGGAAGGAAATCTACTTCCCCTGGAAAGCTTATCAGGTCTCCTTAACCTTGAACAACCTTGAAAGTGAAAGTTGCTCAGTTGTGTCCAATTCTTTGTGACCACATGGACTGTATAGTCCATGGAATTTTCCAGGCCCAACCCAGGGATCAAACCTGGGTCTCCCGCATTGAACAGCCTTAGAGACTCATTGAAAGTGAAGTCGCTTAGTCGTGTCCGACTCTTTGCAACCCCATGGACTGTAGCCTACCACGCTCCTCCATCCATGGGATTTTCCAGGCAAGACTACTGGAGTGGGTTACCATTTCCTTCTCCAGAGGATCTTCCTCACCCAGGGATCGAACACAGGTCTCCCCTGTTGTAAGCAGACAGATGCTTTACCATCTGAGCCACCAGGTAAGTCCTATTAAATCTTCATAAATATTGAGCTTTTGTGGTCAGCGTTTCTTGAAAGAGGTATGTGGAGGGGGGTTACATAAAAACCAAGGAGAAAGCTATTCCAAAGCTTGAGAAACCTTTTCAGTGCCTATTTCTATCAGTATGCACCTTTAAATTCATGATTTAGGAGAGGGCATGAACGTGGCTATTTTGCTCATGTATTTCTTTGTGGATAAAGTTATTTCAGAATTTGATTGCATTTAAATCCACACTCAATCCTTTTGGACTGTGGACCATACATCAGCCAGAATGTCTCTTTCGCTTGCAGAAATTTGCAATTTGATATTCTAGTCAAGTGCCAGCCATGGGAAAAACAGGTTTAAGTTAACTACTATTTTAAAAGATTAATATATTTCTTTTCTTCAAAACATATGCTTCTCAGTTTTTAAGACATTAGTATTTGAGTCAATATATCAGCAAGTGAATGCAATAAATTATAAACTCTAGGGAAAAATTATTAATGTATTCTCATGTGGAATCAACATGTTTTTTATATATTTATAAAATTTATGGCTTCAAAAATCTTCAATTTCAGGGTATTATGAATGTTGTAATAGATAAAAAATATATAATTATGAAATGATGTTCTTGAATTTTCATATACTACTGATAATCATTAGCTCTTGCAAATAATAATTAGAAGGAAATTAAAAACTTGTAAGTCATATTTCTGCAGCTCAGCTGCTTTGAGCCAAAATAATTATTTCCACAATAAGCTGGCAGGTTCCTACTTGGAGAATTAAGACTTCAGTATCCTTAGCTTTAAAATAACTTGTATTTCATTTCATGCATGCTTCATAAAGTGGGCATTCATTTTTGTGCTAAATTGTAAGCAAAGCATGCCACATCAATAGAGGCTAGTCAGTGGGTTCAAAGTGTGTTAGATTGGACAAAGTGAAGTAGGACGTGAAAAATGTCTGCCAGATGCTTGGGTTAAAAAACCCTTACTACTGACTCATTAAGGGAACTGAGAGATAACCTTCCTGCATCCTTATATCCACATCCTAGTACATGAAAAGTGAAAGTGAAAGTGAAGTCACTCAGTCGTGTCCGACTCTTTGTGATCCCATGGACTGTAGCCTATCAGGCTCCTCCGTCCATGGAGTTTTCCAGGCAAGAGTGCTGAAGTGGATTGCCATTTCCTTCTCCAGGTGATCTTCCTGACCCAGGAATCGAACCCTGGTCTCCCACATTGCGGGCAGACGCTTTACAATCTGAGCCACCAGGGAACATGATAGGTTCACCATAAAAAGTCATTGGAGAAACAATGTGTCCAAAATGGTACTTTATATTTTGAGAATTCCTGAAATAAAATGCTCTTCTTTTTCATATCACTTTGCTGCAGTTGTAGTGGGACTTTTAGTAGAGATATATTTACATTTTAGGTTTAGATTTTCAGGCCCAACACTCAAGATGCAAGTTAGTGCCTCACAGTTAGGATATAGCAGATGGCATTGGGGTATAGACCCCACCAGTGGTTATGAGACATAACCATAGCTGCCCGTCAGCAAATATGTTTTCCTTTTAGTGTTGTTTTTCAATGTTAGTTTTGTTTTTCATTTAAATCATTAAAATGAAACAATTACTAAAAATGCATTTGAAAATTTTTTTCTGAAGTTCTAACACACTTTTTAAAAAATATCATTCTTTTTAAGTTTCCACAGTTTTTGTGTTCCTGTATTTAGATTAACTCAAATACAGTCTTAAACCATGTTTTTGTAATTTGCCTGCCTTTTGAAATTAGAATCAAAAGCTTTTTAGGGTTATAAGTCAGCATGATACAAGAAATTTTTGGTCATCACTTCCCTAATCTGTTAGTTGCTTTCCAAAAAAAAGCAGAGTACTTCAAATTACCCTTTCACTTTTTCTGTAATTTATTTTCTTCCTTTATCCACACATAATAAGCACAATGAAATAAGTCATGTAAATAGATGACCTTGTACACTGGCAAGGCTGTTGTTTCCCAGGAGAATAGAGCTGTATCTTTTTGACTAAGAGAATTCTCCACCCTCATAAATTTCCCCTGCAAGACTCCCAGTTTGGTGCTTCTGGAATGTTTAATGTAGCCTGGCTGGGAGTTTAATAAATTTTAATTTATACCTTTGATGAGTCACAAAGATGGAACTATACAGTGTTAGAAAATACTAACTAAGCCTGGGTCAGCCTATTGTGATAATACAGAAAGATGTTCTCAATGAACAGTCAAGAGAACTGTATATCTGGATACTTGTTTCTATAGCTCCCATGTAAGCTTATCATTAAACTTGCCACATCAATTTGGAGCTATATCTTTGTATCTTAAAACGAATTTGCATTCATTTCTGTATCATCAGCACTCAGCCCTGTGCCTAATACATATATTGTACTCAAATGGTTTTGATTAAATGAATGATTGCATAACTCAAAATAAAATATATCCTAATTCATTGTTTAAAAATTGGAACAGACATTAATACTCAGGAGTGCCACACTAGTTTAATTTGTTGCTAGTTTAATTTGAACTAGTTCAATTTGTTGCCTCCATATACCTCAAGAACAACTAAATCTTATCATTGTTGAATTCTGCTATTTGGACCTTAAGTTGGTGATTCTCAACCAGTGTGAGGTCTGTAACTCTAATGTTATGGATTTAGTTTTATAACATTCATCTTCATAATGTATAAGGGAATGAACACATGTATAAAATTTTAATGTAAATATTTGTATGTATTTATATTTTGTATACTATATATTATATATGTAAGTTTTATGTATTATCTTTATTTTATATAAATATTTATATATATTCAAATATAATAAATTAAATAAAAAATTTTTTTAAATAAAAAGAGGAAACTAATTGGATACCTAGTCTGTATTTCAGTTAAGAAATGTAACTATCATTTAGGTCATGCTTTTGGAGGCAGCCCTAATGCTGTTCATTTCACTCCAAAAAGTCTTTCCTCCTTTATATTTTCTAACTCCCATTAGGGATTGTACCTCCCAGAAAATAGTTATGAAGAGACTAGGATATAAACTGCAATTGGAACAGAAAGGAAGGTGAGGATAGTTTGAGATGGAGAAGGATGAGTTCATGAAGGAGTACATGGATGCTTGGGGCTGGTGCACTGGGACGACCCAGAGGGATGGTACAGGGCGGGAGGAGGGAGGAAGGGTTCAGGATGGGGAACATGTGTATACCTGTGGCGGATTCATGTTGATATATGGCGAAACCAATGCAATATTGTAAAGTTAAAAAATAAAAAAAATAAAGAAAAAGTGTATCAAAGTTGTTCCCTGGTGACCTTGCAGTTTGGATTCCAGGCTTTCAAGTTCACTCCTGTCACCCAAGTTCAATCCCTGGTCAGGGAACTGAGATCCCTCAAGCTGCACAGTGTGGCAAAAAAAAAAAACAAAAAACAAAACAAAAAAAACAACGTATCAGATAATAAAATACAAGCTAACCACTACTGCTACTGCTAAGTTGCTTCAGTCCTGTCTGACTCTTCACGACCCTATGGACTGTAGCCCACCAGGCTCTTATGTCCATGGGATTGTCCAGGCAAGAATACTGGAGTGGACTGCCATGAAGAAAAGCAGTCATGTGGAGGGATATCTGTAGGAAATTTCTTGGAAGTATAAGAATGAATGAGATATAAATTAGAAAAAAATCATAGATCAATAAATAATAGTAGCAGAGGAAAGGAACTCTAACTTAAGAATACAGATATTCTTGGAACAAGAGCAGTAATCACAATTATAATCTGAGAATAATATACAATGCTGAAAATAAAGACGTTGAGTATCCAGTCAAAAAGGCCAACCATTTTAGTCAAAATAGATGAAAATAAACAAACAACCATTAACAGGTACACCTTGATTGCAGTTTTTACTTCAAGTGCTAACAAAGCAAAACCCTATATGTTTGCATGCAGAAATATAAAATACATGTTAAAAAGTATAAAACTCAGACTTCTGCAAATTTAAATTTGCAGAAAGGTCAGTGATTCATGTCTACAGTTTTGAGGGGAAAGGATCATGAAAAAAAAGTAATGTATCTTGCAGCGTTGCCTTCCCTCTGTGAAGTACAAAGGTCGGTAATGTGGGAGACATTTACCCTTCTTGAAGAAACAACCAGTGAAATAATACTTAGCCAACCAAGAGTTAAAAATGCATGCATGAAAAAGTCCTAAGATAAAAAGACTGGTATTTGTTATCCATTTCTAGATATGTATCCTAAATTTGAACAAAAATGAAAACATAAAGATATGTAGCAAAAAATTATTATGTGAAATAAGGAGACTCAGCAATCCCTCTTCTGAGTGTTTACCCAAGAGAAATGAAAAGCTGTGTTCACACAAAACCCATATGTGAATGTTTATGGCATTTTGTTTATAATTGCTAAAAGCTGGAAACAACCCAAACATCCAGCTGGTGAATAGGTAAATAAATTGTGTGATACACACAGTGGAATACTGTTCAGCAATTAAGGAATGAATTACGGGTACACACATCAACATAAATGAATTTCACATGTATTATTTTAAGTGATGCTTAAAATAGTCTCAAAAGTCTCAAAAGTCAGTCTCAAAAGACTATGTACTGTATGATTCCATATACAGGACAAGGCAAAATTAATGGGTGCAGAAAACAAGTCAGTGGTTGCCAAGGGCTGAGGGTGGAGAGAAGTTGGATACAAGGGGCAACCTGAGGGCATTTATGAGATGATGGATCTGTTCCATATGTTGATTGTGGTAGTGCTTACACAACTGTATGGGCTTGTTAAATCTCATGAAATTGAGCACCCCTCAAAATTTTTACTGTATGTAAAATTTAAAAGTAGAGAAAATGAAAAGACAGCACAGGTGCCCACAAAAGGTAATGTCTGTGTATGTGTGTGTATTAATTGCTCAGTCGTGCCCAGCTCTTTGCAATCCCATGGACTGTAGCCTGCCAGGCTCCTCTGTCCATGGGATTCTCCAGGCAAAAATACCGGAGTGGGTTGCCATTTCCTACTACAGGGTATCTTCCCCACCCAGGGGTCAAACCTAGGTCTCCTGCACTGCAGGCAGATTCTTTACCATCTGAGCCACCAGGAAAGCCCAGTGTCTGTACAACAATGTGAACATGCTTATAGTCTTGCATGGTATACTTAAAATTGGTTAGGATGGTAAATTTTATGTAATATGTATTTTACCACAGTTTAAGAAAACTCAAAACTGTAAGATAGACATTATATATTTATAATGGATTATTATGAAGTCATTAAGCAATTTTTCCAAGAAATTATTAATAAAATTGGAAAGTGGTTATAATTTTAGATTAAACTGAATACAAAGTTGAATGGGCTATAAATAAATCTGTAAATAAATCATGGCAGAAACACTGGAAGAGGAAATGCTAAAATATTAAAGGTAAAGGTCTTGATGATGGGATTTTTTAATGATAGATTTTCCTCCTTTATACTTCTTGGCCCATTATTAGTTTTCACTTATTCTTTTTGTCAGTTCAGTTCAGTCTCTCAGTCACGTCCAACTCTTTGCGACCCCATGGACTGCAGCACACCAGGCTTTCCTGTCCATCAGCAACTCCCAGAACTTGCTTAAACTCATGTCCATTGAGTCGGTGATGCCATCCAAGCATCTCATCCTCTGTTGTCCCCTTCTCCTCCCACCTTCAATCTTTCCCGCATCAGGATCTTTTCCAATGAGTCAGTTCTTTGCATCAGGTGGCCAAAGTTTTGGAGTTTCAGCTTCAGCATCAATCCTTCCAATGAATATTTAGGACTGATTTCCTTTAGGATTGACTGGTTGGATCTTTTTGCATCCCAAGGGACTCAAGAGTCTTCTCCAGCACCACAGCTCAAAAGCATCAATTGTTTAGCACTCAGCCTTCTTTATGGTCCAACTCTCACATCCGTACATGACTACTGGAAAAACCATGGCTTTAACTAGATGGACCTTTGTTGGCAAAGCGGTCTCTGCTTTATAATATGTTGTCTAGGTTGGTCATAGCTTTTCTTCCAAGGAGCAAACGTCTTGTAATTTCATGGCCACAGTCACCATCTGCAGTGATTTTGGAGCCCCCCAAAATAAAGTCTGTCACTGTTTCCATCGTTTCCCCATCTATTTGCCATGAAGTGATGGGACTGGATGCCATGATCTTAGTTTTCTGATTGTTAAGTTTTAAGCCAACTTTTTCACTCTCCTCTTTCAGTTTTATCAAGAGGCTCTTTAGTTGTTCTTCACTTTCTCCTATAAGGGTGGTGTCTTATACTATGTCTGTCTGCATATCTAAGGTTATTGATATTTCTCCCGAATATCTTGATTGCAACTTGTGCTTCATCCAGCCTGGAATTTCTCATGATGTACTCTGCATATAAGTTCCTCCATAGCTGCTTTCTGTTAATTAAACACAGCTGATTTTGTAAAGCTTGATTGGTTTGGGGGGTTTAAAATGTTCAAGATTCAAGAGTCAGACAGCTAGCACTTTAGCTGGAGCATGCTTAGGATGGTAAATGAGCCTGATGCAGGGGAAGTTATTTTTACCCTGCTCTCTTATACCCTCTGGTTTGGATTTCAAAGACTCAGATATCGAGAAAATTGGCCATGGTTGAGAAAAGTGGAAGTGAGACAATTTTATTACTGATAATCTTCTCTATGGCTAGACAGAAGACAAAGCCCTTATTCCAAGAGAAAAATGTCATCCAGTTTTAATCCTCTTTAATTTGATTCTTTCTTCCATAGGTGTGACCTTGGTTAAGGGTTAATCTTGCTAAAGCAAAGAAAAATGTGGACACAATATAAGATTTTAGATTGATTCACAATAAAGTAATACAACTAATTCCAGGGGAAAGTTTATTAATTATATTTAATTTATTCCCTACCTTTTGGAGAAGGAAATGGCAACCCAGTCCAATGTTCTTGCCTGGAGAATCCCAGGGACAGGGGAGCCTGGTGGGCTGCCATCTATGGGGTCGCACAGAGTCAGACACGACTGAAGCGACTTAGCAGTAGCAGTACATTCAAAAAGGATTTGAGGTACTTTGTGAAGGCCCAAAGCATAAACACAGTAAAATACAAAAATCAAGTAGGAAAAGGGGATAAATAAAATAAATTGTATTTTAAAATTCTGGCTGGTAATCTGTTAATAACTATTTGCAGAAAAATAAAATTTGAGTTCTACCTTACCCCATAGATCAAAATAAATTCCAAATGGAGTAAAGAGTTACACTTAATCACTAAACTATAAAAGAACTAGAAAAATATATTTAAGTATTTATCTGTTTTCAGGTCAGGGTGGGAAAAGCATATCTCATTAGTAAAGAAAGCTTAAAAAGAACTGACTACATAAAAATGTAATACTTTTTGACTTCACAAAGCACCAAAACCAAAAATTAAATGGGGAAAATATTTCCAGTACAGATGACAAAGAATTGATAACTTCACTATGAAATGTATGAAATGTAATAGCTTTACCTGTTAAAATAATAAAAGCATAAACATTCCAATAAACAAATGAAGGGAAGAAAACAAGAAAATTTTGAAGACTTAATGCAAAAAAAGCAAATTACGTGGAAAGATATTAAACCTAGGTAAGAAAGAAATGCAAATTAAAGCATTGAAATTAAAAAAAAAGGAAACTATTTAACACTTATGATTAGAAAAAATTTTAGAAAATTATATCCAAACTGAGAAGAGGTACTGAGAAAAGGGAACTTAGGTTGCCTGATGATAATAATAAGACCTTCCTGGAGGGCAGTGAAGTAATATGTTGAAAAATCTTATAAAATATACCCTTTTTCTCAGAAATTTTATTTCCAGAAATTTGTCCTTGGGAAATAAAATGTTTGTTCAAAGATATATGTATAAAAATCTTTGTTATTTATTCTTTTTTTAAATAGAAACTATTCCCAGAGTTTTTACAGTGAACATTTATTTCTTTTACAATACGAAAAAAAATATTACCTTTCTGTATCTGTTTCCTTTAATTAGGAACTGAATTCATTCCCATTAACTGGGAAGTCTGTGCTCAGTTTTGAAGAGCAAACTGATATTTTTGTCATTCAGTATCTTGCTTTAGAACTCTGATGAGATCGGTTAGTAATTAAAGAAGATCTTTGAGTTATCAAGTCTTGTACAAACACTTTTTACTATTAGTATGAGAGCTCCTTGGGTGCGTTTACTTGCTTTTGTTGTAGACAGGATTTGAAAAAGCTCTGTTATCTCTCTATGTTCTAGAGCCAGTGCCAGGCAGGCACTGAGTACCAGTAAAGAAAGAGTGATGGCTGGAGGCATGAGAGCCAGAGAGGAGAGGCGATGAACAAGACGACAAAACCAGTGAAACAAACACAAGTTCCCACATCAGTGCAGCAGTTTGGGGCCAGTTAAAATAAAGGCTAATAATCATTTACATTGAAATGGCTCCTGAGAGCATGGATGATGATTAATATTTCCTATGAAGAACTTAGGTCACCTAGAAAACTAAAAAAACATAGGTCACCTGGAAAACTCAAAAAACATCCCATTTCCCCTTGTTTCAAAAAGGAGGTTGTGTAATGTGTTTGGAAATTAATATTCAATATGGTTGAAGTAGAGCAGAATTTGGCATTTATATAGGGTGAGCTTTAATTATCTGGAAAAAACTACCTGAGTGGAAAAATAATCAGAATAAATGAGGTGATCCCCTCTGTGATCAGAGAGGTACCAGTAGAATTTCACAGTGAAGATTCTGTTTTGAAGTTAAAAAAATCAAAGGAATGAAGTGACTTTCAGAGAGAAGCAGGTGGGGTCTGCTCTCAGGACTTGGGGAAACTTGCCCAGCTCACCTTGCAATGTGCCTGTGGCCCTTTTTCTCTGCCTCAGGACTGCTCTCTGGGTGCGGAAGACTTCTGAGCCCAGCAGTGTTCAGCCTGCAATGATGTTCAATACCTGGGATGTTATTATGAATGGCTTCCACAGTACAACGACACTGCCACCCTCTGCACACTCAAGTGTCAGGCACGGGGACAAAACTTTGTCCTAGATGGGACTCTGTGCACTGCTGACTCCTTGGACGTGTATCAGTGGCATCTGCCAGGTAAGCCACACCTGCTTCCCGGACCCCTGGCTCCAGCTGGTGCCGCAACCACTGTCAGTAAAGATAACCTTTCTCTTCTGTACTTCTGTTCATGCAGACCAAATATTGTCTTTGAGAATTTTAATGTAAAATGTATTTTAAGGAGTATTATTTACCTGAAGATTATGTTTTACTTATTTAAAATACCATGATCAGAGAGGTAACAATAGAATTCCACACTGAAGATTATGTTTTGAAGTTAAAAAAAAGGCAAAGGAATGAAGTGACTTCTGGAGAGAAGCAACTGGGGGTCTGCTCTCATGGGACTCAGGGGAACTTGTTCAGCCTAGTGCTGGCTCAGCTCACCTTGTGATGTGCCTGTGGCCCTTTTTCTCTGCCTCAGGACTACCCTCTGTATGCAGAGGACTTCTGAGCCCAGCAGTGTTCAGCCTACAATGATGTCCATATTTTGGACATCATTTTGCCCATATAAAGTCAAAAGATCATAATGTATGACTTGTGGATTTTTCTAGATCAGTGGTTCTCCAACTTGAAAGTACATCAGAATCACCTGAAGGACTTGTTAAAAGCAGTGTTCTGGGCCCTAATTCCAGAGCTTCTGACCCAAAAGTTCTGGGAGAGCGTCTAAAAATTTGCTTTCTACCAAGTTCCAAGGATATGCTGCTGATGCTGGCCCAGGGACCCCACTTTCAGAACCACTGGTTTATTGGTATCAATAGGTTCTCTGACTTCTCTTGTCAAATTCATCGTTTGAGGCCTATGGGAGCAATGACTTATTTACTAAGTAATTAGAGCGAATGTTCTCCAGTAAACTTTTCAGAGTGGACTTTGCAGAGCTGTGATGAATGTGGTTGATGTATAACCCCCCACAGCTTGTAATGGGGGTGAGAACTCAGGGGACTATAACAGGTTGCTGAGACAGTGTGGGGATTGTAGGGAAAAGATCGAATTCTACTCCGTTCCTTTGATCACTGGAAAAAATTGTAAACATAGTGAATGCTTACTATTCCATCTACCCTATTATGTTCATAATAAAAACAGCAGTAACAGTAGCAAATGACCTTAACCATCTACTAAGTGTCAGACCCTGTCAGGCACCTCTGACTTCATATGCTTAGAGGAAGTCATGGTCCTGCTCATCAGATGAGCTTCTCTTTCCTGCATCCCTTCATCTAGAAAACAACCTCCAGTTGCTCACCACAAAACCTTGGAGTCATTCTTTTTTTTTTTTAATAACTTTTATTGGAGTATAGTTGATTTACAATGTTGTGTTAGTTTCTGATGGACAACAAAGTGAATCAGCCATACATGTACACATATCCCCTCTTTTTTGGATTTCCTTCCTATTTACGTCACATATAGCTTTGGGTAGAGTTCCCTGTGCTAGACAGTAGGTTCTCATTACTTATCTATTTTATACATGGTAGTGTATATGTGTCAATATCTACTTCCCAATTCACCCCACCCCCTTTTCTCCACTTGGCTTCCATAGGTTTGTTCTCTATGTCTCTGTCTCTGTTCTGCAGATAGGCTCATCTGTACCATTTTTAAAATAATTCTTGATTCTTCTCTTTCAATCTATACATCTAATCCATTGCTGAGTCAATTCTACCCTCAGACAACATAGTTAGATCTTGTTATTTGAACTACCATGACATTCTTTATCTTTTTAACTTGTGCCTTTCAACTCACTGCCATACTCCATTACTCCCACAATGTCTGTCCCCATCAAAGGTCCTCGGTTAAAACTGGTTGAATAAATGAGTCTTATCTATTTGCAAATGCAAAGGTTGTTCATATCTCTTGGTCTCTCCTTTATTTCTGTCTCAACCTCCAATCTTGAATTTTCTGGTTCAAATTTGATTACCATTCTGGGAGATTCCACAGATTCCTCCAGTACACCATGGGAATTCCTCCTGTCCTCACCCTTTCTCAAATGAACAAGTATTGTTCTTCCCAGATCCACTAGTTATTCAAACTTCTATTTCTGTTGGTTTCTGTTTATGACACCACAATTCTCAGTGTCACCTTCCTGAATTCATGTTGTGGTCACCGAGTGTATTTGCTTACATGTCCTCTATCCTGGTACTTCTATCAAATTTCTCACATTTCATTTTTCTTCCCCCTCCCACTTTCGCCTTTTTACCCCAGAACTAGACTAGCCAATCTTCCTTTGGTGGCCTAACTAATCGCTCTTCCTTTCTCTTCTACTCTTAAACCATCTTATTTGTTGTTTACTGTTGACTAATCTTCCCAAAGTTTGGAGTTTGACTTTATTCTTTTATTGTATTTGCTGTCAATGATTTCCCTTTGTAACCACCAGTTAACTTTTGGGCTCTTCCACAAAATAATAATAATAGCTATTTTTGGTCAGTGAAATTATGCTTTTTAGTTTTCCAAGTTTTTGACAGTGAATTGTTGATTCACTAAAAACAATTTAGTCTGGGCTAAAGAGGAGCAATGCAATCCAGGTAATGTTTGGACACTGAGGCTTTGAAGACTTGAGTAAAAGTTACATAAACCAAGATGAGGAAGAGATTACCAGGCAGAAGAATAGAGTTTGTAAAGAGATGTGACAGTAGGTGTGTTTAAGCATCTTTGACTCATTCTGTAGAGTTGACGTGAAAAAATACCTGTGGGACAATGCTACGAGTTGAGGCTGCAGACGTAGGTGGAAACCAATCATGAACTGATTCTCAAAGTTGTAAGAGGAGCCAGTGAAGAATTTTATAAGAAATAGCTTGGATGGAATTGTCTCTGGGAAGGTCACTCAAGTGGCAGTGTGGCAGATTATCTGGGGAAGATGGGGTCAGAGCAGATAATAATAGGTTAAGTTGGGATAACAAGAGGGCTTCCCAGGTGGCTCAGTGGTAAAAAAAATCTGCCTGTCAGTGCAGGAGACCTGGATTCGATCCCCTGGGTCAGAAAGATCCCCTGGAGTAGGAAATGGCAATCCTCTCCGGTATTCTTGCCTGTGAAACACCATGCACAGAGGAACTTTATGGGCTACAGTCCATGAGGTCACAAAGAGTTGGACACGACTGAGCGACTGAGCAGGTGCACAGGATAAAGTTTGTTTTCAGTGCTGAATTAGTCCCTCTAGAATATGTGCTTCCTGGGATTTCCCTGGCAGTTCAGGGGTTAAAACTCTATGCTTCCAATGCAGAGGGCGGGGCGCAGGTTTGGTCCTTGGTTGGGGAACTAGGATCCAAAAGGAAAAAAAAAATAAGGTAGAATGTGTGCTTCTTAACATGTTTTTGTTAGTCTGTTGGACAAGTGGATTTTTGGGGCAGGTGGTACCTTGCTGAAAGCTGAGTGCTCTTCTGGCAAGGCCATTCAGGTCAAAAGAATCGTATGCACTTCTTTAGAAGTGACTCACATGCTTCTCAGTTGAATTCAGGATCTTTCCTTCTGCGGGATAGTGTTCACATAAATTCTCTTTCCTGGACAGTGTGGCCATGGCCGTCCACAGTTGTCAGAATGGGAGAAAGTAAACTCTGTGATTCTCTCTGATTGCCTCAGGATCAGTGAACTGAGCCCTGGTGTTCACTTGGCAGAGACTACAAACAATTTTTGCAAGTGTGTTTACAGTTTGCTCTTTTACATGACTGTGTCACCATGCTCCTAGGAACAACCTACAATGAGTGTGAGCACAGCATCTAGCATGAGACAACAAAACTCAATGGGATTTGCTTCTGCTTTGGGGCCCTGATTTTTACCAGAAACAGGACCTGATTGGAACCAGATCTGCAGAACAAGTCCATTGTATCTTTCAGGTTTATTGAATTCCTTGACGACTGGGTAAATGAAGAAATCACTCTCTGTTTCTGGTAAAAAGAACACCATCCAACACATACTGGATGCTTACTCGGGGTCAGGCACTGTCTAAGCCCTTGACTGTGTTAGCTCATCAGACGCTCTGAAGCTGGGACAGTCATTATCCTCACTCTGTTCATAAGGAAACTGGAATTGGAAGAGGCTAAGTGATTTGCCCTGATGATACAGCTAGAAAATGGTAGAGCTGGTATTTGAACCTAGGAAACTGAATTCCAAAATCTATTTTCTTAACTGTTGTGCTGTATTGATGATATTTGTACTTTTTGTGTTGCTACAAGTATCACTGAAGTTTGTAACTGGAAATGAGATGCAATTCTAGTAGACAACAGTCAGCACAAGAGGTGTGTGATGCTTAGACAGTTTAGGATAGAGGTTGAAACTGAAATATCTACACCCCCCTCAGGGAGGAAGACTGCTCAGGTGTAGTCATAGTGAGTCACGAGGGCTGTCATGAGCTGGAGAGTATATACCTGCTTGTTGATGTGCCCAAGGGATCAACCATGTATAAACATGTCAGGTTTTTTGTCAACAGGAGCCAGAAATCTAGATTTTAATGTGAAGTGTCCAGTTTCAAAGAACACCATGACGTTAAAGACCTTTCTCTGTCCATTAATAGTTAAATAGAATTCCAATATAATACAGGCTAGGTTTTCCTTCAGTAATAAGCAACCCCCCAAAAACTCTGAGCTTAAAACAACTAAAGATAACTTTTAGCTCATGCTACTTGGTCAGTGTGGGTCAGCAGGGGTCTCTGCACTTGAATGTCTCAGATACCCCATCTGAGGGAGGCTTTATTTGCACACACATTTTGCATAATAAGTACAGTATCGAGGAGGGGAATGTGTGACTTACACGCTGACCCTTGAAGCTTCTAACAGAAGTGACAGAGATACTTAGACTCATATTTCGTTGGCCAAAGATAATCAATGATCACATTTAATTTCCAAGGGAGTGGGAAAGTGCAGTCCTCCAGGGGCTGAAGGGAGAAACTATTTATGAATATTCCTAATGACTACCATAGCTCCATATACTCTGATTTTTCAGGCAGAAATGTTAGAATGTTTTGTAATGTAGAATTCAATTTTCAGAGATCTCAAACAGAAGTTGACTCAAAAAATTATTTGTTTCTTGAAGGATTAAATTTGACTGCTTTGGAAAATTCACACTTTGCTTCATCTGGAGTAAAGACCCTTATTTAAACACTGACTTCTATGAACAGATTAAGAAATCATAGGCCAGAACTATGAAATAATCCTTCACTAAAGTGATGATTTATATATCAGTATTTATTCCCCAAAGTATTGACCATATAGCTTAAATTTTTATTTATATTATCCCCTATCTTGTGTAACTAGTCTCATCAACTGCACTGCAAAATAGGAATCCCATCTTATTAATTTAGACTCTGTTATGCCTGGTTCTATACAAATTGGCTATGTGGATGTTAATAAATTTTATTGATGTGTTTATCAATTAGTGATTTTTAAATCATTACAGCTAGCAATCTTGACTTCAGGAGAAGTCACTGAACTTGAAAATACTTCTGGAAATTCTTAAAAAGTTGCTCATCATTGATTATGATGAGATCTGAGAGCCAATATTCAGTAGTCCCGCAATTTCAAGGGTGGTTTAGGCTTATCCCCTATGAATCACAAGGCAATCAGATATTTTCAGATATTATTTTTCTGTTTTCACATGCTTTTTTTGGCTGCAAGATTTGGATGAACTGTAACTTAAAAAATTATGAAATAAATGTCAGTGCTCAGGAAGGTATTTGATTTCCCAAGATCCTGCAAGGCTCTAAACACCCTTCAAAACAAGCCCATCCTAGCTCCTAAACCCACACCCTTCCTGGATGACCAGATAAAGAGTGATTGTCATTCTCATGAAATGAAAAGTGCTCAGGGACTCACATGTATGAGAACAGAGCTTGCCCCAGGAACAGTATTTCTATAATTTAATGGTAGAATTACTCCCCTTGGAGAAAGTTGC
The DNA here is from genome assembly GCF_027580195.1 of Bos mutus. Classification (NCBI taxonomy): domain Eukaryota; kingdom Metazoa; phylum Chordata; class Mammalia; order Artiodactyla; family Bovidae; genus Bos; species Bos mutus. Next base: position 22,023,016 of record NC_091637.1, read on the forward strand.
TTGAACACAAGTTACTCATTGATTGAATCTCAACCATGCAAGTATGGTTCCAGGCTTTGTTGTCAGTTCCTTAGACTAGAAGAGTGCCATCATTCTTTGCCTCTTGCTCATATTTCCCCTGTCTGTAATTAACTACTGAGTTGTGAAGTCATATCTACTAAAATCTTTCTCTGTTGCAGCTCCTTCTCTCCATCCCCACTGCCATCCTTGTTCAGGTCCTGAGATCACATACCAAGACACCTACAACAGCCTTCTGATTTGCTCCCCACTCTATCTCCTCAAATCCACCCTTTAACCCAGAGTAGTCTGGTTAACGCACAAGTCTGATCTTTCCTTACAATGTTCAGCATTTCCCGAAGACTTATGCTCATTCGCTAGCCAATAAGTCATAGCGGGGTATCACCCTACCTGGCTCCCAGCCTCATCTCTGACTGCACACCCCCCACCTCCTGCTTAGACTGGAATGGGGTGCTCCAGCACTCGCTGCTGTTGGCTGTTTCTTGCCTGCAATGAGCTGCCACTCACCTCCTTTGCTTTAACAATGTTTTCCTCTCTGTTGGGAATGGCCTCCACCTGGATTTTAAAAATCTTTTTTTTTTTTTTTGGTTGTTATAGAAAATATCAAGCCTGTATGAAAGAGAACAGTGTGACAACCCCCCATGTATCTGTCACTCAACAGCAACAGTTAACTCAGGGCCTCTCTTGTTTCTTTTTCACCCCTGCCTCCACCCCAGTGGGACATTTTTGAAGCACACTCAGAGAGCATATCCTTTCATTCATAAATATTGCAGTGTGTAGCTCTAAAAGAGAAAGGTCTGTTTTTGACAACCAGAATACCACTATAAAAAAATTTTTTTTTGGCCATGCCACACGACATGTGGAATCTTAGTGCTCAGACCAGGGATGGAACCTGTGCTGCCTGTATTGAAAGCTCAGAGTCTTAACCACTGGAGCAACAGGGAAGTCCCCACAATACCACTTTTTAAAGTGTGGTCCTCAGATTGCTTTCTTTAGAAGCACCTACCAAATTCAGACTTAAATTTAAGAAAGTAGGGAAAACCACTAGACCATTCAGGTATGACCTAAATCAAATCCCTTATGACTATACAGTGGAAGTGAGAAGTAGATTTAAGGGCCTAGATCTGATAGATAGAGTGCCTGATGAACTATAGAATGAGGTCTGTGGCATTGTACAGGAGACAGGGATCAAGACCATCCCCATAGAAAAGAAATGCAAAAAAGCAAAATGGCTGTCTGGGGAGGCCTTACAAATAGCTGTGAAAAGAAGAGAAGCAAAAAGCAAAGGAGAGGAGAAGGAAATGGCAACCCACTCCAGTATTCATGCCTGGAAAATCCCATGGACCGAGGAGCCTGGTGGGCTACCATCCATGGGGTCGCAAAGAATCAGACACGACTGAGCGACTTCTGTGTTTTTGAAGCTCAAAGGGATATGGGTCACTGAAAAGGATATAAACCAGGGCAGAATTTCTTAAAGAAGTAACAGATTAGTTAGTTACAACATCAAGATAAATGGAATTGAAACAGAGATGCTACCAAGAGAGTTGGGCAGTACTGCTTAAATAATGCTCAAGAGTTTCTATTCTTAAATTGTTTCCTCCTGAGAGAAGAGGAGCAGCCCTGGGCCCACTCCCCTCCGCCTTTTCTGTTCCCCACTTTGGTTGTGTTGTCACTTTCAGAATTGCACTTTTTTCACCTTGTCATAGTAGCTGCCAAAGTGTGTTTTTATAAACATGGGGTTCTAGAGCGCTGGCTTCCTGGGGCAGAGGAGAGAAAGAAATGTGTGTTGTACAAAATCAGTACGTTCATATGTTCAATAAAATAGTTCTATTATTGAAAAAAAAAAAAAAAAAAGCAAAGGAGAAAAGGAAAGATATACGCATCTGAATGCAGAGTTCCAAAGAATAGCAAGAAGAGATAAGAAAGCCTTCCTCAGCGATCAATGCAAAGAAATAGAGGGAAACAACAGAATGGGAAAGACTAGAGATCTCTTCAAGAAAATCAGAGATACCAAGGGAACATTTCATGCAAAGATGGGCTCAATAAAGGACAGAAATGGTATGGACCTAACAGAAGCAGAAGATATTAAGAAGAGGTGGCCAGAATACACAGAAGAACTGTACAAAAAAGATCTTCACGACCCAGATAATCATGATGGTGTGATCACTCACCTAGAGCCAGACATCCTGGAATGTGAAGTCAAGTGGGCCTTAGAAAGCATCACTATGAACAAAGCTAGTGGAGGTGATGGAATTCCAGTTGCATTATTTCAAATCCTGAAAGATGATGCTGTGAAAGTGCTGCACTCAATATGCCAGCAAATTTGGAAAACTCAGCAGTGGCCACAGGACTGGAAAAGGTCAGTTTTCATTCCAATCCCAAAGAAAGGCAATGCCAAAGAATGCTCAAACTACTGCAGAATTGCACTCATCTCACATGCTAGTAAAGTAATGCTCAAAATTCTCCAAGCCAAGCTTCAGCAATACTTGAACCATGAACTTCCAGATATTCAAGCTGGTTTTAGAAAAGGCAGAGGAACCAGAGATCAAATTGCCAACATCCGCTGGATCATGGAAAAAGCAAGCGAGTTCCAGAAAAACATCTATTTCTGCTTTATTGACTATGCCAAAGCCTTTGACTGTGTGGATCACAATAAACTGTGGAAAATTCTGAAAAAGATGGGAATACCAGACCAGCTGACCTGCCTCTTGAGAAACCTGTATGCAGGTCAGGAAGCAACAGTTAGAACTGGACATGGAACAACAGACTGGTTTCAAATAGGAAAAGGAGTACGTCATGCTGTATATTATCACCCTGCTTATTTAACTTATATGCAGAGTACATCATGAGAAACGCTAGACTGGAAGAAATACAAGCTGGAATCAAGATTGCCGGGAGAAATATCAATCACCTCAGATATGCAGATGACACCACCCTTATGGCAGAAAGTGAAGAGGAACTAAAAAGCCTCTTGATGAAAGTGAAAGAGAGTGAAAAAGTTGGCTTAAAGCTCAACATTCAGAAAACGAAGATCATGGCATCCGGTCCCATCACTTCATGGGAAATAGATGGGGAAACAGTGGAAACAGTGTCAGACTTTGTTTTTCTGGGCTCCAAAATCACTGCAGATGGTGACTGCAGCCATGAAATTAAAAGACGCTTACTCCTTGGAAGGAAAGTTATGACCAACCTAGATAGCATGTTCAAAAGCAGAGACATTACTTTGCCAACAAAGGTCCGTCTAGTCAAGGCTATGGTTTTTCCTGTGGTCATGTATGGATGTGAGAGTTGGAATGTAAAGAAGGCTGAGCGCCGAAGAATTGATGCTTTTGAACTGTGGTATTGGAGAAGACTCTTGAGAGTCCCTTGGACTGCAAGGAGATCCAACCAGTCCATTTTGAAGGAGATCAGCCCTGGGATTTCTTTGGAAGGAATGATGCTAAAGCTGAAACTCCAGTACTTTGGCCACCTCATGCGAAAAGTTGACTCATTGGAAAAGACTCTGATGCTGGGAGGGATTAGGGGCAGGAGGAGAAGGGGACACCAGAGGATCAGATGCCTGGATGGCATCACTCACTCAATGGACGTGAGTCTGAGTGAACTCCGGGAGTTGGTGATGGACAGGGAGGCCTGGCATGCTGCGATTCATAGGGTCGCCAAGAGTTGGACACGACTGAGCAACTTCACTTTCACTTTTCACTTTCATGCATTGGAGAAGGAAATGGCAACCCACTCCAGTGTTCTTGTCTGGAGAATCCCAGGGACGGGGGAGCCTGGTGGGCTGCCGTCTGAAGCGACTTAGCAGCAGCAGCATGGTGCTATTTAAAATACAGATTTCTGGACCTCACCTAAGTCAGGCATTCTGGGAGTGGGTCCAATTGTGGTAAAATAGACATAACCTAAAATGGAGCATCTTAACCCTTTTTAAATGTACAGTTCACTGGTATTAAGTACATTGACACTGTTGTGCAACCCTCGCCACAATCCATCTCCAGGAGTTTTCATCATCCCCACCACAAATTCTGTACCCAGGAAGCACTGACTCCCGGTCCCCTGTCCCTTTCCCTACAGCCCCATGGTCATCTCTGTTCTACTCCCATCTCTATGGATTTGTCAGCAGCATGTTTTAGCAAACACCCTGGGTGACCAGAGCGGGCAGGGATGCATCCAGATTTGGTAACTATTGTACCAGATAATCTCTAGGGTCCCTCTTGGTGGTAGTGGTTTTAGTCGTTCAGTCACATGCAACTATTTGGGCCAGGCTCCCCTGTCCTTGGGATTTCTCAGGCAAGAATACTGGAGTGGGTAGCCATTCTCTTCTCCAGGGGATCTTCCCTATCCAGGGATTGAATTCATGTCTCCTGCACTGGCAGGTAGGTTACCAACTGAGCCACCAGGGAAACCAGGCTCTTTCTTAAGTTTTACCTAACTGGAAAAGGGCCGTATCGTGTACGCTGCAGCAGGGTCTGGCCCCATGTTCATCCTCAAGCCTGCATGTGCTGTCAGCCGCACCTGACTTTGGTGGTGGCTTTTCCTGTTTACATTCACTGAGCAAAGCTGATCCGCCCTCTCCTTCTGCGGGACTGCTTCTTCCTCCCCAGCACCTATTCCTGGGCCTGAATGGCTGCCTCTCCCTCTCTCTGTGGTCTCTCTGCAGTTTTCCTTTATATTTCATGCTGCCTGGCAGTTTCTGCCCTGTTCCTGTTGTCTAGTGTGGAGTTTATGGTTTCCTCCCACCACTCTGACTCTAGTCATTCCCTTGATTTCCAAACAAAACCACAGCATATCTCAGCTTCCAGTTCATCCTTTTATTCCCCCGTTGTGGTTTGGGGATCCTTGCCTATTGATAGTGAGTGAGAAGAGGAACATAGCTGTATTTCAGATTCCTTGAGGAATGTCTGCCAAAGCCGCCTGGAGAAGATAAATATTTCTGCCTCTGTGGTTTACCATGACTCGAGCTCTGACTTTACATAGAGAGCGGGTGTTCAAAAGGCTTTTCTTTTTAATTAGGAAAATAAAAATTACAGCTTATAAAATGAAGCCAGGGGAACTGCAGTTTTAACCTTCTTAGCTTTCAGCTGTAGAATGTGTCCATAGTTGATATGGTTTATCATTGTTTTAAAAACTCTTCCCTGAATCCTTCCTAGTTTCTATGGAATTCAGAGCTTCCTTAGTCATGCTGCCTTCCCTCCTGTTTTGCATGTATAAGAACCAAGGAAATGAAACAGATTCAGAGCACTTTGTATATTTTCCCCACTGCCATTTTAGCCTCTCCATTTGTACTTGCTCAAATTGAATCAGGTTATATTTTAGCCATGCTGTTTTTCTCACAACAACAGCAGTAGCAACTAATGTTGTGGACTTTGTGCCAGACTGTGTTCTCAGTGTTGTATGTGGATTAATTCTGATTTAATTCTCACAATAACCCCATGAAGAGGCATTACTATTAGCTTAATTTTGGGAACAAGGAAATAAAGGTGTAGATTAAGGAATTATCTCCCAGCATTTCAGATCTACTAAGTGGCGGATGGTGGTGCTCTGGCCTGTGATTTGAGGAAGAGTTCCAATTTTATGTCAGGAGACCTGAATTCGGGGCTCTCCCATCCTTGGGTTGGTCTCATAGGGCAGACAGAGAATTTAGCAATTAGATTGCTGTGTTGTGAGGCTTAAAGCTCAGGGATGGCTTCCTGGGAGAGCTGGTACACGAAGTGATGTCTTAAGATGTACGTGGGTGTTAGAACAGCACGTCAGGCATTGAGGTTGTACGTAGGCCAGCTGGTCCATGGGAGCCACCACACCTGGGCACTGAGGGTGCTGAATGTGGAGAGGGGGCTGGAGGCTGAGGAGGTGGTAATGGCAGCCAGGAAAGTGGGCAAGTCTTGGAGGCCTTTTATGGCTTATAAAGGAATTTGGACTTCATCTGGAGGCAGTGAGAGTCATTTAGGGATTTTTAACAAGTGATGTAATCATGATTACATTTTTAGAAAGATCTTTCTGGCTGTCTGCCATTTGTATCTAATTATTCACTATGATAAATAAAACTGTAGCAAATCTCAAATTGCACCTCTCTACATCTCTAATTGTCTCCTTAGGACACATTTGCTGGGCTGGAAGTTGGGGGCCAGAAGATGGGTTCATTGAAGGCATTTAATTTCCATTGTCAAATTTCCTTTTTAAATTTTAAACAAAAGATAATACAGTGTTCATGCAGTACTGAATCTTGTTTTGCTTTTGTTTTCTTCCCATAGTAATTTTAAAAATTAAATTCTCATTAAATGGGAGTGTATCTTTCTGCATTTTTTTTTCTGGGAGCTTATATAGATGGCATAATCTCTAAGACTCTCTGTATTTAAGAATGCCTTTCTTATACCCTCAAATGAGCGGAAGTATGAACTCTTGTTTAATAAACTTCTTTTTATCTTAAAAAAGAACACATGAACACATGTATCTGAACACATGGCTCTGAATAATGAAGAGGAGATATTTGTGCCTAAGCTGTCCTTTATCCTTTTGTTGTGAGCCTTATTTTTTTTCCCCACTTAGAGATTAGATTTTTCTTCATATACTTAAAATTAGAGGATTTTTCTAGAATAAGTCCAGGTATTATTTTCTTTTCAAAAATTTTGGTAAGCAGAATTTTTAGGACATAGATTCAAATCTTTCTTGGGCGCATGAAAGTTTTCTTCTATTGTACTGGTGCCTCTTTTCTATTGTTTTTCTATTATTTTAAAGGTTCACCAACTCTCTGTTGACTCTCTCTCTGTTTTTAACACATGATACTTCCCTTGCCTGTTTGTGTTTTTTTCCTCTGTGTTGGATGCACATCTCCCCTTCAAACAAAACCACTTGCTGTCCTTATCATGAATGTATTTTCAACTCTTCATTTGGATTTTCTTCTGTCATAGAGCAAACTTGGCATTATTTTGTATTTTTTTAGTCTTCCCTCAGTGAAGCCAGAGGTTTTTTCCGGCCGTGTTCTGGCGGTTTTTCTCCTGCGTGGTGTTTGTTGCTGTGCGCTCTTTCTCCAGGTGCTGTGAGCAGGGCTGCTGTCTGGCTGTGGTGTGCAGGTTTCTCACTGCAGTGGCTTCTCCGGTTGTGGGCACAGGCTCTAGGTGCACGGGCTTCAGTAGTTGTGGCACGTGGGCTTAGTTGCTCTGCAGCATGTGGGATCTTCAGGAATTGAACCCTTGTCCCCTAAAATGGCAGGCAAATTCTTAACTCCTGGACCACCAGGGAAGTTCATGTTCTGACTTTTTTAGTCTCATTATTTATCTCCTGTTTTATAGAACGTTTCATTGAATTTTATTGTCATTAAATTTTAAGGAGATGCTGTAACATTTCCTTATGTTTGATAATATTTTTCCTAAAATATGCTTTCCTTTCACTTATATATGTTACATTCTTTGTCTTTAATAGCAAATAATTATTTTAGCAGGTGGATATTGGTGTTTATTTATTCGTTTTTGAAATCAGAAAAATACATGCCCCAAAATATTATTTTCAAATTTTCCTAGGATTCTTTCATTGTTACCTTGGATGATCTTAAATTCCATCTCTCACCTGTGATACTGCTGAGGCAGGGTAAAATAATGCTGGTAGTTTATCCTTGATAAATTACCCTCAGTTTCCTCATTTCTGGGCTTCCCTTGTGGCTCAGCTGGTAAAGAATCCACCTGCAATGTGGGAGACCTGGGTTTGATCCCAGAATTGGGAAGATCTCCTGGAGAAGGGAAAGGCTATACACACTCCCGTATTCTGGCCTGGAGAATTCCATGGACTGTATAGTCCATTGGGTCGCAAAGACTCAGACACGACTGAGCAACTTTAACTCACTCCTCATCTGTACAATGGGAATAATAATAATACTTCCTAATGGGGTTGTTGCTATGAGTAAATGAGAAAATACATGTGAAGTACATAGAACAGTATCTCACACAAATAACAATGCAATGAATGTTAGTTGTTGTCATTTTTGTTGTAATTATTGAACTTTTCACTCTGACAGCTCATTTAATCCTTACCGAACCCCATGAGGTTGGTACTATTACTGTTCCTATATGACAGGAAATTATTGCCTTTATATTTGAATAACAATTTGACTGGACATAATATTCTTGGGACCCCAATTCTCTCTCTCAAAACTTTTGTTCCATCTTTTTCTGGTTTTGAATGTTGCTGAGTCTGAAGTCCACCTGAGTTTTTATTCTTATAAGGGACTTGATTTTTGTACTTAGATGCTTATACAATTCTTTTTTCCATCCTCAAAGTCTTGATTTTTGAGTACCTTCATTTACATAAACTTAGTGCTTTAAGATAGCACAAATGTATTATCTCACAGTTCAGTGGGTCAGAAACCCAGTAGATTCAGTGATTTCTATAGGTCCCACCAGGCTAAAATCACGGCATCTGTCAGCCTAATCTCTTCTCTGGAGACCCAGGGTGGAATCCACTTCCAGGCTCATTCAGACAGTTGACAGAGTGCAGATCCATGCAGTTGCAGAGCTGAAATCTCCATTTCCTTGCTGGCTCTTGGCCGGGAGCTGTTCCCACTTCTGGAGGCCTCCTGCATTCCTTGGCTCCTGGCCCCTTCCATCCTGGAGCCAGCCACAGTGGGTTGAGTACCTCTCATGCTCTCACTCTTGTCTCTTGTTCTGCTGCATCTAACTGCAGCCAGAGAATTCTTTCTGTTTTTAAGGACTTGTGTGATTAGGCCCACTGGGATAATCGCCTTGAGATCCATAACCTTAATCACATCTGCAGAATCCCTTTTGCCATGTAACAGCATATTCATATATTCTAGGGATTAGGGTGTGGGTATCTTTAGGGATATCAATAACCTCAGATATGCAGATGACACCACCCTTATGGCAGAAAGTGAAGAGGAACTCAAAAGCCTCTTGATGAAAGTGAAAGTGGAAAGTGAAAAAGTTGGCTTAAAGCTCAACATTCAGAAAATGAAGATCATGGCATCCGGTCCCACCACTTCATGGGAAATAGATGGGGAAACAGTGTCAGACTTTATTTTTCTAGGCTCCAAAATTACTGCAGATGGTGACTGCAGCCTTGAAATTAAAAGATGCTTACTCCTTGGAAGGAAAGTTATGACCAACCTAGATAGCATGTTCAAAAGCAGAGGCATTACTTTGCCAACAAAGGTTCATCTAGTCAAGGCTATGGTTTTTCCTGTGGTCATGTATGGATGTGAGAGTTGGACTGTGAAGAAGGCTGAGCACCGAAGAATTGATGCTTTTGAACTGTGGTATTGGAGAAGACTCTTGAGAGTCCCTTGGACTGCAAGGAGATCCAACCAGTCCATTTTGAAGGAGATCAGCCCTGGGATTTCTTTGGAAGGAATGATGCTAAAGCTGAAACTCCAGTACTTTGGCCACCTCATGTGAAGAGTTGACTCATTGGAAAAGACTCTGATGCTGGGAGGGGTTGGGGGCAGGAGGAGAAGGGGACAACAGAGGATGAGATGGCTGGATGGCATCTCTGACTCGATGGACGTGAGTCTGAGTGAACTCCGGGAGTTGGTGATGGACAGGGAGGCCTGGTGTGCTGCGATTCATGGGGTCGCAAAGAGTCGGACATGACTGAGTGACTGATCTGATCTGATCTTTAGGGAGGGCATTCTGCTGAAATGTCTAGGTTTTTACATTAATCATTTTGTATCACTTTTTCCTGGAAGACAGTGTAACCTTTCCAGGCTGTATTTTAGGCACATTTTTCACATATTTTATTTATGAACTTTTTTTTCTGTTTCATGTGTTGAAACCTCTACTTGAATAATCCAGCTATCCTCAATATTGGATTCTCTCTCATTTTATCTCTAAATACTACATTAAAAATTGATTTTAGAGAAGTATTGTGTACAAACAAAAGCTGTGTCAATCTAAAGTGATGAGTTTTAACAGGTGGACCTGACCACAGAACCCCAGTCCCATTCATGATACAGAACATCGCCATCACCCAGAAGCGTCCTTTGTAGCCCAGCCCTCTGTTCACCCCTCTGATTGCTTTAAAACTTTTCTTTCTCTCTCTCAAACACTGCATTCACTTCCAAGTCTTGTTTCTGTGTCATTAATTGGACCTTCAGCCACGTTTCTTCTATTTTTTCCTCTTGGTTCTGAGTTAGTTTTTAATGATGTTATGTTTCACAGTTTGTTTCCTCAGCTCTGTAGTTTTCCATTTTATTCTGTGGTTTTATCATCTCATTCTTAAGCTCTCATATAAGTGAATTGTTGATCTTTTTTTTTTGTTTTGGGGCTTCCCTTGTGGCTCAGCTGGTAAAGAGTCCAACTGCAATGTGGGAGACCTGGATTCGATCCCTGGGTTGGGAAAATCCCCTGGAGAAGGGCAAGGCTACCCACTCCAGTATTCTGGCCTGGAGAATTCCATGGACTGTATAGTATAGTCTGTGGGGTTGCAAAGGGTCAGACACGACTGAGTGACTTTCACTTTCACTAGGGTGGGGGGCAGCTAAAAATACATTCTGTTCTACTTTGCAAATGATATCATATGATGCTTAGGACAAATATTCCAAAATCAAAAGGAAGCACCGGAAAACAATTAAGTTAAAGGCACAGGTGTACTCAGTGGAGTACAGCTGTGGACACAGCTGGTTAGCCACTTACTTGTGATTATTACAAGAAAATCTGGCACTTTCTGTGATCATACACAAATCAGTCTTCGTCATATCCTATCTCATCTTTTTACCCAGTGTCAAAAGGAAAGGAAAGGCTGCTTGGAACAAGGACTAAAAGGAAAGCAAGCTGGGATTATTGGAGGTGGTCAGCTTCAACTTTTCTAAAGGAAACTCCCATTTTCACCTTTCCAGAGGGTTCCATGACAAATTATTTATTCAGCTTTAGGACTCATTTGAAGTTAAGAAAAAGAATTAGTGGAGAAGTAAGAATGGAATTGAAATATATCTTGAACCTGTCTTCTTAATCCCTAATCCCTGCTAAATCATCTTTCATCTCTCTTGGTCTGATCCACTTTTGAGAAAGAGAACCCACTAGGGCATCCCCTGGGAAGACCCTCCTCTTCTGTCCTCTTGTCTCTGCTTAGAGGGTCCTCAGGAGCCGGCCCACTGCATAGAGTATCTCCTCCTTCTCTGGGACTTTGCTGGCAGATCCAGCTGGTCTGAGACAGCCCCTCTCCCAGGCTATGGTCCAAGGACTCCATCCTGGTTGCCCACCCCACACCCCCCCTGCCAGGTATTACAATGAGCTAGTCAAGGGAAAATGAGATTTAAAGGACCCCTTTGCACCGTCTCAGAGAAGGCTATGGGACCCTACTCCAGTACTCCTGCCTGGAAAATCCCATGGACGGAGGAGCCTGGTAGGCTGCAGTCCATGGGGTCGCTAAGAGTTGCACACGACTGAGCGACTTCACTTTCACTTTTCACTTTCATGCATTGGAGAAGGAAATGGCAGCCCACTCCAGTGTTCTTGCCTGGAGTATCCCAGGGACGGGGGAGCCTGGTGGGCTGACGTCTATGGGGTCTCACAGTGTCGGACACGACTGAAGTGACTTAGCAGCAGCAGCAGTTGCACCACCTGATGGCAGATTCTCTGTGTGCTACTCAGAAGTTGACAGGGAACTAATCAGAAAGCAGCTCATGGTGGTCTTTAGCCGGGTCGTCTCCAGCCCATCATCCCTTCTCCTCCAGTGGCCATCTGTGACATTCCTTTTCTTTCTGAAGAGACTTTCTGGGAGCTTGGTGACTGGATTCATTGTTCTGACACGTGCGGCCACTTGGAAGCCCAAATTCAGAGATCCCAGTGCCTGATGGCCAGCCAATGGGCAGGAAGTCAGCGAGGCCTTCTGTGACAAGCTCCGGAAGCCATGGAAGAGCTGCATTCCACCCTTGTAACATCCGGGACTGCCCCACCTCCCCGAGGTGTCTGCAGTCACTCTTCTCTGCTTGCTACCAGGCATTTCACTTGTTTTAAAATGCACAGTAATTTGGACTGAATAACTCAACCACTAACATTTGTTTTACGAGGACTGTATGAGGTGCTCAGCTAAGTAGTGTATGTGGATCACCTCACAGTCACCTATCAAGTTGAGATTATTCATTTTCTTTTTTAAAAATTAAAAAAAAATTTTTTTGGTTGTACTAAGCTGCATGCCCAATCTTAATTCCCTAACCCGAGCCCCCTGCACTGGATCTCAGAGTCTTAACCTCTGGACCTCCAGGGATGTCTCCAGTGTTGTTCATTCTCTATTATACAGTTGGAAAAGGTCCTCTAGGCTACACAGAATTCAAGTTGGGTTATTCTGATTTTAGAGTTCCTGCTCTTAATTACCTGGAGAAGGCAATGGCACCCCACTCCAGTACTCTTGCCTGGAAAATCCCAGGGATGGCAGAACCTGGTGGGTTGCCATCTATGGGGTTGCACAGAGTTGGACACGACTGAAGCGACTTAGCAGCAGCAGCAGCAGTAGCTCTTAATTAGCACCCTCACCTGCTCCCTGCACTCACAATGGACCTTAAGAGCACAGGGAAACTGACTTCAAGGGTTCACCTAGGAGATATGGCAGTGGGCCAGCATCACAAGAGGTACTTGTGAAAAATCACCATTCCTCAGACTCTACCCCTAGGGTATTGTTGTTGTTCAGTTGCCCAATTGTGTCCAACTCTTTGTGACCCCATGGACTGCAGCATGCCAGGCCTTCCTGTCCCTCACCATCTCCCCAAGTTGGCCCAAGTTCATGTTCATTGCATTGGTAATGCCATCCAGATATCTCACTCTCTGACACTCTCTTTTCCTTCTGCCCTCAATCTTTCCTAGCCTCAGGGACTTTTCCAATGAGTTGTCTGTTACATCAGATGACCAAAACTGGAGATTCAGCCTCAGCATCAGTCCCTCCAATGAATTTTCAGGGTTGATCTCCCTCAAGATTGACTGGTTTGATCTCCTTGCTGTCCAAGGGACTTTTAGGAGTCTTCTCCAGAACCACAGTTTGAAGGCATCAATTATTAGGTGTTCTGCCTTCTGTAGGTCCATCTCTCACAACCGTAGGTGACCACTGGGAGGACCATGGCCTTGACAATACAGATCTTTGCTGGCAGAGTAATGTCTGTGCTTTTCAACACTGTCTAGGTTTGTCATCGCTTTCCTGCCACGAAGCAATCATCTTCTGATTTTATGGCTATAGTCACCATCTGCAGTGATTTTGGAGCCTAAGGAGAGGAAATCTGTCACTACTTCCACCTGTTCTTCTTCTATTTGCCATGAAGTAATGGGGCTGGATGACATGATCTTGGTTTTTTTTTTAACTATTTATTTTAAGCCAGCTCTTTCACTCTCCATCACCCTCATCAAGAGACTCCAGTTCTTCACTTTCTGCCATTAGAGTGGTATCATCCTCACCCCCAAGAGTAAAACCATTAATAACCTTTCAGTGTCATAAATGACACAAATCAATAGTTTTAAAGGTATTCAAAATCAAGCTCATAATCTCCACCAAATCTGATCTGCCCCTAGTGTTCCAGATCACAATGACTATATCCTAAGCTACCCACACCCCTTTCCTCTCACTTCCTTCCATTCCTGTCAATTTATCACTGTCATTGTCATTCCTCATGAATGCCTCGGCAGGAGCCTCCTGAGTTTTGTCTCCTTCCTAGAGTGCCTTCAGAATTCCCTGATAGCTCAGTTGGTAAAGAGTCTGCCTGCAATGCCAGAGAATCTAGTTTGATTCCTCAGTGAGGAAGATCCGCTGGAGAAGGGATAGGTTACCCATTCCAATATTCTTGGGCTTTCCTTGTGGCTCAGCTGGTAAAGAATCCGCCTGCAATGCAGGAGACCTGGGTTTGATTCCTGGTTTGGGAAGATCCTCTGGAGAAGAGAAAGGCTATCCACTCCAGTATTCTGGCCTGGAGAATTACATGGAGAGTGTCCATGGGGCCGCAAAACGTCAGACAGGACTGAGAGACTTTCACTAGAGTGCCTTGTTAACTTTATAAGCAGAAACATCTTTTATTTTACTTTTTTTTTTTTTTTTTTTTTAGTATAGTTGCTTTACGATGTTTGTTTCTGCTGCACAGCAAAGTGAATCAGCCCCATATATACATACATCCCCTCCTTTTTGGATTTCCTTCCCATTTAGGTCACCACAGAGCACTGAGTAGAGTTCCCTGTGCTGTACTTTGGGGTCTCATTAGTTATCTATTTTATATATATCAGTGTATATATGTCAATTACAATCTGCCAGTTCATCTTCCAAGATGGCGCTAGTGGCAAAGGATCTGCCTGCCAATGCAGGAGCTGAAGGAGACACAGGTTCAATTGCTGGGTTGAGAAGATCCTTTGGAGGAGCAAATACCAACCCACTCCAGTATTCTTGCCTGGGAAATCCCATGGACAGAGGAGCCTTGAGGGCTACAGCCCATGGGGTCGCAAAGAGTCAGACACAACTGTGCGACTGAACAACAAGAAGAAGGAGCACATATGTGCTTCCTTTTCCTTCCCTTTGGTTTCAATGAGTTGAAATCCACCTTTTTGAAATTTCCACCTAATTTTGCCCTAGCTCTGCTCTCTGAGACCACACAGATGATGGCTTTTGTATCCCTGAGGGTGACTTTATCCCACACCCATGCTCTTGTCTCTACATGGCAATTCTGTTGCTTCTGAGTGAAAGGAAATCTGAGAATATGGCTGGGCATTATATGTGCTGCTGCCCATTCCCAGATACATGTGTGTAGGCCCTGAAACAATCATAATGCTAGGATGGGCTTTCCCTCTGGAAGACAGTCCCCATAGGGTTTGACCTACTAAGCTCCTGTAGTTTTTGTTCTTAGGTGGCTCCCGGGCACGTGGTCAGAGTGCTCTGTGCCTTGTGAAGGATTCCGCAGTCGGCAAGTGACATGTAAGTGCACAAGAGCCAACAGAACGGTGCGGGGGTTGCCACTGACAGCGTGCATCCCCAGAGGCAGGACTCTGAACGAAGGAACTAGGTAGTGCTAACAAATGTAGAATTTTCAAATCTTCCAGTCCCTGCAGTCAAACCCACGCATCAAAAAAGGGGCTTCCCCTGGCAGTCCAGTGTTAGGAATTTGCCTTCCAATGCAGAGGGTGCAGGTTCCTTCCCTGGTAAGGGGGCTAAGATCCCACATGCCACGAGGTCAAAACATCAAAACATAAAACAGAAGCCGTGTTGTAACAAAACCCCACCCATCAGGGCTCCTTCCCACAGGGGAGAGGAGAGCACCCAACTCCTGCAGGACATTCAGGAAACTCATCTGCACAGGGAGCTGACCACACTGCACACTGTTTGGTTCAGGGGACTTACTATTCTATCCTAGACCTCCCGGTCCTGATTAACTCAGGCTGCAGAGATCAAAAGTTCCCCTTGGCCCTTCTGAAAATGTTCAGTATTGTCAGTGCAGGAGGATAATACACTCTGCATTTCTGCCCTGCAGTGCAGCAATTGTCTCTCTTGAGAATGATTGTGCTAATTCTTAGGTCATTAACTCCAAGTCCTACATGACTACACACTTCTCTAACTGGAGAGGATATAGAACTGAGGGTGATACATCTTTCTGGAGAAATGAAGTTTATTAAAACTATGAAGAACCAGAGAGTTGGCAAAAACTAGCCCCTCCACCACCAACATTGAAGGGGGATTGTGGAGGAAGGGGGACATGCCTTGGGGGATAGTTCAGTCTATGAAGATTTACCCAGTAGGGGAGGAGGGGTGGTCAGGCCAGGGTGATGCCTCATGGTCGCCCAGGCCACTCTAGACCATCCTTCTAGCTGGCCAGGGTTTCTGAAGGCCTTGGAGGTGCTGGATTTGAAAATCATAGTCCACTTGACAGGGTCCCAGGGAGCTCGGCAGATCTGACCTTTTGTCTCCATTAGTCATACAAGAGTCATTTCTGGGACTATTGTATTTTTATGCCTCTTGCTGGGGAGCCTGCAACATAAATGTTTCACAATAATATTTCATATTCTCCCAGCCAGCCCCTTCTATTTCTGGCTGAGGCCAGAGGGAGTGGCTGGGGAGTGGGGCTGCCCAGCTTGGGAGGAGCTTCTGATGGTGTTGGCCACACTCAGGGGTCAGTTGGGTCAGTCCCTCTGAGGCTTTGCTGCAGGTGCCTCGGGTGCTGCTGGTGTCTTGGGCGCTGCTGCTGTCGCAAGTGTTGTGGGTGCCGCAGGTGTCGCAGGTGTCGCAGCCGTCACCCATGCCACTTGTGGAGGGGGAGGTCTCAAGGTCTAGACTTGGGGTGGTGGCCCTTGCCTCTGGGCAGGGTGGGGCGGTAGTAGGCTCAGTGGTCTTCGCCTGTGATTCATGGGTTGTCTCCTGCCTGGAATGGTCTCCCACAGGAATAGCCAGGCCAGTAGGAGGGTGGATGCCTCAGGGCTTGGAGACTGGAGATCTCAGCTGCTAAGGTTCTTGGAAGATGAGGGAGGGCCTCATAATAATGCTCTGGAATCCCACCTTGGGTCCCTTCAAGTGCACGCTCTGGTCCCACCTTGAGCCCAGAATCATCCCCACTGTCACCCCCGAGTCCTCTTCACAGAGTGGCAGGAGTGGCTCCTAGCCCATCTTAACCCATGGATGCTTCCAAGTATTAGCTAAAGTACCTCTGTTGACAAATCCTACAGGGTCAAGAGTCAGCATATTTGCCAGTGAGCTTCTTATTTCAGACGATAGGTAGTGTGGGGTATCGCCCTATGAGCGATACGGTATTGCCATACCATATGGCATACAATACCACATGGTATTGTCCTATGAGCACTCTGTGTCAGAGCTGCCAGAAATCTTGTCCCTGGAAGGGGCAGGACCAGGTTACCATGACTGCAGGACGACACTGAGGCTCCACACGTCTGCAGGTGGGCCCATGCAGCTCCGCCCCGGGACGAGCTCAGGGGCGTGTAGGCGGCAGTGCAGCAGAAAGTATCTAGGTTCTCTCTTGGGCTGTGCTCGTTGCTCAGACCCAAGTCCGAAATCTTCACCTGGTTCTCATCGCAGAGCAAGTTGCTCAGGGTCAGGTCCCAGTGAATGATACCCGACTCTTTTGCAACCTCATGGACAGGACTTTAACCCACCAGGCTCCTCTGTCTCTGTCCCCACATAACCTCTTCTCTTTGTACACATAGAAAGAGAGGGTTCTGCATGTCTCTTCCACTTCTTGTAAGGACACTTCCTATGGGATTAAGGCTCCACCCTTTGGCCTCATTTAACTTGTAACCTTCTTATAGACCCTGTCTCCAAATATAGTCACGTTGGTGGTTAGGACTTCAGTATACAAATTTTGAGGGGATACAGTTTGGTCCATAACATTTTGCCTTTTGGCCCCCAAAATTCATGTCCTGTTCATGTGCAGAATACACTCACCCCATGTCAACATCCCCAGAATTATTAAGCCATTCCAACATCAATTCCAAGTCCGAAATCTCATTAAAATGTCACCTGATCAGATATGGGTGAGAAGTGACACACAAAATTAATCCTCACAGAACCCATAAAGAAAAATGCAACATATTGTTGAAACACATAACAGAAAATCTGTACAAGTAAAGGCACTCTGAGTACTATAAAGGAGCCCATTCCCTTAAATGAACTGGAACACATACTTCCAATTCAAATTGCTGTAGAATTCTTTTTTCAGAACTTCATATAATTTTGACATTCATATGGGAGAGTAAGGACAAGAGATTTTTAGAAAAACATATCATTCAGATCAGATCAGATCAGTCGCTCAGTCGTGTCTGACTCTTTGCGACCCCATGAATTGCAGCACGATTAGGAGTTATAGAAATACTTTCCTTATCTGATGTCAAAGTGTCCTGCTAAGCTGTTGTAAGTAAAACGGTATAGCATCAGTGCAGAATAGACATGAGTTGTGGGGTATAATAAGAGTTCAGAAACAGACCCAGGTTAAGTGAATTTAAAGTCCCAAATCTGTTAATCATAGAGGGAAGAAGAGTTTTAAAAAATGAACAGTATAAAACTACAGAGAGTCTTTTTTGAGGACATTAAAGAAAATGTGTTAGTCAGTCATGTCCAACCCTTTGTGACCCCAAAGACTGTAGCCTGTTAGGCTCCTGTATCCATGGCATCCTCCAGGCAAGAATACTGGAGTGGGTAACCATTCCCTTCTCCAGGGGATCTTCCTGACCTGGGGATCAAAGGCAGGTCTCCTGCATTGCAGATTCTTTACCATCTGAGCCACCAGGGAAGTACAAGGACTATTACAGAAGACCTAAATAAATGAAAAGGCATTGTATATTTATGGATCAAAAGACTTAATATTATTCACGTGACAGTTAATTGATCTACAGATTCAACACAATCCCTATCAAAACCCCAGCTTCCTTTCAGAAATTGGCAAGCTGATCCTAAAATTCATATGGAAATATAGAGGACCCAGGATAGCCAAAGCAATCTAGAGAAAGAACAAAATTAGAGGGCTCAGACATGTCAGTTTCAAAACTTACTGCAAAATGGTAATAATCAAGACAGTAAGGTACTAACATGGACTTCCCCAGTGGGTCAGCGGTAAAGAACTGGCAGATGTGAGTTTGATCCCTGGGTCTACAAGATCCCCTGGAGAAGGGAACGGCAACTCACTCCAGCATTCTTGCCTGGGAAATCTCATTGACAGAGGATTCTGGCAGGCTGCAGTTCACTCTGTTCATTGGATTGCAGAGTTGGACATGACTTAGTCACTAAACAACAACAGCAATGTGGTGCTAACATAGCATAGACAGGTAGATTGATGAAACTGAATTGAAAGTCTAGAGATAAATCCATATATCTATGTCAATTGATTTTCTACAAGGGTGAAAATACTAATTCAATGGGGAAAGAACAGTTTTTTCATCAATGGAGAAGGACAGCTGAATATGCACATACAAAAGAATGAACTTGGACTCCTAGCATATAATGTTTACAAAGCATTAACTCAAATTTTATCAGAAACCTAAATTTTTAAAATTATTTTATTTTTTGACTTTACAATATTGTATTGGTTTTGCCATATATCAAAATGAATCCGCCACAGGTATACACGTGTTACCCATCCTGAACCCTCCTCCCTTCTGCCTCTCTGTACCACCCCTCTGGGTCGTCCCAGTGCACCAGCCCCAAGCATCCAGTATCGTGCATCAAACCTGGACTGGCGACTCGTTTCATGTATGATATTATACATGTTTCAATGCCATTCTCCCAAATCATCCCACCCTCTCCCTCTCCCACAGAGTCCAAAAGAGTGTTCTATACATCAGTATAGACACATCAGTGTCTCTTTTGGTGTCTCGTATACAGGGTTATTGTTACCATCTTTCTAAATTCCATATATATGCGTTAGTATACTGTATTGGTGTTTTTCTTTCTGGCTTACTTCACTCTGTATATAGGCTCCAGTTTCATCCATCTCATTAGAACTGATTCAAATGTATTCTTTTTAATGGCTGAGTAATACTCCATTGTGTATATGTACCACAGCTTTCTTATCCATTCATCTGCTGATGGACATCTAGGTTGCTTCCATGTCCTGGCTATTATAAACAGTGCTCCGATGAACATTGGGGTACACGTGTCTCTTTCCCTTCTGGTTTCCTCAGTGTGTATGCCCAGCAGTGGGATTGCTGGGTCATATGGCATTTCTGTTTCCTGTTTTTTAAGGAATCTCCACACTGTTCTCCATAGTGGCTGTACTAGTTTGCATTCCCACCAACAGTGTAAGAGGGTTCCCTTTTCTCCACACCCTCTCCAACATTTATTGCTTGTAGACTTTTGGATCGCAGCCATTCTGACTGGTGTGAAATGGTACCTCATAGTGGTCTTGATTTGCATTTCTCTGATAATGAGTGATGTTGAGCATCTTTTCCTGTGTTTGTTAGCCATCTGTATGTCTTCTTTGGAGAAATGTCTATTTAGTTCTTTGGCCCATTTTTTGATTGGGTCATTTATTTTTCTGGAATTGAGCTGTAGGAGTTGCTTGTATATTTTTGAGATTAGTTGTTTGTCAGTTGCTTCATTTGCTATTGTTTTCTCCCATTCTGAAGGCTGTATTTTCACCTTACTTATAGTTTCCTTTGTTGTGCAGAAGCTTTTAAGTTTAACTAGGTCCCATTTGTTTCTTTTTGCTTTTATTTCCAATATTCTGGGAGGTGGGTCATAGAGGATCCTGCTGTGATGTATATTGGAGAGTGTTTTGCCTATGTTCTCCTCTAGGAGTTTTATAGTTTCTGGTCTTACATTTAGATCTTTAATCCATTTTGAGTTTATTTTTGTGTATGGTGTTAGAAAGTGTTCTAGTTTCATTCTTTTACAAGTGGTTAACCAGTTTTCCCAGTACCACTTGTTAAAAAGATTGGGTTAGGATTGCTGCTGCTAAGTCACTTCAGTCGTGTCCGACTCTGCACGACTCCATAGACAGCAGCCCACCAGGCTCCCCTGTCCCTGGGATTCTCCAGGCAAGAACACTGGAGTGGGTTGCCATTTCCTTCTCCAATGCATGAAAGTGAAAAGTGAAAGTGAAGTCGCTCAGTCGTGTCCGACTCTTAGCGACTCCATGGACTGCAACCCACCAGGCTCCTCCATCCATGGGATTTTCCAGGCAAGAGTACTGGAGTGGGGTGCCATTGCCTTCTCTGGGTTAGGGTTAGAAAGTGCTAAAATAAAGCTGTTGGAAGAAACTGTAGCCATAAATCTTCATGCTTTGGATTAGGAGATGGTTTCTTAGATATGAGACAAAAAACATAAGCTACAAAAACAGCAAAAATACATAAATGGGACTACATTAAAATTTAAAGCTTTGTTGCTACAAGGGACATAATCAAGAAAGTGGACAGCCATAGAATGGGAGAAAATATTTAAAAACCATATACATGAAAGGGAAATTGTTTCTAGGCCTGTTTGTAAGTCCAACAAAGTTAGCCTAGGTACCCAACAAGCACAATAGACTATATAGTATTGCACTGTAATAGGTTTATAATACTTTTCACACAAATAACACATAACAAACAAACACACAAAACATTTTTGATCTTACAGCACAGGACCTTGAAAAAGTACATTAGTACAGTTATAATAGCTGACATACAGGGGCACATTTGTATCTTTGAAAGTTCTCAACTTGAGGGTTCATATGTAGGGGAGGGATTTACTGTAAAATGCGTACATTAAGCAGTGACTTTTAGGGTATGTGAATTATTTATCAATAATGTGGGCAAATTAAAAAAAACTATTGTATGAGGGAAATTGTTCAACTAATTTAAGAAAAATAAATAGAGAACCCAAACTCACAGCATACAACAGAATAAATTCATCCTTGATTAAAGTGCTTCAGTGTAAAAGTCATTAAACTAGAATAGAACTACCAGGATGCAAAGGATCTTTTCAAGTATAAGACAAATGAACAGAAAAAATTGATATGTGTTATTAGTACAGAAAAATTTTAGAGCTGAATGTCAATTTTTGTTTTCTGTAATTGAACTCACCCCCTACACACAAGCCTCCATTTTTGCTCTAAGCAGGAAAACACAAACTTGGCTATAGCTTATGGTTTTAAGCACAGTGATTTCTGAACCTTAACCTGGTCAGTTAGAGATTGGCCCTGTCTTTTCCACCCCTTCTCCTCAAGGATGGTTTCAGTTTATGAGGAGGAAAAGAGGATGAAAGGAAACTTAGGTATCTATCTGGCTCTGAAGGAGGGTAGTCTGATCCTCAGATCTGGGCTTACATCCTCCCTAACTTATCTGAATATTCACTGGAAAGACTGATGCTGAAGCTGAAGCTCCAATACTTTGGCCACCTAATGCAAAGAGCCAATTCATTGGAAAAGACCCTGATACTGGGAAAGATTGAGGGCAGGAGGAGAAGGGGGTGACAGAGGATGAGATGGTTGGATGGCACCACTGACTCAGTGGACAGGAGTTTGAGCAAACTCCGGGAGACAGTGAAGTACAGGGAAGCCTGGTGTGCCGCAGTTCATGGGGTCATGAAGAGTCGGACACAATTGAGCGACTGAACAACAACTTCCCTTGGGGACAGCTGACCCCCTGTAGCTCGTCTCTTGCAATGCTGCCATGGCACGTGGTTTTGGTACCCCAGCACGCATGAGCTCACAAGGTGTTTTTATAAGATCTGTCTTTATTTTGGCCACACTGCACAGCATGTGGAATCTTAATTCCCTGTTAGGGATCAAACTGGTGCCCCCTGCATTGGGAGCACAGAGTCTTAACCAGTAGACCGACAGGGAGGTTGTTCACAAGGCTGTTTATACTGCACTGTGCTTTCGTTTCAGTGTCCTGGATGTTTCCTGGGTCACATTGTGAGGATGCAGCAGCATCATGTAATTTGTCAATGCCCCAAGAGTTCTGAGTCCAGCTGTGATGACACAAAGAGGTACTGGCCCCACCCTAGGGCAGCACACAACCTCTCCCACCTCAGATAAGGACTTATGATGTCCGGAAATGGCATCATCCCTCCCGTACAATACCTCTCATAAAGCACAGTTCCTACTCAATTATGATTTTTTATGGCGCCATCCTCAATGGTGTATGTTATACTGTTGCTGTTCGATCACTAAGGCGTGTCCAACTCTTTGCAATCCCATGGACTGCAGCATGCAGTCTGTAGGGAAGCCCTGTCCTTCAGCATCTCCTGAAGTTTGCTCAAATTCATGTCCATTGAGTTGGTGATTCTTTCTAACCATCTCATCACTTTGATTTCCTTTAGAACTGATTGGTTTGATCTCCATGCTATTCAAGGGACTTGTAAGAGTCTTCTTTTGAAAAGCATCACAATTTGAAAGGGTCAGTTCTTTCTTCAGTGTTCAGCCTTCTTTATGGTCCAATTCTCACATCCGTACATGACTACTAGTAAAAACCACATCTTTGACTGTACAGACTTCTGTTGGCAAGGTGATGTTTCTGCTTTTTAATATGCTGTCTAGGTTTACCATAGCTTTCCTCCAAAGGAGCAAGCGTCTTTTAATTTCATGGCTGCAGTCATCATCCTCAGTAATTTGGGAGCCTGAGAAAAGAAAATCTGTCACTGCTTCCACTTTTCCGCCTTCTATTTGCCATGAAGTGATGGAACTGGACACCATGATCTTACTCATTTTTTGAATGTTGAGTTTCAAGCTAGCTTTTCACTCTCTTTTATCAGGAGACTCTAGTTCCTCTTCACTTTCTGCCTTTAGAGTAGAGTGGTATTATTTGCATATCTGAGGTTGTTGATATGTCTCCCAGCAATGTGGATTCCAGCTTGTGCTTCATTTTGGATGATGTACTCTATGTATAAAGTTAAAGAAGCAAGGTGACAGTATACAGTCTTGACATACTCCTTTCCCAATCTGGAGCCAGTCCATTGTTCCATGTCCATTTCTAACTGTTGCTTCTTGATTTGCATACAGGTTTCTCAGGAGACAGGTAAGAAGATGGCCTGATATTCCCATCTCTTTTGAAATTTTCCACAGTTTGTTGTGATCCACGTGATCCACACAGTCAAAGGCTTTAGCATAGTCAATGAAACAAAAGTAGGTGTTTTTCTGGAATTCTCTTGGTTTCTCTATGATCCAGCAAATGCTGGCAATATGATCTCTGGTTCCTCTGCCTCTTCGAAACCCAGCCTGTACATCTGGAAGTTCTCAGTTCACAGACTGCTGAAGACTAGCTTGAAGGATTTTGACCATAACTTTGCCAGTATGTGAAATGAGCACAATTGTACAATAGTTTAATCATTCTTTGGCATTGCCCTTCTTTGGGATTGGAATGAAAATTGACCTTTTCCAGTCCTGTGGCCACTGCTGAGTTTTCCAAATTCATCAGTTCTCTTTAATTTACAGATTAAATCTGGATCCTAGTGTTTTCAACTATTCTAAACTTATTCCTCTGTTTAGAAACTGTTTGATTAGGATGTAGAGATAGTGGGTTGGCAGAGAATAAAATAAACTTTTATCTTAAGGGGCTTACACTAGAAGAAGAATGTTGCTGTTTTGAATAAAAGTCTAAAGTGGTAGATGGTTTAGAGGGTAGAAGAGCTCTGCTCCCTGAGGTCACTCAGAGACCCAAATGTCTTCCATCTGGCGGCTCCACCACACTAGAGGAACATGCTGCAGCCAGAGGAAATGGGAGAGAGCCGAGAGGCCACCAGTGGAATCTGGAGTTCTGCCATTCTCTTCTTTTCCTGGTGTAACTTTGAACTTGCTAACTTCCTAATCGTCACATTGGGATATTATTGTCCGTGTCAAATTATGATCGGGAAGTTGTTTTTAATTGAAGTGTAGTTGATTTATGATGTGTGTTAATTTCTGCTCTACAAGTCAAGTGATTTAGTTATACATACATGTACATTCTTTTTTAATATGCTTCTCCATTATAGTTTATCATAGGATATTGAATATAACTCTCTGTGCTATACAGCAGGACTTTTTTGTTTATCCATCTTATATATAAAAGCTTACATCTGCTAACCCCAGCCTCCCAATCCATCCCTCCCCCATCCCCCCTCCCTTGGCAACCACCAGTCTGTTCTGTCAGTGATTCCGTTTCTGTTCATACGTAGGTTCATTTGTGTCATTGTTTAGATCCCACTCATAAGTGATACCACATGGTATTTGTCTTTTTCTGACTTATTTCACTGAGTATGATAATGTCTAGTTGCATCCATGTCACTGCATATGGCATTATCCCATCCTTTTTGTGGCTGAGTGGTATTCCATTGTATATATGTACTACATCTTCATCCATTCCTCTGTCGATGGACACTTAGGTGGTTTCCGTGTCTTGGCTATTGTGAATAGTGATGCTATGAACACAGGGGTGCATGTATCTTTTAAAATTATAGTTTGTCCAATATATACCCTGGAGTGGGATTGCTGGATCATGTGGTAACTCTTGTTAGTTTTCTGAGGAACCTCCATACTGTTTTCCACAGTGGCTGCACCAATGTACATTCCCACCAGCAGTGTAGGAGGGTTCCCTTTTCCCCACACCCTCTCTAGCATTTATTTGTAGACTCTTTAATGATGATCATTCTGACTGGTATGATGTAGTTCCTCATTATAGTTTTGATTTGCATTTTTCTAGTAATTAGCGATGTTGAACACCTTTTCCTCGAACTGCAAACTTCCAGATGTTCAAGCTGGTTTTAGAAAAGGCAGAGGAACCAGAGATCAAATTGCCAACATCCACTGGATCATGGAAAAAGCAAGAGAGTTCCAGAAAAACATCTATTTCTGCTTTATTGACTATGCCAAAGCCTTTGACCGTGTGGATCACAATAAACTGTGGAAAATTCTTGAAGAGATGGGAGTACCAGACCATCTGACGTGCCTCTTGAGAAACCTATATACAGGTCAGGGAGCAACAGTTAGAACTGGACATGGAACAACAGACTGGTTCCAAATAGGAAAAGGAATGCGTCAAGGCTGTATATTGTCACCCTGCTTATTTAACTTCTATGCAGAGTACATCATGAGAAACGCTGGCTAGAAGAAGCACAAGCTGGAATCAACATTGCCAGGAGAAATATCAATAACCTCAGATATGCAGATGACACCACCCTTATGGCAGAAAGTGAAGAGGAACTAAAAAGCCTCTTGATGAAAGTGAAAGAGGAGAGTGAAAAAGTTGGCTTAAAGCGCAACTTTCAGAAAACGAAGATCATGGCATCCGGTCCCATCACTTCACGGCAAATAGATGGGGAAACAGTGGAAGCAGTGTCAGACTTTATATTTTTGGGCTCCAAAATCACTGCAGATGGTGACTGCAGCCATGAAATTAAGAGACGCTTACTCCTTGGAAGGAAAGTTATGACGAACCTAGATAGCATATTGAAAAGCAGAGACATTACTTTGCCAACAAAGGTCGGTCTAGTCAAGGCTATGGTTTTTCCAGTGGTCATGTATGGATGTGAGATTTGGACTGTGAAGAAGGCTGAGCGCCGAAGAATTGATGCCTTTAAACTGTGGTGTTGGAGAAGACTCTTGAGAGTCCCTTGGACTGCAAGGAGATCCAACCAGTCCATTCTAAAGGAGATCGGTTCTGGGTGTTCTTTGGAAGGAATGATGCTAAAGCTGAAACTCCAGTACTTTGGCCACCTCATGCAAAGAGTTGACTCATTGGAAAAGACTGTGATGCTGGGAGGGATTGGGGTCAGGAGGAAAAGGGGACGACAGAGGATGAGATGGCTGGATGGCATCACTGACTTGATGGACGTGAGTTTGAGTGAACTTCGGGAGTTGGTGATGGACAGGGAGGCCTGGCGTGCTGCAATTCATGGGGTTGCAAAGGGTTGGACACAACTGAGTGACTGAACTGAACTGATTGCTTTTTTGGAGAAATGTCTATTTAGCTCTTCTGCCTATTTTTGGATAGGCTTTTATTGTTGTTGAGTTGTATGAGTTCTTTGTACATCTTGGAAATTAAGCCCTTCTTGGTTGCATCTTTTGCAAATATTTTCTTCCATTCTGTAGATTGTCTTGTGTCTGGGAGGTTTTGATTAACTGGTTTAGTGTGAAGCAATTAGCAGCCTGAGTCATAGCAGATGCTCACTCTATGGCTCTTTCTTCCTCCTCCAAATCGTGAGTTGCTGGGGAAAATGAGATGACCTTGACCATTGGCTCAGTTTCCATTTTGAGCCTTCACTAAGATTTGTCAACGTAGTGTCAGCTGCATTTCCTATTACCAGCACAGTTCCAGCCAGAACCATTCTCCTTGAGTGGAAAATGTTCAGAACAGCTGCCCTGATTCTCAACAGAAAACCTAGTTTCCAATTTTGTTTTAGTAGCTTATGGTGGATATCTGGACCCGACTGAGTAAGAAGTCTATCTTTTAAGACCACTGTTCCCTTTTCACTTCTGGGATCAATCTCAGTGAATCTGTGAAGGGCTTCCTGTGGTCTGTCTAGGAATTTACCAGGCTCTTCTTTCTCTCCCTGTTTTATTGTTGCCAGTTTGGCATAGTTTAAAGTTTTAGGGTGTGGTTGCCTGAGTCCTTCAAGAACACATCTGACAAAGTGACTCTGATCCCATCTTTCTTTAGCCGTGTAATAGTCCCAGTCTGGTTCTGTTGTCGGGACTGCCTGATTCCCAGTAGGGAGGGCGGCTATCTTGTCCTCTATCTTTCCTGCTGTTTCATCACCAAGCCATTCATCTCCATAGGCGACGGCTTTCTCCAAAACTCGAGTTTTTGAGTCATGAGTTAGCGTCTGTCCCAAGATATACATCACATCTTTCCAAGTAACGTCATAAACAGAATAACACCCTTAAATGCTCTAATATATTTCTCTGCATCCTCCAAATAGTTTCCCAAATCCTCCTTGATTCTTTGTATTTCTTGATAAGAAAAGGGGTGATTAACTCTCATAGACTGGTTATTCCTCCCAGTGGGTCCTTCCTGAAGAGGCAACAGCTTGTGTGGCTGTTCCTCAGCCTCTCTAGCTGCCCTTTGCATATGATCCCAGGGATAGATTGGAGAAGTCTGTTTTTCCTTATCTCTGTCTCCTATCCTCCATCTCTTCCTCCATCTCATCTCCTTTCTCATCCTGTATTTTACCCTTAGTTTTAGTTGCCTGAGTTTCCTTTATTTCAACTGAGTTTCTATTGAAACCACAGTAGTCTGAGGTCATCTTGAAACGAGGATTGCCTGAACCTCTGCTGAGACTGCAGGAGTTTGAATTTAAGTATGAATTTCTACCGAGACCAAGGCAACCCTTCCTAGAGGGGTGCCCTGACTTTGAGTTTGTTCAGTTGGGAGCCCCAGATATGGGGGCAAAGTAGGAGAACAGGAGGGAACTGAAAGTGTCACACCCAAATCTATACCCTTAGGACATGTCTGGCGTGTCTCACAGAGAGAAAAAGAGCAGCGCATATGTCACTTCTACCCATTTCTCTTGTTTTCTACAGAACTGGTCTAATTGTAAAATGGTATAATTAAGAGACACTCCAACCGGCCATTGTTTGCTGTCCTCCAGTGGATACCGTGGCCATGCAGTTTCACATAGGAAGGTCAGGTGTGTCTTCTTTAAGCCCTGGGAATTGAATCTATCCCAGTTTTCCAGGATACAGTCCAAAGTAGTATGGCTGGAACTGTTAGCTCCCGTTTGTAAAACAGAAAAAAGCAGTGTCCCGCACTTTGGCTCTTTTCTACCCGAGGTGTCCCTCTTTGCTGTAGATGGGAATGGAGATAGGGCTTCCACCTAAGCTTCCTTCCCTAGCTGGAGTTAACCTGTCTCTTACCGACACAGGTGTCTCATCACTGGCCTTCTCCATTCTATCAGCAAGGCGGGATAGAGATGAACCAGGGGTAGACCTGATGGCATCCCAGACTGATGTCCAGTTGCTCACCATTAAGACCTTTTCCTGATTTCTGCTCTTCCTCTGATGTCACCCAGGGTGCAACAGAGTAGCCTTCCAGAATGCCTCCCAAGCTAAGACGACTAGAGGAAAGATTCATCTCCTGGGTGCCTGTGCACAGTCCTGAATATATTCCTGACCACAATAAAACTGGAAAACCATAAAGGGACAAACGCAAAACCCAAAATGTCCCTTCGGAGTGTCATGACACCAGTATATGTCATAGTGAAAGAAGTGGTGAAGGGCCGGCCAGAGAGGAAAAAGTGATTTTTGTCTTTGAGCTATTAGGGCCAATCCTTTGAGTTCATTTCCACAGATTCCACAGGAAGAATATCTAAAGAGTTGAGACAAAAGTCACTGGAGAGCCTCCTCTGGTCCCCTAAGAGCTAGTGTTACCAAAGGAAGAAGCCCATTGCACTTCCAATCTGACCAGATCCTAGAATTTCTGTGCTGTGTCCTCAGAAACCTCATGATCGCCCGCAGTGCCTCTCTCCATGTAGACTGGAGGCACGGCTGTGACAAGGACTCACTTTCAGGTTGCTGGCCCCTGAGGCAGGCAGCTAAGAGAGCAACCTCTAGCCTGAGAGACGTTCCTGGAGCTAGAGCTCCACCTAACACCTAACTGTACTGCTGTCTGCAGTACATGAGAATACAACCAAGGTAACTTTTGGTTCCTAGAAAGGCTAGATGCTTCATGACTATCAATCCAAACTTGGGGTCTAAGTAAAAGTACACAGTAACAGCATGGATCTCAAGTCCCTTGAAAGTCTATTATTTTACAGATTAGGTTAGTAGTTTCAATTTCCCAGGTAGTTACAAAATGGCCAAAGAGGCCAGGAAAAGTTGACTGAGAAAGAAAAGTCAGGGTCCGCGTTTCACCCATTTCTGGCCACTCCCCTCACAGGGACATCAGATGGCTCTTGGCATTGGCAGGTCAGTATAAACCCCTGACTGGCTCCCTTTTGGGCTACCTTCAGTCGTTATGAGGCGCCATGGAACCACAAAGCCAGTCTCAACTCCTGCTTCACACTTGTTTGTGCATCTCTTCCCTATAGCATTCACACAGACCAGGCATACTGTGTTAGTAAAGTAGAAAACATGTTTACTAGGAGAACCAAAGAACTAGAGCTCTAAGTGTCTTTACCATGTCCTGAAGATCCTGGAAGAGCCCCTAAGATGAAAGGTTGTGGCTGTGAGCCAAGAACGACAACGGAATTTTTGGCCTGCAGGTGAGAATATTTCAATCTGGGGCCAGAGACAAGGCTTGATCACTCAGAGCTTTTGTGTAGCAAAGTTTTATTAAAGCACAAAAAGGATAGACAGAGCTTCTGACAATAAACAGCAGAAGTGGGCAGAAAAGATACCCCCTTGCCGGTTTTTAGCAAGGCATCTTATGCCTGTTAGCAAGTTGTCGATCATAGATAGAAGAAACACCTCAAGGTTGAGAGAGTTGCACCAGGTTTCTCTCCCATAGCGTACATATCTGCACAAGGGGAGTCCTCTCCAGACTATATGTCTCTGGGTGAGATATATTGTATCCACAAAACAATTAAGTCTTGAAGGAAAACAGACCTCCAAACAAACAAATAGTTTCATTAACATAGCTTAAGAAAAACTTTTTCATGAGTAAGATGTATTGTTTCTTTGGGCAATTAGCAGCTCAAGGTTTGGGAAAAAGGTACTTTCAGGTAGAACCCATTGTCATCATAGCAATTAAAAGGAGCCTCCTACTCGTGACTAAAGCAGGAGCAAAGGAATGTCAGAAAAAAGGTCCACCGCTTGCCATTCATTTCCTCCTGCCGCCTGGGGACGTCTGGCCTCCCTAGCATGACTTGCCAAACGGTGGGGCCTTAATACGATAGGAAGTGTCCTTATAAGAAGAGGAAGAGACGCCCAGAACTTTCTCTCCTTCTGTGTGAACAGAGAGAAGAGGTCATGTGAGGATGGAGACAGAGGATCCTGGTGGGCTACAGTCTTGTCCATGGGGTTGCAAAAGAGTTGGATACAACTTGTGACTAAACAACAACAACAATGTTGGAAGAGGGCTATCTACAAGCCAGTAAAAGAAATCTGACTGAAACCAATCCTAACACCTTGATTTTGGACTTCTAGCCTCTAGAGTTGTGAAAAAATTAATTTCTGCTGTTTAAGGGATCCAGTGTGTGCTTTTCTTTTATGGTGCCCTGAAGACTACTGGGGCTTCCCAGGTGGCACTAGTGGTAAAGAATGTGCCTGCCAATGCAGGAAATGTAAAAGATGTAGGAGACATGGGTTCGATCCCCTGGGTTGGGAAGATCCCCTGGCAGAGGGCATGGCAACTGACTTCAGTATTCTTACCTGGAGAATCCCATGGACAGAGGAGCCTGGCAGGGGATCGCAAAGAGTTGGACATGGCTGAGTGACTAACACTACACAGACTACTACTAATACAGGGTCCTACACATTACTTTAAACATTTTTGTAGATTTTTTTTATTATCATGTTACTCGAGGTGGCATTTCGAATAGGGGGTTCTGAGACTTTTGTGCATCTATTAATAGTGGTCCTCGGTTCCTTTTCCTAAAGCCTGCTCTTATTGTTATTGCCTCACATCTGTCTATCTTGTAGCTTCTGTTATTGAGCTGCCATATTGAAAGGGACCTGACTCTGGCTTACCTTTATATTGGAGGACAAAGACACTACAATTTCCAAATGCTATCCTTGAGGTCAGACACATACATTCATTCTTAGAGACCAATCAGATTTTTTCTTCTCCAAAAAAGTATTAGAACAGATGATGATTTTTGTGTGTGCATGTTTATTACATAATCAGTTCAGTTCAGTTCAGTCGCTCAGTCGTGTCCGACTCTTTGTGACCCCATGAATCTCAGCACACAAGGCCTCCCTGTCCATCACCAACTCCCGGAGTTCACTCAGACTCACGTCCATCGAGTCAGGGATGCCATCCAGCCATCTCATCCTCTGTCGTCCCCTGTTTAGCTTTTCTAAACAGCCATCTATCTATGGACCTCATGGCCATCTCTGCTAACAAGGATGCTGGCACTGAGATTTACAAAATCCTCCACACAATCAGAGGAAGGCCACTTTGCCAAAGTAAAGTTGGCACGGCATGTTGTGACAGGGGGACAGGTGCCCATTAAGGTCATAAATGAACGTCAACAGAGCTTTTCCAGTTTCCAGGAGCTCCTTCCTGAGGTCAACAGTATGCAAGTTCTGAACCATCCCAATATTGTGAAACTCCTGAAAGTCACTGACACATGAGAGAGACTCTCCTCATTATGGAATGCCTCCGTGGGGGAGACATGCACACTTGCCTGGATGAGCAGGGCCGCGTGACGGAGGCGGGGCCCGAGGCCGCTTCCGGCAGCCGCTCTTGGCCCTTCAGCTCTGAGCAGCGAGCGCGATGCACCGGGCCCTGGCCCTAAGCAGTTCGCTCCGCTATGGGAACCGAAAGGCGGAGATTGCAGACTCCGGTAAGCAACGAGCACAGGCCCAGAGAGAAGCTAGATACCTTCTGCGGCACTGCAGCCTACATGCCCCTGAGCTCGCCCCGGGGCGGAGCTGCATGGGCCCACCTGCGGACGTGTGGAGCCTCCGTGTCGTCCTGCAGCCATGGTAACCGGGTCCTGCCCCTTCCAGGGACAAGATTTCTGGCAGCTCTGCACAGAGTGCTCATAGGGCAAAACATTGTGCCCCACACTACCTATTGTCTGGAATAAGCTCACTGGCAAATATGCTCACCCTCAACCCTGTAGGGTTTATCCACAGAGGTACTTTAACTGATACTTGGCAGCATCCATGGGTTAAGATGGGCCGGGAGCCACTCCTGCCACTCTCTGAAGAGGACTCGGGGGTGACAGTGGGGATGATTCTGGGCTCAAGGTGGGACCGGAGCCTGCACTTGAAGGGACCCAAGGTGGGATTCCAGACCACTGTTGTGAGGCCCTCCCTCCTCTTCCAAGAACCTTAGCAACTGAGAACTCCAGTCTCCAATCCCTGAGGCGTCCACCAAGGCTCCCCCCTCCCTCCCCGCACCCAGCCTGGAAGTGAGGGCAGGTACCCCAAACCCAGCCCCCTCGTGTGACCTTTCAGCCTCCCCCTGCATAAGTGGCATCTGCGACAGCTGCAACACCTGTGGCACCCACAACACCTGCGACACCAGCAGTACCTGCGATCCTGTGACACAAGTGGCTCCCACAACACCCGGGACAGCAGTAGCACCCGTGACACCCGCGGCACGTGCAGTACCCTCAACATTCGTGGCACCCCAGACACCACCGGGACCCATGACATCCAAGACACCAGTGGCACTCAAGACAGCAGCAGCGCCTGAGACACCAGAGATGCCAGCTGCACCAGGATACCAGCGGCACCCACTATGCCACTGACACCCCAGACACCAGTGGCACCCAAGATGCCAGTGGGACCCGAGTCACTAGTGACACCCATGACACCACTGACACCATGACACCAGCAGCACCCGTGACCCCCGAGACAGCAGCAGCACCTGAGACACCTGGAACACCCAGGGCACGCCCTCCACGCCGCACCCAAGGCGCCCCAGGCACCCAGGGTACCAGTGGCACCCACGGCACGTGGAACACCAGTGGCACTCCCGGCACACTGACACCCGAGACACCAGCGGCACCCACGACACCTGTGACTCCAGGGGCGCCTGAAAAACCTGCAGCAGAGCCCCAGAGGGAACCCACTGACCCGAGTGCAGCCAACATGGTCGGAAGCTCCTACCAAGCCAGGCAGCCAGAGTTCCCAGCCACTCCCTCTGGCCTCAGTCAGAAAAAGAAAGGGCTGGCTGGGAGAATACAAAATTTTATTGCGAAACATTTCTGTTGCAGGCTTCCCAGCAAGAGGTGCAAAAATACAATAGTCTCAGAAACAACAACTGTATGACTAACTGAGATAGAATGTCAGACCTGCGGAGCTGCCTGGGACCTGATAGGGTGGACGATGATTTTCAAACCCAGCACCTCCATGGCCTCATAGGGCATTACCATGTGCTTGACCCTCAACCCTACAAACAGAGCTAATTTACCATGTCTTAATCAGCATCCATGGGTCAAGATAGGCCAGGAGGTGCCACTCCCACCACTCTGTGAAGAGGACAAGGAGGTGACAGTGCAGATGCCTCTGAGCTTGATGTGGGACCAGAGCCAGAAGTCAGAAAGCCTGTGTGCAAATAGACCCAGGGTGGGGCCCCATACCCTGACTGTGAAGCCCCTCCTCCCATGATGAACTCCAGTACCCAAAAACTCCAGCCTCCAAGCCCTGAGGTGTCCATCTTCATTTCATCCTGGCTATTCCTGTGGGAGACCATTCGGATGCAGGAGACAACCCACGATTCAAAGATCACCAACCCGAGGGGAGGAGCCAAGATGGCGGAGGAGTAGGACGGGGAGAACACCTTCTCCCCTACAAATTCATCAAAAGAGCATTTAAACGTCGAGTAAATTCCACAAAACAACTTCTGAATGCTGGCAGAGGACATCAGGCACCCAGAAAAGCAACCCAACTCTTCGAAAGGAGGTAGGAAAAAACATAAAAGACAAAAATAGAGACAAAAGAGGGAGGGACGGAGTTCCGTCCTGGGAAGGGAGTCTTAAAAAGAGAGAAGTTTCCAAACACCAGGAAACCTTCTCACTGCTGAATCTGTGCCGAGCTTTGGAAGCACAGAGGGCAACATAACAGGGAGAAAAAATTAACAAGTAAAACTCGCAGATTGCGAGCCCTACGGTAACTCCCCCAGCAGAGAAGCAGCGCAGACGCCTGCACACGCCATTAGCAAGCGGGAGCTGGGCAGGGAGGCGCAGCGCCGGCTACATCGCTTGGAGTAAGAATCTGGCCTGAATACCCTGAGCGCTATCTGAGCAAAATAATTTGGGCTAGCAAACCAGACTGTGGGATATCTACCACGCGAAAAGCCAGCCCCAACCTAAGACACCACCAGGCCCGCGCACGGAACAAAGGACTGAACAGAGATAGCCGGCTGCAGACCTTCCCCCTCCGGTGACAGGCAGCCAGAGCCGGAAGGGGGCAATCGCAGCCCCAGAGAGACATTATCTATAAAACTGTAAGCAGGCTTCTTTGCTAACTAAAACTTCTTGGGGGTCTGGACGGTCAACATCTCCCTGAGAAGGTGCGCCGGTTTTACGCCCAGATAACCGAGTGGCGGGGAGGTGATAAGTCGCAGCATTGGTGTTCGCCAAACACCTCATTACCTGAGCTGCTCGGACCTGGGAAGAGCACAAAATGCAGGCCCAACTGAGTCTGCGCCTCTGAGGACTACCCGAGTGCCTGAACCTGAGCGGCTTGGACCTGGGAGGTGCATGCAACCCAGGGCCGGCCTCGGATTGTTCTCGGCGGAACAACCTAGAGCCTGAGCAGTGTGGGCAGGGAGGCTACACGCGCCGTTAGTGGGGGCAGACCCAGTGTGGCTGAGGCACTGCGAGCGCACGCCAGTGTTATTTGTTTGCAGCATCCCTCCCTCCCTCCCCACAGCGCGACTGAACAAGTGAGCCTAAAAAAAAAAATAAATAAATAAAGTGTCCTCCACCGTCCCCTTTGTGTCAGGGCGGAAGCCAGACACTGAAGAGACCAGCAAACAGAAGAAGTTATAACAGAGGGAAACGCCTTGGAAGCTACGGGCAATAGATTAAAACCCCGTGGTTACTACGGACTGCATAGGAAGGGGCCTATAGATCTTGAGAAATATAAGTCGGACCAAGGAACTAGCCAAAAATGAACTGAACCCACAATACAACAAAACCAGAGAAAGTCCTAGATATATTTTTACTATTTTTACGATCATTCTTTCTTT
This sequence comes from Bos mutus, assembly GCF_027580195.1. Lineage (NCBI taxonomy): Eukaryota > Metazoa > Chordata > Mammalia > Artiodactyla > Bovidae > Bos > Bos mutus. The sequence continues at coordinate 22,058,196 of NC_091637.1, forward strand.
TTTTTTTTTTTAATTAAAAAAATTTTTAAGTCCTCTATCGTTCCTTTAATTTTCACTTTTTTATAACCTATTACTTTGCAAAAAAAAAAAAAAAAGACCTATTTTTTTCTTCTTCAGCAAACTTCATATATATATATTTTATGATTTTTTGACCTTTTTTTTTCTTCTTCTTTTCTTTAACATTGTATTTTTGAAATTCCAAACTCTACTCTAGTTTTTTAATTTTAGCTTTTTGGTATATGTTATCAATTTTGTACCTACAGTTTTTTTTTTTTTTAATAATTTCTGTGACTTTTTTTCTGTTTCATTCTCTTTTTCTTTTATATAACATTGTATATCTGAAATTCCAAACTCTACTCTAGATTTTTAATTTATGCTTTTTTGTGTTTGATATCAAATTTGTACCTGTACTTTCTTTATAATTTTTGCTACATTGTTTTTGTTTGTTTGTTTTCTCTCTTTAAGTTTCTTCTTCCTTTTTTTTAACATTGTATTTTTGAAATTCCAAACTCTATTCTAGATTTTTAATTTTTGCTTTTTGGTATTAGTTATCAATTTTGTACCTGTATTTTCTTTATAATTTTCACGACCTTGTTTGTTTTTCTTTGTTCATTTTTTCTCTCTTTCTTTTCCTTCTTCTTTTCTTTAACATCATATTTTTGAAATTCCAAACTCTACTCTAGATTGTTAATTTTTGCTTTTATGTATTTGTTACCAATTTTGTACCTTTAAGAACCCAATCTTCAGGACCCATTTTTCACTAGGGAGCAAGACTGGCTTGACTGCTCTCTCTCCCTTTGGACTCTCCTTTTTCTCCACCAGGTCGCCTGTGTCTCCTCCCTAACCCCTCTCTACTCTACCCAACTCTGTGAGTTTATGTGTGTTCCAGATGGTGGAGAACACTTAGGGAACTGATTACTGGCTGGATCTGTCTCCCTCCTTTTCATTCCCCCCTTTTATCCCTCTGGCCACCTCTGTCTCCTTCCTCCTCCTTCTCTTCTCTGTATAACTCCGTGAACATCTCTGAGTGGTCCAGTTGTGGAGTGCACATAAGGAAGTGACTACTGGCTACCCCACTCTCTCCACTATTGATTCCACCTCATCTCATTTGGGTCACCTCTAACTCCCTCCTCCCTCTTCTCTTCTCCATATAACGCTGTGAACCTCTCTGAGTGACCCTCACAGTAGAGAGACTTTTCATCTTTAACGTAGATGTTTTATCAATGGTGCTGTATAGAAGGAGAAGTTTTGAAACTACTGTAAAAATAAGACTGATAACTGGAAGCAGGAGGCTTAAGTCCAAACCCTGACTCCAGGGAACTCCTGACTCCAAGGAACATTAATTGACAGGAGTTCATCAAACGCATCCATACCAACACTGAAACCAAGCACCACACAAGGGCCAACAAGTTCCAGGGCAAGACATACCAAGCAAATTCTCCAGCAACAAAGGAGCACAGCCCTGAGCTTCAAGATACAAGCTGCCCAAAGTCACCCCCAAACCATAGACATCTCATAACTCATTACTGGACATTTCATTGCACTCCAGAGAGAAGAAATACAGCTCCACCCACCAGAACACCGACACAAGCTTCCTTAACCAGGAAACCTTGACAAGCCACCTGTACAAACCCACACACAGCGAGGAAAAGCCACAATAAAGAGAACTCCACAAACTGCCAGAATATAGAAAGGACACCCCAAAATCAGCAATTTAAACAAGATGAAGAGACAGAGGAATACCCAGCAGATAAAGGAACAGGATAAATGCCCACCAAACCAAACAAAAGAGGAAGAGATAGGGAATCTACCTGATAAAGAATTCCGAATAATGATAGTGAAATTGATCCAAAATCTTGAAATTAAAATGGAATCACAGATAAACAGCCTGGAGACAAGGATTGAGAAGATGCAAGAAAGGTTTAACAAGGACCTAGAAGAAATAAAAAGGAGTCAATATATAATGAATAATGCAATAAATGAAATTAAAAACACTCTGGAGGCAACAAATAGTAGAATAACAGAGGCAGAAGATAGGATTAGTGAATTAGAAGATAGAATGGTAGAAATAAATGAATCAGAGAGGATAAAAGAAAAACGAATTAAAAGAAATGAGGACAATCTCAGAGACCTCCAGGACAATATTAAACGCTACAACATTGAATCATAGGGGTTCCAGAAGAAGAAGACAAAAAAGAAAGACCATGAGAAAATACTTGAGGAGATAATAGTTGAAAACTTCCTAAAATGGGGAAGGAAATAATCACCCAAGTCCAAGAAACCCAGAGAGTCCCAAACAGGATAAACCCAACATGAAACACCCCAAGACACATATTAATCAAATTAACAAAGATCAAACACAACAAATATTAAAAGCAGCAAGGGAAAAACAACAAATAACACACAAGGGAATTCCCATAAGGATAACAGCTGATCTTTCAATAGAAACTCTTCAAGCCAGGAGGGAATGGCAAGACATACTTAAAATGATGAAAGAAAATAACCTACAGCCCAGATTATTGTACCCAGCAAAGATTTCATTCAAGTATGAAGGAGAAATCAAAAGCTTTTCAGATAAGCAAAAGCTGAGAGAATTCTGCACCACCAAACCAGCTCTCCAACAAATACTAAAGGATATTCTCTAGACAGGAAACACAAAAACGGTGTATAAGTTCGAACCCAAAACAATAAAGTAAATGGCAATGGGATCATACTTATCAGTAATTACCTTAAACGTAAATGGGTTGAATGCCCCAACCAAAAGACAAAGACTGGCTGAATGGATACAAAAACAAGACCCCTACATATGTTGTCTACAAGAGACCCACCTCAAAACAGGGGACACATACAGACTGAAAGTGAAGGGCTGGAAAAAGATTTTCCATGCAAATAGGGACCAAAAGAAAGCAGGAGTAGCAATACTCATATCAGATAAAATAGACTTCAAAACAAAGGCTGTGAAAAGAGACAAAGAAGGTCACTACATAATGATCAAAGGATCAATCCAAGAAGAAGATATAACAATTATAAATATATATGCACCCAACACGGGAGCACCGCAGTACGTAAGACAAATGCTAACAAGTATGAAGGGAGAAATTAACAATAACACAATAATAGTGGGAGACTTTAATACCCCACTCACACCTATGGATAGATCAACTAAACAGAAAATTAACAAGGAAACACAAACTTTAAATGATACAATAGACCAGTTAGACCTAATTGATATCTATAGGACATTTCATCCCAAAACAATGAATTTCACCTTTTCTCAAGCACATGGAACCTTCTCCAGGATAGATCACATCCTGGGCCATAAAGCTAGCCTTGGTAAATTCAAAAAAATAGAAATCATTCCAAGCATCTTTTCTGACCATAATGCAGTAAGATTAGATCTCAGTTACAGGAGAAAAACGATTAAAAATTCCAACATATGGAGGCTGAACAACATGCTGCTGAATAACCAACAAATCACAGAAGAAATCAAAAAAGAAATCAAAATTTGCATAGAAACTAATGAAAATGAAAACACAACAACACAAAACCTGTGGGACACGGTAAAAGCAGTCCTAAGGGGAAAGTTCATAGCAATACAGGCACACCTCAAGAAACAAGAAAAAAGTCAAATAAATAACCTAACTCTACACCTAAAGCAACTAGAAAAGGAAGAAATGAAGAACCCCAGGGTTAGTAGAAGGAAAGAAATCTTAAAAATTAGAGCAGAAATAAATGCAAAAGAAACAAAAAGAGACCATAGCAAAAATCAACAAAACCAAAAAAGCTGGTTCTTTGAAAGGATAAATAAAATTGACAAACCATTAGCCAGACTCATCAAGAAACAAAGGGAGAAAAATCAAATCAATAAAATTAGAAATGAAAATGGAGAGATCACAACAGACAACACAGAAATACAAAGGATCATAAGAGACTACTATCAACAATTATATGCCAATAAAATGGACAACGTGGAAGAAATGGACAAATTCTTAGAAAAGTACAACTTTCCAAAACTCGACCAGGAAGAAATAGAAAATCTTAACAGACCCATCACAAGCACGGAAATTGAAACTGTAATCAAAAATCTTCCAGCAAACAAAAGCCCAGGTCCAGATGGCTTCACAGCTGAATTCTACCAAAAATTTAGAGAAGAGCTAACACCTATCCTGCTCAAACTCTTCCAGAAAATTGCAGAGGAAGGTAAACTTCCAAACTCATTCTATGAGGCCACCATTACCCTAATACCAAAACCTGACAAAGATCCCACAAAAAAAAAAGAAAACTACAGGCCAATATCACTGATGAACATAGATGCAAAAATCCTTAACAAAATTCTAGCAATCAGAATCCAACAACACATTAAAAGATCATACACCATGACCAAGTGGGCTTTATCCCAGGGATGCAAGGATTCTTCAATATCCATAAATCAATCAATGTAATACACCACATTAACAAATTGAAAAATAAAAACCATATGATTATCTCAATAGATGCAGAGAAAGCCTTTGACAAAATTCAACACCCACTTATGATAAAAACTCTCCAGAAAGCAGGAATAGAAGGAACATACCTCAACATAATAAAAGCTATATATGACAAACCCACAGCAAACATTATCCTCAATGGTGAAAAATTGAAAGCATTTCCTCTAAAGTCAGGAACAAGACAAGGTGCCCACTTTCACCATTACTATTCAACATAGTTTTGGAAGTTTTGGCCACAGCAATCAGAGCAGAAAAGAAATAAAAGGAATCCAAATTGGAAAAGAAGAAGTAAAACTCTCACTATTTGCAGATGACATGATCCTCTACATAGAAAACCCTAAAGACTCCACCAGAAAATTACTAGAAATAATCAATGAATATAGTAAAGTTGCAGGATATAAAATCAACACACAGAAATCCCTTGCATTCCTATACGCTAATAATGAGAAAACAGAAAGAGAAATTAAGGAAACAATTCCATTCACCATTGCAACAGAAAGAATAAAATGCTTAGGAATATATCTACCTAAAGAAACTAAAGACTTATATATAGAAAACTATAAAACACTGGTGAAAGAAATCAAAGAGGACACTAATAGATGGAGAAATATACCATGTTCATGGATTGGAAGAATCAATATAGTGAAAAATGAGTATACTACCCAAAGCAATTTATAGATTCAATGCAATCCCTATCAAGCTACCAACAGTATTCTTCACAGAGCTAGAACAAATAATTTCACAATTTGTATGGAAATACAAAAAACCTCGAATAGCCAAAGCGATCTTGAGAAAGAAGAATGGAACTGGAGGAATCAACCTACCTGACCTCAGGCTCTACTACAAAGCCACAGTTATCAAGACAGTATGGTACTGGCACAAAGACAGAAATATAGATCAATGGAACAAAATAGAAAGCCCAGAGATAAATCCACGCACATATGGACACCTTATCTTTGACAAAGGAGGCAAGAATATACAATGGATTAAAGATAATCTCTTTAACAAGTGGTGCTGGGAAAACTGGTCAACCACTTGTAAAAGAATGAAACTAGAACACTTTCTAACACCATACACAAAAATAAACTCAAAATGGATTAAAGATCTAAACATAAGACCAGAAACTATAAAACTCCTAGAGGAGAACATAGGCAAAACACTCTCTGACATACATCACAGCAGGATCCTCTATGACCCACCTCCCAGAATATCGGAAATAAAAGCAAAAATAAACAAATGGGACCTAATTAACCTTAAAAGCTTCTGCACATCAAAGGAAACTATCAGCAAGGTGAAAAGACAGCCTTCAGAATGGGAGAAAATAATAGCAAATGAAGCAACTGACAAACAACTCATCTCAAAAATATACAAGCAACTCCTATAGCTCAACTCCAGAAAAATAAATGACCCAATCAAAAAATGGGCCAAAGAACTAAATAGACATTTCTCCAAAGAAGACATACAGATGGCTAACAAACACATGAAAAGATGCTCAACATCACTCATTATCAGAGAAATGCAAATCAAGACCACTATGAGGTACCATTTCACACCAGTCAGAATGGCTGCGATCCAAAAGTCTACAAGCAATAAATGTTGGAGAGGGTGTGGAGAAAAGGGAACCCTCTTACACTGTTGGTGGGAATGCAAACTAGTACAGCCACTATGGAGAACAGTGTGGAGATTCCTTAAAAAACTGGAAATAGAACTGCCTTATGATCCAGCAATCCCACTGCTGGGCATACACACTGAGGAAACCAGAAGGGAAAGAGACACGTGTACCCCAATGTTCATCGCAGCACTGTTTATAATAGCCAGGACATGGAAGCAACCTAGATGTCCATCAGCAGATGAATGGATAAGAAAGCTGTGGTACATATACACAATGGAGTATTACTCAGCCATTAAAAAGAATTCATTTGAATCAGTTCTAATGAGGTGGATGAAACTGGAGCCGATTATACAGAGTGAAGTAAGCCAGAAGGAAAAACACCAATACAGTATACTAAACATATATATGGAATTTAGAAAGATGATAACAATAACCCTGTGTACGAGACAGCAAAAGAGACACTGATGTATAGAACAGTCTTATGGACTCTGCGGGAGAGGGAGAGGGTGGGAAGATTTGGGAGAATGGCATTGAAACATGTAAAATATCATGTATGAAACGAGATGCCAGTCCAGGTTCAATGCACGATACTGGATGCTTGGGGCTAGTGCACTGGGACGACCCAGAGGGATGGTATGGGGAGGCAGGAGGGAAGAGGGTTCAGGATGGGGAGCACATGTATACCTGTGATGGATTCATTTTGATATTTGGCAAAACTAATACAATTATATAAAGTTTAAAAACAAAATAAAATTAAAAACAAACAAACAAACAAACAAAGATCACCAACCCTATGAATCCCCCACCCACCCCATCAGTCTCATGTGACCCTGGGGCCACTCCCTTCACCAGCAACATCTTCAGCACCCGAGGCACTTGCCACACACCCAAAACCTGCTGCACCCAAAGCACCCCCGACACTCAGGGAACTAGCAACACATGCGGCACGCGTGACAACAGCAACTAGCGACAACTGACACACCAGCAACACTCAGGACACCAGCAGCACCCGAGACATCCTCGGCACCCACGAACCTGTGGCACCAGGGGCACCCGAGACACCTGCAGCAAAGCCCAGGAGTGTACTCACCATCCCCTGAATGTGGCTGACACCGTCGGAAGCTCCTACCAAGCCAGGCAGCCAGATAAGGGGGCTGGCTGGGAGAATACGAAATTTTATTGTGAAACATTTCTGTTGCAGGCTTCCCAGCGAGACGCACAAAAATACAATAGTCCCAGAAACAACCCCTGCATGACTAACTGAGACAAAAGTTCAGACCTGCTGAGCTTCTTTAGACCCAGTCAAGTGGACTATGGGATTCAAATCCAGAACTCCATGGCCTCTTAGGGCATTATCATGTGCCCAACTACTTATCATAAGAAATAAAAACGTGATGGCAAGCATGCTGATCCTCACCCTTAAAAGCAGGGCTACTTTACCCTGTCTTTGGCAGCATCCATCCATCGAGACGGGCCAGGAAAAGCCACTCCTGCCACTGTGTGAAGCGGATCAGAGGGTGACAGTGTGGATGCCTCTGAGCTCTATGTGGGACCAGAGCCAGAAGTCAGAAAGCCTGAGCCTGAATAGTCCCAGGGTAGAGCCCCATGCCATCACTGTGAAGCCATCGCCTGCCATGAAGAATTCCAGCACTCAAAAACTCCAGCCGCTATGCCCTGAGGTGTGCACCTTCATACTGACCCTGCTATTCCTATGGGAGACCATTCAGATGCAGGAGACAAACCAAAATTCCAAGATCACTGACTCTACCTCTTCCCCACCTACTGCATCTGCCTCGTCTTACTCTGTGGTCACTCCCTCCACCAGTGGTATCTACCCCAGCCGAGGCACCCGCCACACCCCTGACTCCCACTGCACCCAATGCACGCCCGATACTGGCCGCACCCGAGACACCCCCCACACCCAGGGCACCAGCGACACCCTGGCACGTGCGACATCAGTGGTAGTCACTAACACCAGAGACACCAGCGCCACCCGAGAGACCTGAGACACCAGCAGCACCCAAAACACCCTTGGCACCAGTGGCACCAGAGACATCTGCGGCACCCATGACACCAGGGGCACCCGAGACGCCTGCAGCAAAGTCCAGGAGTGTACCCACTGCCCCCTGAGTGAGACCCACACTGTTGGAAGCTCCTTCCAAGCCAGGCCGCCAGAGTCCTGAGACACTCCCTCTGCCCTCAGCCAGAAAAAGAAGGGGCTGGCTGGGAGAATACGAAAATTTATTGTGAAGCATTTCTGCTGCGGTCTTCCTGGCACAAGGCGCAAAAATACAATAGTCCTAGGAACAACCCCTGCATGACTAACTGAGACAAAAGGTCAGACCTGCTGAGCTCCCTGCGTCCCGGTCAAGTGGATATGGGATTCAAATCCAGCACCTCCACGGCCTCATAGGGCATGACCATGTGCACAACTACTTATTATATGAAATAAGTAACTTAATGGCAAGCATGCTGATCTTCAACCCTACGAAGAACTACTTTACCCCATCTGTGGCAGCATCCATTGGTCAAGATGGGCCAGGAGGAGCCACTCCCACCACACTGAAGAGGAGTCAGAAGTGACAGTTGGGGATGCCACTGGGCTTGAGGTGGATCAAGAGCCAGAGCTCAGAGAGCCTGTGCTTGAATGCCCCCCAGGTGGAGCCCTGTGCCATCACTGTGAAGCCATTGCCTGCCAAGAATGCCAGCACTCAAAAACTCCAGCCTCTATGCCCAGAGGTGTACAGTCTTATAGCAGCCTGGCTATTCCTGTGGGAAACCAGTCAGATGCAGGAGACAACCCACAATTCAGAGATCACACACATTACCACTCCCTCACCTACCACCTTGAGTGACCCTGGGGCCATTCCCTCCACCAGTGGGATCTTCCCCAGCCGAGGCACCTGCCACATCCCCAACACCCGCTGCACCTGCTGCATGCCCAACACCCTGGGCACTGGTGAAACCTGTGGCATGTGTGATGCCTGCGACATTCGCAACACCAGACACACCAGCCACACCCCAGACACCCACGGCACCCATGACACCTGTGATAGCAGGGGCACCCAAGACGCCTGCAGCAAAGCCCAGGAGTGTACCCACTACCCTCTCTGTGGGGCTGACAGTCCCCAGCCACTCCCTCTGCCCTCAGCCAGATAAAGAAGGGGCTGGCTGGGAAAATAAAGAATTTTATTGTGAAACATTTCTGTTGCAGGCTTCCCGGCAAGAGGCACAAAAATACAATAGCCCCAGAATCAACCCCTGCATGACTAACTGAGACAAAGTTTAGACTGGCCGAGTTCCCTCAAATCCAATTCAAATCCAACACCTCCACAATCTCATAGGACATTATCATGTGCCCGACTACTTATACGAAATAAGAACGTGATCGCAAGCATGCTGACCCTCACCCCTAAAAGCAGGGCTATTTTACCCTGTCTTTGGCAGCATCCATGGGTCAAAATGGGCCAGGAAAAGCCACTCCCGCCACTGTGCGAAGAGGATCTGAAGGTGACAGTGTGCATGCCTCTGAGGTCGATGTGGGACCGGAGCCAGAAGTCAGAAAGCCTGAGCCTGAATAGTCTCAGGGTGGGACTCTGTACCATCACCGTGAAGTCGTCACCTGCCATGAAGAATTCCAGCACTCAAAAACTCCAGCCTCTAAGCTCTGAGGTGTCCACACTCTTGCTATTCTTGGGGGAGAAAATTCAGATGGAGGAGACAGCCCATGATTCAAAGATCCCCTGACCCTACCACTCTCCTACCCATCTGCCTCGTGTGACCCTGGGGCCACTCCCTTCACCAGCTGCATCTTCTGCACCCGAGGAATCCGCTGCACCCATTCACGCCCGACAGCCGCCAAACCCACGGCACCCCTGACATCTGGGGCACACATAACACCAGCAATTTTCGTGACACCCAAGACACTGGCAGCACCGAGACACCCGTGACACCAGGGGAACCGGGACACCTGCAGCAAAGCCTCAGAGGGTACCTGCTATACCTGCTGCCCCCTAACTGGTCCGACACCATTGGAACCTTTTCCCAAGCTGGGCAGAGTCCCCAACCACTTCCTCTGTCCAGGCCAGAAAAAGAAGGAGCTGGCTGGTAGAATAATGAAGTTTTATTATGAATCATTACTGTCTGCTGCTTGCTGGAAACAGGCACAGAATTACAATAATCCCAGTAACAACCCCTGCATGACTAACTGCAACAAAAGGTCAGACCTGCCAAGCTACCTGGGACCCAGTAAAGTGGACTATGGGATTCAAATCCAGAACTCCATGGCCTCACAGGGAATTAGCATGTGCCCTCATAGGGATTTATCATGATAAATTTCATATTATCATGTGAAATAAGTACCAAATAGCAAGCATGCTGATCCTCAACCCTAAAAACAGCTAATTTACCACGTCTTCGGCAGCATCCATGGGTCAAGATGGGTCAGGAGGAGCCGCTCCTGCCCCTCTGTGAAGAGGACTCGTAAGTGACAGTGCAGATGCCCTTGGACTCAAGATGGGACCAGAGCCAGAGCTCAGAAAGCCTGTGCTGGAATAGACCCAGGATGGCACCCTGTACCATTGAAGAGGAAAAGTTAAAATTTTACCTCCTTCTGCCTCTGTAACTCACCTTACCCCTTGCAAAGTCTGGATCATGTAGGTCACATGGTCTCAGAAAGTGGGGACTTGGAATACTAGGAACTGGAATTTATCTTACTCACCCTTGTCTTGCTCTTTTCAATTGCCCAGCTGCTTCAAACCTGCTTAATCATGCCTGTCCAGATCAGGCATCCCCCTCCCCATCTTGACCACTATACCTGCGTGTGTGAAACCCCTTAGTTTAAATTAAACCAGCCTATAACAGCTAGTGTTGCCCACTACAGTCTGTTTATAAAAACTCTGTAATCCCTTTGTTTGGGGCTCAGAGCTTGAAGTGTTAACTCCTCTGGGCCCGCCTGTGTAATAAACCTGAGTTCTCCAACTCTCCAAGTGTGGTGCTTGGTTTCTCGAGTACTGGTTTCTGCAACAGCATCAATAGTGAAGCCCCTCGTGCCACGAGGAACTCCAGCACCAAAAAACTTCTGCCTCCAAGCTGTGACGTGTCCACCTTGATTCCGGCCTGGTTTTTCCTGTGGGAGACCATTCGGATGCAGGAGAGAACGCATGATGCAAAGATCCCTGACACACCCGAGGCACACCTGACACCCGATGCATTCGGTGCATGCCCGATGACCAACACACACAGGGCACTAGTGACCCCTGAGACACATCTGCCTCTTTTGACCCTGTGGCCCCTCCCTTCACCTGCGGCATCTTCAGCTTCCAAGGCACCCGCCACACCCAAGGCACACCTGGCAACCCCGGGAGAGGGTCACTAGCAACACCCGCTGCATGTGGCCACCAGCGACATTCGCGACACCCGAGACACCAGTGGCACCTGAGACACCCTTGGCACCACTGACAGCTGTGACACCAGGGATACCCGAGACACCTGCAGCGAAGCCCCAGAAGTTACCCACTGCCCCCGAGTGCAGCCGACACAGTTGGAAGCTCCTACTAAGCTGGGCCTCCAGTGTCCCCAGCCAGTCCCTCTGCCCTCAGCCAAAAAACGACGGGGCTGGCTGGGAGAATGTGAAATTTTATTGTGAAATATTTCTATTGCAGGCTTCCCGGTAAGAGGCACAAAAATACAAGTCTGAAAAACAACCCCTGCATGACTAACTGAGACAAAAGGTCAGATCTGCCGAGCTCCCTGGGTCCCAGTCAAGTGGAGTATGGGATTCAAATCCGGCACCTCCACAGTCTCATGGGGCATTACCATGTGCCTGACTACTTATCATACAAAACAAGAAGTTTAATGGCAAGCATGCTGACCCTCAACCATACAAACAGCTACTTTACTCCGTCTTTGGGAGCATCCATGGGTAGTGAAGAGAATTGACAGGTGACAATGCGATGCCTCTGGGCATGGGGTGGGACCAGAGCCACAGCTCAGAAAGCCTGAGCATGAATAGACCCAGGGTGGGGCCCCAACCACCACTGTGAAGCCCTTCCCTCTGTGAAGAACTTCAGCCCCCAAACACTCCAGCCTCCAAGCCCTGAGGTGTCCACCCTCATACTGGCCTGGCTGTTCCTGTGGGAGACCAGTCAGATGCAGGAGACAACCCCTGATTCAAAGAGCCTGACTCTACCACTCCCCCCACCCATCCAATCTGCCTTGTGTGACCCTGGGGCCACTCCCTCCACTACAGGCATTTTCGGCACCGGGGCACCAGTGGCACCTGTGACACCAGCGGCACTGGGGATACTAGCAGCACCAGGGACGCCTGTGGCACTGGCGACACCAGCTCAAAGCCCAGAGGGAACCCAGTGCTCCCTGAGTGTGGCCGACACCACCAGAAGCTCCTCCCAAGCTAGGCAGCCCCGATCCCCAGCCACTCACTCTGGCCTCAGCCAGAAAAGGATAGGGGTGGCTGGGAGATATGGAGGTTTATAATACAACATTTCTGTTGTGGATTGCCCAGCAAAACTTGCAAGAGTAAAGTAGGCTCAGAAACAACCCATATATTACTGACCAAGACAAAAGGTCAGACTTGCTGAACTCCCTGGGACCTGGTCAAGTGGACTATGGAATTCAAATCCAGCACCTCCCTGGCCTGCTCAGAGGATGGTCTGGAGCGGCCTGGGGACCAGAAGAGGCACCACCCTGACCCAGCTGCCCCTCCTATCCCACTGGGTGAAACTTCACAGACTGGACTGTCCCCCGGGGCATGTCCCCCTCCCCCCACACTCCCCCTTCCATGTTGGTGGTGCAGGGGATAGTTCTTACCAATCCCTTGGTTCTTCATAATTTTAATAAACTTCATTTCTCTGGAAAGCTCACCTCTGGAGATCTGTCCTACCCTCTGTATAACCCTCTGTTTTACATCCTCTCCAGTTGGAGAAGTGTGTAGTCATGTAGGACTTGGAGTTAATGACCTAAGAATTAGCACAATCATTCTCAAGAGAGACAATTGCTGCACTGCAGGGCAGAAATGCAGAAAGAGTGTATTATCCTCCTGCATTGACAATACTGAACATTTTCAGAAGGGCCAAGGGGAACTTTTGATCTCTGCAGTCTGAGTTAATCAGGACTGGGAGGTCTAGGATAGAATAGTAAGTCCCCTGAACCAGCCGCTGTGCGGTGTGGTCAGCTCCCTGTGCAGATGAGTTTCCTGAATGTCCTGCTGGAGTTGGGCGCTCTCCTCTCCCCTGTGGGGAGGGGCCCTGAAGAGTGGGGTTTTGTTACAACATTGCTTCTGTTTTATGTTTTGACGTTTTGGCTGCAAGGCTTGTGGTATCTTAGCCTCCTGACCAGGGATGGAACCCACAACCCCTGCATTGGAAGGAACGCCCTAACCACTAGACTGCCATGCTGCTGCTGCTGCTAAGTCGCTTCAGTAGTGTCTGACTCTGTGTGACCCCATAGACAGCAGCCGACCAGGCTCCCCCATCCCTGGGATTCTCCAGGCAAGAACACTGGAGTGGGTTGCCATTTATGTATGAAAGTGAAAAGTGAAAGTGAAGTTGCTCAGTCGAGTCTGACTCTTGGCGACCCCATAGACTGCAGCCTACCAGGCTCCTCCATCCATGGGATTTTCTAGGCAAGAGTACTGGAGTGGGGTGCCATCGCCTTCTCTGCTAGACTGCCATAGAAGCCCCTTTTTGGATGTGTGGGCTTGACCACAGGGACTGGATGATTTCAAAACACTAGATTTGTCAACATTACTTGGTACCCTTGTTCAGTGAGCCCTTGAACACCGGGATGACTGGAACAGAGTCTTCTCCCCAGAGTCCTGTCTCTGGGACGCAGGCTCTCGGAGGCAGCGCCTGCATCGTTTTGTTGGCTCTTATGTGCTTATATGTCACTTGCCCACTGTGGAATCCTTCACCACAAGACACAGAGCACTCTGACCATGTGCCCGTGACCCACCTAAGAACAAAAACTACAAGAGCTTAGTAGGATAGACCTAATGGGGACTGTCTTCCAAAGGGAAAGCTCATCCTAGCATTGTGACTGTTTCAGGGCTGACACACATTATCTGGGAATGGGCAGCAGCACATATAACTCCCAGCCATATTCTCAGAGTTCCTTTCACTCAGAAGCAACAGAATTGCTATGTAGAGACAATAGCATGGGGGTGGGATTAAGTCATCCTCAGGGATACAAAAGCCATCATCTGTGTGGCCTCAGAGAGCACAGCTAAGGAAAAATTAGGTGGAAATTTCAAAAAGGTGGATTTCAACTCATTGAAACCAAAAGGAAGAAAAAGGAAGCAACTATATGCTCCTTGTTATTTAGTTGCTCAGCCATGTCGACTCTTTGTGAGCCCATGGACTGTGCCCTCCAGGCTCCTCTGTCCATGGGATTTCCCAGGCAAGAATACTGGAGTGGGTTGCTATTTCCTCCTCCAGAGGATCTTCTCCACCCAGGGATCGAATCTTGAGTCTCCTGCAGCTCTTACAGGAGAGGCAAGCATATTCTTTACCACTAGTGCCTCTTGAAAATCCCATGGACGGAGGAGCCTGATAGGCTGCAGTCCATGGGGTCGCAAAGAGTCGGACACGACTGCCAGACTTCACTTTCACTTTTCACTTTCATGCATTGGAGAAGGAAATGGCAACCCACTCCAGTGTTCTTGCCTGGAGAATCCCAGGGACGGGGGAGCCTGGTGGGCTGCCATCTATGGGGTCGCAAAGAGTCAGACACAACTGAAGCGACTTAGCAGCAGCAGCAGCACCGCCTCTTGGGAAAATGAATTGGGAGATTGTGATTGACATATATTAACTACTATGTATAAAATAGATAACTAATGAGACCCTATGTACAGCACAGGGAACTCTACTCAGTTCTCTGTGGTGATCTAAATGGGGAGTAAATCCTAAAAAGAGGGGGTGTGTATATACATGGGCTGATTCACTTTGCTGTACAGCAGAAACTAACACAACATTGTAAAGCAACTATACTCCAAAAAAAAA
Source organism: Bos mutus (assembly GCF_027580195.1). Classification (NCBI taxonomy): domain Eukaryota; kingdom Metazoa; phylum Chordata; class Mammalia; order Artiodactyla; family Bovidae; genus Bos; species Bos mutus. The sequence goes on from NC_091637.1 coordinate 22,073,312, forward strand.
AATAAGTAAAATAAAAGATGGTTCTTCTTATAGAGTGGACAAGGCACTCTAGAGAGGAGACAAAACTCAGGAGGCTCCTGACGTGACCCTCATGAAGAATGACAATGGCTTGGACTTAGGTAGGAACAGTGGGAAACTGACAGGAATGGATGAAAGGGAGAGGAAAGAGGGGTGGGTAGCTTAGGAGGTAGTCCTTGTGATCTGGAACACCAGGGGCAGATCAGATTTGGTAGAGATTGAGTTTGATTTTGGATACTTTAAAAACTATTGTTTTGTGTCATCTATGATATTGAAAGGTTATTAATGGTTTTACTCCTGGGGGTGAGGATGATACCATTCTAATGGCAGAAAGCAAAGAGAAACTAAAGAGTCTCTTGATGTGGGTGAAGGAGGAAAGAGCTGGGTTACAACTAAATAGTAAAAAAAACCTAAGATCATGGCTTCTGGCTTCATTACTGCATGGCAAATAGAAGGGCAAAAGGTGGAAGTAGTGAGATTTCCTCCTTTTAGGCTCCAAAATCACTGCAGGTGGTGACTGTAGCCATGAAATCAGAAGACCATTGCTTCATGGCAGGAAAGCAATGACAAACCTAGACAGTGTTGAAAAGCACAGACATTACTCTGCCAGCAAAGATCTGTATTGTCAAGGCCATGGTCTTTGCAGTGGTCACCTACGGTTGTGAGAGATGGGGCTACAGAAGGCAGAACACCTAATAATTGATGCCTTCGAAATGTGGTGCTGGAGAAGACCTGAAAGTCCCTTGGACAGCAAGGAGATCAAACCAGTCAATCTTGAGGGAGATCTACCCTAAATATTCACTGGAGGGTCTGATGCTGAGCCTGAAGCTCCAATATTTTGGTCATCTGATGTGAACAGACAATTCATTGGAAAAGTCCCTGATGCTGGGAAAGATTGAGGGCAGAAGGAGAGGAGGGCGTCAAAGGATGAGATGGCCGGACTGCATCACCAATGCAATGAACATGAACTTGGGCCAACTCTGGGACATGGTGAGGGACAGGGAGGCCTGGTGTGCTGCAGTCCATGGGGTCACAAAGAGTTGGACACAGTTGGGCATCTAAACAACAACAAGACCCTGGGGCAGAGTCTGAGGAATGTGCTTTTCACAAGCACATTGTGATGCTGGCCCACTGCCGTATCTCGTAGGTGAACCCTTGAAGTCGATTTCCCTGTGCTCTTAAGGTCCATTGTGAGTGCAGGGAGCAGTTGAGGGTGGCAATTAAGAGCAGAAGTCTGAAATCAGACTAACCCAACTTGAATTCTGGCCCTCGTACCTGTGTGGCCTAGGCGACCTTTTCCAAATGTATAATAGAGAATGAACAACACCGGAGACATCCCTGGAGGTCCAGAGGTTAAGACCCTGTCTGAGCTTCCAGTGCAAGGGGCTCGGGTTCCCCGGTCAGGGAATTAAGATTGTGCGTGCAGCTTAGTACAACTAAAAAAAAAATTTTTTTTTTAATTTTTGAAAAAGAAAATGAATAATCTCAACTTGATAGGTGAGTGTGAGGTGATCCACATAAACCACTTAGCTGAGCACCTCTTACAGTCCTCGTAAAACAAATGTTAGTGGTTGAGTTATTCAATCAAAATTACCGTGCATTTTAAAACAAGTGAAACACTGGTAGCAAGGAGAGAAGAGTAACTGCAGACACCTCGGTGGGGGCAGTCCTGGTTGTTACAGGGCTGGAATGCAGCTCGTGGCTTCCGGATCTCGTCACAGAAGGCCTCACTGACTTCCTGCCCATTGGCCATCAGGCACTGGGGTCTCTGAATTTGGGCTTCCAAGTGGCCGCACGTGTCGGAACAATGAGTCCAGTTACCAAGCTCCCAGAAAGTCTCTGCAGAAAGAAGAGGAATGTCACAGATGGCCACTGGAGGAGAAAGGATGATGTGCTGGAGATGACCTGGCCAAAGACCACCATGAGCTGCTTTCTGGTTAGTCCCCCATCAAGTTCTGTAGTAGCACAAAGAGAATCTGCCATCAGACGGTGCAAAGTGGTCCTTTATCTCATTTTCCTTGACTAGCTCGTTGTAATACCTGGCGGGGGGCTGGGGGGTGTGGGGATGGGCAACCAGGACGGAGCCTTTGGACCATAGCCTGGGAGAGGGGCTGTCTCAGACCAGCTGGATCTGCCAGCAAAGTCCCAGAGAAGGAGGAGATACTCTGTGCAGTGGGCCAGCTCCTGAGGACTCTCTAAGCAGAGACAAGAGGACAGAAGAGGAGGGTCTTCCCAGGGGATGCCCTAGTGGGTTCTCTTTCTCAAAAGTGGATCAGACCGAGAGAGATGAAAGATGATTTAGCAGGGATTAGGGATTAAGCAGACAGGTTCATGATATATTTCAATTCCATTCTTACTTCTCCACTAATTCTTCTTCTCAACTTCATATGAGTCCTGAAGATGAATAAAGAATTTGTCATGGAGCCCTCTGGAAAGGTGAAAATGGGAGTTTTCTTTAGAAAAGTTGAAGCTGACTGCCTCCAATAATCCTGGCTTGTTTACCTTTTAGTCCTCATTCTAAGCAGCCTTTCCCTTCTCTTTTGACACTGGGTAAAAAGATGAGGTAGGACATGATGAAGACCAATTTGTGTGTGATCACAGAAAGTGCCCGATTTTCTTGTAATGATCACAAGATCACAAGTAAGTAATAGCTACCAGCTGTGTCTACAGGCTGCTCCACCGAGTACATCTATGCCTTTAACTTAATTGTTTTCCGGTGCTTCTTTTTGATTCTGGAATATTTGTCCTAAGTTGCATATAACATTATTTGCAAAGCAGAACAGGATATATTTTTAGCTGCCCCCACCCAGGATTACAGTTTATTTAAAACATTTTTTAGAAATAGCTAAGTTTATTGAAAATTTTCCAGGTTGTAGTTACTGATTTAAAGAATAACATCAATTTTCCATTTAATCTTTATAGCCATCTTGTGATTTAGATTATTTTTACTTGCAGAGGTGGAAATGGAAAAAAGTTAAGTGACTTTTCCAAGGTCCTGCAGCTGCACTGGAACCCAGTGTGTCTGATGCTGAATCTAACTGTTTTAAAATACTACATCACATTTCACAAAGGCCCCTTGACAGTTCAAGGCAAGACATACATGCCTTTCTTTTAAAAAATAGATCTCATTTTTATTGAGGTATAATTCAGATACGATAAAATGCTCAGATGTCAAGCAAGTAATTCTGTGAACTTTCACAATTGTATGTACTTAGGTAACTATGATCCAGAGCAAGGTATATGACATTTCATCACTCGAAAAGCTTCCTCTTGTCTCTTTTTAATCAATTGCCCCCTCCTCCCAGGCAACTACTTCTTTACTTCCAGCCACATACATCAGTAGTATCTGTTCTTGGACTTCGTACAATATGTACTCCTTTGTGTCTGGCTTCTTTTGCTTAACATAATGTTTTTGAGATTCACCCATATTGTTGTGTATATCAGTAAGTCCTTCTTTTTTATTGCTGAATACTATTCCATTAAACGAATATACCATAGTTTGTTTATCCCTTCTCCTATGGATGGCCATTATGAAGTAAAGACTGCGATGAACATTCTTGTATGATTTTGTGTGTGTGTGAACATGTTTTCATTGTTCTTGGGTAAATACCCGTGAATGGAATTGCCGGGTCAAGGGTAGGTGTGTGCTTAACTGCCACATAATTTTCCAGCATTGTTGTCCTCTTTTACCCATGTATCCACAGTGCATGGAGAGTTTCTCTTGATGCCAAAAACTTTACATCATCAGTCTGTTTTCACTATTCTGGTAGGTGTGATACTGCATCTCACTGTGCCTTCAATTTTCATTTTCCTGATTCCATCTGTCAGTATTTTTTGTGAACTACTAGTCTTTTGCCATTGTCTTTCTTGGGGAGGGAGAGTTCATGGTTTACCTGTAATAGTTCCTCATATATTCTGGATATAAGTTCTTCATCAGACACAGGTATTGCCAATCTTTTTCCCAGTCTAAGGCTTATCTGTTCATATTCTTAATAGTCTTTGATGAGCAGATTTTAAAATTTTTGATGAGGTCCAATTTGATTTTTTTTTTTGGTTTTATGATGAATGATTTTTGACAGAAATGAATTGGAAAAGTAGATCATATTTCTTCCCACGTAGAACTCCTCAGTGGCTTCTCATGTTTTGGGAGTAAAACTCCAGTCTTCACCTTGACCCTCAAAGCTCTGAATGATTTGGTCCTCAAAAGCTCTCCAGCTTCATCTCACACCCCTTCTTCCTCTGCCCCACTGCACCCTCACCACATGAATCTTCTTTCTGTTCCTTGACCACGAAAAGCCTGTGCTCACTTTAGAGTCCTCGTGCTCACTGCTCCCTCTGCCAGAAATGCTCTTTCCTCATCTCCTGGCATGGGTGGCTCTACCCCATCCTTTAAGTCTGGACTCATGTATCCCTTCCTCAGAAGGCCTGTCCTGACTCTCTTCACTAAACTAGTGATGCCCAATCACTGGGCATCCCTCCACCCTATTTCCTTTTCTTCATAGCACTTTCCACAGAGAAACATCCTGTATATTTGTTTACCAGTTTATTATCCATATCTCCTACTGGAATGCCAAATCCTTGAGATTAGACATATTATATCCTAGGTGCTCAGGCAGTATTTGTTAAGTTGACAAATGAATTTTTTTGAAATGCTAACTACTGAAGGATTGGCATATTCCACAATGTACACACACACGTGTGTGTGTGTGTGTGTTGCATGTGTGCGTGTGCAGGAGGTGGTAGAACAATGTAGGTAGTTTCAATAAATCAAAGTTTTAACTATTCCAAAGATGTCACCTTTACCATCAATTTCATGAATATCCAATCTTTTAATTAACTGATTTGAAGGCATTCATTTGATTTCATGTTCCATTCCACATGGAACTTCTCTCTGCCTTTGAACATCCTAATTTTTCTGCCTGGAACGTTCTTCTTCCTCATCCCAGAGCAACATCCCGACCTATGTGGAAGCCTGATTGGCTTCTCCAGAGAACTTTAGGGACCGCTCCTCAGAGCTACCGTGTCCCTTGGAGCCGACTCACTGGAAAAGACTCTGATGCTGGGAAAGATTGAAGGCAAATGACAAAGGGGGCAGCAGAGGATGAGATGGTTAACTAGCATCACCAACTCAATGGACATGAATTTGACCTAACTCCAGGAGATAGTGAAGGACAGGGAAGCCTGGTGTGGTGCAATCTATGGGGTCGCAAAGGGTCAGACACGACTTAGTGGCTGAACAACAAACAACCATTACAGTGCTTGTCACTCTGCTTCAAAATATCTGTTCACATGAGCACCTCCTTCTTTAGACTATGAGTTTCTCAAGGGCTAGGTCATCTACGTATTCCCAGCTCTGGCAAGAATAAACTGGGCAAATATTTGTTGAACATGGCTGTTTGTGTCTGTCTATAATTCATGTGTCAAATCCTAACATCCAATGTGATGGTCTTAGGAGGTGGGTCTTTGGGAAGTAATTAGGTCACGTAGGGGAGCCCTCACAAATGAGATTAGCGCCCTTATGAAACATCTTGTATCATGTGGCAAGCATAGCGAGCTGGAACTCCTGCATGGCTACACCCGAAGGACCCCTGACCCTGCTCCTGACCTCTACCCTCGGCTGATTTTAATCTGCATCCTAAGCAACTCTTTGCCTGCTGCAAAGAGAGGTAGCTTGTTCACATATCCCTCCCAGGGCACGGGCTCACATGGGCAGACCCCTCCCAGGGCAGGGGACCCATCTGGGCAGGGCTCAGCACACAGGAACCGTGCACAGAGCCCTTGTTGCAGAGCACCCCCAGCCCTCTTCCTGGGCAGAGTTGGCTCTGAGCACCTCAGAGCAGGATATGGACTAACAGCTGCTCCTGGACAGGTTGTTGACCCTGCGCTTCACTCTATGTGGCCTCTAGAAGCTTCCACTGCACCCAGGGCCCTGGGCCTCTGTCTCCACCCACCACTCCTCCTCTTCCTGACTCCAGGGTTCCTCTCCTTAGGAGAAGGTCTCCTTGAAATTCTGTCCCGCTCATGGCCCAGAAAAAATGATTAGATATCAAGCCAGGGCTGCAGCCACATGTCCATCCTGACCCTCAGGACCGCACTTCTGTTTCTTGCACCTGGCCAGCACAACAAGCCCCATTTTCTGCAACCATGAGCCCCTGATGGGTGAGGATTGGCTGACCTGGGGGAGCCAGCCAGCCTTTCCCAGCAATGCCTGGGTTGAGGTCTTTATAAACACCTGCCTCCAGGCAGTAGGGCTTCCCTTGTGATTCATTTAGTAAATGAATCTACCTGCAAGGCAGGAGATTTGGGGTCAGGAGGATCCTCTGGAGAAGGCAATGGCAACCCACTCCAGTGTTCTTGCCTGAGATATGCCATGGACAGAGGAGCCTGGTGGGTTACAGTCCATGGGATCACAAAAGACCAACCTTACATTTAGATCTTTATCTTGAAAATCTGTTGCTAAATCGTGTTCGGCTTTTTTGCTATCCCGTGGACTGTAGCCCACCTACAGTCCACGATCCTCTGTCCATGGGATTTCCCAGGCATGAATACTGGAGTTGGTTGCCATTCCCTTCTCCAGGGAATCTTCCCAATGCAGGGATCCAAAGCTGAGACTGTTGCATTGACAGGTGGGTTCTTTACCACTGAGCCATACTAAGGTGGGAACTTTATCTTATTTGGAGTTTATTTTTGTATATGGTGTTCAGGAATATTCTAATTTCATTCTTGTTTTCACTGTTCAAGGAACCAGTGAAGTAGGAGATAGATGGGTTCCAGGTTGGAAATTCACAATCAGCCAGCCTCTTCTCTGCATTTCCTGAGGCAACAGATAGGTGGGTTCCAGTTGAAGAATTTACAACCAGCCCCCTGTTTGCTCTCAGAAATTGAAGTAACAACAGAAACAGAGTAAGTAGCCAGTTTTTGTGGAGAAGGCAATGGCACCCCACTCCAGTACTCTTGCTTGGAAAATCCCATGGACGGAGGAGCCTGGTAGGCTGCAGTCCATGGGGTTGCCAAGAGTCAGACACGACTGAGCGACTTCAATTTCACCTTTCACTTTCATGCATTGGAGAAGGAAATGGCAACCCACTCCAGTATTCTTGCCTAGAGAATCCCAGGGATGGGGGAGCCTGGTGGGCTGCTGTCTATGGGGTTGCACAGAGTCGGACATGACTGAAGCAACTTAGCAGCAGCAGCAGCAGCAGCCAGTCTTTGTCTCTTGTAAACACCTCCAGGAAATAATCTTGGCAAGGACAAAGGGAGGCAAAACCTTTGTGGAAACTTGCTGCTTTTTTATGGTGCCTGCACCCGTTTACATTCACATCAAGAGTGCAGGAGTATTCCCTTTTGCCTCCATGCTCTGTGGCACGGATTCCCTGTAGGTGGTGTTTTAGATGGTGGCCATTCTGACCTGTGTGAGAGGGTTTGTCATGGTAGTTTTGTTTTGCCTGGGCTTAGTAGTTAGTGACAGAGAAGGCAATAGCACCCCACTCCAGTACTTTTGCCTAGAAAATCCCATGGACGGAGGAGCCTGGTAGGCTGCAGTCCATGGGGTCGAGAAGAGTCGGACACGACTGAGCTACTTCACTTTCACTTTTCACTTTCATGCATTGGAGAAGGAAATGGCAACCCACTGCAGTGTTCTTGCCTGGAGAATCCCAGGGACGGGGAAGCCTGGTGGGCTGCCGTCTATGGGGTCGCACAGAGTCGGACACGACTGAAGTGACTTAGCAGTAGCAGCAGTAGTGAGCAGGAGTACCTTTCCTGGTGCTTTTTAACTTATACAGTGTGATTATCGTTTGCCTTTTAAAGTTATCTTCTTGAAAGGTGGCCCTGTTTGAATTCCTTTCCAATGTTTTACCCCAAGACATGACTGGAGGGCAGGTGTCATTTACAGCACCCTCCCCAACAACCTGGCTTGTGAATATTCAGAGCCCGACAGCACCTGTTTTAAAGTTGTTCTGGAAAGTGGTCCTAAGGAAACAGCTTTACTTCCTGTACAACTCTGGTCCTCAGGCAATGAGTCTCATGGAAAACTCTGCTCCTGGATCATCAACTAAAGGGAATGTGCCAGAATAAACACCCAAGGCTTGTATCTCTTTTCTCTTCCCCCTTACTCTTTATCCCCAGGACACACCAATTTTTGGAACACCATTCTGCAGAGGGTGCTATCGTCTGTCAGTGGGGCAGCCCTAAGGACAGAGGCTGGAGTTGGGAAATAGGGGACACACGGTGCCCAGGGGACCGTGCAAAGCTTTTCCAGCCCAGAGGCTCCACCATTTTGGGGGTGAAGTAGGCATGATTTCCCTGCATGTGGGCCCACCTGGATCTGGAGATTGGGTGCTCATGCAGATAGCAAGAGGCCCTCTAGGTCCATTGTAGGGAGCACATTTCCTGCTCCCAGCTCCACCTGCCCCGAGAGCCTTCAGTCTTGAGACTGAAGCCTGCTCAGGCTCTAGGGATGTGACACCAGGCCAGGTCACTGTGGCATGAGGGCGAGAGTCACCATTCTTTATTTCTTTTCCTTTTTTTGTGTTTTTATTCCCTAATTTGAATTGGAGTATATAGTTGAATGACAAGGTTGTGGGTTTTTTTTTTTTTTCCTTCCATTTTGGATCTACAGCAACTACATTCACTTATACATAGATGTACATATGTTCTTTTCCATGTTCTTCTCCAGTGCAGGATATTATAGAGTGTTGAATAGGATTCCTGTGTTACACGATGGTTCCTGGTGGCTTCTTTTTATAATATTACCCTCCATATGTTAGACTGAAACAACTGTTTTCTCCCTGACCCACAGATGCTGGGAGCCGGCGAGAGGCACTCCACTCATGACAAAGGTCATGAGGAAGGAGGCTCGGCATACGCAAAGGCGGGATCGAGCCTCAGGAGTCCCCCTGGATATTCTCCAGCATCTACCCCAAAAAACCAGAGTCTGCCTACTTTATTGCTTTGTGCTCTCACCTCTGAATTTACTGGGGGCTGTCCCCCACCACCATCTCACTCTCTCTGACAAAGAGTTAACTTACAACTCCAATTAATGAAGTTCTTGGGCATTAGGAGTGTTTAAATCCAAACCCCTCAGATAGCTCTCTAACTCGCCTGACAAGTTTACCCGGTCTCCTACAGCTATGCATACGATTGTTTACAGTCTCCCAGTCTCGAGAGGCATGGGAAGCTTAAGATATTCAAATAGCCTAGAGCCTCTCAGAGAGTTAGAAACTGTCAGAATAAAACTAGTAAAAGATTTCATTGACAAGCCAATGCTTGCTGCCAAGTTTCCACATCCCCTGTATTGTATCCTTGAATGTGTATTAATTAATATAGTTGGTATGTAGAAAAAATAAGTAGTGGCCTTAGTGTTAGCAACTTTAGACCCTTAAGGTAATACATTCTTTCCTTTGTTGTAAACCCATTACGCCTCTGCCCTATAGGAATGCAATTTTATCTAACACCTTTGGAAAATGGCGCCAAACCTTTAAATAATTACTCTTAGAGAAAAGAAGTCTTACGGTTGACAAACCTTTGTCAAGAGTCATAAAATGTTAATAGGCCTTCTGGCCAGAAGATGATGTAAATCACCTAAACCATTTGTATACGATAAATTTGCAGGAAAGAAACCCTGGTTTTTGATAAGGATCAAAGACTGCTGACTTTGCATCCCCTATTATCCTCTATGTGTAACTTAGGGTATAAAAGCCCCTGTTGAAAATAAAGCTACGGGCCTTGCTCACCAAAGCTTGGTCTCCCCATGTCATTTTTTCTTCTCAATTTCCAGCTGAGTCTCCATCTGGAGCACAGAGGTCCTCTGCGACCATTTATTTGCCTGGGCTTCTAAGACCCACTCGAGAAGGTGTCTAAGGTGGGGGACCTTCCGCTATTCGAGAGGGCGCCTGCGGCCTCCATGGTCAGAGCTAACCTGGTGTCACAGGTTATATTGATTTTCCGTGTAAACCAAGCTACTCAACCTCTTTTCTCCACTGAATTTTCCTATTGAGCTATCCTCATTCTATTACTCTTTATATCTCTAATTAATATTTAAATAAGCTGCCGACGCCCTCTCTCCTTCGAATACCCTGGATCAGCCAGGGCTGGACCTCGGCACCACACCTTTCTTTTCTGGGGACCATAGTTTCTTTTCTCAATCTGTGAGACTGTTTCTCTTTAGTAAAGAAGTTCATTTGTATCCATTTTTAGGTTTCAGCTAGAAGTAATATCATATGCTAATATATCTCCCTGTGTCCCTCACTTCCTTGGTATGATCATCTCTACTTTCTTCTCTAAGGCTGGGTATAGCATTATGTTCTGCTTCTTTATGGCTGAGTGATGTTGCTTCACGTCTGTGTACTCCCATCTTCCTTATCCATTCATCTGTCCTTCTACATTTAGGTTGCTTCGTGTCTTTGCTATGGTATCTAGTGCCACCATGATCACAGGGGAACCACTGTCTTTCAAAATTTTGACTTTCTGGGATGGATGCCCAGGTGTGGGGTTGCTGTGTCCTCATATAATTTTATGTTTATATTTTTTAAGAACCTCCATGGTGTTCTCCCTAGTTCATGTACCATTTCACTCTCCCAACAAGAGTGTAGGAAGGGTCCCTTCCCCTCACACCCTCTCTAAACTCTTTTTTGGAGACGTTTAGAGATGGCCAATCTCATCAGTGTAAGGTGATACTCACTGGACTTCTGATTGGCCTGTCTCTAATAATTAGCAATGCTGAACATCTTTTCATGTGCCTAATAGCAATCTGTATGCCTTCCTGGAAGAAATATCCATTTTGATCTTTGGCCCATTGATTTGTTGGGCTGTTTGTCTTTTTGATATTAAGCTACAAGGGCTGTTTCTACGTTTTGGACACAAATTCCTTGTGAGTATCTTCATTTGAAAATATATTTTCCCATTGTGAGGGTTGTCTTTCTCTTTTGTTTAAGGTTTCCTTTGCTGTGCAAATGCTTTCAAGATTAATTTGGCCCTGTTTTCTAACTTCTCATTTCTTTTTCATTATTCTGAGAGGTAGATCCCAAAAGCACTTGATGGAATTGATGTCACAGCATGTCCCACCTATAGTTTCCCCAGTAATTTCATAGTATCCGTCCTTACACTCAGATCTTTGTCTTATTAGAAGTTTATTTTTGTGTATGGCTTGAGGAATGTTCCAACTTCATTCTCATTTTCATTGCTTAAGGAACCACCACACTGTCCTCCACTTTGGCTTTCACCTATTCTCATTTCCAGCAATGGAGGAGGAAGGTTCCGTTTTCTCCACAGCATCTAGTGGATTTAACTTTTGTAGTTGTTGTTGTTCAGTCACTCAGTCACGTCCAACTCTTTGTGACCCCATGGGCTGCAGCACACCAGGCTTTCTGGTCTTTCACTGTCTCCCTGAGCTTGCTCAAACTCATGTCCATTGAGTCAGTGATGCCATCCAACCATCTCATCCTCTATCACCCCCTTCTCCTCTTGCCCTCCATCTTTTCCAGCATCAGGGTCTTTTCCAATGAGTCAGTTCTTCTCATCAGGTGGCCAAAGTATTGGAGTTTCAGCATGAGTCCTTCCAGTGAATATTCAGTGCTGATTTGCTTTAGGATTGACTGGTTTGATCTCCTTACAGTTCAAGGGACTCTCAAGAATCTTCTCCAACATCACAATTTGAAAGCATCAATTTTCAGCATTCAGCCTTCCTTATGGTCCAACTCTCACATCTTTACATGACTACTGGAAAAACCATAGCTTTGACTATACGGACCTTTGTCAGCAAAGTCATGTCTCTGCTTTTTAATACACTGTCTAGGTTTGTCATAGCTTTTCTTCCAAGGAGCAATTGTCTTATTTTCGTGGCTGCAGGAATAGTCCACATTGATTTTGGAGCTTGAGGAAATGAAATCTGACACTGTTTCCACCTTTTCCCTATCTATTTGCCATGAAGTGATGGGACCAGATGCCAGGATCTTCTTTTTTTGAATGTTGAGTTTTAAGACAACTTTTTCTTTCCTCTTTCACCTTCATCAAGAGGCTCTTTAGTTCCTCTTTACTTTCTGCCATTAAAGTAGTATCATCTGCATTTCTGAGGTTGTTGATATTTCTCCTGCCAATCTTGATTCCAGCTTGTGAGTCATCCAGCCCGGCATTTCACATGATATACTCTGCATATAAGTTAAATAAGTAGGGTGACAATATACAACCTTGACATACTCCTTTTCCAATTTGGAACCAGTCTGTTCCATGTCCATTCTAACCTTTGCTTCTTGTGCATAGAGGTTTCTCAGGAGGCAGGTAACATGTTCTGGTATCCCCATCTCTTCAAGAATATTCCACATTTTGTTGTGATCTACATAGTAAAAGGCTTTAGCATAATCAATGAAGCAGAAGTAGATTTATTTTTTTAATTCCCTTGCTTTTTCAATGATCCAACAGATGTTGGCAATTTGATCTCTGGTTCCTCTGCCTTTTCTAAATTCAGATTGTACATCTGGAAATTCTTGGTTCATGCACTGCTGAAGACTAGCTTGAAGGATTTTGAGCATAATCTTGCTAGCATGTGAAATGAGTGCAATTGCATGGTAATTTGAACATTCTTTGGCATTGCCTTTCTTTGGGATTGGAATGAAAGCTGACCTTTTCCACTCCTGTGGCCACTGCTGAATTTTTCAAATTTGCTGACAAATTGAGTGCAGCACTTTAACAGCATCATCTTTTAGGATTTGAAATAGCTCAGTTGGAATTCTATCACCTCCACTACCTTTGTTCATAGTAATGCTTCCAAAGGTCCACTTGACTTCACACTCCAGGATATCTAGCTCTATGTGAGTGCCCACACCATCGTGGTTATCTGGGTCATTAAGAACTTTTTTGTATAGTTCTTCTGTGTATTCTTGCCACCTCTTCTTAATCTCTTCTGCTTCTGTTAGGTCCTTGACATTTTTGTCCTGTATTATGCCCATCTTTGATGAAACGTTCCCTTGGTATCTCCAGTTTTCTTAAAGAGATCTTTAGTCTTTCCCATTCTATTGTTTCCTCTTATTCTTTGCATTGTTCACACAACAAGGCTTTCTTATGTCTCCTTGCTATTCTCTGGAATTCTGCATTCAGTTAAGTGTATCTTTCTCTTCTCCTTTGCCTTTCTCTTTTTTTCTTATCTCAGCTATTTGCAAGGCCTCCTCACACAACCATTTTGCCTTCTTGCATTTCTTTTTCCATATGCCTTCCTAGAAGAAATATCCATTTTGATCTTTGGCCCAGTGATTTCTTGGGTTGTTCAATTTTTTGATATTAAGTTGCAAGAGCTGTTTCGGACATGAATTTCTTGTGGATATCTTCAATTACAAATATGTTTTCCTGTTCTGAGGGTTGTCTGTCTACCCAGTTATGAATTCTTTTCAGTGACCTAGGAGACTCCTGGAGGGCAGTTGTTGTTTACTTATACCCCCACCCCCCTACACCAGGACCTTGTGAATATTAAGTGCTAGTCAACACAGCTTTTATAGTTGTAGTTACCAATATGGCCACAAGGCGGCAGCATTTCTTTTTGCCCCACTTTCTTTTTCTTAACCTTTTCCTGAACATTTATTGTTTTTTTTTTTTTGGAATAGGGCTTCCCAGGTGGTACTAGTGGTAAAGAAGACCCTGCCCGCCAATGCAGGAGACTTATCTTTTTGTAGGTGTTTTGAGATGGCTGTCTGGACCAGTGTGAGGTGATATCTCATTGCACTTTTGATTTGCCTTTGTGTCAGAATGAGTTATCTGAGCGTGTTATCATGTGCCTAATCACAATCTGTATGTCTTCCTCCAGGAAATGTGCATCTCTGTGTTTTGCCCGTTTGTGTCTTGGGTTGTTGTGTTTTTGATATTGAGCTGTATGGGGCTCTTTGTTTTGGAGATGAATTCCTTGTGAGTACTTCATTTGCAAATATTTCTTCCCATTCCAGGTTGCAGTTGTCTTTCATTTGGGGTTTCCTTTGTTGTGCAAATGCTTTTATGGCTAACTGGGTACTGTTTTCTTATTTTTGGTTTATTTTTCGTTCATCTAAGAGGTGTATCTGAAAAGACCTTGCTGTGATTTATGTTATCGTGTGTGCTGGCTATCCTTGTCAACACTTTCATAGACTCCATCCTGACATGTAGATGTTTTATTTGGAGTTTGTTTTGTGTATGGTGTTAGGGAGTACTCTAACCTCGTTTTCTTTGCCTCAATAATCTTCGCACATCCTTTACAGTGTCTGTTACCAATTTATATTCCCAGCATTAGGGGAGGAACATTCTCTTTACTCCACACCTTCACCAGTGGCTATTGTAGAGATTCTGAGAATGGCCACTCTGAATGGTGTGAAGTGATAAGTTGCTGTGGTTTTGATTTGTGTTTCTAATATTTAACAATGTTGACATCTTCTCATGTGATTCTTTTTAAAGGGTCAAAAACTACATTTGATATTCTGTGAAAAATGACAGGATGATCTCGCTTCATCTTCAAGGCAAACCATTCAACATCACAGTAATCCTAGTCTATGCCCCAACCACTGATGCCAAGGAAGCTGAAGCTGAACAGTTGTGCAAAGACCTATGAGACTTTCTAGAGCTAACACCACAAAAACAATGTCTTTTTCATCACAGGGGATTGGAATGAAAAAGTAGGAAGTCAAGAAATACCTGAAGTAACAGGCAAGTTTGGCCTTGGAGTACAAAATGAAGCAGGGAAAAGGCTAACAGAGTTTTTTAAGAGAACACACTGGTTATAGCAAACATCCTCTTCCAATAACACAAGAGACAATTCTACACATGGACATCACCAGATGGTCAATACCAAAATCAAATTGATTATATTCTTTGGAGCCAAAGATGGAGATGCTCTATACAGCCAGCAAAAACAAGACCATGAGCTCCTTATTGCAAAATTCAGAGTTAAATTGAAGAAAGTAAGGAAAACCACTATGTCATTCAGATATGACCTAAATCAAAACCCTTATGATTATACAGTAGAAGTGACAAATAGATTCAAGGGATTAAACCTGACAGACAGAGTGCCTGAAGAACTATGCATGGAAGTTCTTAACACTGTACAGGAGGCAGTGATCAAAACCACCCCCAAGAAAAAGAAATACAACAGATCAACATGGTTGTCTGAGAAGGCCTTACAAATAGCTGAGAAAAGAAGAGAAGCAAAAGGCAAAGGAGAAAGGGAAAGATACAATTAACTGAATGCAGAGTTCCAGAGAATAGCAAGGAGAGATAAGAGAGTCTTCATTAGTGAACAATGCAAAGAAATAGAGGAAAACAATAGAATGGGAAAGACTAGAGATTTCTTTAAGAAAGTTGGAGATACCAAGGGCACATTTCATGCAAAGATGGGCACAATAAAGGAGAGAAATGTCAAGGACCTAACAGAAGCAGAAGATATTAAGAGGTGGCAAGAATACACAGAACTGTACAAAAAAAGGTCTTAATGACTTCGATAACCACAAACATGTGGTCATTCATCTAGGGGCAGACATCCTGGAATATGAAGTCAAGTGGGCCTTAGGAAGCATTACTATGAACAAAGCTAGTGGAGGTGTTGGAATTCCAGCTGAGCTATTTCAAATCCTAAAAGATGATGCTGTTAAAGTGCTGCACTCAATATACCTGCAAATTGGAAACTCAGCAATGGCCACTGGAGTGGAAAAGGTCAGTTTTCATTCCAATCCCAAAGAAGGGCAGTGCCAAAGAATGTTCAAACTATTGTACAATTGCACTCATTTCACATGCTAGCAAGGTAATGCTCAAAATCCGTCAAGCTAGGCTTCAACAGTACGTGAACTGAGAACTTCCAGATGTACAAGCTGGGTTTTGAAAAGCAGAGGAACTAGAGATTGCCAAAATTTGTTGGATCATAGAGGAAGCAAGGGAATTCCAAAAGGACATCTCCTTCTGCTTCATTGACACACTAAAGCCTTTGACTATGTGGATCAAAACAAATTGAAAAATTTTTAAAGAGATAGGAATACCAGACCACCTTATCTGCCTCCTGAGAAACCTGTATGCAGGTCAAAAGCAACGGTTAGAGTTGAACATGAAACAATGGGCTGGTTTCAAATTGGGAAAGGAGTGCATCAAGGCTGTATATTGTCACCCTGTTTATTTAACTTATATGCAGAGTACATCATGTGAAATGCCAGGCTGGATGAAGCCCAAGATGGAATCAAGATTGCCAGGAGAAATATCAATAACCTCAGATATGCAGATGATACCACTCTGATGGCAGAAACTAAAGAGCTTCCTGATGAGGGTAAAAGAGGAGAGTGAAAAAACTGGCATAAAACTCAACATTCAAAAAACTAAAATCATGGCATCTGATCCCATTACTTCATGACAAATAAATGGGGAAAAAATGAAAACAGTGACGGACTTTATTTTCTTGGGGTCCAAAATCGCTGCAGATGATGACTGCAGCCATAAAATTAAAAGATACTTGCTCCTTGGAAGACAAGCTATGACAAACATTTCTTCTGTTGCTCAGTTGTATCTGACTCTTTGGGAACTCGTGGACTGCAGCGTGTCAGGCTTCCCTGTCCTTCACCATCTCCCAGAGTTTGCTCAAACTCATGTCCATTGAGTTGGTGATGCCATCCAACCATCTAACCCTCTGTCATCCCCATCTCCTCTTGCCCTCAGTCTTTCCAGCATCAGGGTCTTTTCCATTGAGTTGGCTCTTCGCATCAGGTGGCTAAAATATTGGAGCTTTATTTTCAACATCAGCCCTTCAAATGAATATACAGGGTTGGTTTCCTTTAATATTGACTGGTTTGATCTCCTTGCATCCAAAGGACTCTCAAGAGTCTTCTCCAGTACCACAATTTGAAAGCTTCAGTTCTTCAGGCTCAACCTTGTTTTTGGTCCAACACTCACATCTGTATACGACTGCTGGAAAAATAAGTAGCTTTTACTCTCACATATGGGATATCAAATTTGTCTTCACACATTGCCTGCTATATTTAGACTCTTGGTTCATACTTCATGTAACCACATACTGTGGTAATTAAATACAATTAGAAACTAAGCTTTATTTTAAGGATGTGGTTTGCCGACCAGCAGCGTAGGAATGTTCCATTTTCTTCAGCTCCTGTTACCCTGGTATGACATCTCAAAGCTCATAAACTCTTGCTTGTTTATGTGATTATAAATTTCATTTTAGCTCAGTTTGAACAGAGAAGCAAAAAAAAATTAGGGGGCCAGTTTTTTCAGGTTTCTTTAGGGAGAGAAAGGTATCTGTTAGAAGACAAAATACATGCAGCCTGTGGCCTCTTTGAGTCACTTATTGTTTGCAGGAATTTTCTTCTAATTTTTTGTCAAGTGTGATCTTTCATTCATATAATAACAAATAAGAGAATTAGAAGAAACTAATTTGAAATGATAGCTTGCTTCTACTCAGAAAATCTGAACACAAATAAACCAATGTGAACCACAAAGATCAGGGTGCCAAGCTTTTAAGAATATATTAGGTTTGCAAATAATAACTAGTATGCTTGTTTTTTCAAGAGTATATTTTTGCTCTGATAAATAATAAGCTTTTCCAGAAGGCTTCCAGTGTCCACCTCCTGCTGGAGGCCTGGGATGCTGGAATCAGGCCACTTCCTGTCTGTCTTTACAAGACACTGAGCTGCACTCTAAGAATATCTTGGCTCTGCCCAGGATCTGGACCATTAAGGGGCCACAGAAATTGGTACCGGTTTTGTTTTGCCTGTTGAAATGTTTAATGGCAAAGGTTCTTTCAATTCCTGATGTGGGTGAAGTGTGGAGCCCAGTGATGATTTCTTTGAGAGATGTACATCCTAGTCCCCACACGAGGGTGAGCCCCATGTCCAACGATGAGAGACTCTGCATGTGTGTGGCCGGTGCCTCCTAGAGAGCAGCTTTACGCTAGTCTAAACCCAAGTTCTGTCTACATGGTAGATTCAGGCCTCCCTAAATCTTGTCTGGGGGTTCCCTTGTAGCTGAGATGGAAAAGAATCTGCCTGCAATGCAGGAGACTTGGGTTCGATCCCTGGGTTGGGAGGATCACCTGGAGAAGTGAATGGCTACCCACTACCAATATTCTTGCCTGGGGAATTCCATGCATAGAGGAGCCTGGCAGGCTACAGTCCATGGGGTCACAAGTGTCAGACATGATAACACTTTCATTTTCACTTTTCAAGTCCAGTCTACACTGATGATGTTTAATGAGACCATGCACTTTCTGCAGTGAGGACATTTAGGCCCTACTGTTCTGTCTGCGCTGGGACACTGGGACCCGGGTGGAGGCCTGGCCTGACCTCTGTCTGGGAAACTCCGTGCCTGCTTCTGAGTGTCAGTGCTCAGATGTCTGGGGTCTGGGGCTGGGGTGGGCTTCTCTGGGAACCATGCTCTCCTCTGAGTGGGCTTCCCTGGCCCTCCCAGGGGTCAGTGCTGTGGTCGGGCTCCTAGTCTGTCCCCCGCCAGATTCACCTTCCCTGGGGCTCCTGGAGACACCTCAGGTGGGCCACCTTGTAATCATTCCAATTTTCCAGCACATTCAGGTTGAGTAGGGAGGCAGGTTCACCTGGTGAATTGGTTCCAGGGCACAGGGATCAGGCATAAAGTCAATGGGCAGCAGGTGAGGCTGCTGCTGTGGTCTCCTTCCAGTCCACTGTCTCCTCCGAAGAGAACAGAGCTGCCCCTCGTCTTTCAGCCCAGCTCTCCCGTGTTTTCTCAACACCTCAGTGGGACAAGAAAGACAGAGCCTGCCAGAACCAAGATAGTGTGTTCACCTGTAGCATGAGCTTTCAAACCAGCAAAAATCACACAGAACCAAAGTGAAAACAGGAGGGGCCTGACTTCTCAGGGACAATTGAGGGGAGAGGAGACTGACCCTAGACTTCTTTCAAGGGTCCCTGGAGGTCCCAGGGACCTGGCTTGTTTACACACTGGGGGCCCTCCAACCACAACCATGGTGTTCTGACCAACGGGACATAGACTTCAGGTTGGGTGGTCTGGGGACTGTGTCTGACCCCATCTGCATGGGTCAGGATCACGTGTGTGGGGAGACCACACACACACAAAGCTAAGAAAAAGGGAAGAATACGTGAGAGCTTCACTTGTGTTTGGGAATTAATACTTTGTGGTGTTCACTTTATACAGCATGTTCCTGTTTGCTTCTTTACCCCTGGCTCAGGTGTCTACCTCGTAATCATTCCGATTCTCTAGGATGAGCATGGCGAGAAGGGAGGCAGGTCCACCTGGTGAGCTGATTGCAGGGCACGTGGATCAGGCAAAAAGCCAATGGGCAGCAGGTGAGGTCGCTGCTGTGGTCTCCTTCTGGTCAACTGTCCCTACTCAGCAGAGAGCAGACCTGCCCCTCGTCTCCCAGCCCTGCGTCTGGCATGTTTTCTCAACACCTCAGTGAAAACAAGAAAGAACCAAGCCTGCCAGAATCAAGGTAGTGTGTTCAACATTATCATGACACCTGTAAAAACCATTAATATAACACAGAACCAAAGGGAAAAGAGGAGGACTTCTCTGGGACAGTGTGGGGAGAGGAGACCAACCCTACCTCTTTATGCTGTCCCAGGGGGTTACAGGAACCCACTTGTTTTCACTTTAGGGGCCCAAGCAGCAGAGACCTGGTGTCCTAACCATGGTCAGGGGACCCTAAGTGGAGGGTCTGGGGAGGTGGTGTCACCTTGGAGACTGTGGAAGTGATTCCCCAGGTACAAGGTCTGGAGATTGTGTGGGTCTCACCCCATCCACATGGGTCAGGATCCTGTACCCGGAGAACACATGTCTGCTCTTTACCTGCAGTTTGTCTCGTCTCCTCAGAAGTTCCCAGCATCTGAATTGAGGGTGTTGCCCTGATTAACCTGTGGTCCTTTTCCTTCTCTTCATCTTGTCGCATTCACATGAGGTCAGGCATCTTTGAGTGGGTTTCTGCTCTGTGATCTGCTGAGTGAAAATCTTTGCTGGTGTCATGTTACTCTCATAGCATATCACATGTCTATTCACAGGGGCCATGACTGTCTGGTTTCCCCTAGACTGAGCTCAGGTAAAAATAAAATTTGTAATTTTATTGTTATTTTAAATTTGAGTAGAGTTGATTTCCAATGTTTTGTTTTAGGTATATATGAACTTTCTTCAGTTATACATAGACATACATCTATCCTTTTACTGTTTTTTGCCTCATATGGGATATTAACTTTTTTTCAGTAGAGTTGCCTGTTCTATTTATTGCATAGGTCCTTTTTCATTATCAACTTGATATATATTAGTGTGTTTATTTTCATTCCAAACTCTTAATTTATCTCTGCCTTCTAACTTTGTTTTGATGATCATGATTTGGTGTTCTCAGTCTGTGAGTCTGTTTCTGTTTTGTACATTCGTTCACTGGTATGAATTTATAGATCCCACCTATCCACGCCATCTTAGGATAGTTGTCTCTTTCTCCCTGAGTTACCTTACTTAGAATAATAATTTCTTAGTACATCTATGCTGCTTCCAATATTATTTTTTCTGTTTTATGACCATGTAGTCTTCGTTTTTCTGTCACGGGATATTTTGGTGGATTCTAAGTCTTGGCTGTTGTAAATAGTGCTATCCTGAAAATTGGGGTGCATGTGTCATTTCAAATGATGAGTTTCTCCAGATCTAAGCCTGGTAAGGGATTGCAGGATCATATGATACATCTATGTTTAGTTTTTCAGAGAACCTCCATGCTGTTTTCCCTAATGGCTTCACCAGTTACATTCCCACCACGATTGTGGGAGGATTCCCTTATCTGTACATCCTCTGCGGTATTATTCTTTGTAGATCTTTTTGACAATGGCCATTGTGATCAGTGTAAAGTAATACCTCATTGTAGTTTGATTGGCATTGATTTAATAATTACTGGTGTGGAGTATCTTTTCATGTGCTTTTATTATTTTATACCTTATGAGTACAATTTACCTCTTGAAACTTGGCCCTGTTTGGAATTCTTTTCTCCTAACTTATCCCAGGACATTTTTGAGGGCAGGTGTCGTTTACAGCCCTGTCATACTAGTGACTATTAAGAGCTCTTCAGCACCTGTTTTATGGTTTCCCTGCTGGCTCAGTGGTAAAGAATCCACCCGCAATGCAGGAGACTTGCAGGAGACAAGGGTTCAGTCCCTGGGTTGGGAAGATGCCCTGGAGGAGGAAATGGCAACCCACTCCTATATTCTTGCCTGGAGACTCCCAAGGACAAAGGGGCCTGGTAGACTATGGTCCCTATGGTCACAAAGAGTCAGACACAACTGAGCGACTAAACAACAGCAGCACCTGTTTTAATGTGTGTGTTGATCAGAACCGGTTAATTCCTCCCTGCTCCCCCTTTGCATTTTGGCACCTATAACTTTCTTTCCCAAGTCTGTGATGCTTCTCTTTTGTAATGAAGTTCATTTGTATCCATTTTTAGATTCCACCAGAAGGGGTATTCTATGATATCTCTCTCCCTGTCTCACTTCAGTTAGTATGATCACCTCCGGTGCTTCCCTGCTGGAAACGGCACTGTTTCATCCTTATGTATGTCTGAGTAATACTGTGCTGGGTATATGTACCCCATTTCCTGTATCCATCCATCTGTCCTAGTATACTGGAGTTGCTTCTTTGTCTTGGCTATTGTACCTAGTGCTGCCATGATCAGTAGTGAGGTATAGGTGTGTTTTTAAATTTTGGTTTTTCTCTGGATCTAAGCAGCCATGAAATTAAAAGACGCTTACTACTTGGAAGGAAAGTTATGACCAACCTGGACAGCATATTAAAAAGTAGAGACATTACTTTGCCAACAAAGGTCCGTCTAGTCAAGGCTATGGTTTTTCCTGTGGTCATGTATGGATGTGAGAGTTGGACTGTGAAGAAGGCTGAGCACGGAAGAATTGATGCTTTTGAACTGTGGTGTTGGAGAAGACTCTTGAGAGTCCCTTGGACTGCAAGGAGATCCAACCAGTCCATTCTGAAGGAGATCTGCCGTGGGATTTCTTTGGAAGGAATGATGCTAAAGCTGAAACTCCAGTACTTTGGCCACTTCATGTGAAGAGTTGACTCATTGGAAAAGACTGTGATGCTGGGAGGGATTGGGGGCAGGAGGAGAAGGGGAAGACAGAGGATGAGATGGCTGGATGGCATCACTGACTCGATGGACGTGGGTCTCAGTGAACTCTGGGAGTTGGTGATGGACAGGGAGGCCTGGCGTCCTGCGATTCATGGGGTCGCAAAGAGTCGGACACAACTGAGCAAATGATCTGGTCTGATCTGAAGCCTTGGTATGAAATTGCTGCATCGCTTGGTATTTCTATGTTTAGTTTTTAAAGACCCTCTATAATGTATTCCCTAGTGAGTGTACCATTTTATATTCCTACCAACAGTGTAGGAGGGCTGCCTTCTCTTCACACCCTCTGCAGAATTTATTGCTGTAAGTTTTTTGATATGGCCATTCTGATCAGTGTGAGGTGACACCTCATCATACATTTGATTTGTTTTTCTTTAAGAACTAGTGATGCTGAGCATCTTTTTATGTTCTTTATGGCCATCTCTATGACCTCTCTGGAGAAATGTGCATTTAGATCTTTAGGCTATTTTTTATTGAGATTTTGTTGTTGTTGCTGTTTATATTGGGCTTCCCTGTGGCTCAGATGGTAGAGAATCTGCTTGCAATGCAGGCAACCCGGGTTCGAACCCTGGGTCAGGAAAATCCCCTGGAGAAGGAAATGGCAACCCACTCCAGTATTCTTGCCTGGAGAATCCCATGGTCAGAGGAGCCTGGTAGGCTACAGTCCATGGGGTTGCAAGGAGCCGGACACGACTGAGCGACTCACACACAGACACACATATTGAGCTGTATGAGTGATTTGTGTTTGTTTCGGGTGTTCAGGAACTTGGTTCATTAATACATAATATTTATCTATTCTCGTTTGGGTTCTTTTTTCATATAGGTGATTAAACTGTGTTCAGGTAACTTCCCTGTGCTATTCAGTAGGTACTTGTTGATCATCTATTTGATGTATATTATTGTGTGTATGTTAATTCCAATCCCTTAAATTATCCTGCCTGCTTCTGGAGGACAACAGGCACTCCAAGTCCATTGTGGAGGCACACAGCCTGCCACATGCTCCCAGCCCTCTCAGCCCCAGGACACTCCAGCCTGGGACCCAAGCCAGTCAGGCTCCAGGGATGTGACAACAGTCTTTTTTTTTTTTTTGCTTTTAAAAAAATTTTTATTTTTAAAATTAATTTATTTTAGTTGGAGAATAAGTACTTTACAATATTGTGATGGTTTTTGCCATACATCAACATGGATTGGCCTCAGGTATAAATGTGTCCCCACATCCTGAACTCCCCACCATCCCTTTGAATTGTCCCAGAGCACTGGCTTTGGGTGCCCTGTTTCATGCATTGAAGTTGCGCTGGTCATCTGTTTTCCATATGGTAATGTACATGTTTCAATGCTGTTCTCTCTCTCAAATCATCCCACACTCACCTTCTCCCACTGAGTCCAAAAGTCTGTTCTTTACATTGGTTTCTCTGATCAGAGTTAACATTTCTTTTTCGTTTTTTCCACCATTTGAACTGGAGTATATAGGTGAATTACTGCCTTGTTGGTGTTTTTTTTTTCTTCCTTTTCTTTCTACCACACCTTGTTTTACTTCTGTTAATACATAATGTGTATATATTTTGTTTTTTTTTTTTTCCATATAGGTTATTACAGAGTGTGGAGTAAGTTTCATTGTGTTATACAGTGGGTCTTGGTCATTTATTTTATAAACAGTATTCAGCATATATTAGTCTGAAGTTGCTCATTTCTCCATGCTCCATATCTTTATATCTTCATGACTGGAAATTTCTAAGTCTATGAGGCAGTGTCTCCAGGCAAGCAGTTCATTTTTATCCATCTTTAGATTCCACCTAGGAGTGATATCATATGATACTTGTCTCTCCCTGTCTGCCTCAATTCACTTGGAATGATCATCTCTCCTTTCTTTTCTGTGGCCCAACTTGACATTATTTCCTAGTTCTTGATTGTTGAGAAATATTGTATTGTGTACATGTACCCCATTGTCTGTATATCCATTCATCTGTTCTACAGTTAACTTGATTCTCTGTCTTGGCTGTTGTACATAGTGGGGCCAGAATCACAGGGTGACTCATCTCTCTTATAATTTTGGCTGTCTCCACCTGGCTTTCTCAGTGCCATCCAGTCCAGACATGAGACACAGTGCTCAGACTCCAGGGATGGGATAGCATCCCAAGAGAGGGAGTTTGCAGGGAATAAACTAGGCATTGCTTTCTTTCTCTTTCTTTTCCTCATGCCAATCCCATGTTGGAGTATAGTTGATTTGTAGTTTTGTGCTTACTGTCAGTGTACAGCACTTGGTTCAGTATTGACATATAGATACAATATGTCTGTTCTTGATTCTTTTTCCATAGAATTTCCTGCAGAAGGCAGAGCAAAGTTCCACGTGCTTATATGTACCGCATCTTCTTTAAGTTGTGATTTGTCCGTGCACATTTTGATGGTTCTGTGTCTCGGCTGTTGTAAGTAATGCTGCAGTGAACGTTAGGGTGCGTGTGTCATTTTGAATGATGGCTTTATCAGAACACCAGGCCTAGGTGTGGGCTGTCAGTTCCTAGGCATATTTCCCTTGAAAGTTTTTTGGCATGTCAAAGCTGTCTTTTCTAGTAGCTATTGCCAGTGTCCCTTCCTACCAACTGTGTGTGTGTGGGGGGGGTTCCCCATCTCCGCTTGACCCTCTCCCCCCCATTACTGTTTGTAGACTAGTGAGGATGGTCATTCTGACTGGTATAATTTGATTTCTTGTAGTTGTTTTGATTGGCATTCCTCCTGTAATAATTTGGGATGCTGAACATCTTGTCCTGTGAAGGTATGGTTTTTTCTTTTTCTTTTCTCCTTCGTGGTTGTGAGAAAAATACACATGTTACAGTTAACTTTTTGATAGTGGGTTGTGTTTGTAATTTATTTCTGCAATATTCTCCCTAGGACTTTTCCTGAGGGCAACTGTCATTAACAGCCCCCCCAATCTTGTGAATTGGAGGTGCCAGTAAGCACAGGTCAGGCTTCCCTGGTGACTCAGATGGTAAAGAATCCACCTGCAATTCAGGAAACCCGGGTTCGATCCCTGGGTCAGGAAGATCGCCTGGACAAGGGAATGGCAACCCACTCCAGTATTCTTGCCTGGGAAATCCCATGTTCAGAGGTGCCTGGCTGGTAAGCACCGGTGGACAAGTTGTAGTTACAGAAAATGTCCACGTGGTGGCAGCAGTTTTCATTCCCAACTCTGGTTCTTGGGGGCAACCAGAACCTAAGGAAGAGTTGGCTTCCTAGGCTGTGAACTGGAGTGGAATGTGCCTGAGCAAACACCCAAGGCCTTGTGTCTCACTACTGTTCCCCCTAAAGCTTCACCCCTTTCCTCCAGACTCATCTCAACCGGGGCCACAGAACCCTGCTGAGGTGCTAGGAGGCTACACTCTCAAGAAGGAGGTTTAAGCTGGGAACCCCAGCACCAGGAGAACTGAAAGCTAGGTGGCATTTCCAAGGTCCTTGAGGCCAGACGGTCGTCACAACATCCTTTAGGTGCGCTAAGGACTATGGTCCCTGTCAGAGCAAACCAGAAGTTACAAGTTTAAGAGGGGGCTCAATTAAGGGCACCCTGTCTGGTGGTTTCAACCCCACCCCAGTCCAGCCTTGGACCGAAGTCTGCTCGGGCTGCAGCCATGGGGTAGCAGCCAGGGTCAGGATGTCGGCAGAAACAAGCTAGGCAAGGCTTTTCTTCTTTATTCTTTAATTTCATGCCTGTGGTATGCTGCAGTGTAGTCGGTGTGCAGTGTTGCACCTGCTGTCAGTATCCAGCCACCTGGTTAAGTTGTGACATGTATGTAGAGCATATGTATTCTTTTTCAGATTCATATGCTGTGGAAGTTATTGCAGAAGGTAAAGCAAAGTCCCCTGTGCTGAATATCGTGTCCTTGTGGACTGTTACATGTACAGACTTCTGTGGATATGGTAGAGATACAGGTTTCTGTGGAAGGAACGAAGAAAGGAAGGGGATAATCCTTGTAGATTATCTATTACACATACACATTTCTGTGTATGTGTTAGTCCTGACTTCCTAATTCATCCCTGGCTTTTCTTTGGTTTTATTAATTTTTTTTGAATTCTTTGTTTGTATTTGAATTCGCAGAGTCTCTTTTTATGTTTAAATTCTGCTTTATGTTATGTTTATGTTTTATGTATTATGTTTTATGTTTATGTTTAAATTTTATGTTTACATTCCCTTGTATCTTTTGCCTAGAAGGGACATCACATTTGGTGTACGATCCTCCAAGATCTATCCCTGTGACTACGAGTGGTATAATTTCATGGTTTCAGTGGTAGTCTTTCATGGCTGAGTATTAGATCATTTTCTGTTTGTGCCACATTGCTTTTAGGCTTCAATCTGAAGGTGGACACTTTGCTGGGTCTGTGTTCAGCTGCTCTAACTAGTGCTGAAGTGAACATTGGGGTGCGCGTGCCTTCTTGAAAGACGGTTTTCCTGGGATACAGGCCCAGGTGTGGGAATGTCGGATGGTAGGCTTAGTTTGCATTTATGTTTGTAGACTTGTAAGGATGGCCAGTCTGGTGAGATTTGATTTCTTGTTGTCATTTTGGTTGGCATTCCTCCTGTAGTAATTAGGAATGCTCAGCATCTGGTCCTGTGGCAGGCTTTTTTTTTTTTTCCTCCTTCATGATTGTGAGGAAAATTTATCAGTTTTAGTTGATTTTTTGAAAGTCAGTTGTGCTTGTATTTTTTTCTGCAATATTCTCCCCAGGACCTTTCCTGAAGGCAGCTGTCATTAACAGTCCCCGAGATCTGTTGAATTGGAGGTACCTGTAAGCGCAGGTCGGAGAAGGCAATGGCACCCCACTCCAGTACTCTTGCCTGGAAAATCCCATGGATGGAGGACCCTGGTAGGCTGCAGTTTTGAGCGACTTCACTTTCACTTTCACTTCCATGCCTTGGAGAATTTGGCAGCCCACTCCAGTGTTCTTGTTTTGGGGTCGCACAGTGTCGGACACGACTGAAGTGACAGCAGCAGCAGCAGTAAGCGCAGGTGGTTAAGTTGTAGTTATAGAAAATGTCCACAAGGGGGCAGCACTTTCCCACACCCAACTCGGATTCCTCGGGCAACCAGAGCCTAAGGATGAGCTGGCTTCCTAGGCTGTGAATTAGAGTGCAGTGTGCCTGAGCACACTTAGTCTCAATACTTCTTCCCCTTAAAGCTTCACCCCTTTCCTTCAGACTAATCCCATCCTGGACCACAGCACCCTGATGAAGTGCCTAGGAGGCTATGAGCTGGGGACCCCAGCACCAGACAGACATGTTTATAGACTTTTCCAAGGTCATTGAGGCCAAAGTGTCAGGATACTCTAGGGACTGTGGTCCCTGCCAGATCAAACCAGAAAGTACAGATTTAAGAGGGTAACCAGCCCTAGATTCAACCCCATCACAAGGAAAACAGCCTCTGAGGCTCCAGGAATGGGATGAAGCCCAAATCAGGTGATTATTTCATATATGAGAATAGAATTTTCTGTATATCCTATATGAACACATGGGTGAAAATTTAATGAATGAAAATACAATTTTCTATATTTCATATATAAAAGCATACGTGCATATTTTCTATTTTGTGAATGAAGAGATAAATACAAATTTCATGAACATAGAATTTTTTATATTTCTTATGCAAAAGTATGCATGAATTTTAATGTATAAAAAGGTGCATATTTCATTGATGAAAAATAGAATTTTCAATGTTTCATATATGAAGAGATAGGTGCATATTTTATGAATAAAATATAGTTTTCTATATTTAATATATGAAAACATGGGTGCATATTTCATGGATTAAAATGGATTTTGCATATTTCATATATGAAAACATGGTTGCTTATTTCAAAGATGAAAATAGAATTTTCTATATCTCATATATAAACATGGGTGCCTATTCCAGGATGAAAATAGAACTTTCTACATGTAATATATGAAAGCATGAGTGTATATTTCGTGAATGAAAAGGGAACTTTTAATATTTCATATATGAAAACATTGTATATTTCATATAAAAAAATTTTGAATTTCATATATGAAGCTACAGGTGCACATTTCATGTGAAAATATAATTTTTTATATTTCATATATGACACTACGGGTGCCTCAGCTCAGTTCAGTTCAGTCGCTCAGTCGTGTCCGACTTTGCGACCCCACGAATCGCAGCACGCCAGGCCTCCCTGTCCATCACCATCTCTAGGAGTTCACTCAGACTCACGTCCATCGAGTCAGTGATGCCATCCAGCCATCTCATCCTCTGTCATCCCCTTTTCCTCCTGCCCCCAATCCCTCCCAGCATCAGAGTCTTTTCCAATGAGTCAACTCTTCACATGAGGTGGCCAAAGTACTGGAGTTTCAGCTTTAGCATCATTCCTTTCAAAGAACACCCAGGGCTGATCTCCTTCAGAATGGACTGGTTGGATCTCCTTGCAGTCCAAGGGACTCTCAAGAGTCTTCTCCAACACTACAGTTCAAAAGCATCACTTCTTCGGCACTCAGCTTTCTTCACAGTTCAACTCTCGCATCCATACATGACCAATGAAAAAACCATAGCCTTGACTAGACAGACCTTTGTTGGCAAAGTAATGTCTCTGCTTTTCAATATGCTGTCTAGGTTGGCCTATTTCATATATAAACATAGAATTTTTCATATGAAAATATGGATGCATATGTCAATTCCAGTTGAGCTATTTCAAATCCTGAAAGATGATGCTGTGAAAGTGCTACACTCAATATGCCAGCAAATTTGGAAAACTCCAGCAGTGGCCACAGGACTGGAAAAGGTCTGTTTTCATTCCAATACCAAAGAATGCTCAAACTACCACACAATTGCACTCATCTCACATGCTAGTAAAGTAATGCTCAAAATTCTCCAAGCCAGGCTTCAGCAATATGTGAACTGTGAACTTCCATACATTCAAGCTAGTTTTAGAAAAGGAAGAGGAGCCAAAGATCAAATTGCCAACATCCGATGGATCATGGAAAAAGCAAGAGAGTTCCAGAAAAACATCTATTTCTGCTTTATTGACTATGCTAAAGCCTTTGACTGTGTGGATCACAATAAACTGTGGAAAATTCTGAAAGAGGTGGGAATACCGGACCACCTGACCTGCCTCTTGAGAGAAAGCAACAGTTAGAACTGGACATGAAACAGCAGACTGGTTCCAAATAGGAAAGGAGTACGTCAAGGCTGTATGTTGTCACCCTGTTTATTTAACTTCTATGAAGAGTACATCATGAGAAACGCTGGGCTAGAGGAAGCACGAGCTGAAATCAAGATTGCCGGGAGAAATATCAATAACCTCAGATATGCAGATGACACCACCCCTATGGTAGAAAGTAAAGAAGAACTAAAGAGCCTCTTGATGAAAGTGAAAATGGAGAGAGAGAGAAAAAGTTGGCTTAAAGCTCAACATTCAGAAAACTAAGATCATGGCATCTGCTCCCATCAATTCATGGCAAATAGATGGGGAAACAGTGGCTGACTTTATTTTTCTGGGCTCCAAAATCACTGCAGATGGTGACTGCAGACATGAAATTAAAAGATGCTTACTCCTTGGAAGGAAAGTTATGACCAACCTAGATAGCATATTAAAAAGCAGAGACATTACTTTGCCAACAAAGGACTGTCTAGTCAAGGCTATGGTTTTTCCAGTGGTCATGCATGGATGTGAGAGTTGGGCTATAAGGAAAGCCAAATGCAGAAGAATTGATGCTTTTGAACTTGTGGTGTTGGAGAAGACTCTTGAGAGTCCCTTGGACTGCAAGGAGATCCAACCAGTCCATTCTAAAGGAGATCAGTCCTGGGTGTTCACTGGAAGGACTAATGTTGAAGCTGAAACTCCAATACTTTGGCCACCTGATGCGAAGAGCTGACTCATTGGATAAGACCCTGATGTTGGGAAAAATTGGGAGCAGGAGGAGAAGGGGACGACAGAGGATGAGATGGTTGGATGGCATCACCAACTTGATGGACATGGGTTTGGGTGGACTTCTGGAGTTGTTGATGGACAGGCAGGCCTGGCGTGCTGTGATTTGTGGGGTCGCAAAGAGTCGGACACGACTGAGCGATTGAACTGACTGGCTGATTGATGTCATACATAGAAATAAAATTTTCTATATTTCATAGATGAAAATATAGATGCATATTTCATAGATGAAAATACATTTCACAGAGGAAAACATATGTATATTTCATATATGAAAATAGAATTTTCTGTATTTCACAGATTAAAATATAGGTGCATATTTCATATATGAATGGAGAATTTTCTATATCTCATAGATGAATATATAGGTGTATATTTCACATGTGACAGTTTTCTATATTTCATAAATGAAAAGACAGGTGCAAATTTCATATATGAAATAGAATTTTCTATATATAATAGTTGAAAATGTTGAATATTTCATATATGAAAATAGAATTTTCTGTATTTCATATAGAATAACATAGGCCCAGTTGTGGTAATGTCAGATCCTAGGCTTAGTGTCTTGATAGCTTTTATTCGGGCATGCAGACATTGTCCTTTATTGTGGTTGTGGCCAATTACGTTCCCACCGACAGTGTAGGAGGTTTCCCCTTACTCCAAACTCACTCCTGCATTTATTGTAGACTTGAGTATGGCCATTCTGACAGTTGGGATTTGATTTCTCATTGTCATTTTGATTGGGTTTCCTTCTGTAATGATTAGGGCTGCTGAGCATCTTGTCCTGTGGCGGAGGTATAGGGTTTGTTGGGGTTTTTTCCCTTTAAGGGCGTGAGGAAAATAGACCTGTGGCAGTTGGGGTCGTTTGTGTTTGGAATTTATCTTGCAATACCCGCCACAGAACATTTCCTGAGGGCAGCTATCATCAGCAGCCGCCCAGCCCTTGTGAATTAGAGGTGCCAACAAGTACTAGCGGTCAGATGTAGTTACAGGAAGTGTCCACAAGGCGGCAGCACTTTTTGATGCCCACCTCTGGTTCTTGGGGCAAGCAGAGGTTTCGGGAAAGTCGGCTTCCCGGCTGTGAAATAGAGTAGAATGTGCCTGAGCAAAAACCCAAGGGCTTGTGTCTCACTACTTTTTCCTCTTAAAGCATCACACACACACACACACACACACACACCCTTCTTGATAGCATCACTCTCTTCACCCTAGCCCTTCTTGATAGCTGTTTTTTGTATTCGGAGTCTGTCCATATACTGGCCGTAGCCAATGTATATTACCACCTACAGCTTAGGGGTATTCTTTTTCTTCCACGCTGTCTGTATTTGTTGTCGATTTTGAGGATGGCCATTGTGAGGAGTGAGATTTGGTGTCCGTTGTCGTTTTGATTGGCATTCCTACAGCCGTTAGGGATGCTGAGCATCTTGTCCTGTGGTGGAGGTTTGATTTAGTTTTATTTTTTGTTTTTTTCTCTTTAAAGGATGTGAGGACAATTTACCTTTGGAAGTTGGCTTCCTGGAGTTGGCTGGTTTTGGAATATATTTCTCCCATACCCGCCCCAGAGCATTTCCTGAGGGCAGCTGTCATTAGCAGAACCACAGCCCTTGTGAATTGAGGTGCCTGTGTGCTCTTGTGATCAAGTTGTAGTTACAGAAAATGTCCACAGGATGACAGCACTTTTTCTTGCCCACCTTTGGTTCCTGGGGCAACTAGATCCTTAAGGAAAGTTGTCTTTTGAATTAGAGTGGAATGTGCCTGAGCAAACACCCAAGGGCTTGAGTCTCACTTCTTTCTCCCTTAAAGCAGCACACAAACACCCCATTCAGACTAATCCCTTCTGGGTCCACAGCACGCTGCTGAGGGTGCCTATGTGCCTAGGAGGCTGCACTCTGAGGAAGGAGGCTTGAGCTGGGACCCCCAAAGCCAGGTGAAGTGGAGGCTCCATGATTATTGCTCCAACTCTGAGAGGCCTTGATCACACTCAGCACTCTGGTCCTCACAGCAGACAGTAGAATTTTGAAAAGGGTTCAACGGATGGCAGTGTGCCGGGCTGTGTCAACCCCACCCCAGTTCGGCAGAGGGAACCAAGCCTGCTCAGCCTTCAGGGTTGGGATAGTATCCCAAGTCAGGAAGGTCAGAGATAATAGAGTAGTCACTGCTTTTCTTTCCTTTTCTTTACCATCTTGCTGATACTACATTGCAGTACAGTCAGTTCAAATGCTGTGTTTGCTGTCAGTGCACAGCTGATGGATTTGGGTATCATGTATCTATGGGATATCTCTCTTGTCTTTTGGGACTTTTCTGCCATGGAAGGTCAAGCAGAGGTCCTTATGAATTATCTATCTCATCAGGTCCTTGTGAATTATCTATCTTAGATACGGTTTCCTGTTTACAAAGAAGGAAGTTAGGAGATAATTTTTGTGGATTCTATCTTCAGTCAGTCAGTTCAGTTGCTCAGTCATGTCTGACTCTTTGTGACCCCATGAATCACAGCACGCCAGGCCTCCCTGTCCATCACCAACTCCCGGAATTTACTCAAACTCATGTCCATCGAGTAGGTGATGCCATCCAGCCATCTCATCCTCGGTCGTCCCCTTCTCCTCCTGCCCCCAATCCCTCCCAGCATCAGGGTCTTTTCCAATGAGTCAACTCTTCGCATAAGGTAGCCAAAGTATTGGAGTTTCAGCTTTAGCATCAGTCCTTCCGAAGAACACCCAGGACTGATCTTCTTTAGAATGGACTGGTTGGATCTCCTTGCAGTCCAAGGGACTCTCAAGAGTCTTCTCCAATACCACAGTTCAAAAGCATCAATTCTTCGGCGCTCAGCCTTCTACACAGTCCAACTCTTGAATCCATATATGACTAGTGGAAAAACCATAGCCTTGACGAGATGGACCTTTGTTGGTAAAGTAATGTCTCTGCTTTTGAATATGCTATCTAGGTTGGTCATAACTTTCCTTCCAAGGAGTAAGCGTCTTTTAATTTCATGTCTGCAGTCACCATCTGCAGTGATTTTGGAGCCCCCAAAAATAAAGTCTGACACTGCTTCCACTGTTTCCCCATCTACTTCCCATAAATTGATGGGACCAGATGCCATGATCTTAGTTTTCTGAACGTTGAGCTTTAAGCCAACTTTTTCACTCTCCTCTTTCACTTTCATCAAGAGGCTCTTTAGCTCCTCTTCATTTTCTGCCATAAGGGTGGTGTCATCTGCATTTCTGAGGTTATTGATATTTCTCCCAGCAATCTTGATTCCAGCTTGTGCTTCCTCCAGCCCAGCGTTTCTCATGATGTACTCTGCATATAATTTAAAGAAGCAGTGTGACAATATATAGCCTTCATGTACTCCTTTTCCTATTTGGAACCAGTCTGTTGTTCCATGTCCAGTTCTAACTGCTACTTCCTGACCTGCATACAGGTTTCTCAAGAGGCAGATCAGATGGTCTGGTATTCCCATCTCTTTCAGAATTTTCCACAGTTTATTGTGATCCACATAGTCAAAGGCTTTGGCATAGTCAATAAAGCAGAAATAGATCTTTTTCTGGAACTCTCTTGCTTTTTCCATGATCCAGCAGATGTTGGCAATTTGATCTCTGGTTCCTCTGCCTTTTCTAAAACCAGCTTGAACATCTGGAAGTTTACGGTTCACAGATTGCTGAAGCCTGGCTTGGAGAATTTTGAGCATTACTTTACTAGCATGTGAGATGAGTGCAATTGTGCAGTAGTTTGAGCATTCTTTGGCATTGCGTTTCTTTGGGATTGGAATGAAAACTGACCTTTTGCAGTCCTGTGGCCACTGCTGAGTTTTCCAAATTTGCTGGTATATTGAGTGCAACACTTTCACGGCATCATCTTTCAGGATTTGAAATAGCTCAACTGGAATTCCATCACCTCCACTAGCTTTGTTCATAGTGATGCTTTCTAAGGCCCAGTTGACTTCACATTCCAGGATGTCTGGCTCTAGGTCAGTGATCACACCATCATGATTATCTAGGTCGTGAAGCTCTTTTTTGTACAGTTCTTCTGTGTATTCTGGCCACCTCTTCTTAATATCTTCTGCTTCTGTTAGGTCCATACCATTTCTGTCCTTTATCGAGCCCATCTTTGCATGAAATGTTCCCTTGGTAGCTCTAATTTTCTTGAAGAGATCTCTAGTCTTTCCCATTCTGTTGTTTTCCTCTATTTCTTTGCATTGATCACTGAAGAAGGCTTTCTTACCTCTCCTTGCTGTTCTTTGGAACTCTGCATTCAGATGCTTATATCTTTCCTTTTCTCCTTTGCTTTTCACTTCTCTTCTTTTCCCAGCTATTTGTAAGGCCTTCTCAGACAGCCATTTTGCTTTTTTGCGTTTCTTTTCCATGAGGATGGTCTTGATCCCTGTCTCCTGTACAATGTCACGAACCTCCATCCACAGTTCATCAGGCACTCTGTCTATCAGATCTAGTCGCTTAAATCTATTTCTCACTTCCACCGTATAATCATAAGGGAATTCCAGTTGAGCTATTTCAAATCCTAAAGATGATGCTGTGAAAGTGCTGCACTCAATATGCCAGCAAATTTGGAAAACTCAGCAGTGGCCACAGGACTGGAAAATGTCCGTTTTCATTCCAATCCCAAAGAAAATCAATGCCAAAGAATGCTCAAACTACTGTTCAATTGCATTCATCTCACACGCTAGTAAAGTACTTGATTCATTAATGTATAGTGGTTTATCTATTTTCTTTCAAGTTCTTGTTCCCATCTAGGTGATTACAGCATGTTCAGTAAACTTCCATCTGCTATTCAGTAACTCATTTTCAACCATCTATTTGATCCACACAAGTGTGTCTATGTTAATTCAAATCTCTTAATTTACTTCACCTGTATATAGAGATTGAGGGCTCCTGCAGAGGGCAAGAGGCACTCCAGGAACATCATGGGGGCGTGCTGCCTGCCACATCCTCCCAGGTCCCTGAGCCCCACCACAAGCCAACCTTGGGACCCAAGCCTGCCTAGTCTCCAGAGATGTGATACCAGCCAGGTAACCAAGGGATGAGGGGAATAAAGTTAGCATATGTTTCTACATTTTTTGAGTTGATAAAGTTAGTTGAACTTGAGTATATAGGTGAATTACAATGCATTGGTTTTTTTTTTTTTTAATTCATAGCAACTTGATTCACTCTTTGTTGCATATAAGTTAAATACGCAGAGTGACAATACACAACCTTGATGAAATCCTTTCCCAATTTTGAACCAGTCCGTTGTTTCATGTCTGGTTCCTACTGGTACTTCCTGACCATCCAGGTTTCTCAGGAGGCAGGTAATGTGGTGTGGTATTCCCATCTCTTTAGGAATTTTCCACATTTTGTTGTGATCCACACAATCAAAGGCTTTAGTGTAGTCTATGAAGCAGAAGTAGATGTTTCTCTGGAATTCTCTTGCTTTTCCTATGATCCAACAGATGTTTAAATTTGATCTCTGGTTCCTCTGCCTTTTCTAAATAGCGCTTGAATGTCTGGAATTTCTTCATTCATGTACTGTTGAAGCATGTCTTGGGAACTTACTTTTGCTAGTGTATGAAATGAGGGCAATTGTTCAGTAGTTTGAACATTCTTTGGCATTGCCCTTCTTTGGGATTGGAATGATAACTGACCTTTTCCAGTCCCATGGCCTGAGTTTTCCAAATTTGAGTTTTCCAAGTTTGCTGTCATATTGAGTGCAGCACTTTCACACCATCATCTTTTAGGATTTGAGACAGCTCAGCTGTATCCCACCAGGCTCCTCTGTCCTTGGGATTTCCCAGGCAAGAATACTGGAGTGGATTGCCATTTCCTTCTCCATAGGACCTTCCCAACCCGGGATCCAAACCCTGGTCTCCTGCATTGCAGGCAGATTCTTTACTGACTGAGCTACCAGGGACTGTTAGTGATTCACTCATATGTAGATGTGTATATGTTGTATTTTGGGTTCTGTTCCTGTATAGGTTATTACAGAGAGTGGAGTACCATTCCTTTTGTTACCCAGTGGGTCCTTGTGATTTATTTTCTAAATAATAGTGTGCATATGTTATTTCAAATAGCTGATTTCTATGGGCCCAATATATTTCTTTTCTGCTAACAGTAAGTTCTTTTTTCTAAGTGTGTGAACTATGTATCTTTGCTCAAGGAGCTCATATGTATCCATTGTTAGATCCACCTAGAAGTGATATCGTATTATATTTTTTGCTCATTGTCTGTCTTCGGTTACTATGATAATCTCTACCTTCTTCCCTGTGCCTGAAGATGCCATTATTTCATTGCTCTTTATGGCTGAGTAATATAGCATTGTGTGTGTATATCCCGTATACTTTATTCATTTCTGTGAATAACACTTAGGTCGCATCAGTGTCTTTGCTATGAAAACCAGTCCGGCAAGGATGGCATGGGTACCCCTGTCTTTGAAAATGTTGCTTCTCCCTGGCTGTATGCCCAGCCATGTGATTGCTGTTTCCTAAGGCGCTGCTGTGTTTCATTATTTCAAGATCCTCCATATTGTTCTTTTTAGTGGATAAACCAGTGGACATTTTTAGTAATCTCATCCAAATTAATTTCTTGATGGGAATTTGTATTCCTAAAATTTCCCCATTTTTATTTTGCTAACCTTCAGTCTTGATTATTTTTTGTGTTTGTAGTTATCAGTCCACTATTTCTTTTCCCTCTGAAGTACAGGACACAACATAGTGATTCAGTATTTTAATGGAATATACTCCATTTAGAGATATTACAAAATCATGGCTACATTGCTCTCTGCTGCATACAATATCCTATTATTTTTCTTACATTACATATGTGGCTTCCCTGATGGCTCAGATGGTAAAGCGTTACATTACATATAGTGATCTTTATCTCTTAACCTCCACTCCAGTGTGGCAATGCCTTCAGTAGCCAAATTGCCCCAGGCATCCATCACTTTCTGGATTTGAGAGTCTCCTTCTGTTTCATAGGTTCATCTGTGTCATATTTTAGATTCTACACAACTGTGATTTCTTATGGCCGTTTTCTGTGTGTTTCTGACAACCTTGCCTTAGTATGAGAAAACGTAGATTCATTTTCCTGAAAATATTTGTAACTTCAATCAGAAGTTTCCATGTTTCATACAGGAAGTTATGGGCACAGATTTTCCTGCATGGAACATGAAATTTGCCATGTTTCATGGAGGAAATTATAGACACAGATTTTCCTGCATGAAGTATGATATTTTCCAAATTTTGTACAGGAAAATGTGGCTGTAGATTTTCCTGTATTAAATATGAAATTTTCCATATTTCATGCAGGAAAATATTGGCACATATAGGATATGGAAAATATATCTTCAGAGTAAACTCCTTTTGATTCATTCTTTAAAGAAAATCAGCAAAATTTTTCTGTATTTTTTAATGGTACTAATTATCACAATGTGATAAAATGTGTCTGGTAAAATGTGTCTTCACCTGCTTTCTAGGCCATATTTATCTTGTTGGTAGGTTAATTGGCCTCATTTAACTAATTATTTTTGAAATATAGATTAAAGCGGTAAATCTAGTTTCTGTTTTTTAAAACAATCTCATGCAAAGGAAGTTTCTCAGTTGGATCTTCTATTGTGAGAAATATCCCAATTTCATTTTGCTAGTTTTTTCTTCTCAATTTTCTATTGTGTTTGTAGCTGTACATCAAGTATATTTTTTCAAATTGAAGTACAGTTGTTTGGCATAACTACATGGTTTCCTCAGGATATAGGCCCAGGTGTTGTAATGTCAAATCCTAGGCTTAGTCCCTCTTGATAGTTTTTTTTCAGTCATTCGAAGACTGCATTATACTGGCTGATGCTGTTGTATATTCCCACCAACAGCTTAGGGCATTTGTTTTTCCTCCAGGCTCTCGCCTACATTTATTTTTTGTAGACTTGTGATGATAGCCATTGTGAGTGGTAAAATTTGATTTTCCATTGTCATTTTGATTGACATTTCTCCCACATTTAGGGAATCGTAGCATCGTGTCCTGTGGTGGAGATTTGGGTTTGTTTTGTCTTTTTTTTTCCTTAAAGGGTGTAATCACAATTTACCTTTGGCATTTGATTTCCTGAAAGTTGGCTGTGTTTCAAATTTTTTCCACTATTCGTCCCTGATCCTCAGGGCAGTTGTCACCAACAGAATCCCAGGCCTAGTAAATTGAGGTTCCTTTAGAACCTGTGATCAAATTTTATTTACAGAAAATATCCACAAGGTGGCAGCACCTTTTTAAGCCCACCTTTGGTTCCTGGGGGTAACCAGAGACTTAGGGCAAGCTGGCTACTTGGGCTGTGAAATAGAGTGGAATGTGCCTGAGCAAACAGGAGAGGGCTTGAGCCTCACTACTTTTTCCCCTTAAGCGTCACACAAACACCCTGTCCTGACGTCCTTTTCAGTTTCACAGTACACTGCTGAGGTTGCATATGGACCTAGGAGGCTACACTCTCAGGAATGAACTCTGAATTGGGAACACGCACATCAGGAGAAGTGGATGCTCGCTGATCCTTGCCTTCAAATTCCCTGAGGCCTTAATGCCACGTGAGACTCTGGTCCCAGCCAGAATGTAGAGGACAGTAGACTTTTAAAAATGGTTTGAAAAATGGCACTGTGTCAGGCTCTGCCACACACCAGTCCAGCAGTCAGACCGAAGCCTGCTCAGCTTCCAGGGATGGGATAGCATCTCAAGTCAGGGAGGTTGGGGATCATAGAGCAGGAACTGCTATTCTTTCCTTTCTTTAACATTTTCCAGACATTACTTTGCAGTATAGTTGATTTGCAGTATTGTGATTTTTGTCAGTATATAGCTCCCTGATCAGGTATTTAATAATCATGTGGTATCTCTATTCTTTTTTTATTTTTGCTGTAGAATGTCAAGCAGAGTGCTGAGCATCAGGCCTCATGGATTTTGTATCCCAGATACACTTTTTTGTGTATACAAAGAAGGAAAGTAGTTAATTTTGGGGATATATCTCTTATAGAGATTTCTGTGTATAGATTAGAGATAAAGATTTCTGTGTACATGTAGAATGAAGAAAGGAAGAGGATAATCCTCACGGATTATCTATTACAGACACACATTTCTTGTTTATGTAGGTATGGAACTCAATTCATTCAAGGCCCTTCACTTATTGTTTTTTTTCCTGAACACTTTGTTTGACTTTGGATTCTCAGAGTCCCTTTTTGGATTGTAAATATGTTGCCTTGTACGTTTGTATTCGTTTTGCTTGGAACTTGCCTCATATACCACGGTCTTCCTCTGCCACCTGGCTTCCCTTTGTGTATGGTCCTTCAAGGTCCATCCCTGTGGCTCCCAGTGTCCCAATTCCCTAATTTCAGTGTCCGTTTTTAATGAGTGTGAAATAGTCTACCGGATGTATGTACCGCATCATGTTTAAGCTTTAACCTCTCATTGGAGATTTTGATGGTTGTGTGTCTTGGCTACTGGAAGTAGTTCTGCCGTGTTCCTTGGGGCGGATGTGCCTTATGATCAGTTGTTTTCTTGGGATACAGGCCCAGGTGTGGGAATGTCAGATCCTATGCTTAACCTCTTTGGAGAGTTCTTCCCAGGTGTTCGAGACTGTCCATTTTACAGGCTGTTGCCACAGTATTTATCCACCGACACCTTAGGGTCTTCCTTTTCCTCCAGGCTGTCTCCCGAATTTAATGCTTGTAGATTGGTGATGATCGTGATTGTGGCAGTCGGCATTTGATTTACCATTTTCGTTTTGACTGACATTCCTTCAGCAATTAGGGATGCTTAGCACCTTGTCCTGTTGTGGAGGTTTTTTTTTTTTTTTTCTTAACAGGTGTCAGGACAATTTGCCTCTGACAGCTGGGTTCCTGAAAGTTGGGTGTGTTTGGAAATTATTTTTCCAATACTGCCCCAGGACATTTTCTCAGGGCATCTGTCATTATACAAGCTCAGTCCTTATGAACTGAGGTGCCAGTGAACTCTGGAGATAAAATAGTAGTTACTGAAATCGTCTACAAGAAGACAGCACTGTTCAGGCCTCCCTTTGGTTCCTGGGGTGACCAGAGCCTTAGGGAAAGTTGGTTTCCTGGGCAGTGAAATAGAGTGGAATGTGCCTGAGCAAACACGAAAGACCTTGAATGTCAGCTTTTTTTCCTCTAAAGCACCACACAAACACCAGTCCAGGCTTATCCCTTCAGGGTCCACAGCACACTGCTGAGGGTGCTCAGGTGCTAGGAGGCTGCACTGTCAGGAATGAGCCTTGAGCTGGGAACTCCACCATCATGAGAAGACTAGGCTTGCTGAGCCTTGCCTGCAATTACTTGAGACCTTGATGCCACACGCAACCCTGACCCCAGCCAGAATGTAAGAGATGGTAGACATTTCAATAGGAATTCAACAAAGGGCACGGGGCCAGGCTGTGTCAACCACCCCTAGTCCCGAAGTGGGACCCAAGCCTGCTCAGCCTCCAGGGATGGGATAGCATCCCGTGTCAGGGAGGTTGGAGATCATAGAAAAGGCACTGATTTACTTACCTTTCTTTAACATCTTGTCAATGCTACAGCACAGCACTGTTGATTTGCCGTGTTGTGACCATTGTCAGTGTACATCACGGGATTCAGGTATCACGTATCTGTGGGGTATCTCTATGGTTGTTTGGATTTTTGCCATAGTATGGTGAGCAGAGTGCTGAGCATAGGGGCCTTTGAAATTATCTCAGATACACTTTTTTGTGGATACAAGGAAGGAAGATAGTTAATTTTTGTGGTGTATCTCTTTGAGAAAGAGATTTTGTGTATAGGTTCGAGATGCATATTTCCATGTATATGTAGAAGGAAGGAAGAAGGAAGAGGATCATCTTTGTGGATTATCTACTGCAGATATACCTTTCTTGTCTGTGTAGGTACAAACCTCCTATTTCATTCACGACCCTTCAGTTATTTATTTATTTATTTATGGAACCCTAAATGTTTGACTTTGAATCCTCAGAGTCTCTCTTTGGGTTGAAAACTTGTTGACTTGTGTGCCTATTTTTATTTTGCCTGGAACGTACCTCATATACCATGGTCTTCCTCTGCCTGACTGACTCCCCTTAGTGTATGATCCTTCAGGGTCCGTCCCTGTGGCTCCCAGTGTCCTAATTCCCTAATTTCAGTGGTGATTTGTAATGAGTGAGAAATAATCTACTGTATACATGTATGCTTCTTGTTTAAGCTTTAACTTCTGGTTAGAGATTTTGTAGTTGTGCATCTCGGCTACTGGAAGTCGTGCTGGAGGTTTGTTGGGGTGCTTGTGCCTTTTGATCGATGGCTTTCTCAGGATACAGGCCAAAGTCGGGGAATGTTGGATCCTCAGCTTAGCAGGACTTGATTGGTTTTTTTCAGGCATTCGGAGACTGGCCATGATACTGGCTGCTGCCGATATATATTCCCACTGAGAGCTTAGGGCGATTCTTCCTCCCCCAGACTCCCTCCCATATTTATTGTTGCAGATTTGTGACACTGACCATTGTGAGTGGTGGGATTTGATTTCCCATGTCTTTCAATTAGCATTTCTGCAGCAATTAGGAATGCTGAGCATCTTATTTGGTGGAGGAGGTTTGTGTTTTTTTTCCTTAAAGGTGTGAGGACAATTACCTTTGGGTATTCCTGAAAGATTCTGGCTGTGTTTGGAATTTATTTCTCTGGTGCTGGCCACAGGACATTGGGCTGTCATTCACAGAACCCCAGGCCTTGTGAATTGAGGTGCCTGTGAGCTAGGGTGATCAAATTGTGGTTCCAGGAAATGTCCACAAGGCAAAAGCACTTTTCAGGCCCCGCTTGGCAACCAGAGTCTTAGTGCTAGTTTGCTTCCTGGGCTGTGAGATGGAGTGGAATGTGCCTGAGCAAACAGGAAAGGGCTTGAGTCTCACTACTTTTTCCCCCTAAAGCCTCACACAAACACCACGTCCAAACTAACCCCTTCAGGATCCACAGTACACTGCTGAGGGTGCTTAAGGTACTAGGAGGCTGCACTCAGGAAGGAGGCCTGGACTCGGATCCCCTGCACCAGGGGAGGTTGAGGCTGAATTTTGCCTTGAAATTCCTTGGGGCCTGATGCCAGGTGGGACTCTTGTCCTAGCCAGACAGAGCACACAGTAGACCTTTCAAAAGTGTTCAATGAAGGGTACCCTGCCAGGCTGTGTTGACCCCACCTAAGTTCAGCAGTGGGACCCAAGCCTGCCCAGCCTCCAGGGATGGGATAGCATCCCACGTCAGGGAGGTTGCACATAATACAGTAGGCAATGCTTTCCTTCTCTTTTCTTTAACATTTTGCCAATACTACCTTGCAGCATAGGCTATTTGCTTTCTGCCATTAGGATGGTGTCATCTGCATATCTGAGGTTGTAGATATTTCTTCCAGCATCTTGATTCCAGCTTGTATTTCATCCACCTGGCATTTCACTTGATGTACTCTGCATGTAAATTAAATAAACAGGATCACAGTATATAGTTTTTACATACTCCTTTCCCAATTTTGAACTAGTCCATTGTGCCTGTCCAGTTCTAACTGCTGTTTCTTTTTGTTGTTGTTGTTATTGTTTTTAATTTTTTTATTAAAATTTTTAAAATTTATTTTAATGGGAGGCTAATTACTTTACAATATTGTGGTGGTTTTTGCCATACATTCACATGAATCAGCCATGAGTGTACATGTTTTCCCCATCCTGAACCTCCCTCCCACCTCCCTCCAATCCCATCCCTCAGGGTTGTCCCAGTACACCAGCCCTGAGCGCACTGTCTCATACATCGAACCTGGACTGGTGATCTATTTCACATATGATAATATACATGTTTCAGTGCTATTCTCTCAAATCATCCCAACCTCGCTGTCTCCCACAGAGTCCAAAAGTCTGTTCTTTACATCTGTGTCTCTTTTGCTGTCTCACATAAAGCATCATCATTACCATCTTTCTAAATTCCATATATATGCATTAATATACTGTATTGGTGTTTTCCTTTCTGACTTCGCTCTGTATTAATAGGCTTCAGTTTCATCCACCTCATTAGAACTGACCCAAATGCATTCTTTTTAATAGCTGAGTAATATTCCATCGTGTATATGTACCACAGCTTTCTTATCCATTCATCTGCTGATGGACATCTAGGTTGCTTCCATGTCCTGGCTATTGTAAACAGTGCTGTGATGGACATTGGGGTACATGTGTCTTTTTCAATTCTGGTTTCCTTGGTGTGTATGCCCAGCAGTGGGATTGCTGGGTTGGATGGCAGTTCTATTTCCAGTTTTTTAAGGACTCTCCACACTGTTCTCCATAGTGGCTGTACTAGTTTGCATTCCCACCAACAGTGTAAGAGGGTTCCCTTTTCTCCACACCCTCTCCAGCATTTATTGCTTATAGACTTTTGGATAGCAGCCATTCTGACTGGTGTGAGATGGTACCTCATTGTGGTTTTGATTTGCATTTCTCTGATAATGAGTGATGTTGAGCATCTTTTCATGGGTTTGTTAGTCATCTGTATGTCTTCTTTGGAGAAATGTCTGTTTAATTCTTTGGCCCATATTTTGATTGGGTCGCTTATTTTTCCGGAATTGAGTTGCAGAAGTTGCTTGTATATTTTTGAGATTAATTCTTTGTAAGTTGCTTCATTTGCTATTATTTTCTCCCATTCTGAAGGCTGTCTTTCCCCTTGTTTATAGTTTCCTTCTTTTTGCAAAAGCTTTTAAGTTTAATTAGGTCTCATTTGTTTATTTTTGCTTTTATTTCCATTACTCTGGGAGGTGGATCATAGAGGATCCTGCTATGATTTACATCAGAGGGTGTTTTGCCTATGTTTTCCTCTAGGAGTTTTATAGTTTAGATTTACATTTAGATCTTTAATCCATTTTGAGTTTATTTTTGTGTATGGTGTTAGAAAGTGTTCTAGTTTCATTCTTTTATAAGTGGTTGACCAGTTTTCCCAGCACTGCTTGTTTCTTGACTTACATACAAGTTTCTCTGGAGGCAGGTAAGGTGGTCTGGTATTCCCATCTCTAAGAATTTTCCAGTTTGTTGTGATCCACACAATTAAAGGCTTTAATTCTTTGAAAGTTTTTAATTTTATGAAAGTTTTAAATTTGATGATGTAAAAATATATACCTTATTTTATATATGACATATATATACCTCTATTTTTATTTGAGATATATACCTATATTGTCATATAGGGATATATACTGATATTTTCACATAATACATATATACCTATATTGCCATATATGAAATATATACATCTATCTTCATATATAAAATATATATTGAATACTATTCAGCAAAATAGCAAAATTAAAATGGGAAATTTTTAAAAATAGATTCCATCAAGATACTGATTTTGATGAGATTTTTAAAAATCACATTTAGTAGTTTTACTCTTAAGTTATGCTTTACAAAGAACTTAACAGTGAAGTTAAGGCAATTAATCTAAATACAGGATAATATTTTTTTATTTAAGATGCTTCTGTCAATGTTCTGTGACAAAACATTTTATTTTCATTAGTTTTGATGCATACCTAGTGATCTCAGTTCACAGTGCTCTATAAACAGAAGTCATTAGCAATCTTCTAGCTTCAAATTAAGTCTTCTGAACCTATTAAGATGTAAGACAGTGTACTTGAGTTAGAAGGGTTATCTTAAGTCTCTAAAAACGTTACTCAAAAGGCACAACAGTGATTTTCATTA
This sequence comes from Bos mutus, assembly GCF_027580195.1. NCBI lineage: Eukaryota > Metazoa > Chordata > Mammalia > Artiodactyla > Bovidae > Bos > Bos mutus. The sequence goes on from NC_091637.1 coordinate 22,118,052, forward strand.
TGGTCCCTGGACTGGTATTTGCAAATCTTCTAAATCAGAAGTTCTGGAACTGCCATCTGACAATTTTAGTTAATAAGCCCTCCAGGTGAATCTGAGGCACTGAAGCCAACTGAAGTTTGAGAACTATTGCCCTGGAAGTCCTGGCAGAGCTCATATTTTACCAAGCCCAGGTTGTACAAATTATGAGTTATAGTTAAATGTTCATATCATGAGTTATAGTAAAATTTTAATTCTTTTGGTTATAGAACAGTTGCAAATAAGTGCAGAAAATATATATATATTTTCATATATGAAATATATACCTAGGTTTTCATATATGAAATATATACTGAATACTACTCAGCTATAAAGGCAATTAACATAATGGCATTTTCAGCAATATAATCCTAGAGATTATCATAGTAAGTGATGTAAGAAAGACAAACAGCAATACCATATAATATCACTTATATGTGAAATTAAAGTATGCCACCAATGAACTTATCTATGAAATGGAAACAGACTCACAGATATAGAGAACTAGTGTTTACCAGTGGGGATAGGGACATAGGAGGGGCAAGATAGGTGTAGGGGGGATTAAGAGATAGAGACTACTATGTATAAAATCAATAAGCCATAAGGATATATTATACAGCACACAAAAATATAGCCTTTATTTGTAATACTTTTAAATGGAGTATAAAGATATTGAATCACTATTTTGTATATCCAAAACTAATATAGTATTATAGATAAACTGAACTTCAACTTAAAAATTGTTGATGAAAGTGAAAGTGAAGTCACTCAGTCATGTCTGACTCTTTCCGATCCCATGGACTGTAGCCTACCAGGCTCCTCCCTCCATGGGATTCTCCAGGCAAGAGTACTGGAGTGGGGTGCCATTTCCTCCTCCAGGGGATCTTCCCAACCCAGGGATCGAACCTGGGTCTCCCACATTCCAGGCAGACGCTTTAACCTCTGAACAATAAGGAATAAAAAATAAGTGAAATAAAGATGGGAAATTTTAAAAAATAGAAAATTCTGTCAAATAATGGATTTAGACGAGAATTTTAAGAATCACATGAAGTAGCTTAACTCTTGTAATTTTTGCTTTCCAAGAACTTATTAGTTAAGACAAGCCAATTAATGTACCTAACACTAAACCTTACCAAGCTAAGGGCACTAACCACATTTTGTCACCAAGTTTTTTCAAGATGACTCTGGTTGGCAAAGTTTCTTTAACTTTAACCTTTCTTGTCATTAATTGTAGCTATTTCAGGAACAACATTGTTCTGGTAGCAATATCATGTGGTCCAACAGGTCCTAAGACCACATTACCAAAGGTTTTCTTTTTTTTTTTTTTCTTTAGTTTTCATTAAAAGCTTTATCAAAAATCTCCCTCTGCCTTTTTAAAACAAGGGTTTTCTTTTTGAATGAGCAACTTAAAAAAGAGTTGTGCTGTACTTCATCTTGTCAATGTTAAATTCTCATGGAGAAGAAGTTACTTGTGAAGCTATTAGCCCCAAAGCCTTCTATTCTCTCCTTAAAGTACGCCTGTCTTGCATTATTAAGAATTTGGGAACTGCAAAGAGAAGAGATTGCTGTGTTGAAGGAGCTGGAAAGTGGCTCATTTGGAGCAGTCCGTCTGGGCAGGTGGAAGGGGCAGTGTGGTGTTCTGTTAAGGTGATCAGGGAGAGCTCCATGTCAGATGAATTCTTCCAGGACACCCAGACCATCAGTTAAGTTTCTTCTGGGGAATCATGGTTTAGCCCTCACCATGAGAGTATGTTCATGGTAACAGGTCTGTCTGTAACATCTGTAAGGCCTAAATCAAGAGTCCACATATCATAGAATATATAATGGAATATTACTCAGTCATAAAAAATGAAATAATGCCATTTCAGCAACGTGGATAGATGTAGAGATTAGCACATTAAGTGAAGATACAACACAGAGAGACAAATATCGTATGATATCACTTATGAGTGGACTCTAAACTGTGATGCACATGAACTTCTTGACAAAACAGAAACAGTCTCAGAGAAAACAAACATAAGGTAACCAAAGGGGAAAGGGATGGGGGATTAATTAGGAATTTGGTATTAACAGGTACACACTTCTATATATAAAATAAACAAGGCCCTCCTGTATAGCAGAGGGAGCTATATTCAATATTTGTAATAGCCTAATAATCTGAGAGCATGTATATAGGTGTGTTTTATATATATGTATTATGTATGTTTATATATAATAAAGATAATGTTTATTATATACAATATACATATATCTAACTGAATCCCTTGGGTATGCACCTGGAACTAACACAACATGAAGTAACTATTCTTCGATTAAAATGCACCCGGTTTTTGATAGGAAAAAAAGAGTCCACGTATCATTGATACAAATATTTGAAGTTTAAGTCAATTTAAAACACCATTACACAAAATGCATGTCTTTATAACTGCTTAAAGATGAATAACCGAGCTCTTCACCTTGAGTAACATGATAATGCATGTGTCTATAGTTAGACTAAGAAGAAAGTAATAAATCCTTATCTGTGAAAAAATTGTCAAGTTGAGATGTCAAATCTAATTTATTTTATACATCTGAAAATTAAAAATTCATCCTGAATGCTCCTCATTGTTAATTATTTAAGAAATGCAAATCAAAATTTCAATGAGGTACCACCTCAAACTGGTCAGAATGGCCACCATTTAAAACTCTTCAAATAACAAGTGTTGTGGTTGTGTGTTGAAGGTGTGAAGAAAAGGGAATCCTCCTACACTGTTGGTTGGACTGTAAATTGGTGCAGCCACTGTGGAGAAGAGTATGGCAGTTCCTCAGAAAAACTAAAAATAGAGTTACACTATGATCTAGCACTGCAGAGGGTGACTGTAGCCATGAAATTAAAAGACGCTTACTCCTTGAAAGGAAAGTTATGACCAACCTAGATAGCATATTGAAAAGCAGAGATATTACTTTGCCAACAAAGGTCCATCTAGTCAAGGCTATGGTTTTTCCTGTGGTCATGTATGGATGTGAGAGTTGGACTGTGAAGAAGGCTGAGCGCCGAAGAATTGATGCTTTTGAACTGTGGTGTTGGAGAAGACTCTTGAGAGTCCCTTGGACTGCAAGGAGATCTAACCAGTCCATTCTGAAGGAGATCAGCCCTGGGATTTCTTTGGAAGGACTGATGCTAAAGCTGAAACTCCAGTACTTTGGCCACCTCATGTGAAGAGTTGACTCATTGGAAAAGACTGATGCTGGGAGGGATTGGGGGCAGGAGAAGGGGACGACAGAGGATGAGATGGCTGGATGGCATCACTGACTCAATGGACGTGAGTCTGAGTGAACTCTGGGTGTTGGTGATGGACAGGGAGGCCCGGCGTGCTGCGATTCATGGGGTCGCAAAGAGTCAGACATGACTGAGAGACTGATCTGATCTGATCTGACAGGTTTAAGAGGCAATTCTATGAAGGGCACCCTCCCGGGCCTTCTTGGCCCCACCACAGGCCAGCCCTGGGTCTCAAGTTTCCTCATGGTTCAGGGATGGGATAAGATCTCAAGTCTTGGAGGTCGGAGGGAATAAAGTAGGCACTACTTCTCTTTCCTTTTCCTAGTCTCATCCCTATGCTCTGTTGAAGTCTAGTAGATCTGAAGTTTTGTGCTTGTCCTCAGTGTACAACAAAATGATTTGGTTATGACAGATACATTCAGTATATGTGTAGTTGTTTTGATTTTTTTTTCATGGAGTTTATTGAACAAGGTCCAGTAAAGTTCCCTATTCTGATCATCAGGTCCCTGTGGACTGTTTATTAGAGGTAAGTTTTTTTATACATGTGCAAGAAACCAAGAAAGGAAATAATCCTTGTAGATTATCTGTTCCAGCGACAGACTTTTATGTATATGTTAGAGATAAATACTTCTGTGTCTATGTGAATGGAAGGAAGGAAGGATGGAGACAAGCCTTGTGGATTAGCTCATACAGATAGAGATTTCTGGATATATGTTGGATATACAGATTTCAGTGCCTATGTGAAAGGAAGGAAGGACAGAGGGAAGGAAGGGAGGAGGAGATAATCATTGTGGATTATCTATTTCAGACATAGATTTCCATGGATACATTAGTACTGACCTCCTAATTCATCCCTGGCTCTTTCCCTCCCCCCTGCCCCCTTTGGAATTCTGGGTTTGTGTTCTCATCTCAGAGTCTCTCTGTTGAAAATGACTTTCTCTGTTTTTCAGTCTCGCCCTCCAGGACATCTGCTATTTTTTTCCTCTGTTGCTGATTTCTCTTAGCATATTTTCCTCCAAGGTCCATCATTGTGGGGACCATTGACCTAATTTCATAATTTCAAGATTTTTCAAGGTAGATTTTTCAAGTCTGAGTGAATAGCCCATTTTATATTTGTACCACATTTGTTTAAGATTTCATCTGTCATTAGACCTTGTCTTGGGTCTGTGTCTTGGCAACTGGAGGTACCACTGCAGTGAACATTGGGGTACATTTTTCCTTTTGAATGACGTTTTTTTTTTTGTGCTATAGGCCCAGATGTGAGTATTAGAATCCTAGGTTTATCTGTCTTGAAATTTTTTCTTCTGGCCTGTGGAGGCTGTCCCTTCAAGGGGTTGTTTCCCATGTCTGTTCCTAGGGAACATGAAGAGGGTTCCTTCATCGTGGTGCATCAGTTCAGTTGCTCAGTCGTGTCCGACTCTTTGTGACCCCATGGACTGCAGCACGCCAGACCTCCCTGTCCATCACCAACTCCCAGAGTTTACTCAAACTCATGTCCATCGAGTTGGTGATGCCATCCAACCATCACATCCTCTGTTGTTCCCTTCTCCTCCCACCTTCAATCTTTCCCAGCATCAGGGTCTTTTCAAATGAGTCAGTTCTTCGCATCAGGTGGCCAGAGTATTGGAGTTTCAGCTTCAGAATCAGTCCTTCCAGTGAATATTCAGGATTGATTTCCTTTAGGATGGATTGGTTGGATCTCCTTGCAGTCCAAGGGACTCTCAAGAGTCTTCTCCAACACCACAGTTCAAAAGCTACAACTCTTCGGCACTCAGTTTTCTTTATAGTCCAACTCTCACATCCATACGTGACTACTGGAAAAATCATAGCCTTGACTAGACAGACCTTTGTTGGCAAAGTAATATCTCTACTTTTTAATATGCTGTCCAGGTTGGTCATTACTTTTCTTCCAAGGAGTAAGTGTCTTTTAATTTCATGGCTGCAGTCACCATCTTGTTGCATGGAGAAAACCGATTCTGACTCTATGTTGAAGACTGTTTTTTTTTTTTTTGACTTGCTTTTCATTGCTTTAATTATTACAATTGCACTCAATGGCTTGCCTGGAGGTCCCTATCCCCCTGCTTGACTGTAAACTAAAGTGCCTTTGTTCCGCTCAGGGAGAGATAATTTGTCCCTGCCCACCTGTAAATACAAGAGATTAACACACCCTTTCAGAATGCTTTTCATTCCCTTGGAAATGTTTCGCAAGACCGAAGACCCTCTCAATGTATTTCCCCACTGCATCTCCCTCTCCTTCTGCCTTTTGATTTTAGTTCCTCATTGTTTCTTTCTCTCTGGTCTATAAAACAACCTGGCATCCAGACCCCAATAAAATGGTTAATTTGAGGCGCTAACCTGCCATCTTCTCAGTGTGCTGGCTCCCCGATTAAAGTCCTTTCCTTGCTTCAACACCTCATCTCTTGGATTCATTGGCCTATTGTGTGGTGAGCAGAGTGAGCTTGGACTCGGGAACAATTTGGCTTGGCCAGCCAGGACCCTTGCTGCTCGTGGCTAGCCGGCCCTGATCAAGAAATATTGGGACAAGACCCTAGCAGCTGCTGGGACCCTTTGTTGTCCTGAAGTTCTTTCCTTCAAGATTCCCTGAAGTGGCACCGGCTACCCCCAGCATTTGGCAGTTGAGCCAAGGAACCGACAAACTTCTAGAGTAGAGGGACTCCATTTCATTGTAGGGTAAGTATACGCAATTTGATAGCAGTTCAGCCAGTATGATGTTTTTTGTGTCCTTTTGTGTTAAGAGCTGATTGGTTAGATTTTGGAGGACAAGTTGTTCTGGTGTGCACATGGAAATGTTAGGTAGTTAGAATAGGAAACAGGAGTCCAAAATGGTGGTGGCTAAAAGACAAGCCACCTTATTGCCAAATTCAGGCTTAAATTGAAGAAAGTGGGGAAAACCACTAGACCATTCAGGTAAGACCTAAATCAAATCCCTTATGACTATACAGTGGAAGTGAGAAATAGATTTAAGGGACTAGATTTGATAGACAGAGTGCCTGATGAACTATGGACGGAGGTTTGTGACAATGTACAGGAGACAGGGATCAAGATCATCCCCAAGAAAAAGAAATGCAAAAAAGCAAAATGGCTGTCTGGGGAGGTCTTACAAGTAGCTGTGAAAAGAAGAGAAGCAAAAAGCAAAGATATTCCTATTTGAATGCAGAGTTCCAAAGAATAGCAAGGAGAGAGAAGAAAGCCTTCCTCAGCGATCAGTGCAAAGAAATAGAGGAAAACAACAGAATAGGAAAGACTAGAGATCTCTTCAAGAAAATTAGAGATACCAAGGGAACATTTCATGCAAAGATGGGCTCAATAAAGGACAGAAATGGTAGGGACCTAACAGAAGCAGAAGATATTAAGAGGTGGCAAGAACACACATAAGAACTGTACAAAAAAGATCTTCACGACCCAGATAATCAAATGGTGTGATCACTCACCTAGAGCCAGACATCCTGGAATGTGAAGTCAAGTGGGCCTTAGGAAGCATCACTATGAACAAAGCTAGTGGAGGTGATGGAATTCCAGTTGAGCTATTGCAAATCCTGAAAGATGATGCTGTGAAAGTGCTGCACTCAATATGCCAGCAAATTTGGAAAACTCAGCAGTGGCCACAGGACTGGAAAAGGTCAGTTTTCATTCCAATCCCAAAGAAAGGCAATGCCAAAGAATGCTCAAACTACCGCAGAATTGCACTCATCTCACATGCTAGTAAAGTAATGCTCAAAATTCTCCAAGCCAGGCTTCAGCAATACATGAACTGTGAACTTCCAGATGTTCAAGATGGTTTTTAAAAAAGTAGAGGAACCAGAGATCAAATTGCCGTTGGATCATGGAAAAAGCCAGAGAGTTCCAGAAAAACATCTATTTCTGCTTTATTGACTATGCCAAAGCCTTTGACTGTGTGGATCACAATAAACTGTGGACAATTCTGAAAGAGATGGGAATACCAGACCACCTGACATGCCTCTTGAGAAACCCATATGCAGGTGAGGAAGCAACAGATAGAACTGGACATGGAACAACAGACTGATTCCAAATAGGAAAAGGGGTACATCAAGGCTGTATATTGTCACCCTGCTTATTTAACTTGTATGCAGAGTACATCATGAGAAACACTGGGCTGGAAGAAGCATAAGCTGGGATCAAGATTGCTGGGAGAAATATCAATAACCTCAGATATGCAGATGACACCACCCTTATGGCAGAAAGCAAAGAAGAACTAAAGAGCCTCTTGATGAAAGTGAAAGAGGAGAGTAAAAAAGTTAGCTTAAAACTCAACATTCATAAAACTAAGATCATGGCATCTGGTCCCATTACTTCATGGCAAATGGATGGGGAAATGGTGGAAACAGTGGCTGATTTTATTTTTCTGGGCTCCAAAATGACTGCAGATGGTGACTGCAGCCATGAAATTAAAAGATGCTTCCTCCTTGGAAGAAAAGTTATGACCAACCTAGAGAGCATATTAAAAAGCAGAGACATTACTTTGCCAACAAAGTTCTGTCTAGTCAAAACTATGGTTTTTCCAGTAGTCATGTATGGATGTGAGAGTTGGACTGTGAAGAAAGCTGAGTGCTGAAGAATTGATGCTTTTGAACTGTGGTGTTGGAGAAGACTCTTGAGAGTCCCTTGGACTGCAAGGAGATCCAACCAGTCCATCTTAAAGGAAATCAGTCCTGAATATTCATTGGAAGGACTGATGCTAAAGCTGAAACTCCAATACTTTGGCCACCTGATGTGAAGAACTGACTCATTTGAAAAGACCCCGATATTAGGAAAGATTGAAGGTGGGAGGAGAAGGGGATGACAGAGGATGAGGTGGTTGGATGGCATCACCGACTCAACAGATGTGAGTTTGAGTGAACTCCAGGAGTTGGTGAAGGACAGGGAAGCCTGGGGTGCTGCAGTCCCTGGGGTGGCAAAGAGCTGGACATGACTGAGTAACTGAACTGAAAGAAGGAAAAGGAATGCCCATTTGTTCCCTCCAACCTCCCTGACTTTGGCTGTATCCCATCCCTGGCCCCTGAGCAGACATGGGTGCCCATGCTGGACTGGATGGGGTACAGACAGCAGGCAGGGTGCTGGTAATAGAGCCGCCCCCCACCAAACCTGTGCTGTCTGGTTTGCTTGCCTGGGAACAGTCCCAGGGCACCTAAAGGATGGTGGCCCAACCCTCTGACCTCCAGGACCTTGGAAAATTACCTAGACTCTAGGTCTCCTGGTGCTCTGGTGCCCAATTCAAGCTGCCTTCCTGACAGTGGCACCTCCTCGGCCCCTCGGCATGGTGCTGTGGCTCAGGTTGGGAGGAGTCTAGAGGGGAGGGTGAAGATTTAGGGGGAAGAAGTACTGAGACCACGCCCTTGAGTGCTTCCTCAGGCACTTTCCACTATAATTCACAAACCAGGAAGCTGATTTTCCGTAAGGACCTCCTTGCAAGGGGAATAAGAGTTGGGCAGGCAGAATTGCTATTGCCTTGTGGACATTTCCTGTAATTACAACTTGACCAGCAGTGTGCACTTGCACCTCCAATTCACGATTCTTGGGGGGCTGTTAATGACTATTGCCCTCAGTAAAGATCTTGGGCAGGTGTTGCAGAAATATATTCCAAACAGAATCGACATTCAAATAGCCACTATGACAGATAAAGATCCTAGATTCTTTACGGAAAAAAAAAACCCAAACCACTGCAGGACATGATGATCAGTGAGGGGAATGACAAAACAGCAAGAAATCAAATCCCATCAGTCAGGACACTGTCACATGTCTACAGACAGTAAATGCAGCAGAGAGCCAGGAGATGGTTGAACCCCACTACACGGTTGGTGAGAATGGACACTGCCAGCAGCCCTTAGAAAAGACAGTCTTCACATGCCAAAGGAAAAAAAACCTTTCGGACAAGCTAAACCTAGTATTGTCATTCCTCCTGTAGTAATTAGATGCTGAACGGCTTGTCCTGTGGCCATTTTTTCTTTAAAGGATTTGAGGAAAGTTAACTGTCACACTTGACTTCTTGAGTCGGTTGTGTTTGGAATTTATTTCTGCAATACCCACCCAGGACCTTTCTGAGGGCAGCTGTCATTAGCAGCCTCTATTCTCCAAGCCAGGCTTCGGCAATACATGAACCGTGAACTTCCAGATGTTCAAGCTCGTTTTAGAAAAGGCAGAGGAACCAGAGATCAAATTGCCAACATCTGCTGGATCGTGGAAAAAAAGAGTTCCAGAAAAACATCTCCCTTGCCGGGAGCCAGCACGCGAGTTCCCACCCATGACAAAGGTCATGCGGAGAGGCCTGATATGCAAAGGCGAGTCAGGACTTGAGGGTGCCCCTCTGGGCCTGCCTGAGAGTCTACCCCAAAACCAGAGTCTGTCTGTTTTACTGCTTCATGACTTTCACCAACTCCTCTGACATTAACTGGGGGCTATCCACGACCACCTTTTCTCTGAAGGAAATCAACTTAGAGCTCTAACTAATTAGCCTCTTGGGCATAATAGGAGTGTTTAAATCCAAACCCCTCAGACGGCTCTCTAACTTGCCTGACAGGTTTACCCGGACTCCTACAGCTACACATACGATTGTTTACAGTCTCCCAACCATGAGAGGCACGCGAAGCTTAAGATATTAAATAGTATAGAGCCTCTCGGGGAGTTAGAAATTGTCAGAATAGAACTAGTAGAAGATTTCATTGTTGAGCCAATGCTTGCTGCCAAGTTTGCACATCCCCTGTATTGTTGTAGAAAAACTAAGTAGTGGTCTTAGTGTTAACAACTTTAGACCCTTAAGGTAATAAATTCTTTCCTTTGTTGTAAACCCACTGCACCTTTGCCCTATAGGAATGCAACTTTATCTAACACCTTCGGAGGATGGCGCCAAACTTTAAAATAATTACTCTTAGAGAAAATAAGTCTTATGGTTGACAAACATTTATCAGAGTCATAAAATGTTAACAGGCCTTCTGGCCAGAAGATGATGTAAATCACCTAAACCATTTGTATACGATAAGGTTGCAGAAAAGAAAGCCTGGTCAAAGACTGCTGACTTTGCATGATTTCACACCCCCTATTATCCTCTATGCACAACTTAAGGCATATAAGCTCCCTTTGAAAATAAAGCTATGGGCCTTGCTCAAAGCTTGGTCTCCCCGTCGTTCTTTTTTGTTTCTTTTTCCTCCTTTTCTCTTCTGATCTTCCTTCAGGACATTTAATTGGAGCGTGGGGGTCCTCTGGGACTACTTATTTGCCTGGGCTTCTAAGACCCACTCGAGAAGGCGCCCAAGGTGGGGCACCTTCCGCTATTCAAGAGGGTGCCTGTGGCCTCCGTAGTCAGAGCAAGTTCGGTGTCATGAACTTTATTGATTTCCCACGTAAACCAGTTATTAATGAGCCTCTAAAATCTCTGCTTTGCTATTCTTTTTGCCAATGCCGTTCTCCTGAGGGAATCCCTGGATCCAACCGGGACTGGACCCCAGTACTACCTCTGCTTTATTGACTGTGCCAAAGCCTTTGACTGTGTGGATCACAATCAACTGTGGAAAATTCTGAAAGAGATGGGAATACCAAACCACCTGACCTGCCTCTTGAGAAACCTGTATGCAGGTCAGGAAGCAACAGTTAGAATTGGACATGGAACAACAGACTGGTTCCAAATAGGAAAAGGAGTTCGTCAAGGCTGTATATTGTCACCCTGCTTATTTAACTTGTATGCAGAGTACATCATGAGAAACGCTGGGCTGGAAGAAGCACAAGCTGGAATCAAGATTGCCGGGAGAAATATCAATAACCTCAGATATGCAGATTACACCACCCTTATGGCAGAAAGTGAAGAGGAACTAAAAAGCCTCTTGATGAAAGTAAAAGAAGAGAGTGAAAAAGTTGGCTTAAAGCTCCACATTCAGAAAACGAAGATCATGGCACTGGTCCCATCACTTCATGGCAAATAGATGGGGAAACAGTGGAAACAGTGTCAGACTTTATTTATTGGGGCTCCAAAATCACTGCAGATGGAGATTGCAGCCATGAAATTAAAAGACGCTTACTCCTTGGAAGGAAAGTTATGACCAACCTAGATAGTATATTGAAAAGCAGAGACATTACTTTGCCAACAAAGGTCCGTCTAGTCAAGGCTTTGGTTTTTCCTGTGGTCATGTATGGATGTGAGAGTTGGACTGTGAAGAAAGCTGAGCACCGAAGAATTGATGCTTTTGAACTGTGGTGTTGGAGAAGACTCTTGAGAGTCCCTTGGACTGCAAGGAGATCCAACCAGTCCATCCTGAAGGAGATCAGTCCTGGGTGTTCTTTGGAAGGACTGATGCTAAAGCTGAAACTCCAGTACTTTGGCCACCTCATGTGAAGAGTTGACTCATTGGAAAAGACTGATGCTGGGAGGGATTGGGGGCAGGAGGAGAAGGGGACGACAGAAGATGAGATGGCTGGATGGCATCACTGACTCGATGGTCGTGAGTTTGAGTGAACTCCGGGAGTTGGTGATGGACGGGGAGGCCTGGTGTGCTGCAACTCATGGG